>NC_137199.1:0-600000 GCF_960531495.2 Zeus faber | reverse complement strand
CAACAGGCTCAAACAGGACTGGTGGCATCCCTACCTGGAGGAAATGGTGGCCAACCATATTGCAGAATGCGTCGTCTGTCACGAGCTAAATAAGAAGACAGTCTACCAAAGACCTTTGGGAACATTCTCAGTGCCCCCCTACCCCTTCAGAGAAATATGCATAGATTACACCGGCATGGGCAGGGACAACAGAGTACAAGGGTACAGATACCTACTCGTGATGGTAGATCGATTCTCCAAATGGGTAGAAGCAGTCCCTTGCAAAAGAGAGGATGCAGTATCTGTGATTAAATGGTTATGGAAAAAACGCATTCCTCGGTGGGGTTACCCCACAGTTATCTGCTCGGACAATGGATATCATTTTACCAGCGATAAAAAACTCAGCCAGGTGAACAGGCATTAGGTATCTCCCATAGATCTGGTTCAGTCTATCACCCCCAGTCAAAAGGCCTAGTTGAAAGTGCAAACCAGACTTTGAAAGAAAAAATGGCCAAGGTGCTGATAGAGACAAAACAGCAACTCAGTATGTCTCTACAGAACATCACAAAAACGACGAAACTAACGTGGGTAGATGCCCTACCCCTAGCATTAATGTCCATGCGAGACCTCTCCCCATAGTCAAACACATCTTAGCCCACACGAGATATTAACAGGCCGCCCCATGCCAGGTCCTCACAACCTACCAGCTAAATCACCCGCTTTTGATGATTTCCAGGAAGGTTTACCTGAATATGTCAAAGCACTAACCGCAGTATCTCGAGTTTTGTATTCACAGGTCAAGAACACTGCCCCAGACTGCCCCACACCCTGGTGGTCAGCCCCGGAGACTGGGTCCACATCAAGGTCCACAAACAGAAGTGGCCTGAGCCAAGGTGGACTGGACCTTGGGAGGTAGTGTTGGCCACCTCACATGCAGTAAAGCTCAAAAATAAAACTGGTGCTCCCTGTCACCACCTCTCCCACTGCGCCCCTGTCACCCCACCCGCAAGAACTCTCACAGAAACAAGGATCCAGCTGAAAGACGTAAGCATTCTGTAATTAACCATGTAAAAAAAAAATAATATTTTTTTTGTTTACCCTAGGAGAAGTCCTGGACCCTACACAGTATACATATTCTTACCAAGTGGGACCCCAATTATCGTATGACCAGTATATGACAAAGGTCAAAGAGTGGGGCCGAATGAAAGAAACAGTTCTTGTCATTTATGCCTATGAAGGACAAATCCTGGCATTCAATGTTGATTTCTGTTCCATAATAAAGTGTGATTCCACAGGGTAGGAGCAGTACCAGTGGAATGAGAAATATGCGTGGTCCACCAACCCTAGACTAACAAGTGACTGGTGGCTGGACGAGGTTTAAGGTACCCATATTGATTGTGGGGCATGGAGTAATGTGCTTATAAACACAGGAACCAGTAGGAGGAATTGCTACTCCACTCACGGAGCGTAGAACTAAAAGAAAATGCAGGAATGGATGATCACATCACTGGTTGGTTGGACTCTATGTTTTCCAAATGAAAAGGCCTCATTTTATCATGCATAATCAACGTTGCTATCATTGCTGCTCTGTTAATTGTATGTGGATGTTGTTGTATACCATGCATTTGTACTCTAGTGAAAAATGCATCATGACTGCGTTGGGAAAACCAGAAATACAAGCGTACATGGCATTGAGACAGAAGGAATGTGGCGACACCTATGTTGCTATAGGTATGGGCCTCCTTTCCCCAGCACCAGGACCCCGACATCCTCATCCACGATAACTGCATCTAGTTGATCATTTTGACACGCCCATGTATAGGACCCATAGAATATTAAATGCCACACTGGGACTGAAGAGTGTGCAAAGTTTTGCAATAATTTTGTAGTTTCTCAAGGCCCCAAAAGTCACGTAAACTGTTTTTTTGAACATAAAATTCAACGCGTTGCCACACCCGCATCGTGACGAAAAAAAAATGTTTTAATAACTTTTAATCCCCAATGAGTCTCAATCCAAAAAATCCCCCAGGAGAAGTTCACGAAAGTACAAAGCATAAAAAGTGGATAAAATATTACAAAAACACAGCTTTTTTTGGAACACGAAATCCAACGCTTTGCCACGGCCACATCGTGTGACAATTATTATTTTTTTTAATATCTTTTAATCGTGAAGGTGTCTTGTAGACACTCGCCAAGTTTGAAGCCAGATAAATGGCCTCGGAGGAGTTTACGAAAGTACAAAGCGAGAAAATGAACGGAAAGTGACTAAAATTACACATTTAATCCAAGAAGTTACAAAAGTGTCCCGAATTTTGTGAATTTCATGGTAAAAAGTGAATAGGTTTGATGTTTTGAAATTTTCAACAGGGTGTGTCGGGCCATTTTGCCACGCCCATGCAGGCAACTCATACAATATCAATTGCCACACTGGGACTAACAAGTGCGCAAAGTTTCGTGAATTAGTATCTTTGGAACATGAAATTTTACGTGTTGCCACGCCACCCTAGAAAATAAAATAATAATTTTCTGACCTATTCACCTTTTTCCACGTAAACTCCCAAAATTCGGTACACATTTGTAACCTCTCTAGACTTGGAAAAAATATATATTTACGCCATGACGGAAACCCAACAGGAAGTCGGCCATTTTGAATTTTCCTGACTTTTTAGTCATATTTATGCTTTGTACTTTCGCGAAACTCCTCCTTGGCGATTTATCGGATCGACTTCAAACTTGACGAGTGTCTACAAGACACCTTCACAGCTAAAACTTATTAAAATACATATATATTTTGGCACACGGTGTGGGCGTGGCAACACGTACAATTTCATGTTCCAAAAGATACTTGGAAATTCACAAATCTTTGCACACTCGTCAGTCCCAGTGTGTCATTTGATATTCTAGTGGTGCCATGCATGGGCGTGTCAAAATGGCCGCCTATTATCTCCTACATATTAGACATTGTGATAATATTATTCTGTTGTTACACGAGTGTGCATACATTCATTTTTGTACTGAGCCTGTAGTCTGCTATTCAACTATTTAACGCCCATTTAACAATCTTGGACCTATACCAAACAATGTTGTCAAAATGTGTGTCTCTCACCCAAGTGTTTAAGTCTATGTGCCCAGGTCAAAGCAGCCCTACCCGTCCCACTTGAAGGACCTCTACACGGCCGCTGACCAGGTGAATGGGTGGTGATCGCGACTTACAGAGGAAAAGCTGGAACTCTGCCAGATTCCTAGGACCTTTCCAGCAGGGTAAGGGACCCGCACCACTGCAGCAGCAGTTAAGGTGGTAGAACGACCAATATGGATACACGTATCTCATCGCAAGAAAGTTCCTACTCCCCTCTAGGTACTCGTTGAGGAGACAACGTGAGTGTACGCTGAACGCTGCTCACCCTGCAACTGCGATGGAACCACTTCAACCATACCTACATAGGCTACTTGGGTTACTGCCATTCCCCTTACCACAGCCGAAGAAATGTGTGTTTTGGAAGCAGTTATCGAAGGGGCTTTCTACACCAACATTGGCGCCCCACAGACGGCTCCACCGCTGGACTTCTGCTCCACATTTGATTACACCTGGCCACTTCCCACCTTATTATATGGTCATCATTTTCCTTGGCCCCTCCATCAAAAGGACACAGATAAAACAATATCTCTGTATAAATGTATTGTACTCAATTTATACATCATTTTCTGATCCCTTTGCCTCAATTATATTATACTTAAGCATTATTGCATTTTCCTTTTGTATCATTCCACTGGGAACAACAGAAGGGAGTGTGAGAGAAAAATGATGATCAATGTTAATGAATGATATAATTCTACCACCAAGTGATGTCTGAATGCTGAGGCATATGTTTGTTTGGTGACGCCCGACTCTTTCACAGGAGATCTTACATTCCTGTATATCACTGTCACGAAAGTTTTAGTCGTTATCTCAGTTTTTCTAGATCGTAAAAGGACCATTTGTGTAAACACTCAACGTATGCTTTCCCGGCACTGAAAGTGTTCTACGTTTTTCTTTGTTAAAAAATGTTCTCAGCTATCACCTGTTCCGCTGATAGAAGTGACATCAATTGTTCCCATGACAGAACTGCTAGCGTCAAGCTCTGCTGCAACATCAGAAAACACTGTAGCACTCTCCATATCAGGATAATAAGGAGCAGCATCACTCTGACCTTTGACAAATGTTTGAGAGCGCTGCTATTCCTTCACAAGAACTGGCACATCACTGGCAGGTGTGGCTTTGAAGACACCTCCACAACGGTTGGTGCTGCCTTCCCCTAAAAAAAAGCAAGAGAATGAAATGCATGGACAAAATAAAACTAAAATGAAGTACTACTATCAAAAATGTCATTGAAAAAAGAAGAAAAACAACGAACAAAGCAAACCTGCTCCGTTCCCAGTGTCCTCTTGGAGGCAGTAGCTTTCTGCCAATGTCCCACCGTGGCTTTCCCATGTAAGCAAAGCAAAATTTTCTTGATATAAAATTGATATACAATTGTTGATATAAAAACAATATAAAATTCTCCACACTGGACAGCGCTAGAAAGATGCGATGGAACAAGTTGATAACGGGATGGATCATTCCGGCGACGCTACTGGTGTTGTGTCCACCTGTGAAATCATAGAGCAAAATGTCGATTTAAGACAATGTCTTGACAAAAGGCCAACTACACACATAACAAACATATTAAAATTGTTTAATGAAAATCGGTACACTTTGAGTGAATATCAGAGACTATCACAGTTTCCAGAGGGTCTTACCCCAACAATAACAGTGTGCAACCGATTATCTTTCTGCCCCTTCCAACCAGTCTCCACTCAAAAGGGTTAGGTGAAGGATGAGGCACGATGAGCTCTCCCTTCACAACCACTTTTGGAGAGAATGTTGGAAGTGACCTGCCGGGAGAAACCTTTGACTTTCGTGCTGTTGGCGGCGCTGTTGTCTCCAGTTGGCGATAAGCAGCATTTCACAGCAATGTCACAGGGCCATGGTTTCACAACATAGCAAAGTTATTCATAAAATAGCCATCACGTGACATGACAACAAATTGTACAATTGTACTTACACCATCTCTGCTTCACAGCTCTGGGTGGTTCAATGGGAAGTGGTTGGCTGCAGAAAAGTACTTGATGCCTTAAAACAACGATTAGGACGAATAGAAATATGCATACATAGATGTCAACTTTGTTCATTAGAAATATTTATTGAATTGGTTTGTCTAAAAATATATACTCCGTTATACATTTAACTGTACTAAAATTAAAATATGCTTCCCATGCATGCCGCCACAGGATGGTATTCCTCACGGAGCAAATAGTCAGACGCGGAAGGAAGTCCAGGACAAACACCTATACAAACACACAAAAAAAAAAAGGTGTTTATTACAGTACATTTGTTTTCAAAATGTAAAATATGTTCTGCAGAGCTCACAAAGCAAAAGTATTAATAGTACCAATACTACCAAAAATGTACTAAACATGAAGCGTAACTTTGGCCAGCGACTGCAGACACTGACCAGGAGGCTGCGAAAGTCTACTGCTGCCTCGTCGATGGTCCTGCTGGCCGTCAAGTCGCTGCTAGGGGCTACAACACAAACTGCGTCAGGTCTCCGAGACAAAAAAGCATTCAGTACCTCGGTCCCCTGGCATCTTCACAAATCCATCCACAATGCTCCGTAGATGGGAGTCACCAACAAGAAGTACAAACTAGAAACATAGAAAGTCTTTTTTTTTCATGAAAATCACAACTTTTGTCTTCAAGTATTGTTCATAAATAATCAAACAAAAATACCTTCTTATCTGGAGACTCTGCTGTAATGACCAGCTTGTGGCTTCGTCCAGTCACGGTGGAAATTGGCTACAGGCGCACTTTCTGGTGATCACCTGTTTCTTAACAGACAAAAACCCAAAATAAATACTACTGACTTTCCACGAGGCTTCTAAAAGTGTTGAGGCACAATAGATAAATAAGAACAGCACAAGACACTAATTCGACAATAACATTTTGAAATGGCTCCATAACTTAGAAACTGATCATTTTCTAGAACAAGTGTACTGCAATTTAAAGCATCCAAAAACCTTACTGCTGGCTGTAAAGGTGAAACTATTTTTTCTATTGATTGGTCTATAGACCATCATATCGGTTAGTCAATTAACTCTACAAGTACCAGCAGAATGTAGAGAAATAGCTGTAGCTTGAATGTTATTCTCCCTTGTAAGTCGCTTTGGATAAAAGCATCTGCTAAATGACTAAATGTAAATGTAAATGTAAATAACAAGAATATAAACAATTAACAAAATGCGGACAAATAATAGACAGGAATACGAAGGTACGCCCCCCATCGCATGCTGGGGTTTTCACGTGGCATAGCCCATGCTAACGCGTCCTTGTGTCTCGTAAAATGTTTAGTGTTGAGTACATAAATCACGGATCATTTTTTGATGATACAAAAACTACTTTAAAAAATGATAACCCTCAAAAAGATTTTAGACCTGAATTTTTGAGCCTCATGGGAACCCCACCTGACTTTTTGATTACACAGGGGACCCACCATGTTATGGTCTATTGACAAACTTTGACACTGAACACTTTTTTTAATCAATAGGTCAGATTCTGATTGAAAAATATAAACCTTCCAAAAGTATAATTATTAATTTGAAAGGATATACAACCAATTTAAGAAATCAGGCCTCAGGCCAACACCACTTAAACATATCAAAAATTGGAAAGTAAAGATTATTTTTCTACCTAAGCACGCTGTAAGTAAATGTAGTAAATTTGAGCATATTATGCAGATCATTTTCGACTTAAATACCGGTTCATCAATTAATTTCCAGATAAGTATGACAAATACCACATGTACTTTAAAAGAGAGCACAGAATCAATTGTTATTGAATTTGATGGTTTTGACAGTATAATATTTTCTTCCAAACTTAATCGAACGGGGAATAAACCTACACCCACTGTACAAAAGGTAGATAAAAAATTACAATTATTTATTATAAAATAAAAAGGAGCAGATGGCACAAGAAAACAAACAAGGGCTCACACAGGGCTCAGTAAGTCTCCTGATATGCTTTGTAACAAAGAAAAAGTGCAATGTATTCACGCGGGGGAAGAGTAGTATGGTGGTAAACCCTGACCTTTGGCCTTTGCCTGCACCTAACTATCCATTTTCAATTAATCTGCTGATAAAAACCTACCCTACGGTGGTCGGCAGGAAAACTCACTGCAAATAGACAAAACACAAGCAAATTCAGAAAACATCATCATCAATTTGACAACACAGGCAAGAGATGCAAAACAATGGAAACATTTGCACAGAAACAAACTTAAAAGCAATTCACCACGGACACTTCATTTGGGGAATATATCAGATATGATACACAAACATTTCTTGATGTTTTTATTTTAAGTTTGTTCCTTCGTGAACTTTTCCATTGTGTTGTTGCCTGTGTTGTCAAATTGATGATGACATTTTCTAAATTTGCTTGCCTTTTGTCTATTTACATGTATTTTCTTTAGTTGCAGAGTTTTCCCGTTGGCCACCGTAGAGTCAGTTGTTATCAGCAGATGAATTGACTTGCGGCCTTTGACTGCACCTAACTACTAATTATCAATGTTTTCGCCTGATAAAATCAATAACTAGTTGAACTCCAGTGTATACCTGGGTACTCAGGATGCCAACGAACAACACAAACATCATCAAAAATAAAGTTGCATCAAATGAACCAACATTTTTGAGCAACGTGAACCAACATGTTTGAGCAAATGCTTTAACAACTCTATTAATAAATTCTTCTCGCACTTTCGCATTGGATGGCAGTGATACGATTTTTTACATAGTACTTCAATGCAGTCCAGCTTCGCTGGTTTAGAGCTTCAGGTGAAGCTCTAATACATGCATCACACTCAGTCCTTCCCGGCACTTTACCACTTTCAATGAAAGCCTTCAGGTTCTTTTCCACCGCATGGACCTCCTCAGGTAACCACCTCCTTCTCTCAGAGATTTCTAAGATAGAAATAGAAATGTAAAAGGACAAATACAATTAGGAGTGTAGACCAGGTCTTTCAATCGCTGTATCTTTTGGTTGCTCTATTCTCAATTCAGAATCAGAAATGGAAAAAATGGGGTATGAGTGGTTTTCAAATTTTGCTTTTTTGGAGATACAAAAATCAAAATTGAAAAATTATTTTTCCATTTCATGACCAAAGGATGAGTGAAATTTAAAATCAGGTTTGACTTTCATTTTTTTTTATTTCAATAGGAAAAAATAAAATCACAACAACATCATACAACAACATACACACCGATCAGCCACAACATTAGAACCAGTTACAACTATTTAGGACTCCAAAATTCAGTGGTACATTTCTCATGCTGCTAAATCACCTCCATACAGCAATGTGTATGAACCAGCAAAATGGGATGCTGTGATTGTTCCAGATGTCCCACATGATCGCGACTTTATAAATGTTATCTTTTACTGTTTATCCTTAAAGTCAGGCACTGCCCGAGGATAACAGATATCATTGCAGAAAATATTCTATTTCAGCAGGCAACCACTTGTACAGCCGGCCCACCCAAATGACAGAGAGCACATATTGCTTTCATAAGTTAAAAAACAAAAAAACAAAATGCACAGCACAAACACAGTAAATATGAAAAAAAAATCGATAAGCCACGAACAACGTGCACACACGATGTAGGTCGCCCGCTGACTGACGCCGACGCGCCAACTACAAATTTCCACGGTCGTATCTTGGAGCAGTCAGTCGTAAGACGATGCTAATTTTCGCGACTATCGTATCTTGGATTAGTAAGTAGATGCAGTCATAAGTCGAGGTACCATTGTACCTTCAAATAAAGTCTAAACTGGCAAAAAACAGTCCGGACTCTCTCAGCACGCTTTGGTGGAGAACCGATCAAGTGAAACTTAGCTAGCGGGTCCGTCTGTCTGTTTGAAAACCGTCTCTCTCTCACAGTACCGTCTCCCTGCCCCAACACACAGTAAACTAAATCTAAATGCTAGTTAACACTCCACTCCAACACACATTTAACTAAAGCTAGATACTGTGCATGTTAAAAACGGCTTTATAAAATAAAACAAAGTCATTAACTTTTGCATGCATAATCTCTCCGTGTTATATCGTGTTATAACACAAAACCTGCTAGCATTTAACAGCAAAAACGTGTAACAATTGAAAAGTTAACTTTCTAAAACATTTTTTTTTCGTGCACTTACTCTATATCCATTTTATTGCCCCCGTTCTTCTTCTGCTGTTTCAATATTGGGCACAGTCACGGCATGAGGAGATAGGGTAAATATAGTGTGCTTCTCTCAGACGTTCTCCTCCCGCAATGCGGAAGCTTCTCCAAAAAATTACTCCATCCAAATAAATTATTTTAATATATTTTAATAATGCATTCCCAAAATTATTATTACATCATGCTAATGTGATCGTACAAAATATACCATTAAGATATTAAAAAAAATGTCTATAATGACGCATTTTGATAACCAAATTATTATTTATTATTATGAATACGTGGATTATTCTTTGTAAAGAAGAACGATTGGGCATTAATTTAATGAGATTAAGTTTATCGCTTATTATTATTATCTTTATTAATGAGGGCATCAGACTCCCTGGACTCCTGCCGAAACGCTGACGGAGGGAGAGCGAGGGGTAACGCAGGTAGCCGAGCTCGCTAATGATCCTTCCCCGTAAACACCCCGTGGAGGTGATTTAGCTACGTCGCCTTCAGCCGTGCGCCACATTTCCCGGCCCCGCTCCTTGTAAAGCTCTGAGTCTGCCTACCCCCACCACCCGACTCCACTACCGCCGCCAAGCTTGCACGTCAATGCCGGGCTTCGTCATCGTCGACAGGTGAACCCAACTTGGCCCCTGTAACCCGTGAGATTGTTCCGCCACACACACACTTTGTTTATCCCCCCTATTATAAAAAAAAAAAAACACAACGGGCCGTGTCGGCCAGGGGATGTGTGCAGCGGTGGACTCTGGCCACACACAGAAGCAGGATGGCAAGCTCCCTGCTAAAGGGGGAGGGGGGGGTCAGAAGGACCCTGGATGGCAGGGGAGCTCGGAGGGTGGGGGCAAACGAGCGTCCGCCCGCTGAACGTTGACAGCCTTTAGCAGCAGAACAACTGCACGGCAGCTCTGCTGGGACACGAGGAGCTGCTGGAGAGCTACTGGAGAGCTGAAGGCTGCGGCATGAGAGGAATTCATAACACAAGGCGGCTTCAGCTGTGTTGATATGACTTGCATCATTGTGTGTGTGTGTGTGTGTGTGTGTGTGTGTGTGTGGGCCGGGACGGTTTGTTATGTGAATGTGTGTGGTGGGAGAGGATATACACAGTGCTGTGAGTGCATATGGGTAGTACGTAGTCCTGTTTAAACCACAGTGTATAGGTTAACATGACTGTGTCTGTATACGTACTGGATGTACTGTCACGACCAGAACAGGGAGGAACCCAAACGCACGACACAGGGACACGGGAGGCAGGCAAATAATAAAGTGATGTTTATTAACCGGGACGGTGGAGCTGGCCGGGGGGACCTGGTCGGGGGGGGATGGAGCAGGGCAGGACAGGGACGATGATGACCAGGAGATGGGGTCCAGGATCCGGGTGGAGAGACGGGGAACCAGGCTGGGTGGAGAGTCCTGGTCGACCAGCGGAGACAGACAGGTGAAGAGAAGGCGAGACAACAAGACATAAACTAGGAACTTGGAACTGGGAACTGGGAACTAGGAACTAGGAACTAGGAACTAGGAACTAGGAACTAGGAACTAGGAACTAGGAAGGGAGCCAATCGCGATGCAACTCGGGGAAAGCTAGTTGACGGTCTGGCAAGGAATGGCTAGGAAGCTGGGGCTAAATACAGTGCGGGTAATTGATCCCAGGTGTGTGCAATTGGGTCTGAGTAGGGAGCTGCAGATGGGGCAAGGGCGGCCTCTAGTGGCGCTGGGAGGCCGTGGGCCTAACATGTACGGGTACATTTATTCCTGTGCTAGTGTGTGTGTGTGTGTGTGTGTGTGTGTGTGCATGTACGCATGTGTGTGTGGGTGTTGGGAGGATTGGTCATGTGAATGTGTGTGGGGTGAGAGGGGAGAGATGCAAGTGTGTATGGCATTTAATCCATAGGACAAATGATTTTTTAAAAGTGACTAGTACTCATTTTTTTTAAATCTTTCTTTCAATCTTTGTTTCTTTCAATCTTATTTTCAATCTTTCTTTCGATCTTATCATAGAACAATAAACACAATGGGGTTGTGCTGATGTTAATGGATCAACCTTTCTTTCGTTCTCCTTTATTTCAATCGTTCTTTCAATCTTTCTTTCAATCTTTCAATCTTTCTTTCAATTTTTCTTTCTTTCTTTCAATCTTTCTTTCAATCTTTCTTTCATTCTTTCTTTCAGTCTTTCAATATTTCTTTCAATCTCTCTTTCAATCTATCTTTCAATCTTTCTTTCATTCTTTCTTTCAGTCGTTCAATCTTTCTTTCAATGTTTCTTTCAATCTTTCTTTTTTCAATCTTTCTTTCAATCTTTCAATCTTTCTTTCATTCTTTCTTTCAATCTTTCTTACTTTCAATCTTTCTTTCTTTCAATGTTTCTTTCAATCTTTCTTTCAATCTTTCTTTCATTCTTTCTTTCATTCTTTCATTCCTTCGTTCAATCTTTCATTCTTTCTTTCAATCTTTCTTTCTTTCAATCTTTCTTTCAATCTTTCAATCATTCAATCTTTCTTTCATTCTTTCTTTCAATCTTTCTTACTTTTAATCTTTCTCTCTTTCAATATTTCTTTCAATATTTCAATCTTTCTTTAAATCTTTCTTTCAAACTTTCAATCTTTCTTTCAATCTTTCAATCTTTCAATCGATCTTTCAATCTTTCATTCAATCTTTCAATCTCTCTTTCATTCTTTCTTTCAATCTTTCAATCTTTCTTTCAATGTTTCTTTCAATCTTTCATTCTTTCTTTCAATCTTTCAATCGTTCTTTCAATCTTTCTTTTATTCTTTCTTTCAATCTTTCATTTTTTCAATCTTTCTTTCAATCTTTCAATCTTTCTTTCAATCTTTCATTCTTTCTTTCAATCTTTCAATCGTTCTTTCTTTCAATATTTCTTTCAATCTTTCAATCTTTCTTTCATTCTTTCATTCCTTCTTTCAATCTTTCTTTCATTATTTATTTCAATCTTTCTTTCATTCTTTCAATCTTTCTTTTATTCTTTTTTTTAATCTTTCTTTCAATCTTTCAATCTTTCAATCTTTCTATCAATCTTTCTTTCAATCTTTCTTTCAATCTTTCTTACTTTCAATCTTTCTTTCATTCTTTCTTTAAATTTTTATTACTTTCAATCTTTCTTTCTTTCAATATTTCTTTCAATCTTTAAATCTTTTTTCATTCTTTCATTCTTTCTTTTAATCTTTCTTTCATTCTTTCTTTCAATCTGTCTTTCATTCTTTCTTTCAATCTTTCTTTCTTTCAATCTTTCTTTCATTCTTTCTTTCAATATTTATTACTTTCAATCTTTCTTTCTTTCAATCTTTCTTTCAATCTTTCTTTCATTCTTTCATTCTTTCATTCTTTCTTTCAATCTTTCTTTCAGTCTTTCAATCTTTGTTTACATTTTTCTTTCAATATTTCTTTAAATCTTTCATTCCTTCTTTCATTGTTTCTTTCAATCTTTCTTTCATTATTTCTTTCAATCTTTTTTTCAATCTTTCAATCTTTCTTTTATTCTTTTTTTCAATCTTTCAATCTTTCTTACTTTCAATCTTTCTTTCTTTCAATATTTCTTTCAATCTTTCAATCATTCTTTCATTCTTTCATTCCTTCCTTTAATCTTTCTTTCATTATTTATTTCAATCTTTCTTTCAATATTTCAATCTTTCTTTTATTGTTTTTTTCAGTCTTTCTTTCAATCTTTCAATCTTTCTATCAATCTTTCTTTTCAATCTTTCTTTCAATCTTTCTTACTTTCAATCTTTCTTTCAGTCTTTCTTTCAATTTTTATTACTTTCAATCTTTCTTTCTTTCAATACTTCTTTCAATCTTTAAATCTTTTTTTCATTCTTTCATTCTTTCTTTCAATCTTTCTTTCATTCTTTCTTTCAATCTGTCTTTCATTCTTTCTTTCAATCTTTCTTTCTTTCAATCTTTCTTTCATTCTTTCATTCTTTCATTCTTTCTTTCAATCTTTCTTTCAGTCTTTCAATCTTTGTTTAAATTTTTCTTTCAATATTTCTTTAAATCTTTCTTTTTTTCAATCTTTCTTTCATTCTTTTTTTCAATCTTTCTTACTTTCAATATTTCTTTCAATCTTTCTTTCATTCTTTCATTCCTTCTTTCATTATTTCTTTCAATCTTTCTTTCATTATTTCGTTCAATCTTTTTTTCAATCTTTCAATCTTTCTTTTATTCTTTTTTTTAATCTTTCAATCTTTCTTACTTTCAATCTTTCTTTCTTTCAATATTTCTTTCAATCTTTCA
Source organism: Zeus faber (assembly GCF_960531495.2). NCBI lineage: Eukaryota > Metazoa > Chordata > Actinopteri > Zeiformes > Zeidae > Zeus > Zeus faber. The sequence continues at coordinate 586,479 of NC_137199.1, read as the reverse complement.
ATCTTTCTTTCATTCTTTCATTCCTTCCTTTAATCTTTCTTTCATTATTTATTTCAATCTTTCTTTCAATCTTTCAATCTTTCTTTTATTCTTTTTTTCAATCTTTCTTTCAATCTTTCAATCTTTCAATCTTTCTATCAATCTTTCTTTCAATCTTTCTTTCAATCTTTCTTACTTTCAATCTTTCTTTCAGTCTTTCTTTCAATTTTTATTACTTTCAATCTTTCTTTCTTTCAATATTTCTTTCAATCTTTAAATCGTTTTTTCATTCTTTCATTCTTTCTTTCAATCTTTCTTTCATTCTTTCTTTCAATCTGTCTTTCATCCTTTCTTTCAATCTTTCTTTCTTTCAATCTTTCTTTCAATCGTTCAATCTTTCTTTCATTCTTTCATTCCTTCCTTTAATCTTTCTTTCATTATTTATTTCAATCTTTCTTTCAATCTTTCAATCTTTTTTTTATTCTTTTTTTCAACTTTCTTTCAATCTTTCAATCTTTCAATCTTTCTTTAAATTTTTCTTTCAATATTTCTTTCAATCTTTCTTTTTTTCCATCTTTCTTTCATTCTTTTTTTCAATCTTTCTTACTTTCAGTATTTCTTTCAATCTTCCTTTCATTCTTTCATTCCTTCTTCCATTATTTCTTTCAATCTTTCTTTCATTATTTCTTTCAATCTTTCTTTCAATCATTTAATCTTTCAATCTTTCTTTCATTCTTTCTTTCAATTTATATGACTTTCAATCTTTCTTTCTTTCAATCTTTCTTTCAATCTTTCTTTCATTCTTTCATTCTTTCATTCTTTCTTTCAATCTTTCTTTCAGTCTTTCAATCTTTGTTTAAATTTTTCTTTCAATATTTCTTTAAATCTTTCTTTTTTTCAATCTTTCTTTCAATCTTTTATTCATTCTTTTTTTCAATCTTTCTTACTTTCAATATTTCTTTCAATCTTTCTTTCATTCTTTCATTCCTTCTTCATTATTTCTTTCAATCTTTCTTTCATTATTTCGTTTAATCTTTTTTTCAATCTTTCAATCTTTCTTTTATTCTTTTTTTTAATCTTTCAATCTTTCTTACTTTCAATCTTTCTTCCTTTCAATATTTCTTTCAATCTTTCAATCTTTCTTTCATTCTTTCATTCCTTCCTTTAATCTTTCTTTCATTCTTTCTTTCAATCTTTCAATCGTTCTTTCAATCTTTCAATCGTTCTTTCAATCTTTCTTTTATTCTTTCTTTCAATCTTTCATTTTTTCAATCTTTCTTTCAATCTTTCAATCTTTCTTTCAATCTTTCATTCTTTCTTTCAATCTTTCAATCGTTCTTTCTTTCAATATTTCTTTCAATCTTTCAATCTTTCTTTCATTCTTTCATTCCTTCTTTCAATCTTTCTTTCATTATTTATTTCAATCTTTCTTTCATTCTTTCAATCTTTCTTTTATTATTTTTTTCAATCTTTCAATCTTTCTTTCAATATTTCTTTCAATCTTTTTTACTTTCAATCTTTCTTTCTTTAAAACTTCCTTTCAATCTTTCTTTCAAACTTTCATTCTTTATTTCAATATTTCAATCGTTCAATCTTTCTTTCATTCTTTCTTTCAATCTTTCTTTCAATCTTTCAATCTTTCTTTCAATATTTCTTTCAATCTTTCTTTCTTTAAATCTTTCTTTCAATCTTTCTTTCAAACTTTCAATCTTTATTTCAATCTTTCAATCTTTCAATCTTTCTTTCAATCTTTCAATCATTCAATCTTTCTTTCATTCTTTCTTTCAATCTTTCTTACTTTTAATCTTTCTCTCTTTCAATATTTCTTTCAATATTTCAATCTTTCTTTAAATCTTTCTTTCAAACTTTCAATCTTTCTTTCAATCTTTCTTTCAATCTTTCAATCTTTCAATCGATCTTTCAATCTTTCATTCAATCTTTCAATCTCTCTTTCATTCTTTCTTTCAATCTTTCAATCTTACTTTCAATCTTTCTTTCATTCTTTCTTTAAATTTTTATTACTTTCAATCTTTCTTTCTTTCAATATTTCTTTCAATCTTTAAATCTTTTTTCATTCTTTCATTCTTTCTTTTAATCTTTCTTTCATTCTTTCTTTCAATCTGTCTTTCATTCTTTCTTTCAATCTTTCTTTCTTTCAATCTTTCTTTCATTCTTTCATTCTTTCATTCTTTCTTTCAATCTTTCTTTCAGTCTTTCAATCTTTGTTTAAATTTTTCTTTCAATATTTCTTTAAATCTTTCTTTTTTTCAATCTTTCTTTCAATCTTTCTTTCATTCTTTTTTTCAATCTTTCTTACTTTCAATATTTCTTTCAATCTTTCTTTCATTCTTTCATTCCTTCTTTCATTATTTCTTTCAATCTTTCTTTCATTATTTCGTTCAATCTTTTTTTCAATCTTTCAATCTTTCTTTTATTCTTTTTTTTAATTTTTCAATCTTTCTTACTTTCAATCTTTCTTTCTTTCAATATTTCTTTCAATCTTTCAATCTTTCTTTTCATTCTTTCATTCCTTCCTTTAATCTTTCTTTCATTATTTATTTCAATCTTTCTTTCAATCTTTCAATCTTTCTTTTATTCTTTTTTTCAATCTTTCTTTCAATCTTTCAATCTTTCAATCTTTCTATCAATCTTTCTTTCAATCTTTCTTTCAATCTTTCTTACTTTCAATCTTTCTTTCAGTCTTTCTTTCAATTTTTATTACTTTCAATCTTTCTTTCTTTCAATATTTCTTTCAATCTTTAAATCTTTTTTTCATTCTTTCATTCTTTCTTTCAATCTTTCTTTCATTCTTTCTTTCAATCCGTCTTTCATCCTTTCTTTCAATCTTTCTTTCTTTCAATCTTTCTTTCATTCTTTCATTCCTTCCTTTAATCTTTCTTTCATTATTTATTTCAATCTTTCTTTCAATCTTTCAATCTTTCTTTTATTCTTTTTTTCAACTTTCTTTCAATCTTTCAATCTTTCAATCTTTCTTTAAATTTTTCTTTCAATATTTCTTTCAATCTTTCTTTTTTCCATCTTTCTTTCATTCTTTTTTTCAATCTTTCTTACTTTCAGTATTTCTTTCAATCTTCCTTTCATTCTTTCATTCCTTCTTCCATTATTTCTTTCAATCTTTCTTTCATTATTTCTTTCAATCTTTCTTTCAATCATTTAATCTTTCAATCTTTCTTTCATTCTTTCTTTCAATTTATATGACTTTCAATCTTTCTTTCTTTCAATCTTTCTTTCAATCTTTCTTTCATTCTTTCATTCTTTCATTCTTTCTTTCAATCTTTCTTTCAGTCTTTCAATCTTTGTTTAAATTTTTCTTTCAATATTTCTTTAAATCTTTCTTTTTTTCAATCTTTCTTTCAATCTTTTATTCATTCTTTTTTTCAATCTTTCTTACTTTCAATATTTCTTTCAATCTTTCTTTCATTCTTTCATTCCTTCTTTCATTATTTCTTTCAATCTTTCTTTCATTATTTCGTTTAATCTTTTTTTCAATCTTTCAATCTTTCTTTTATTCTTTTTTTTAATCTTTCAATCTTTCAATCTTTCAATCTTTCTTCCTTTCAATATTTCTTTCAATCTTTCAATCTTTCTTTCATTCTTTCATTCCTTCCTTTAATCTTTCTTTCATTCTTTCTTTCAATCTTTCAATCGTTCTTTCAATCTTTCAATCGTTCTTTCAATCTTTCTTTTATTCTTTCTTTCAATCTTTCATTTTTTCAATCTTTCTTTCAATCTTTCAATCTTTCTTTCAATCTTTCATTCTTTCTTTCAATCTTTCAATCGTTCTTTCTTTCAATATTTCTTTCAATCTTTCAATCTTTCTTTCATTCTTTCATTCCTTCTTTCAATCTTTCTTTCATTATTTATTTCAATCTTTCTTTCATTCTTTCAATCTTTCTTTTATTCTTTTTTTCAATCTTTCAATCTTTCTTTCAATATTTCTTTCAATCTTTTTTACTTTCAATCTTTCTTTCTTTAAAACTTTCTTTCAATCTTTCTTTCAAACTTTCATTCTTTATTTCAATATTTCAATCGTTCAATCTTTCTTTCATTCTTTCTTTCAATCTTTCTTTCAATCTTTCAATCTTTCTTTCAATATTTCTTTCAATCTTTCTTTCTTTAAATCTTTCTTTCAATCTTTCTTTCAAACTTTCAATCTTTCTATCAATCTTTCTTTTCAATCTTTCTTTCAATCTTTCATTTTTTCAATCTTTCTTTCAATCTTTCAATCTTTCTTTCAATCTTTCATTCTTTCTTTCAATCTTTCAATCGTTCTTTCTTTCAATATTTCTTTCAATCTTTCAATCTTTCTTTCATTCTTTCATTCCTTCTTTCAATCTTTCTTTCATTATTTATTTCAATCTTTCTTTCATTCTTTCAATCTTTCTTTTATTCTTTTTTTTAATCTTTCTTTCAATCTTTCAATCTTTCAATCTTTCTATCAATCTTTCTTTCAATCTTTCTTTCAATCTTTCTTACTTTCAATCTTTCTTTCATTCTTTCTTTAAATTTTTATTACTTTCAATCTTTCTTTCTTTCAATATTTCTTTCAATCTTTAAATCTTTTTTCATTCTTTCATTCTTTCTTTTAATCTTTCTTTCATTCTTTCTTTCAATCTGTCTTTCATTCTTTCTTTCAATCTTTCTTTCTTTCAATCTTTCTTTCATTCTTTCTTTCAATTTTTATTACTTTCAATCTTTCTTTCTTTCAATCTTTCTTTCAATCTTTCTTTCATTCTTTCATTCTTTCATTCTTTCTTTCAATCTTTCTTTCAGTCTTTCAATCTTTGTTTACATTTTTCTTTCAATATTTCTTTAAATCTTTCATTCCTTCTTTCATTGTTTCTTTCAATCTTTCTTTCATTATTTCTTTCAATCTTTTTTTCAATCTTTCAATCTTTCTTTTATTCTTTTTTTCAATCTTTCAATCTTTCTTACTTTCAATCTTTCTTTCTTTCAATATTTCTTTCAATCTTTCAATCATTCTTTCATTCCTTCCTTTAATCTTTCTTTCATTATTTATTTCAATCTTTCTTTCAATATTTCAATCTTTCTTTTATTGTTTTTTTCAATCTTTCTTTCAATCTTTCAATCTTTCTATCAATCTTTCTTTTCAATCTTTCTTTCAATCTTTCTTACTTTCAATCTTTCTTTCAGTCTTTCTTTCAATTTTTATTACTTTCAATCTTTCTTTCTTTCAATACTTCTTTCAATCTTTAAATCTTTTTTTCATTCTTTCATTCTTTCTTTCAATCTTTCTTTCATTCTTTCTTTCAATCTGTCTTTCATTCTTTCTTTCAATCTTTCTTTCTTTCAATCTTTCTTTCATTCTTTCATTCTTTCATTCTTTCTTTCAATCTTTCTTTCAGTCTTTCAATCTTTGTTTAAATTTTTCTTTCAATATTTCTTTAAATCTTTCTTTTTTTCAATCTTTCTTTCATTCTTTTTTTCAATCTTTTTTACTTTCAATATTTCTTTCAATCTTTCTTTCATTCTTTCATTCCTTCTTTCATTATTTCTTTCAATCTTTCTTTCATTATTTCGTTCAATCTTTTTTTCAATCTTTCAATCTTTCTTTTATTCTTTTTTTTAATCTTTCAATCTTTCTTACTTTCAATCTTTCTTTCTTTCAATATTTCTTTCAATCTTTCAATCTTTCTTTCATTCTTTCATTCCTTCCTTTAATCTTTCTTTCATTATTTATTTCAATCTTTCTTTCAATCTTTCAATCTTTCTTTTATTCTTTTTTTCAATCTTTCTTTCAATCTTTCAATCTTTCAATCTTTCTATCAATCTTTCTTTCAATCTTTCTTTCAATCTTTCTTACTTTCAATCTTTCAATCGTTCTTTCAATCTTTCTTTTATTCTTTCTTTCAATCTTTCATTTTTTCAATCTTTCTTTCAATCTTTCAATCTTTCTTTCAATCTTTCATTCTTTCTTTCAATCTTTCAATCGTTCTTTCTTTCAATATTTCTTTCAATCTTTCAATCTTTCTTTCATTCTTTCATTCCTTCTTTCAATCTTTCTTTCATTATTTATTTCAATCTTTCTTTCATTCTTTCAATCTTTCTTTTATTCTTTTTTTCAATCTTTCAATCTTTCTTTCAATATTTCTTTCAATCTTTTTTACTTTCAATCTTTCTTTCTTTAAAACTTTCTTTCAATCTTTCTTTCAAACTTTCATTCTTTATTTCAATATTTCAATCGTTCAATCTTTCTTTCATTCTTTCTTTCAATCTTTCTTTCAATCTTTCAATCTTTCTTTCAATATTTCTTTCAATCTTTCTTTCTTTAAATCTTTCTTTCAATCTTTCTTTCAAACTTTCAATCTTTCTATCAATCTTTCTTTTCAATCTTTCTTTCAATCTTTCATTTTTTCAATCTTTCTTTCAATCTTTCAATCTTTCTTTCAATCTTTCATTCTTTCTTTCAATCTTTCAATCGTTCTTTCTTTCAATATTTCTTTCAATCTTTCAATCTTTCTTTCATTCTTTCATTCCTTCTTTCAATCTTTCTTTCATTATTTATTTCAATCTTTCTTTCATTCTTTCAATCTTTCTTTTATTCTTTTTTTTAATCTTTCTTTCAATCTTTCAATCTTTCAATCTTTCTATCAATCTTTCTTTCAATCTTTCTTTCAATCTTTCTTACTTTCAATCTTTCTTTCATTCTTTCTTTAAATTTTTATTACTTTCAATCTTTCTTTCTTTCAATATTTCTTTCAATCTTTAAATCTTTTTTCATTCTTTCATTCTTTCTTTTAATCTTTCTTTCATTCTTTCTTTCAATCTGTCTTTCATTCTTTCTTTCAATCTTTCTTTCTTTCAATCTTTCTTTCATTCTTTCTTTCAATTTTTATTACTTTCAATCTTTCTTTCTTTCAATCTTTCTTTCAATCTTTCTTTCATTCTTTCATTCTTTCATTCTTTCTTTCAATCTTTCTTTCAGTCTTTCAATCTTTGTTTACATTTTTCTTTCAATATTTCTTTAAATCTTTCATTCCTTCTTTCATTGTTTCTTTCAATCTTTCTTTCATTATTTCTTTCAATCTTTTTTTCAATCTTTCAATCTTTCTTTTATTCTTTTTTTCAATCTTTCAATCTTTCTTACTTTCAATCTTTCTTTCTTTCAATATTTCTTTCAATCTTTCAATCATTCTTTCATTCCTTCCTTTAATCTTTCTTTCATTATTTATTTCAATCTTTCTTTCAATATTTCAATCTTTCTTTTATTGTTTTTTTCAATCTTTCTTTCAATCTTTCAATCTTTCTATCAATCTTTCTTTTCAATCTTTCTTTCAATCTTTCTTACTTTCAATCTTTCTTTCAGTCTTTCTTTCAATTTTTATTACTTTCAATCTTTCTTTCTTTCAATACTTCTTTCAATCTTTAAATCTTTTTTTCATTCTTTCATTCTTTCTTTCAATCTTTCTTTCATTCTTTCTTTCAATCTGTCTTTCATTCTTTCTTTCAATCTTTCTTTCTTTCAATCTTTCTTTCATTCTTTCATTCTTTCATTCTTTCTTTCAATCTTTCTTTCAGTCTTTCAATCTTTGTTTAAATTTTTCTTTCAATATTTCTTTAAATCTTTCTTTTTTTCAATCTTTCTTTCATTCTTTTTTTCAATCTTTTTTACTTTCAATATTTCTTTCAATCTTTCTTTCATTCTTTCATTCCTTCTTTCATTATTTCTTTCAATCTTTCTTTCATTATTTCGTTCAATCTTTTTTTCAATCTTTCAATCTTTCTTTTATTCTTTTTTTTAATCTTTCAATCTTTCTTACTTTCAATCTTTCTTTCTTTCAATATTTCTTTCAATCTTTCAATCTTTCTTTCATTCTTTCATTCCTTCCTTTAATCTTTCTTTCATTATTTATTTCAATCTTTCTTTCAATCTTTCAATCTTTCTTTTATTCTTTTTTTCAATCTTTCTTTCAATCTTTCAATCTTTCAATCTTTCTATCAATCTTTCTTTCAATCTTTCTTTCAATCTTTCTTACTTTCAATCTTTCTTTCAGTCTTTCTTTCAATTTTTATTACTTTCAATCTTTCTTTCTTTCAATATTTCTTTCAATCTTTAAATCGTTTTTTCATTCTTTCATTCTTTCTTTCAATCTTTCTTTCATTCTTTCTTTCAATCTGTCTTTCATCCTTTCTTTCAATCTTTCTTTCTTTCAATCTTTCTTTCAATCGTTCAATCTTTCTTTCATTCTTTCATTCCTTCCTTTAATCTTTCTTTCATTATTTATTTCAATCTTTCTTTCAATCTTTCAATCTTTCTTTTATTCTTTTTTTCAACTTTCTTTCAATCTTTCAATCTTTCAATCTTTCTTTAAATTTTTCTTTCAATATTTCTTTCAATCTTTCTTTTTTTCCATCTTTCTTTCAATCTTTCTTTCATTCTTTTTTTCAATCTTTCTTACTTTCAGTATTTCTTTCAATCTTCCTTTCATTCTTTCATTCCTTCTTCCATTATTTCTTTCAATCTTTCTTTCATTATTTCTTTCAATCTTTCTTTCAATCATTTAATCTTTCAATCTTTCTTTCATTCTTTCTTTCAATTTATATGACTTTCAATCTTTCTTTCTTTCAATCTTTCTTTCAATCTTTCTTTCATTCTTTCATTCTTTCATTCTTTCTTTCAATCTTTCTTTCAGTCTTTCAATCTTTGTTTAAATTTTTCTTTCAATATTTCTTTAAATCTTTCTTTTTTTCAATCTTTCTTTCATTCTTTTTTTCAATCTTTCTTACTTTCAATATTTCTTTCAATCTTTCTTTCATTCTTTCATTCCTTCTTTCATTATTTCTTTCAATCTTTCTTTCATTATTTCGTTCAATCTTTTTTTCAATCTTTCAATCTTTCTTTTATTCTTTTTTTTAATCTTTCAATCTTTCTTACTTTCAATCTTTCTTTCTTTCAATATTTCTTTCAATCTTTCAATCTTTCTTTCATTCTTTCATTCCTTCCTTTAATCTTTCTTTCATTATTTATTTCAATCTTTCTTTCAATCTTTCAATCTTTCTTTTATTCTTTTTTTCAATCTTTCTTTCAATCTTTCAATCTTTCAATCTTTCTATCAATCTTTCTTTCAATCTTTCTTTCAATCTTTCTTACTTTCAATCTTTCTTTCAGTCTTTCTTTCAATTTTTATTACTTTCAATCTTTCTTTCTTTCAATATTTCTTTCAATCTTTAAATCGTTTTTTCATTCTTTCATTCTTTCTTTCAATCTTTCTTTCATTCTTTCTTTCAATCTGTCTTTCATCCTTTCTTTCAATCTTTCTTTCTTTCAATCTTTCTTTCAATCGTTCAATCTTTCTTTCATTCTTTCATTCCTTCCTTTAATCTTTCTTTCATTATTTATTTCAATCTTTCTTTCAATCTTTCAATCTTTCTTTTATTCTTTTTTTCAACTTTCTTTCAATCTTTCAATCTTTCAATCTTTCTTTAAATTTTTCTTTCAATATTTCTTTCAATCTTTCTTTTTTTCCATCTTTCTTTCAATCTTTCTTTCATTCTTTTTTTCAATCTTTCTTACTTTCAGTATTTCTTTCAATCTTCCTTTCATTCTTTCATTCCTTCTTCCATTATTTCTTTCAATCTTTCTTTCATTATTTCTTTCAATCTTTCTTTCAATCATTTAATCTTTCAATCTTTCTTTCATTCTTTCTTTCAATTTATATGACTTTCAATCTTTCTTTCTTTCAATCTTTCTTTCAATCTTTCTTTCATTCTTTCATTCTTTCATTCTTTCTTTCAGTCTTTCAATCTTTGTTTAAATTTTTCTTTCAATATTTCATTAAATCTTTCTTTTTTTCAATCTTTCTTTCAATCTTTTATTCATTCTTTTTTTCAATCTTTCTTACTTTCAATATTTCTTTCAATCTTTCTTTCATTCTTTCATTCCTTCTTTCATTATTTCTTTCAATCTTTCTTTCATTATTTCGTTTAATCTTTTTTTCAATCTTTCAATCTTTCTTTTATTCTTTTTTTTAATCTTTCAATCTTTCTTACTTTCAATCTTTCTTCCTTTCAATATTTCTTTCAATCTTTCAATCTTTCTTTCATTCTTTCATTCCTTCCTTTAATCTTTCTTTCATTCTTTCTTTCAATCTTTCAATCGTTCTTTCAATCTTTCAATCGTTCTTTCAATCTTTCTTTTATTCTTTCTTTCAATCTTTCATTTTTTCAATCTTTCTTTCAATCTTTCAATCTTTCTTTCAATCTTTCATTCTTTCTTTCAATCTTTCAATCGTTCTTTCTTTCAATATTTCTTTCAATCTTTCAATCTTTCTTTCATTCTTTCATTCCTTCTTTCAATCTTTCTTTCATTATTTATTTCAATCTTTCTTTCATTCTTTCAATCTTTCTTTTATTCTTTTTTTCAATCTTTCAATCTTTCTTTCAATATTTCTTTCAATCTTTTTTACTTTCAATCTTTCTTTCATTATTTCTTTCAATCTTTCTTTCAATCATTTAATCTTTCAATCTTTCTTTCATTCTTTCTTTCAATTTATATGACTTTCAATCTTTCTTTCTTTCAATCTTTCTTTCAATCTTTCTTTCATTCTTTCATTCTTTCATTCTTTCTTTCAATCTTTCTTTCAGTCTTTCAATCTTTGTTTAAATTTTTCTTTCAATATTTCTTTAAATCTTTCTTTTTTTCAATCTTTCTTTCAATCTTTTATTCATTCTTTTTTTCAATCTTTCTTACTTTCAATATTTCTTTCAATCTTTCTTTCATTCTTTCATTCCTTCTTCATTATTTCTTTCAATCTTTCTTTCATTATTTCGTTTAATCTTTTTTTCAATCTTTCAATCTTTCTTTTATTCTTTTTTTTAATCTTTCAATCTTTCTTACTTTCAATCTTTCTTCCTTTCAATATTTCTTTCAATCTTTCAATCTTTCTTTCATTCTTTCATTCCTTCCTTTAATCTTTCTTTCATTATTTATTTCAATCTTTCTTTCAATCTTTCAATCTTTCTTTTATTCTTTTTTTCAACTTTCTTTCAATCTTTCAATCTTTCAATCTTTCTTTAAATTTTTCTTTCAATATTTCTTTCAATCTTTCTTTTTTTCCATCTTTCTTTCAATCTTTCTTTCATTCTTTTTTTCAATCTTTCTTACTTTCAGTATTTCTTTCAATCTTCCTTTCATTCTTTCATTCCTTCTTCCATTATTTCTTTCAATCTTTCTTTCATTATTTCTTTCAATCTTTCTTTCAATCATTTAATCTTTCAATCTTTCTTTCATTCTTTCTTTCAATTTATATGACTTTCAATCTTTCTTTCTTTCAATCTTTCTTTCAATCTTTCTTTCATTCTTTCATTCTTTCATTCTTTCTTTCAGTCTTTCAATCTTTGTTTAAATTTTTCTTTCAATATTTCATTAAATCTTTCTTTTTTTCAATCTTTCTTTCAATCTTTTATTCATTCTTTTTTTCAATCTTTCTTACTTTCAATATTTCTTTCAATCTTTCTTTCATTCTTTCATTCCTTCTTTCATTATTTCTTTCAATCTTTCTTTCATTATTTCGTTTAATCTTTTTTTCAATCTTTCAATCTTTCTTTTATTCTTTTTTTTAATCTTTCAATCTTTCTTACTTTCAATCTTTCTTTCTTTCAATATTTCTTTCAATCTTTCAATCTTTCTTTCATTCTTTCATTCCTTCCTTTAATCTTTCTTTCATTATTTATTTCAATCTTTCTTTCAATCTTTCAATCTTTCTTTTATTCTTTTTTTCAATCTTTCTTTCAATCTTTCAATCTTTCAATCTTTCTATCAATCTTTCTTTCAATCTTTCTTTCAATCTTTCTTACTTTCAATCTTTCTTTCAGTCTTTCTTTCAATTTTTATTACTTTCAATCTTTCTTTCTTTCAATATTTCTTTCAATCTTTAAATCGTTTTTTCATTCTTTCATTCTTTCTTTCAATCTTTCTTTCATTCTTTCTTTCAATCTGTCTTTCATCCTTTCTTTCAATCTTTCTTTCTTTCAATCTTTCTTTCAATCGTTCAATCTTTCTTTCATTCTTTCATTCCTTCCTTTAATCTTTCTTTCATTATTTATTTCAATCTTTCTTTCAATCTTTCAATCTTTCTTTTATTCTTTTTTTCAACTTTCTTTCAATCTTTCAATCTTTCAATCTTTCTTTAAATTTTTCTTTCAATATTTCTTTCAATCTTTCTTTTTTTCCATCTTTCTTTCAATCTTTCTTTCATTCTTTTTTTCAATCTTTCTTACTTTCAGTATTTCTTTCAATCTTCCTTTCATTCTTTCATTCCTTCTTCCATTATTTCTTTCAATCTTTCTTTCATTATTTCTTTCAATCTTTCTTTCAATCATTTAATCTTTCAATCTTTCTTTCATTCTTTCTTTCAATTTATATGACTTTCAATCTTTCTTTCTTTCAATCTTTCTTTCAATCTTTCTTTCATTCTTTCATTCTTTCATTCTTTCTTTCAATCTTTCTTTCAGTCTTTCAATCTTTGTTTAAATTTTTCTTTCAATATTTCTTTAAATCTTTCTTTTTTTCAATCTTTCTTTCATTCTTTTTTTCAATCTTTCTTACTTTCAATATTTCTTTCAATCTTTCTTTCATTCTTTCATTCCTTCTTTCATTATTTCTTTCAATCTTTCTTTCATTATTTCGTTCAATCTTTTTTTCAATCTTTCAATCTTTCTTTTATTCTTTTTTTTAATCTTTCAATCTTTCTTACTTTCAATCTTTCTTTCTTTCAATATTTCTTTCAATCTTTCAATCTTTCTTTCATTCTTTCATTCCTTCCTTTAATCTTTCTTTCATTATTTATTTCAATCTTTCTTTCAATCTTTCAATCTTTCTTTTATTCTTTTTTTCAATCTTTCTTTCAATCTTTCAATCTTTCAATCTTTCTATCAATCTTTCTTTCAATCTTTCTTTCAATCTTTCTTACTTTCAATCTTTCTTTCAGTCTTTCTTTCAATTTTTATTACTTTCAATCTTTCTTTCTTTCAATATTTCTTTCAATCTTTAAATCGTTTTTTCATTCTTTCATTCTTTCTTTCAATCTTTCTTTCATTCTTTCTTTCAATCTGTCTTTCATCCTTTCTTTCAATCTTTCTTTCTTTCAATCTTTCTTTCAATCGTTCAATCTTTCTTTCATTCTTTCATTCCTTCCTTTAATCTTTCTTTCATTATTTATTTCAATCTTTCTTTCAATCTTTCAATCTTTCTTTTATTCTTTTTTTCAACTTTCTTTCAATCTTTCAATCTTTCAATCTTTCTTTAAATTTTTCTTTCAATATTTCTTTCAATCTTTCTTTTTTTCCATCTTTCTTTCAATCTTTCTTTCATTCTTTTTTTCAATCTTTCTTACTTTCAGTATTTCTTTCAATCTTCCTTTCATTCTTTCATTCCTTCTTCCATTATTTCTTTCAATCTTTCTTTCATTATTTCTTTCAATCTTTCTTTCAATCATTTAATCTTTCAATCTTTCTTTCATTCTTTCTTTCAATTTATATGACTTTCAATCTTTCTTTCTTTCAATCTTTCTTTCAATCTTTCTTTCATTCTTTCATTCTTTCATTCTTTCTTTCAGTCTTTCAATCTTTGTTTAAATTTTTCTTTCAATATTTCATTAAATCTTTCTTTTTTTCAATCTTTCTTTCAATCTTTTATTCATTCTTTTTTTCAATCTTTCTTACTTTCAATATTTCTTTCAATCTTTCTTTCATTCTTTCATTCCTTCTTTCATTATTTCTTTCAATCTTTCTTTCATTATTTCGTTTAATCTTTTTTTCAATCTTTCAATCTTTCTTTTATTCTTTTTTTTAATCTTTCAATCTTTCTTACTTTCAATCTTTCTTCCTTTCAATATTTCTTTCAATCTTTCAATCTTTCTTTCATTCTTTCATTCCTTCCTTTAATCTTTCTTTCATTCTTTCTTTCAATCTTTCAATCGTTCTTTCAATCTTTCAATCGTTCTTTCAATCTTTCTTTTATTCTTTCTTTCAATCTTTCATTTTTTCAATCTTTCTTTCAATCTTTCAATCTTTCTTTCAATCTTTCATTCTTTCTTTCAATCTTTCAATCGTTCTTTCTTTCAATATTTCTTTCAATCTTTCAATCTTTCTTTCATTCTTTCATTCCTTCTTTCAATCTTTCTTTCATTATTTATTTCAATCTTTCTTTCATTCTTTCAATCTTTCTTTTATTCTTTTTTTCAATCTTTCAATCTTTCTTTCAATATTTCTTTCAATCTTTTTTACTTTCAATCTTTCTTTCATTATTTCTTTCAATCTTTCTTTCAATCATTTAATCTTTCAATCTTTCTTTCATTCTTTCTTTCAATTTATATGACTTTCAATCTTTCTTTCTTTCAATCTTTCTTTCAATCTTTCTTTCATTCTTTCATTCTTTCATTCTTTCTTTCAATCTTTCTTTCAGTCTTTCAATCTTTGTTTAAATTTTTCTTTCAATATTTCTTTAAATCTTTCTTTTTTTCAATCTTTCTTTCAATCTTTTATTCATTCTTTTTTTCAATCTTTCTTACTTTCAATATTTCTTTCAATCTTTCTTTCATTCTTTCATTCCTTCTTCATTATTTCTTTCAATCTTTCTTTCATTATTTCGTTTAATCTTTTTTTCAATCTTTCAATCTTTCTTTTATTCTTTTTTTTAATCTTTCAATCTTTCTTACTTTCAATCTTTCTTCCTTTCAATATTTCTTTCAATCTTTCAATCTTTCTTTCATTCTTTCATTCCTTCCTTTAATCTTTCTTTCATTCTTTCTTTCAATCTTTCAATCGTTCTTTCAATCTTTCAATCGTTCTTTCAATCTTTCTTTTATTCTTTCTTTCAATCTTTCATTTTTTCAATCTTTCTTTCAATCTTTCAATCTTTCTTTCAATCTTTCATTCTTTCTTTCAATCTTTCAATCGTTCTTTCTTTCAATATTTCTTTCAATCTTTCAATCTTTCTTTCATTCTTTCATTCCTTCTTTCAATCTTTCTTTCATTATTTATTTCAATCTTTCTTTCATTCTTTCAATCTTTCTTTTATTCTTTTTTTCAATCTTTCAATCTTTCTTTCAATATTTCTTTCAATCTTTTTTACTTTCAATCTTTCTTTCATTAAAACTTCCTTTCAATCTTTCTTTCAAACTTTCATTCTTTATTTCAATATTTCAATCGTTCAATCTTTCTTTCATTCTTTCTTTCAATCTTTCTTTCAATCTTTCAATCTTTCTTTCAATATTTCTTTCAATCTTTCTTTCTTTAAATCTTTCTTTCAATCTTTCTTTCAAACTTTCAATCTTTATTTCAATCTTTCAATCTTTCAATCTTTCTTTCAATCTTTCAATCATTCAATCTTTCTTTCATTCTTTCTTTCAATCTTTCTTACTTTTAATCTTTCTCTCTTTCAATATTTCTTTCAATATTTCAATCTTTCTTTAAATCTTTCTTTCAAACTTTCAATCTTTCTTTCAATCTTTCTTTCAATCTTTCAATCTTTCAATCGATCTTTCAATCTTTCATTCAATCTTTCAATCTCTCTTTCATTCTTTCTTTCAATCTTTCAATCTTACTTTCAATCTTTCTTTCATTCTTTCTTTAAATTTTTATTACTTTCAATCTTTCTTTCTTTCAATATTTCTTTCAATCTTTAAATCTTTTTTCATTCTTTCATTCTTTCTTTTAATCTTTCTTTCATTCTTTCTTTCAATCTGTCTTTCATTCTTTCTTTCAATCTTTCTTTCTTTCAATCTTTCTTTCATTCTTTCATTCTTTCATTCTTTCTTTCAATCTTTCTTTCAGTCTTTCAATCTTTGTTTAAATTTTTCTTTCAATATTTCTTTAAATCTTTCTTTTTTTCAATCTTTCTTTCAATCTTTCTTTCATTCTTTTTTTCAATCTTTCTTACTTTCAATATTTCTTTCAATCTTTCTTTCATTCTTTCATTCCTTCTTTCATTATTTCTTTCAATCTTTCTTTCATTATTTCGTTCAATCTTTTTTTCAATCTTTCAATCTTTCTTTTATTCTTTTTTTTAATCTTTCAATCTTTCTTACTTTCAATCTTTCTTTCTTTCAATATTTCTTTCAATCTTTCAATCTTTCTTTTCATTCTTTCATTCCTTCCTTTAATCTTTCTTTCATTATTTATTTCAATCTTTCTTTCAATCTTTCAATCTTTCTTTTATTCTTTTTTTCAATCTTTCTTTCAATCTTTCAATCTTTCAATCTTTCTATCAATCTTTCTTTCAATCTTTCTTTCAATCTTTCTTACTTTCAATCTTTCTTTCAGTCTTTCTTTCAATTTTTATTACTTTCAATCTTTCTTTCTTTCAATATTTCTTTCAATCTTTAAATCTTTTTTTCATTCTTTCATTCTTTCTTTCAATCTTTCTTTCATTCTTTCTTTCAATCTGTCTTTCATCCTTTCTTTCAATCTTTCTTTCTTTCAATCTTTCTTTCATTCTTTCATTCCTTCCTTTAATCTTTCTTTCATTATTTATTTCAATCTTTCTTTCAATCTTTCAATCTTTCTTTTATTCTTTTTTTCAACTTTCTTTCAATCTTTCAATCTTTCAATCTTTCTTTAAATTTTTCTTTCAATATTTCTTTCAATCTTTCTTTTTTTCCATCTTTCTTTCAATCTTTCTTTCATTCTTTTTTTCAATCTTTCTTACTTTCAGTATTTCTTTCAATCTTCCTTTCATTCTTTCATTCCTTCTTCCATTATTTCTTTCAATCTTTCTTTCATTATTTCTTTCAATCTTTCTTTCAATCATTTAATCTTTCAATCTTTCTTTCATTCTTTCTTTCAATTTATATGACTTTCAATCTTTCTTTCTTTCAATCTTTCTTTCAATCTTTCTTTCATTCTTTCATTCTTTCATTCTTTCTTTCAATCTTTCTTTCAGTCTTTCAATCTTTGTTTAAATTTTTCTTTCAATATTTCTTTAAATCTTTCTTTTTTTCAATCTTTCTTTCAATCTTTTATTCATTCTTTTTTTCAATCTTTCTTACTTTCAATATTTCTTTCAATCTTTCTTTCATTCTTTCATTCCTTCTTTCATTATTTCTTTCAATCTTTCTTTCATTATTTCGTTTAATCTTTTTTTCAATCTTTCAATCTTTCTTTTATTCTTTTTTTTAATCTTTCAATCTTTCAATCTTTCAATCTTTCTTCCTTTCAATATTTCTTTCAATCTTTCAATCTTTCTTTCATTCTTTCATTCCTTCCTTTAATCTTTCTTTCATTCTTTCTTTCAATCTTTCAATCGTTCTTTCAATCTTTCAATCGTTCTTTCAATCTTTCTTTTATTCTTTCTTTCAATCTTTCATTTTTTCAATCTTTCTTTCAATCTTTCAATCTTTCTTTCAATCTTTCATTCTTTCTTTCAATCTTTCAATCGTTCTTTCTTTCAATATTTCTTTCAATCTTTCAATCTTTCTTTTATTCTTTTTTTTAATCTTTCAATCTTTCTTACTTTCAATCTTTCTTTCTTTCAATATTTCTTTCAATCTTTCAATCTTTCTTTCATTCTTTCATTCCTTCCTTTAATCTTTCTTTCATTATTTATTTCAATCTTTCTTTCAATCTTTCAATCTTTCTTTTATTCTTTTTTTCAATCTTTCTTTCAATCTTTCAATCTTTCAATCTTTCTATCAATCTTTCTTTCAATCTTTCTTTCAATCTTTCTTACTTTCAATCTTTCTTTCAGTCTTTCCTTCAATTTTTATTACTTTCAATCTTTCTTTCTTTCAATATTTCTTTCAATCTTTAAATCGTTTTTTCATTCTTTCATTCTTTCTTTCAATCTTTCTTTCATTCTTTCTTTCAATCTGTCTTTCATCCTTTCTTTCAATCTTTCTTTCTTTCAATCTTTCTTTCAATCGTTCAATCTTTCTTTCATTCTTTCATTCCTTCTTTTAATCTTTCTTTCATTATTTATTTCAATCTTTCTTTCAATCTTTCAATCTTTCTTTTATTCTTTTTTTCAACTTTCTTTCAATCTTTCAATCTTTCAATCTTTCTTTAAATTTTTCTTTCAATATTTCTTTCAATCTTTCTTTTTTTCCATCTTTCTTTCAATCTTTCTTTCATTCTTTTTTTCAATCTTTCTTACTTTCAGTATTTCTTTCAATCTTCCTTTCATTCTTTCATTCCTTCTTCCATTATTTCTTTCAATCTTTCTTTCATTATTTCTTTCAATCTTTCTTTCAATCATTTAATCTTTCAATCTTTCTTTCATTTTTTCTTTCAATTTATATGACTTTCAATCTTTCTTTCTTTCAATCTTTCTTTCAATCTTTCTTTCATTCTTTCATTCTTTCATTCTTTCTTTCAATCTTTCTTTCAGTCTTTCAATCTTTGTTTAAATTTTTCTTTCAATATTTCTTTAAATCTTTCTTTTTTTCAATCTTTCTTTCAATCTTTTATTCATTCTTTTTTTCAATCTTTCTTACTTTCAATATTTCTTTCAATCTTTCTTTCATTCTTTCATTATTTCTTTCAATCTTTCTTTCATTATTTCGTTTAATCTTTTTTTCAATCTTTCAATCTTTCTTTTATTCTTTTTTTTAATCTTTCAATCTTTCTTACTTTCAATCTTTCTTCCTTTCAATATTTCTTTCAATCTTTCAATCTTTCTTTCATTCTTTCATTCCTTCCTTTAATCTTTCTTTCATTCTTTCTTTCAATCTTTCAATCGTTCTTTCAATCTTTCAATCGTTCTTTCAATCTTTCTTTTATTCTTTCTTTCAATCTTTCATTTTTTCAATCTTTCTTTCAATCTTTCAATCTTTCTTTCAATCTTTCATTCTTTCTTTCAATCTTTCAATCGTTCTTTCTTTCAATATTTCTTTCAATCTTTCAATCTTTCTTTCATTCTTTCATTCCTTCTTTCAATCTTTCTTTCATTATTTATTTCAATCTTTCTTTCATTCTTTCAATCTTTCTTTTATTCTTTTTTTCAATCTTTCAATCTTTCTTTCAATATTTCTTTCAATCTTTTTTACTTTCAATCTTTCTTTCTTTAAAACTTCCTTTCAATCTTTCTTTCAAACTTTCATTCTTTATTTCAATATTTCAATCGTTCAATCTTTCTTTCATTCTTTCTTTCAATCTTTCTTTCAATCTTTCAATCTTTCTGTCAATATTTCTTTCAATCTTTCTTTCTTTAAATCTTTCTTTCAATCTTTCTTTCAAACTTTCAATCTTTATTTCAATCTTTCAATCTTTCAATCTTTCTTTCAATCTTTCAATCATTCAATCTTTCTTTCATTCTTTCTTTCAATCTTTCTTACTTTTAATCTCTCTCTCTTTCAATATTTCTTTCAATATTTCAATCTTTCTTTAAATCTTTCTTTCAAACTTTCAATCTTTCTTTCAATCTTTCTTTCAATCTTTCAATCTTTCAATCGATCTTTCAATCTTTCATTCAATCTTTCAATCTCTCTTTCATTCTTTCTTTCAATCTTTCAATCTTACTTTCAATCTTTCTTTCATTCTTTCTTTAAATTTTTATTACTTTCAATCTTTCTTTCTTTCAATATTTCTTTCAATCTTTAAATCTTTTTTCATTCTTTCATTCTTTCTTTTAATCTTTCTTTCATTCTTTCTTTCAATCTGTCTTTCATTCTTTCTTTCAATCTTTCTTTCTTTCAATCTTTCTTTCATTCTTTCATTCTTTCATTCTTTCTTTCAATCTTTCTTTCAGTCTTTCAATCTTTGTTTAAATTTTTCTTTCAATATTTCTTTAAATCTTTCTTTTTTTCAATCTTTCTTTCAATCTTTCTTTCATTCTTTTTTTCAATCTTTCTTACTTTCAATATTTCTTTCAATCTTTCTTTCATTCTTTCATTCCTTCTTTCATTATTTCTTTCAATCTTTCTTTCATTATTTCGTTCAATCTTTTTTTCAATCTTTCAATCTTTCTTTTATTCTTTTTTTTAATCTTTCAATCTTTCTTACTTTCAATCTTTCTTTCTTTCAATATTTCTTTCAATCTTTCAATCTTTCTTTTCATTCTTTCATTCCTTCCTTTAATCTTTCTTTCATTATTTATTTCAATCTTTCTTTCAATCTTTCAATCTTTCTTTTATTCTTTTTTTCAATCTTTCTTTCAATCTTTCAATCTTTCAATCTTTCTATCAATCTTTCTTTCAATCTTTCTTTCAATCTTTCTTACTTTCAATCTTTCTTTCAGTCTTTCTTTCAATTTTTATTACTTTCAATCTTTCTTTCTTTCAATATTTCTTTCAATCTTTAAATCTTTTTTTCATTCTTTCATTCTTTCTTTCAATCTTTCTTTCATTCTTTCTTTCAATCTGTCTTTCATCCTTTCTTTCAATCTTTCTTTCTTTCAATCTTTCTTTCATTCTTTCATTCCTTCCTTTAATCTTTCTTTCATTATTTATTTCAATCTTTCTTTCAATCTTTCAATCTTTCTTTTATTCTTTTTTTCAACTTTCTTTCAATCTTTCAATCTTTCAATCTTTCTTTAAATTTTTCTTTCAATATTTCTTTCAATCTTTCTTTTTTTCCATCTTTCTTTCAATCTTTCTTTCATTCTTTTTTTCAATCTTTCTTACTTTCAGTATTTCTTTCAATCTTCCTTTCATTCTTTCATTCCTTCTTCCATTATTTCTTTCAATCTTTCTTTCATTATTTCTTTCAATCTTTCTTTCAATCATTTAATCTTTCAATCTTTCTTTCATTCTTTCTTTCAATTTATATGACTTTCAATCTTTCTTTCTTTCAATCTTTCTTTCAATCTTTCTTTCATTCTTTCATTCTTTCATTCTTTCTTTCAATCTTTCTTTCAGTCTTTCAATCTTTGTTTAAATTTTTCTTTCAATATTTCTTTAAATCTTTCTTTTTTTCAATCTTTCTTTCAATCTTTTATTCATTCTTTTTTTCAATCTTTCTTACTTTCAATATTTCTTTCAATCTTTCTTTCATTCTTTCATTCCTTCTTTCATTATTTCTTTCAATCTTTCTTTCATTATTTCGTTTAATCTTTTTTTCAATCTTTCAATCTTTCTTTTATTCTTTTTTTTAATCTTTCAATCTTTCAATCTTTCAATCTTTCTTCCTTTCAATATTTCTTTCAATCTTTCAATCTTTCTTTCATTCTTTCATTCCTTCCTTTAATCTTTCTTTCATTCTTTCTTTCAATCTTTCAATCGTTCTTTCAATCTTTCAATCGTTCTTTCAATCTTTCTTTTATTCTTTCTTTCAATCTTTCATTTTTTCAATCTTTCTTTCAATCTTTCAATCTTTCTTTCAATCTTTCATTCTTTCTTTCAATCTTTCAATCGTTCTTTCTTTCAATATTTCTTTCAATCTTTCAATCTTTCTTTCATTCTTTCATTCCTTCTTTCAATCTTTCTTTCATTATTTATTTCAATCTTTCTTTCATTCTTTCAATCTTTCTTTTATTCTTTTTTTCAATCTTTCAATCTTTCTTTCAATATTTCTTTCAATCTTTTTTACTTTCAATCTTTCTTTCTTTAAAACTTCCTTTCAATCTTTCTTTCAAACTTTCATTCTTTATTTCAATATTTCAATCGTTCAATCTTTCTTTCATTCTTTCTTTCAATCTTTCTTTCAATCTTTCAATCTTTCTTTCAATATTTCTTTCAATCTTTCTTTCTTTAAATCTTTCTTTCAATCTTTCTTTCAAACTTTCAATCTTTATTTCAATCTTTCAATCTTTCAATCTTTCTTTCAATCTTTCAATCATTCAATCTTTCTTTCATTCTTTCTTTCAATCTTTCTTACTTTTAATCTTTCTCTCTTTCAATATTTCTTTCAATATTTCAATCTTTCTTTAAATCTTTCTTTCAAACTTTCAATCTTTCTTTCAATCTTTCTTTCAATCTTTCAATCTTTCAATCGATCTTTCAATCTTTCATTCAATCTTTCAATCTCTCTTTCATTCTTTCTTTCAATCTTTCAATCTTACTTTCAATCTTTCTTTCATTCTTTCTTTAAATTTTTATTACTTTCAATCTTTCTTTCTTTCAATATTTCTTTCAATCTTTAAATCTTTTTTCATTCTTTCATTCTTTCTTTTAATCTTTCTTTCATTCTTTCTTTCAATCTGTCTTTCATTCTTTCTTTCAATCTTTCTTTCTTTCAATCTTTCTTTCATTCTTTCATTCTTTCATTCTTTCTTTCAATCTTTCTTTCAGTCTTTCAATCTTTGTTTAAATTTTTCTTTCAATATTTCTTTAAATCTTTCTTTTTTTCAATCTTTCTTTCAATCTTTCTTTCATTCTTTTTTTCAATCTTTCTTACTTTCAATATTTCTTTCAATCTTTCTTTCATTCTTTTATTCCTTCTTTCATTATTTCTTTCAATCTTTCTTTCATTATTTCGTTCAATCTTTTTTTCAATCTTTCAATCTTTCTTTTATTCTTTTTTTTAATCTTTCAATCTTTCTTACTTTCAATCTTTCTTTCTTTCAATATTTCTTTCAATCTTTCAATCTTTCTTTTCATTCTTTCATTCCTTCCTTTAATCTTTCTTTCATTATTTATTTCAATCTTTCTTTCAATCTTTCAATCTTTCTTTTATTCTTTTTTTCAATCTTTCTTTCAATCTTTCAATCTTTCAATCTTTCTATCAATCTTTCTTTCAATCTTTCTTTCAATCTTTCTTACTTTCAATCTTTCTTTCAGTCTTTCTTTCAATTTTTATTACTTTCAATCTTTCTTTCTTTCAATATTTCTTTCAATCTTTAAATCGTTTTTTCATTCTTTCATTCTTTCTTTCAATCTTTCTTTCATTCTTTCTTTCAATCTGTCTTTCATCCTTTCTTTCAATCTTTCTTTCTTTCAATCTTTCTTTCATTCTTTCATTCCTTCCTTTAATCTTTCTTTCATTATTTATTTCAATCTTTCTTTCAATCTTTCAATCTTTCTTTTATTCTTTTTTTCAACTTTCTTTCAATCTTTCAATCTTTCAATCTTTCTTTAAATTTTTCTTTCAATATTTCTTTCAATCTTTCTTTTTTTCCATCTTTCTTTCAATCTTTCTTTCATTCTTTTTTTCAATCTTTCTTACTTTCAGTATTTCTTTCAATCTTCCTTTCATTCTTTCATTCCTTCTTCCATTATTTCTTTTAATCTTTCTTTCATTATTTCTTTCAATCTTTCTTTCAATCATTTAATCTTTCAATCTTTCTTTCATTCTTTCTTTCAATTTATATGACTTTCAATCTTTCTTTCTTTCAATCTTTCTTTCAATCTTTCTTTCATTCTTTCATTCTTTCATTCTTTCTTTCAATCTTTCTTTCAGTCTTTCAATCTTTGTTTAAATTTTTCTTTCAATATTTCTTTAAATCTTTCTTTTTTTCAATCTTTCTTTCAATCTTTTATTCATTCTTTTTTTCAATCTTTCTTACTTTCAATATTTCTTTCAATCTTTCTTTCATTCTTTCATTCCTTCTTTCATTATTTCTTTCAATCTTTCTTTCATTATTTCGTTTAATCTTTTTTTCAATCTTTCAATCTTTCTTTTATTCTTTTTTTTAATCTTTCAATCTTTCAATCTTTCAATCTTTCTTCCTTTCAATATTTCTTTCAATCTTTCAATCTTTCTTTCATTCTTTCATTCCTTCCTTTAATCTTTCTTTCATTCTTTCTTTCAATCTTTCAATCGTTCTTTCAATCTTTCAATCGTTCTTTCAATCTTTCTTTTATTCTTTCTTTCAATCTTTCATTTTTTCAATCTTTCTTTCAATCTTTCAATCTTTCTTTCAATCTTTCAATCTTTCTTTCAATCTTTCTTACTTTCAATCTTTCTTTCAGTCTTTCTTTCAATTTTTATTACTTTCAATCTTTCTTTCTTTCAATATTTCTTTCAATCTTTAAATCTTTTTTTCATTCTTTCATTCTTTCTTTCAATCTTTCTTTCATTCTTTCTTTCAATCTGTCTTTCATCCTTTCTTTCAATCTTTCTTTCTTTCAATCTTTCTTTCATTCTTTTCATTCCTTCCTTTAATCTTTCTTTCATTATTTATTTCAATCTTTCTTTCAATCTTTCAATCTTTCTTTTATTCTTTTTTTCAACTTTCTTTCAATCTTTCAATCTTTCAATCTTTCTTTAAATTTTTCTTTCAATATTTCTTTCAATCTTTCTTTTTTTCCATCTTTCTTTCAATCTTTCTTTCATTCTTTTTTTCAATCTTTCTTACTTTCAGTATTTCTTTCAATCTTCCTTTCATTCTTTCATTCCTTCTTCCATTATTTCTTTCAATCTTTCTTTCATTATTTCTTTCAATCTTTCTTTCAATCATTTAATCTTTCAATCTTTCTTTCATTCTTTCTTTCAATTTATATGACTTTCAATCTTTCTTTCTTTCAATCTTTCTTTCAATCTTTCTTTCATTCTTTCATTCTTTCATTCTTTCTTTCAATCTTTCTTTCAGTCTTTCAATCTTTGTTTAAATTTTTCTTTCAATATTTCTTTAAATCTTTCTTTTTTTCAATCTTTCTTTCAATCTTTTATTCATTCTTTTTTTCAATCTTTCTTACTTTCAATATTTCTTTCAATCTTTCTTTCATTCTTTCATTCCTTCTTTCATTATTTCTTTCAATCTTTCTTTCATTATTTCGTTTAATCTTTTTTTCAATCTTTCAATCTTTCTTTTATTCTTTTTTTTAATCTTTCAATCTTTCAATCTTTCAATCTTTCTTCCTTTCAATATTTCTTTCAATCTTTCAATCTTTCTTTCATTCTTTCATTCCTTCCTTTAATCTTTCTTTCATTCTTTCTTTCAATCTTTCAATCGTTCTTTCAATCTTTCAATCGTTCTTTCAATCTTTCTTTTATTCTTTCTTTCAATCTTTCATTTTTTCAATCTTTCTTTCAATCTTTCAATCTTTCTTTCAATCTTTCATTCTTTCTTTCAATCTTTCAATCGTTCTTTCTTTCAATATTTCTTTCAATCTTTCAATCTTTCTTTCATTCTTTCATTCCTTCTTTCAATCTTTCTTTCATTATTTATTTCAATCTTTCTTTCATTCTTTCAATCTTTCTTTTATTCTTTTTTTCAATCTTTCAATCTTTCTTTCAATATTTCTTTCAATCTTTTTTACTTTCAATCTTTCTTTCTTTAAAACTTTCTTTCAATCTTTCTTTCAAACTTTCATTCTTTATTTCAATATTTCAATCGTTCAATCTTTCTTTCATTCTTTCTTTCAATCTTTCTTTCAATCTTTCAATCTTTCTTTCAATCTTTCTTTCAATATTTCTTTCAATCTTTCTTTCTTTAAAACTTTCTTTCAATCTTTCTTTCAAACTTTCAATCTTTATTTCAATCTTTCAATCTTTCAATCTTTCTTTCAATCTTTCAATCATTCAATCTTTCTTTCATTCTTTCTTTCAATCTTTCTTACTTTTAATCTTTCTCTCTTTCAATATTTCTTTCAATAGTTCAATCTTTCTTTAAATCTTTCTTTCAAACTTTCAATCTTTCTTTCAATCTTTCTTTCAATCTTTCAATCTTTCAATCGATCTTTCAATCTTTCATTCAATCTTTCAATCTCTCTTTCATTCTTTCTTTCAATCTTTCAATCTTACTTTCAATCTTTCTTTCATTCTTTCTTTAAATTTTTATTACTTTCAATCTTTCTTTCTTTCAATATTTCTTTCAATCTTTAAATCTTTTTTCATTCTTTCATTCTTTCTTTTAATCTTTCTTTCATTCTTTCTTTCAATCTGTCTTTCATTCTTTCTTTCAATCTTTCTTTCTTTCAATCTTTCTTTCATTCTTTCATTCTTTCATTCTTTCTTTCAATCTTTCTTTCAGTCTTTCAATCTTTGTTTAAATTTTTCTTTCAATATTTCTTTAAATCTTTCTTTTTTTCAATCTTTCTTTCAATCTTTCTTTCAATCTTTCTTTCATTCTTTTTTTCAATCTTTCTTACTTTCAATATTTCTTTCAATCTTTCTTTCATTCTTTCATTCCTTCTTTCATTATTTCTTTCAATCTTTCTTTCATTATTTCGTTCAATCTTTTTTTCAATCTTTCAATCTTTCTTTTATTCTTTTTTTTAATCTTTCAATCTTTCTTACTTTCAATCTTTCTTTCTTTCAATATTTCTTTCAATCTTTCAATCTTTCTTTCATTCTTTCATTCCTTCCTTTAATCTTTCTTTCATTATTTATTTCAATCTTTCTTTCAATCTTTCAATCTTTCAATCTTTCTATCAATCTTTCTTTCAATCTTTCTTTCAATCTTTCTTACTTTCAATCTTTCTTTCAGTCTTTCTTTCAATTTTTATTACTTCCAATCTTTCTTTCTTTCAATATTTCTTTCAATCTTTAAATCGTTTTTTCATTCTTTCATTCTTTCTTTCAATCTTTCTTTCATTCTTTCTTTCAATCTGTCTTTCATCCTTTCTTTCAATCTTTCTTTCTTTCAATCTTTCTTTCAATCGTTCAATCTTTCTTTCATTCTTTCATTCCTTCCTTTAATCTTTCTTTCATTATTTATTTCAATCTTTCTTTCAATCTTTCAATCTTTCTTTTATTCTTTTTTTCAACTTTCTTTCAATCTTTCAATCTTTCAATCTTTCTTTAAATTTTTCTTTCAATATTTCTTTCAATCTTTCTTTTTTTCCATCTTTCTTTCAATCTTTCTTTCATTCTTTTTTTCAATCTTTCTTACTTTCAGTATTTCTTTCAATCTTCCTTTCATTCTTTCATTCCTTCTTCCATTATTTCTTTCAATCTTTCTTTCATTATTTCTTTCAATCTTTCTTTCAATCATTTAATCTTTCAATCTTTCTTTCATTCTTTCTTTCAATTTATATGACTTTCAATCTTTCTTTCTTTCAATCTTTCTTTCAATCTTTCTTTCATTCTTTCATTCTTTCATTCTTTCTTTCAATCTTTCTTTCAGTCTTTCAATCTTTGTTTAAATTTTTCTTTCAATATTTCTTTAAATCTTTCTTTTTTTCAATCTTTCTTTCAATCTTTTATTCATTCTTTTTTTCAATCTTTCTTACTTTCAATATTTCTTTCAATCTTTCTTTCATTCTTTCATTCCTTCTTTCATTATTTCTTTCAATCTTTCTTTCATTATTTCGTTTAATCTTTTTTTCAATCTTTCAATCTTTCTTTTATTCTTTTTTTTAATCTTTCAATCTTTCTTACTTTCAATCTTTCTTCCTTTCAATATTTCTTTCAATCTTTCAATCTTTCTTTCATTCTTTCATTCCTTCCTTTAATCTTTCTTTCATTCTTTCTTTCAATCTTTCAATCGTTCTTTCAATCTTTCAATCGTTCTTTCAATCTTTCTTTTATTCTTTCTTTCAATCTTTCATTTTTTCAATCTTTCTTTCAATCTTTCAATCTTTCTTTCAATCTTTCATTCTTTCTTTCAATCTTTCAATCGTTCTTTCTTTCAATATTTCTTTCAATCTTTCAATCTTTCTTTCATTCTTTCATTCCTTCTTTCAATCTTTCTTTCATTATTTATTTCAATCTTTCTTTCATTCTTTCAATTTTTCTTTTATTCTTTTTTTCAATCTTTCAATCTTTCTTTCAATATTTCTTTCAATCTTTTTTACTTTCAATCTTTCTTTCTTTAAAACTTCCTTTCAATCTTTCTTTCAAACTTTCATTCTTTATTTCAATATTTCAATCGTTCAATCTTTCTTTCATTCTTTCTTTCAATCTTTCTTTCAATCTTTCTTTCAATATTTCTTTCAATCTTTCTTTCTTTAAATCTTTCTTTCAATCTTTCTTTCAAACTTTCAATCTTTATTTCAATCTTTCAATCTTTCAATCTTTCTTTCAATCTTTCAATCATTCAATCTTTCTTTCATTCTTTCTTTCAATCTTTCTTACTTTTAATCTTTCTCTCTTTCAATATTTCTTTCAATATTTCAATCTTTCTTTAAATCTTTCTTTCAAACTTTCAATCTTTCTTTCAATCTTTCTTTCAATCTTTCAATCTTTCAATCGATCTTTCAATCTTTCATTCAATCTTTCAATCTCTCTTTCATTCTTTCTTTCAATCTTTCAATCTTTCTTTCAATGTTTCTTTCAATCTTTCATTCTTACTTTCAATCTTTCAATCGTTCTTTCAATCTTTCTTTTATTCTTTCTTTCAATATTTCATTTTTTCAATCTTTCTTTCAATCTTTCAATCTTTCTTTCAATCTTTCATTCTTTCTTTCAATCTTTCAATCTTTCTTTCTTTCAATATTTCTTTCAATCTTTAAATCTTTTTTCATTCTTTCATTCTTTCTTTTAATCTTTCTTTCATTCTTTCTTTCAATCTGTCTTTCATTCTTTCTTTCAATCTTTCTTTCTTTCAATCTTTCTTTCATTCTTTCATTCTTTCATTCTTTCTTTCAATCTTTCTTTCAGTCTTTCAATCTTTGTTTAAATTTTTCTTTCAATATTTCTTTAAATCTTTCTTTTTTTCAATCTTTCTTTCAATCTTTCTTTCAATCTTTCTTTCATTCTTTTTTTCAATCTTTCTTACTTTCAATATTTCTTTCAATCTTTCTTTCATTCTTTCATTCCTTCTTTCATTATTTCTTTCAATCTTTCTTTCATTATTTCGTTCAATCTTTTTTTCAATCTTTCAATCTTTCTTTTATTCTTTTTTTTAATCTTTCAATCTTTCTTACTTTCAATCTTTCTTTCTTTCAATATTTCTTTCAATCTTTCAATCTTTCTTTCATTCTTTCATTCCTTCCTTTAATCTTTCTTTCATTATTTATTTCAATCTTTCTTTCAATCTTTCAATCTTTCAATCTTTCTATCAATCTTTCTTTCAATCTTTCTTTCAATCTTTCTTACTTTCAATCTTTCTTTCAGTCTTTCTTTCAATTTTTATTACTTCCAATCTTTCTTTCTTTCAATATTTCTTTCAATCTTTAAATCGTTTTTTCATTCTTTCATTCTTTCTTTCAATCTTTCTTTCATTCTTTCTTTCAATCTGTCTTTCATCCTTTCTTTCAATCTTTCTTTCTTTCAATCTTTCTTTCAATCGTTCAATCTTTCTTTCATTCTTTCATTCCTTCCTTTAATCTTTCTTTCATTATTTATTTCAATCTTTCTTTCAATCTTTCAATCTTTCTTTTATTCTTTTTTTCAACTTTCTTTCAATCTTTCAATCTTTCAATCTTTCTTTAAATTTTTCTTTCAATATTTCTTTCAATCTTTCTTTTTTTCCATCTTTCTTTCAATCTTTCTTTCATTCTTTTTTTCAATCTTTCTTACTTTCAGTATTTCTTTCAATCTTCCTTTCATTCTTTCATTCCTTCTTCCATTATTTCTTTCAATCTTTCTTTCATTATTTCTTTCAATCTTTCTTTCAATCATTTAATCTTTCAATCTTTCTTTCATTCTTTCTTTCAATTTATATGACTTTCAATCTTTCTTTCTTTCAATCTTTCTTTCAATCTTTCTTTCATTCTTTCATTCTTTCATTCTTTCTTTCAATCTTTCTTTCAGTCTTTCAATCTTTGTTTAAATTTTTCTTTCAATATTTCTTTAAATCTTTCTTTTTTTCAATCTTTCTTTCAATCTTTTATTCATTCTTTTTTTCAATCTTTCTTACTTTCAATATTTCTTTCAATCTTTCTTTCATTCTTTCATTCCTTCTTTCATTATTTCTTTCAATCTTTCTTTCATTATTTCGTTTAATCTTTTTTTCAATCTTTCAATCTTTCTTTTATTCTTTTTTTTAATCTTTCAATCTTTCTTACTTTCAATCTTTCTTCCTTTCAATATTTCTTTCAATCTTTCAATCTTTCTTTCATTCTTTCATTCCTTCCTTTAATCTTTCTTTCATTCTTTCTTTCAATCTTTCAATCGTTCTTTCAATCTTTCAATCGTTCTTTCAATCTTTCTTTTATTCTTTCTTTCAATCTTTCATTTTTTCAATCTTTCTTTCAATCTTTCAATCTTTCTTTCAATCTTTCATTCTTTCTTTCAATCTTTCAATCGTTCTTTCTTTCAATATTTCTTTCAATCTTTCAATCTTTCTTTCATTCTTTCATTCCTTCTTTCAATCTTTCTTTCATTATTTATTTCAATCTTTCTTTCATTCTTTCAATTTTTCTTTTATTCTTTTTTTCAATCTTTCAATCTTTCTTTCAATATTTCTTTCAATCTTTTTTACTTTCAATCTTTCTTTCTTTAAAACTTCCTTTCAATCTTTCTTTCAAACTTTCATTCTTTATTTCAATATTTCAATCGTTCAATCTTTCTTTCATTCTTTCTTTCAATCTTTCTTTCAATCTTTCTTTCAATATTTCTTTCAATCTTTCTTTCTTTAAATCTTTCTTTCAATCTTTCTTTCAAACTTTCAATCTTTATTTCAATCTTTCAATCTTTCAATCTTTCTTTCAATCTTTCAATCATTCAATCTTTCTTTCATTCTTTCTTTCAATCTTTCTTACTTTTAATCTTTCTCTCTTTCAATATTTCTTTCAATATTTCAATCTTTCTTTAAATCTTTCTTTCAAACTTTCAATCTTTCTTTCAATCTTTCTTTCAATCTTTCAATCTTTCAATCGATCTTTCAATCTTTCATTCAATCTTTCAATCTCTCTTTCATTCTTTCTTTCAATCTTTCAATCTTACTTTCAATCTTTCTTTCATTCTTTCTTTAAATTTTTATTACTTTCAATCTTTCTTTCTTTAAATCTTTCTTTCAATCTTTCAATCTTTCAATCTTTCTTTCAATCTTTCTTTCAATCTTTCAATCTTTCTCTCATTCTATCTTTCAATATTTCAATCTTTCAATCTTTCTTTCATT
Source organism: Zeus faber (assembly GCF_960531495.2). Classification (NCBI taxonomy): domain Eukaryota; kingdom Metazoa; phylum Chordata; class Actinopteri; order Zeiformes; family Zeidae; genus Zeus; species Zeus faber. The sequence goes on along the minus strand of NC_137199.1, from coordinate 555,698 downwards.
CTTTCTTTCAATCTTTCTTTCATTCTTTCTTTCAATATTTCAATCTTTCAATCTTTCTTTCATTCTTTCTTTCAATCTTTCAATCTTTCTTTAATTCTTTTTTTCAATCTTTCTTTCTTTCAATTTTTCTATCTTTCAATATTTCTTCCAATCTTTCAATCTTTCTTTTGTTATTCTTTCAATCTTTCTTTCTTTCAATCTTTCTTTCCATCTATCTTTCAATCTTTCTTTCATTCTTTCTTTCAATCTTTCTTTCTTTAAATCTTTCTTTCAATCGTTCTTTCAAACATTCAATCTTTCTTTCAATCTTTCAATCTTTCAATCTTTTTTTCAATCTTTCTTTCAATCTTTCTTTCCATCTTTATTTCAATCTTTCTTTCATTTTTTCTTTCAATCTTTCTTTTTTCAATATTTCTTTCAATCTGTCAATTTTTCTTTCATTCTTTCATTCTTTCTTTCAATTGTTCTTTCATTCTTTCTTTCAATCTTTCTTTAAATATTTCAATCTTTCAATATTTCTTTCAATCTTTCTTTCAATCTTTCAGTCTTTCTTTCATTCTTTCTTTCAATATTTCAATCTTTCAATCTTTCTTTCATTCTTTCTTTCAATCTTTCAATCTTTCAATTTTTCTATCTTTCAATATTTCTTCCAATCGTTCAATCTTTCTTTCATTATTTCTTTCAATCTTTCTTTTGTTATATCTTTCAATCTTTCTTTCTTTCAATCTTTCTTTCCATCTTTCTTTCAATCTTTCTTTCATTCTTTCTTTCAATCTTTCTTTCATTATTTCTTTCAGTCTTTCAATCTTTCTTTCAAACTTTCAATCTTTCTTTCAATCTTTCAGTCGTTCAATCTTTCTTTCAATCTTTCTTTCAATCTTTCAATCTTCAATCTTTCAATCTATCTTTCAGTCTTTCAATCTTTCTTTCAAACTTTCAATATTTCTTTTAATCTTTCAGTCGTTCAATCTTTCTTTCAATCTTTCTTTCAATCTTTCAATCATTCAATCTTTCAATCATTCAATCTTTCAATCTTTCTTTCTTTCAATCTTTCTTTCATTCTTTCTTTCAATCTTTCTTTCAATCTTTCAATCTTTCTTTCAATATGTCTTTCAATCTTACTTACTTTAAATCTTTCTTTTTTTAAATCTTTCTTTCAATCTTTCTTTCAAACTTTCATTCTTTATTTCAATCTTTCAATCTTTCAATCTTTCTTTCATTCTTTATTTCAATCTTTCAATCTTTCAATCTTTCTTTCATTCTTTATTTCAATCTTTCAATCTTTCAATCTTTCTTTCATTCTTTCTTTCAATCTTTCTTTCAATCTTTCAATCTTTCTTTCAATATTTCTTTCAATCTTTCTTTCTTTAAATCTTTCTTTCAATCTTTCTTTCAAACTTTCAATCTTTATTTGAATCTTTCTTTCAATATTTCAATCTTTCTTTCAATCTTTCTTTCAATCTTTCTTTCCATCTTTCTTTCAATCTTTCTTTCATTCTTTCTTTCAATCTTTCTTTTTTCAATATTTCTTTCAATCTGTCAATTTTTCTTTCATTCTTTCATTCTTTCTTTCAATTGTTCTTTCATTCTTTCTTTCAATCTTTCTTTAAATATTTCAATCTTTCAATATTTCTTTCAATCTTTCTTTCAATCTTTCAGTCTTTCTTTCATTCTTTCTTTCAATATTTCAATCTTTCAATCTTTCTTTCATTCTTTCTTTCAATCTTTCAATCTTTCTTTCATTCTTTCTTTCAATCTTTCAATCTTTCAATTTTTCTATCTTTCAATATTTCTTCCAATCGTTCAATCTTTCTTTCATTATTTCTTTCAATCTTTCTTTTGTTATATCTTTCAATCTTTCTTTCTTTCAATCTTTCTTTCCATCTTTCTTTCAATCTTTCTTTCATTCTTTCTTTCAATCTTTCTTTCATTATTTCTTTCAGTCTTTCAATCTTTCTTTCAAACTTTCAATCTTTCTTTCAATCGTTCAGTCGTTCAATCTTTCTTTCAATCTTTCTTTCAATCTTTCAATCTTCAATCTTTCAATCTATCTTTCAGTCTTTCAATCTTTCTTTCAAACTTTCAATATTTCTTTCAATCTTTCAGTCGTTCAATCTTTCTTTCAATCTTTCTTTCAATCTTTCAATCATTCAATCTTTCAATCATTCAATCTTTCAATCTTTCTTACTTTCAATCTTTCTTTTTTTAAATCTTTCTTTCAATCTTTCTTTCAAACTTTCATTCTTTATTTCAATCTTTCAATCTTTCAATCTTTCTTTCATTCTTTATTTCAATCTTTCAATCTTTCAATCTTTCTTTCATTCTTTCTTTCAATCTTTCTTTCAATCTTTCAATCTTTCTTTCAATATTTCTTTCAATCTTTCTTTCTTTAAATCTTTCTTTCAATCTTTCTTTCAAACTTTCAATCTTTATTTCAATCTTTCTTTCAATATTTCAATCTTTCTTTCATTCTTTCTTTCAATCTTTCAATCTTTCTTTAATTCTTTCTTTCAATCTTTCTTACTTTCAATTTTTCTATCTTTCAATATTTCTTCCAATCTTTCAATCTTTCTTTTGTTATTCTTTCAATCTTTCTTTCTTTCAATCTTTCTATCCATCTATCTTTCAATCTTTCTTTCATTCTTTCTTTCAATCTTTCTTTTTTCAAACTTTCTTGCAAACTTTCTTTCAATTGTTTAATCTTTCAATCTTTCTTTCATTCTTTCTTTCAGTCTTTCAATCTTTTTTTCATTCTTTCTTTCAATATTTCAATCTTTCAATCTTTCTTTCATTCTTTCTTTCAATCTTTCAATCTTTCTTTCATTCTTTCTTTCAATCTTTCTTACTTTGTACCAGGACATCGAGAGTATACTGAAGATTAATGGAGGGCTGAGCGGCCCTTTTAAAGTGCGTAGAGGGGTGAGACAGGGCTGCCCCCTCTCAGGGATGCTGTACTCTCTGGCCATAGAACCATTGCTGTGTCAATTAAGGACGAACGTCGAGGGTGTGTTTCTAAACGGTCTCGAAAGAAGCCACATTCTATCAGCCTATGCGGACGACGTCATTGTCTTAATAAAGAAACAGGACGAAATCAGCAAACTGGAGGGGATCGTCAGGGACTTTGGGCTGCTATCAGCAGCGAAAGTCAACTGGGGCAAAAGCGAAGCGCTGGCTGTGGGCGGATGGAGGGGGGGACTCTTAAAACTGCCAGGAGGCTTACGGTGGCGAAGGGATGGGTTTAAGTATCTGGGAGTGTTTTTAGGGAGCGAAAGTGTGGTGGGGAAGAACTGGGAAGGACTGCTAGGAAAGATACAGGGCAAGCTAAGAAAATGGAGGTGGGCACTGCCACAGCTGTCCTATAGGGGCAGGACGCTCTTTATTAACAACCTGGTGGCCTCACAGCTGTGGCACAGAGTGGCCTGTGTCCAACCACCAGACCTGCTAGTTAGGAAGATACAGGCCGAGCTGATAGACTTCTTTTGGGGGCGGAATTTCCACTGGGTCAGGAAGGAAAGGGTCTTTCTGCCTAAAGAGGAAGGGGGGCACGGTGTGGTGGACATCAAAAGCAGAGTGGCAACTTTTAGGTTACAGTTTGTGCAGAAGTTGTTAACGGGGTACTTTAACGTTTGGAAGGACGTGGCGGGCTTGGTCTTAAAGAGGACTGGGAGGATGGGACTTGACCGCTCGTTGTTTTTAATGGACACGAGTCTTCTAAACAAGTCGGGCTTACCCCGTTTTTACCAGGAGCTTTTTAAAGCATGGGGGTTATTTAAGAACAGGAAAAGGGAGGCCGCAGATTCCCTCCACTGGCTCCTGGAGGAGCCGGTGATCGGAGGAGCCAGGCTGGATGTGCAGGACGGGGCCACTCCAGGACTGAGGAGCATCCTGAGGGAGGCGGGGGTCCTGACCCTGAGGCAGGTGGTGGCGGCGGCGGGGAGCGACCTGCAGGACGGCGAGGCCATGGCGGAGCGGCTGGGGGTGAGGTCCACCAGGATCGTACACCTGGTGCTCAAGAGGTGGAGGGAGACGCTCACGGAGGAGGAGCTGGCCCTGCTGAAGGAGTACGGCGAAGGCGCGGAGGAGCCAAACTCGGAGGATCCCTTTCCGGAGATGACCCTGACCCCCAACCTGGAGGGGTCCTCCGGGAAGCTGCTGCACAGGGCACGTTATGCAGAACTGGACCTGCACACAGCCAGCGGGAAGGCTTTTTACAAAGAGTGTGTGGTTGTTTTAAATAGGAAGGGACTGGAGGGGCGGCAGGACACTGTCTGGAGGGGACGGCTCCAGATGGGGGGACAGGAGGAGCCGTGTTGGAGGAGTTTTTACAAAGCTCCCTCCAAGAAAAGGACGGGGGACCTCCAATGGAGGGTCCTACATGGAGCCATAGCTGTCAACAGCTTTGTTTCTGTTTTTAATCCCACGGTCGCAAATGAATGTCCATTCTGCAAACTGCCAGAGTCCGTGTTTCACTGTTTTGCAGAGTGCGACAGACTTTTAGAGCTTTTTAGTCTTTTAAAGGAAAGTTTTAAGCTCTTTAAGGAGGAGTGGTCCAGAAACTGTTTTATTTTTGGGGCTAGATACTACAGGGCCAACGCAGAGAAATGGCGACTGCTTAATTTTCTAGTAGGGGAAGCGAAGATGGCCATCTACCTCACGAGGAGGAACAAACTGAGGGGAAAGGAGAGTGTTTTAGGAAGAGTGTTTGTAGCGTTGGTCAGGGCCAGAGTCTTGATTGATTTTAACTTTCACAGACTGATGAAGAGTCTGGACGTCTTCATCAAGCTGTGGTGTTTTAACAACGCCATCTGTTCCCTGGTGGAGGACGACCTGTGCTTCCAGTCTGTTTTTAACGTGTAGGACTCTGTTAGTGAACCAAGTGTGTTTGTTGTATTGTCTGTAACTGTGAACTAGAGAAAATGTTAAAATAAAGATGCTTTAAAAATCAATCTTTCTTACTTTCAATTTTTCTATCTTTCAAAATTTCTTCCAATCGTTCAATCTTTCTTTCATTATTTCTTTCAATCTTTCTTTCTTTCAATCTTTCTTTCCATCTTTCTTTCAATCTTTCTTTCATTCTTTCTTTCAATCTTTCAATCTTTCAATCTTTCAATCTTTCTTTCATTCTTTCTTTCAATCTTTCAATCTTTCTTTCAATATTTCTTTCAATCTTTCTTTCTTTCAATCTTTCTTTCCATCTTTCTTTCCATCTTTCTTTCATTCTTTCCTTCAGTCTTTCAATCTTTCTTTCAATCTTTCTTTCAATCTTTCTTTTTTCAATCTTTTTTTAAATCTTTCTTTCATTCTTTCTTTCAATCTTTCAATCTTTCTTTCAATCTATCTTTCTTTTTTCAATCTTTCTTTCATTCTTTCTATAAATCTTTCTTTCTTTCAATCTTTCTTTCAGTCTTTCAATCTTTCTTTAAATCTATCTTTCATTCTTTCTTTCAATCTTTCAATCTTTCTTTCATTTTTTCTTTCAATCTTTCTTACTTTCAATTTTTCTATCTTTCAATATTTCTTCCAATCGTTCAATCTTTCTTTCATTATTTCTTTCAATCTTTCTTTCTTTCAATCTTTCTTTCCATCTTTCTTTCATTCTTTCTTTCAATGTTTCTTTTTTCAATATTTCTTTCAATCAGTCAATTTTTCTTTCATTCTTTCTTTCAATCGTTCTTTTATTCTTTCTTTCAATCTTTCAATCTTTCTTTAAATATTTCAATCATTCATACTTTCTTTCAATCTTTCTTTCAATCGTTCAATCTTTCTTTCATTCTTTCTTTAAATATTTCAATCTTTCAATCTTTCTTTCATTCTTTCTTTCAATCTTTCAATCTTTCTTTCATTCTTTCTTTCAATCTTTCTTACTTTCAATTTTTCTCTTTCAATATTTCTTCCAATCGTTCAATCTTTCTTTCATTATTTCTTTCAATCTTTCTTTTATCTCTTTCAATCTTTCTTTCTTTCAATCTTTCTTTCCATCTTTCTTTCAATCTTTCTTTCATTCTTTCTTTCAATCTTTCTTTTTTCAATCTTTCTTGCAATCTTTCTTTCAATTGTTTAATCTTTCAATCTTTCTTTCATTCATTCTTTCATTCTTTCTTTCAATCTTTCTTTCAATCGTTCTTTCTTTCTTTTAGTCTTTCTTTCAATCTTTCAATTTTTCAATCTTTCTTTCATTCTGTCTTTTAATCTTTCAATCTTTCTTTCATTGTTTCTTTCAATCTTTCTTTCATTCTTTCTTTCATTCTTTCTTTCAATCTTTCTTTCAATCGTTCTTTCTTTCTTTTAGTCTTTCTTTCAATCTTTCAATTTTTCAATCTTTCTTTCATTCTTTCTTTTAATCTTTCAATCTTTCTTTCATTCTTTCCTTCAGTCTTTCATTCTTTCTTTCAATCTTTCTTTTTTCAATCTTTCTTGCAATCGTTCTTTCAATTGTTTAATCTTTCAATCTTTCTTTCATTCTTTCTTTCAATCTTTCTGTCCGTCATTCTTTCTTTCAGTCTTTCTTTCAATCTTTCTTTCTGTCAATCTTTCTTTCCATCTTTCTTTCCATCTTTCTTTCATTCTTTCCTTCAGTCTTTCAATCTTTCTTTCAATCTTTCTTTCAATTTTTCTTTCAATCTTTCTTTCATTCTTTCCTTCAATCTTTCAATCTTTCTTTCAATCTTTCTTTCAATCTTTCATTCATTCCTTCTTTCAATCTTTCAATCTTTCTTTCAATATTTCTTTCAATCTTTTTTACTTTCAATCTTTCTTTCTTTAAATGTTTCTTTCAATCTTTCTTTCAAACTTTCATTCTTTATTTCAATATTTCAATCGTTCAATCTTTCTTTCATTCTTTCTTTCAATCTTTCTTTCAATCTTTCAATCTTTCTTTCAATCTTTCTTTCATTCTTTCTTTCTATAAATCTTTCTTTCAATCTTTTTTTCAAACTTTCAATCTTTATTTCAATCTTTCAATCTTTCAATCTTTCTTTCATTCTTTCTTTCAATATTTCAATCTTTCAATCTTTCTTTCATTCTTTCTTTCAATCTTTCAATCTTTCTTTAATTCTTTCTTTCAATCTTTCTTTCTTTCAATTTTTCTATCCTTCAATATTTCTTCCAATCTTTCAAACTTTCTTTTGTTATTCTTTCAATCTTTCTTTCTTTCAATCTTTCTTTCCATCTATCTTTCAATCTTTCTTTCATTCTTTCTTTCAATCTTTCTTTTTTCAATCTTTCTTGCAAACTTTCTTTCAATTGTTTAATCTTTCAATCTTTCTTTCATTCTTTCTTTCAGTCTTTCAATCTATTTCTCAATCTTTCTTTCAATCTTTCAATCTTTCTTTCTATCTTTCTTTCAATCTTTCTTTCATTCTTTATTTCAATCTTTGTTTCATTCTTTCTTTCAATCTTTCTTTCTTTCAATCTTTCTTTCAATCTTTATTTCAATCTTTCTTTCAATCTTTCTTTCATTCTTTCTTTTAATCTTTCAATCTTTCTTTCATTGTTTCTTTCAATCTTTCTGTCTTTCAATATTTCTTTCAATCTTTCAATCTTTCTTTCTTTTTTCAATCTTTCTTTCAATCTTTCTTTTATTCTATCTTTAAATCTTTCTTTTTTTTGTAACATGTATTTGTGGAGTTATGATCATTTTCATCATTATGTGTACATGTGTGAAAAAACGCATTTTCAGCCGATTTAAACGTCAAAAAGGGGAATTGGTTAAACGCTTCAGTCATTACTCTGTGTGACAGTGTCAGACAGTTTAAATACAATGGTGAACTAGTATATGCTGCTAAAGCGTTGTTTGTCAAACAGTTTTAGGCCCATACAACATGTATTTGTCGAGGTATGAGCATTTTCAGAACATTGGACGATTTGCTGTCTAGCTGAATTAGAGAAACACCGAACCATTGTCTCTTCAGAGGTGAATGATTCAGAATGCTGCAGGACAGCATAGAAATTTTATTAATATGATGAACTATTATGTGCTTCCTAAGTTTTTCTCTCAGATTTCTATGCCCATCTAACATGTATTTCTGGAGTTATGATCATTTTCAGAACTTGTGATGGTTTGCTGTCTAGCTGAATTAGAGAAACACCGAACCATTGTCTCTTCAGAGGTGAATGATTCAGAATGCTGCAGTACAGCATAGAAATTTAATTAATATGATGAACTATTATGTGCTTCTTAAGTGTTTCTCACAGATTTCTAGGCCCATCAAACATGTATTTGTGGAGTTATGATCATTTTCATCATTGTGTGCACATGTGGGAAAAAACGCATTTTCAGCCGATTTAAACGTCGAAAAGGGGAATTGGTTAAACGCTTCAGTCATTACTCTGTGTGACAGTGTCAGACAGTTTAAATACAATGGTGAACTAGTATATGCTGCTAAAGTGTTGTTGTCAAACAGTTTTAGGCCCATCTAACATGTATTTGTCGAGTTATGGTCATTTTCATCATTATGTGCACATGTGGGAAAAACGCATTTTCAGCCGATTTAAACGTCGAAAAGGGGAATTGCTTAAACGCTTCAGTCATTAATCTGTGTGACAGTGTCAGACAGTTTAAATACAATGGTGAACTAGTATATGATGCTAAAGTGTTGTTTGTCAAACAGTTTTAGGCCCATACAACATGTATTTGTTGAGGTATGAGCATTGTCAGAACATTGGACGGTTTGCTGTCTAGCTGAATTAGAGAAACACCGAACCATTGTCTCTTCAGAGGTAAATGATTCAGAATGCTGCAGTACAGCATTGAAATTTAATTAATATGATGAACTATTATGTGCTTCCTAAGTTTTTCTCTCAGATTTCTATGCCCATCTAACATGTATTTCTGGAGTTATGATCATTTTCAGAACTTGTGAAGGTTTGCTGTCTAGCTGAATTAGAGAAACACCGAACCATTGTCTCTTCAGAGGTGAATGATTCAGAATGCTGCAGTACAGCATAGAAATTTAATTAATATGATGAACTATTATGTGCTTCTTAAGTGTTTCTCACAGATTTCTAGGCCCATCTAACATGTATTTGTGGAGTTATGATCATTTTCATCATTGTGTGCACATGTGGGAAAAAACGCATTTTCAGCCGATTTAAACGTCGAAAAGGGGAATTGGTTAAACGCTTCAGTCATTACTCTGTGTGACAGTGTCAGACAGTTTAAATACAATGGTGAACTAGTATATGCTGCTAAAGTGTTGTTTGTCAAACAGTTTTAGGCCCATGTAAAATGTATTTGTCGAGTTATGATTATTTTCATCATTGTGTGCACATGTGGGAAAAAACGCATTTTCAGCCGATTTAAACGTCGAAAAGGGGAATTGGTTAAACGCTTCAGTCATTACTCTGTGTGACAGTGTCAGACAGTTTAAATACAATGGTGAACTAGTGTATGCTGCTAAAGTGTTGTTTGTCAAACAGTTTTAGGCCCATCTAACATGTATTTGTCGAGTTATGATCATTTTCATCATTATGTGTACATGTGGGAAAAAACGCATTGTCAGCCGATTTAAACGTCGAAAAGGGGAATTGCTTAAACGCTTCAGTCATTACTCTGTGTGACAGTGTCAGACAGTTTAAATACAATGGTGAACTAGTATATGCTGCTAAAGCGTTGTTTGTCAAACAGTTTTAGGCCCATTTAAATTGTATTTGTCGAGTTATGCTCATTTTCATCATTATGTGCAAATGTGGGAAAAATGCATTTTCAGCCGATTTAAACGTCGAAAAGGGGAATTGGTTAAACGCTTCAGTCATTACTCTGTGTGACAGTGTCAGACAGTTTAAATACAATGGTGAACTAGAATATGCTGCTAAAGCGTTGTTTGTCAAACAGTTTTAGGCCCATACAACATGTATTTGTCGAGGTATGAGCATTTTCAGAACATTGGACGGTTTGCTGTCTAGCTGAATTAGAGAAACACCGAACCATTGTCTCTTCAGAGGTGAATGATTCAGAATGCTGCAGTACAGCATTGAAATTTAATTAATATGATGAACTATTATGTGCTTCCTAAGTTTTTCTCAGAGATTTCTAGGCCCATCTAACATGTATTTGTGGAGTTATGATCATTTTCATCATTGTGTGCACATGTGGGAAAAAACGCATTTTCAGCCGACTTAAACGTCGAAAAGGGCAATTGGTTAAACCCTTTAGTCATTAATCTGTGTGACAGTGTCAGACAGTTTAAATACAATGGTGAACTAGTATATGCTGCTAAAGTGTTGTTTGTCAAACAGTTTTAGGCCCATGTAAAATGTATTTGTCGAGTTATGATCATTTTCATCATTGTGTGCACATGTGGGAAAAAACGCATTTTCAGCCGACTTAAACGTCGAAAAGGGCAATTGGTTAAACCCTTTAGTCATTAATCTGTGTGACAGTGTCAGACGGTTTAAATACAATGGTGAACTAGTATATGCTGCTAAAGTGTTGTTTGTCAAACAGTTTTAGGCCCATGTAAAATGTATTTGTCGAGTTATGATTATTTTCATCATTGTGTGCACATGTGGGAAAAAACGCATTTTCAGCCGATTTAAACGTCGAAAAGGGGAATTGGTTAAACGCTTTAGTCATTACTCTGTGTGACAGTGTCAGACAGTTTAAATACAATGGTGAACTAGTATATGCTGCTAAAGCGTTGTTTGTCAAACAGTTTTAGGCCAATACAACATGTATTTGTTGAGGTATGAGCATTTTCAGAACATTGGACGGTTTGCTGTCTAGCTGAATTAGAGAAACACCGAACCATTGTCTCTTCAGAGGTGAATGATTCAGAATGCTGCAGTACAGCATAGAAATTTAATTAATATGATGAACTATTATGTGCTTCCTAAGTTTTTCTCTCAGATTTCTATGCCCATCTAACATGTATTTGTGGAGTTAGGATCATTTTCATCATAGTGTGCACATGTGGGAAAAAACGCATTTTCAGCCGATTTAAACGTCGAAAAGGGGAATTGCTTAAACGCTTCAGTCATTACTCTGTGTGACAGTGTCAGACAGTTTAAATACAATGGTGAACTAGTATATGCTGCTAAAGTGTTGTTTGTCAATCAGTTTTAGGCCCAAACAACATGTATTTGTCGAGGTATGAGCATTTTCAGAACATTGGACGGTGTGCTGTCTAGCTGAATTAGAGAAACACCGAACCATTGTCTCTTCAGAGGTGAATGATTCAGAATGCTGCAGTACAGCATTGAAATTTAATTAATATGATGAACTATTATGTGCTTCCTAAGTTTTTCTCTCAGATTTCTATGCCCATCTAACATGTATTTCTGGAGTTATGATCATTTTCAGAACTTGTGACGGTTTGCTGTCTAGCTGAATTAGAGAAACACCGAACCATTGTCTCTTCAGAGGTGAATGATTCAGAATGCTGCAGTACAGCATAGAAATTTAATTAATATGATGAACTATTATGTGCTTCTTAAGTGTTTCTCACAGATTTCTAGGCCAATCTAACATGTATTTGCGGAGTTATGATCATTTTCATCATTGTGTGCACATGTGGGAAAAAATGCATTTTCAGCCGATTTAAACGTCGAAAAGGGGAATTGGTTAAACGCTTCAGTCATTACTCTGTGTGACAGTGTCAGACAGTTTAAATACAATGGTGAACTAGTATATGCTGCTAAAGTGTTGTTTGTCAAACAGTTTTAGGCCCATGTAAAATGTATTTGTCGAGTTATGATTATTTTCATCATTGTGTGCACATGTGGGAAAAAACGCATTTTCAGCCGATTTAAACGGGGAATTGGTTAAACGCTTCACTCATTACTCTGTGTGACAGTGTCAGACAGTTTAAATACAATGGTGAACTAGTATATGCTGCTAAAGCGTTGTTTGTCAAACAGTTTTAGGCCCATACAACATGTATTTGTCGAGGTATGAGCATTTTCAGAACATTGGACGGTTTGCTGTCTAGCTGAATTAGAGAAACACCGAACCATTGTCTCTTCAGAGGTGAATGATTCAGAATGCTGCAGTACAGCATTGAAATTTAATTAATATGATGAACTATTATGTGCTTCCTAAGTTTTTCTCTCAGATTTCTATGCCCATCTAACATGTATTTCTGGAGTTATGATCATTTTCAGAACTTGTGAAGGTTTGCTGTCTAGCTGAATTAGAGAAACACCGAACCATTGTCTCTTCAGAGGTGAATGATTCAGAATGCTGCAGTACAGCATAGAAATTTAATTAATATGATGAACTATTATGTGCTTCCTAAGTTTTTCTCTCAGATTTCTATGCCCATCTCACATGTATTTGGGGAGTTAGGATCATTTTCATCATAGTGTGCACATGTGGGATAAAACGCATTTTCAGCCGATTTAAACGTCGAATAGGGGAATTGGTTAAACGCTTCAGTCATTACTCTGTGTGACAGTGTCAGACAGTTTAAATACAATGGTGAACTAGTATATGCTGCTAAAGTGTTGTTTGTCAAACAGTTTTAGGCCCATTTAAATTGTATTTGTCGAGTTATGCTCATTTTCATCATTATGTGCAAATGTGGGAAAAATGCATTTTCAGCCGATTTAAACGTCGAAAAGGGGAATTGGTTAAACGCTTCAGTCATTACTCTGTGTGACAGTGTCAGACAGTTTAAATACAATGGTGAACTAGTATATGCTGCTAAAGCGTTGTTTGTCAAACAGTTTTAGGCCCATACAACATGTATTTGTCGAGGTATGAGCATTTTCAGAACATTGGACGGTTTGCTGTCTAGCTGAATTAGAGAAACACCGAACCATTGTCTCTTCAGAGGTGAATGATTCAGAATGCTGCAGTACAGCATTGAAATTTAATTAATATGATGAACTATTATGTGCTTCCTAAGTTTTTCTCTCAGATTTCTATGCCCATCTAACATGTATTTGTGGAGTTAGGATCATTTTCATCATAGTGTGCACATGTGGGAAAAAACGCATTTTCAGCCGATTTAAACGTCGAAAAGGGGAATTGCTTAAACGCTTCAGTCATTACTCTGTGTGACAGTGTCAGACAGTTTAAATACAATGGTGAACTAGTATATGCTGCTAAAGTGTTGTTTGTCAATCAGTTTTAGGCCCAAACAACATGTATTTGTCGAGGTATGAGCATTTTCAGAACATTGGACGGTTTGCTGTCTAGCTGAATTAGAGAAACACCGAACCATTGTCTCTTCAGAGGTGAATGATTCAGAATGCTGCAGTACAGCATTGAAATTTAATTAATATGATGAACTATTATGTGCTTCCTAAGTTTTTCTCTCAGATTTCTATGCCCATCTAACATGTATTTCTGGAGTTATGATCATTTTCAGAACTTGTGACGGTTTGCTGTCTAGCTGAATTAGAGAAACACCGAACCATTGTCTCTTCAGAGGTGAATGATTCAGAATGCTGCAGTACAGCATAGAAATTTAATTAATATGATGAACTATTATGTGCTTCTTAAGTGTTTCTCACAGATTTCTAGGCCAATCTAACATGTATTTGCGGAGTTATGATCATTTTCATCATTGTGTGCACATGTGGGAAAAAACGCATTTTCAGCCGATTTAAACGTCGAAAAGGGGAATTGGTTAAACGCTTCAGTCATTACTCTGTGTGACAGTGTCAGACAGTTTAAATACAATGGTGAACTACTATATGCTGCTAAAATGTTGTTTGTCAAACAGTTTTAGGCCCATGTAAAATGTATTTGTCGAGTTATGATTATTTTCATCATTGTGTGCACATGTGGGAAAAAACGCATTTTCAGCCGATTTAAACGGGGAATTGGTTAAACGCTTCACTCATTACTCTGTGTGACAGTGTCAGACAGTTTAAATACAATGGTGAACTAGTATATGCTGCTAAAGCGTTGTATGTCAAACAGTTTTAGGCCCATACAACATGTATTTGTCGAGGTATGAGCATTTTCAGAACATTGGACGGTTTGCTGTCTAGCTGAATTAGAGAAACACCGAACCATTGTCTCTTCAGAGGTGAATGATTCAGAATGCTGCAGTACAGCATTGAAATTTAATTAATATGATGAACTATTATGTGCTTCCTAAGTTTTTCTCTCAGATTTCTATGCCCATCTAACATGTATTTCTGGAGTTATGATCATTTTCAGAACTTGTGAAGGTTTGCTGTCTAGCTGAATTAGAGAAACACCGAACCATTGTCTCTTCAGAGGTGAATGATTCAGAATGCTGCAGTACAGCATAGAAATTTAATTAATATGATGAACTATTATGTGCTTCCTAAGTTTTTCTCTCAGATTTCTATGCCCATCTCACATGTATTTGGGGAGTTAGGATCATTTTCATCATAGTGTGCACATGTGGGATAAAACGCATTTTCAGCCGATTTAAACGTCGAATAGGGGAATTGGTTAAACGCTTCAGTCATTACTCTGTGTGACAGTGTCAGACAGTTTAAATACAATGGTGAACTAGTATATGCTGCTAAAGTGTTGTTTGTCAAACAGTTTTAGGCCCATTTAAATTGTATTTGTCGAGTTATGCTCATTTTCATCATTATGTGCAAATGTGGGAAAAATGCATTTTCAGCCGATTTAAACGTCGAAAAGGGGAATTGGTTAAACGCTTCAGTCATTACTCTGTGTGACAGTGTCAGACAGTTTAAATACAATGGTGAACTAGAATATGCTGCTAAAGCGTTGTTTGTCAAACAGTTTTAGGCCCATACAACATGTATTTGTCGAGGTATGAGCATTTTCAGAACATTGGACGGTTTGCTGTCTAGCTGAATTAGAGAAACACCGAACCATTGTCTCTTCAGAGGTGAATGATTCAGAATGCTGCAGTACAGCATTGAAATTTAATTAATATGATGAACTATTATGTGCTTCCTAAGTTTTTCTCTCAGATTTCTATGCCCATCTAACATGTATTTCTGGAGTTATGATCATTTTCAGAACTTGTGACGGTTTGCTGTCTAGCTGAATTAGAGAAACACCGAACCATTGTCTCTTCAGAGGCGAATGATTCAGAATGTTGCAGTACAGCATAGAAATTTAATTAATATGATGAACTATTATGTGCTTCTTAAGTGTTTCTCACAGATTTCTAGGCCCATCTAACATGTATTTGTGGAGTTATGATCATTTTCATCATTATGTGAACATGTGGGAAAAAACGCATTTTCAGCCGATTTAAACGTCGAAAAGGGGAATTGCTTAAACGCTTCAGTCATTACTCTGTGTGACAGTGTCAGACAGTTTAAATACAATGGTGAACTAGTATATGCTGCTAAAGCGTTGTTTGTCAAAAAGTTTTAGGCCCATTCAACATGTATTTGTCGAGGTATGAGCATTTTCAGAACATTGGACGGTTTGCTGTCTAGCTGAATTAGAGAAACACCGAACCATTGTCTCTTCAGAGGTGAATGATTCAGGATGCTGCAGTACAGCATAGAAATGTAATTAATATGATGAACTATTATGTCCTTCTTAAGTGTTTCTCACAGAGTTCTAGGCCCATCTAACATGTATTTGTGGAGTTATGATTATTTTCAGAACTTTTGACGGTTTGCTGTCTAGCTGAATTAGAGAAACACCGAACCAGATTAACCAGGTTAAACGCTTCAGTCATTACTCTGTGTGAAAGTGTCAGACAGTTTAAATACAATGATAAACTAGTATGTGCTGCTAAAGTGTTGTTTGTCAAACAGTTTTAGTCCCATACAACATGTATTTGTCGAGTCGAAAAACTTCAAAATATACAACGCCGAAAAATATCACAAATACTTCAAAATTTACAACCCAGATAAATATCCCAAAAACGACCTACGGAAAATGTCGAAAAACCTCAAAATACACAACGCCAAAAAATGTCCCAAAAACGTCAAAATATACAACCCAGGTAATATCCCAAAAACGATATAAAACTATGTCGAAAAACGTCAAAATATACAACGCCAAAAAATATCCCAGAAACTACATAATACTATGTCGAAAAAAGTCAAAATATACAACGCCAAATATGTCCCAAAAACGTCAAAATATACAACCCAGAGAAATATCCCAAAAACGACATAATACTATGTCGAAAAATGTCAAAATATACAACACGAAAAAATTTCCCAAAAACGACATAATACTATGTCGAAAAACGTCAAAATATACCACGTCGAAAAATATCACAATAACGTAAAAATTTACAACCCAGATAAATATCCCAAAAACGACATACGGAAAATGTCGAAAAACCTCAAAATACACAACGCCAAAAAATGTCCCAAAAACGTCAAAATATACAACCCAGGTAATATCCCATAAACGATATAAAACTATGTCGAAAAACGTCAAAATATACAACACCAAAAAATATCCCAAAAACTACATAATACTATGTCGAAAAACGTCAAAATATACCACGTCGAAAAATATCACAATAACGTAAAAATATACAACCCAGATAAATATTCCAAAAACGACATACTTGTTACGTCGAAAAAAGTCAAAATATACAACGCCAAAAAATATCCCAAAAACTACATAATACTATGTCGAAGAACGTCAAAATATACAACACCAAAAAATATCCCAAAAACTACATAATTCCTATCTGTCACTGTCACACAGAATAATGACTGTAGCTTTTAACCAATTCGCCTTTTCGACGTTTAAATCGGCTGAAAATGCATTTTTTCCCACATGTGCACACTATGATGAAAATGATCATAACTCCACAAGTACATGTTAGATGGGCCTAAAACTCTGTGAGAAACACTTAAGAAGCACATAATAGTTCTTCATATTAGATTTCAATGGTGTACGGCAGCATTCTGAATCATTCACCTATAAAGAGACAAAGGTTCGGTGTTTCTCTAATTCAGCTAGACCGCAAATCGTCCAAAGTTCTGAAAATGATCATAACTCGAAAAATACATTTTATATGGGCCTAAAACTGTTTGACCAACAACACTTTAGCAGCATATACTAGTTCATCATTGTATTTAAACTGTCTGTCACTGTCACACAGAGTAATGACTGTAGCTTATAACCAATTCGCCTTTTCGACGTTTAAATCGGCTGAAAATGCGTTTTTTCCCACATGTGCACACTATGATGAAAATGATCATAACTCCACAAATACATTTTATTTGGGCCTAAAACTGTTTGACAAACAACACTTTAGCAGCAAATACTAGTTCGCCATTGTATTTAAACTGTCTGACACTGTCACACAGAGTAATGACTGAAGTGTTTAACCAATTTGCCTTTTCCACGTTTAAATCGGCTGAAAATGCGTTTTTTCCCACATGTGCACACTATGATGAAAATGATCAAACCTCGACAAATACATTTTAAATGGGCCTAAAACTGTTTGACATACAACACTTTAGCAGCACATACTAGTTATTCATTGTATTTAAACTGTCTGACACTGTCACACAGAGTAATGACTGAAGCTTTTAACCAAATCGCCTTTTCGACGTTTAAATCGGCTGAAAATGCGTATTTTCCCACATGTGCACACTATGATAAAAATGATCAAACCTCGACAAATACATTTTAAATGGGCCTAAAACTGTTTGACATTCAACACTTTAGCAGCACATACTAGTTATTCATTGTATTTAAACTCTCTGACACTGTCACACAGAGTAATGACTGAAGCTTTTAACCAAATCGCCTTTTCGACGTTTAAATCGGCTGAAAATGCATTTTTTCCCACATGTGCACACTATGATGAAAATGATCATAACTCGACAAATACATTTTCTATGGGCCTAAAACTGTTTGACAAACAACACTTTAGCAGCATATACTAGTTCACTATTGTATTTAAACTGTCTGACACTGTCACACAGAGTAATGACTGAAGTGTTTAACCAATTCGCCTTTTCGACGTTTAAATCGGCTGAAAATGCGTATTTTCCCACATGTGCACACTATGATCAAAATGATCAAACCTCGACAAATACATTTTAAATGGGCCTAAAACTGTTTGACATACAACACTTTAGCAGCACATACTAGTTATTCATTGTATTTAAACTGTCTGACACTGTCACACAGAGTAATGACTGAAGCTTTTAACCAAATCGCCTTTTCGACGTTTAAATCGGCTGAAAACGCATTTTTTCCCCACATGTGCACACTATGATGAAAATTATCATTACTCCACAAAAACATGTTAGATGGGTCTAGAAGTCTGTGAGAAACACTTAAGAAGCACATAATAGTTCATCATATTAATCAAATTTCTATGCTGTACTGCAGCATTCTGAACCATTCACCTTTGATGAGACAATGGTTCGGTGTTTCTGTAATTCAGCTAGACAGCAAACCGTTCAAAGTTCTGAAAATGCTCATAACTCGACAAATACATGTTGTATGGAACTGAAACTGTTTGACAAACGACACTTTAGCAGCACAGACTAGTTCATCATATTAATTACATGTATATGCTGTACTGCAGCATTCTGAATCATTTACCTCTGAAGAGACAATGGTTCGGCGTTTCTTTAATTCAGCTAGACAACAAACCGTCCAAAGTTCTGAAAATGATCATAACTCCACAAATACATGTTAGATGGGCCTAAAACTCTGTGAGAAACACTTATGGAGCACATAATTGTTCATCATATTAATTAATTTTTTTTGTACTGCAGCATTCTTAATCATTCACCTCTGAAGAGACAATGGTTCGGTGTTTCTCTAATTCAGCTAGACAGCAAACCATCCAAAGTTCTGAAAATGCTCATAACTCGACAAATACATGTTGTATGGGACTAAAACTGTTTGGCAAATAACACTTTAGCAGCACATACTAGTTCATCATTGTATTTAAACTGTCTGACACTGTCACACAGAGTAATGACTGAAGCTTTTAACCAATTCGCCTTTTCGACGTTTAAATCGGCTGAAAATGCGTCTTTTCCCACATGTGCACACTATGATGAAAATGATCATAACTCCACAAATACATGTTAGATCGGCCTAAAACTCTGTGAGAAACACTTAAGAAGCACAGACTAGTTCATCATATTAATTAAATTTCTATGCTGTACTGCAGCATTCTGAATCATTCACCTCTGAAGAGACAATGGGTCGGTGTTTCTCTAATTCAGTTAGACAGCAAACCGTCCAAAGTTCTGAAAATTATCATAACTCGAAAAATTCATGTTAGATGGGTCTAAAACTCTGTGAGAAACACTTATGGACCACATAATAGTTCATCATATTAATCAAATTTCTATGCTGTACTGCAGCATTCTGACCATTCACCTTTGATGAGACAATGGTTCAGTGTTTCTCTAATTCAGCTTGAAAGCAAACCGTTCAAAGTTCTGAAACTGCTCATAACTCGACAAATAGATGTTGTATGGGACTAAAACTGTTTGACAAACAACACTTTAGCAGCACAGACTAGTTCATCATATTAATTACATTTCTATGCTGTACTGCAGCATTCTGAATCATTCACCTCTGAAGAGACAATGGTTCGGTGTTTCTCTAATTCAGCTAGACAGCAAACCGTCCACAGTTCTGAAAATGATCATAACTCCACAGATACATGTTAGATGGTTCTAGAACTCTGTGAGAAAAAACTTAAGAAGCACATAATAGTTCATCAAATTAATCAAATTTCTATGCTGTACTGCACCATTCTGAATCATTCACCTTTGATGAGATAATGGTTCGGTATTGAAAGAAAGATTGAATGATTGAAAGAAATGTAGATTGAAATAAAGAATGAAAGAAAGATTTGAAGTAAGAATGAAATATTGAAAGAAAGATTTTAGGAAAGGTTGAAAGACTGAAAGAAAGAATGAAAGATTGAAAGAAAGATTGAAAGATTGAAAGAAATATTGAAAGAAAGAGAATTTGAAAGTAAGAAAGATTGAAAGTAATAAAGATTGAAAGAAAGAATAAAAGAAAAATTGAAAGATTGAAAGATTGAAAGATTAAAAGAAAGATTGAAAGAAAGATTTAAAGAAAATTGAAAGACTGAAAGTTAGAATGAAAGAAAGATTGAAAGTTTGAAAGAAAGAATGAAAGAATTAAAGAAAGATTGAAAGAAACATTGAAAGAAAGAATGAAAGATTGAAAGAAAGAATGAAAGAATGAAAGAAATACTGAAAGAAAGAAAGATTGAAAGTAAGAACGATTGAAAGAAAGATTTATTGAAAGATTGAAAGACTGAAAGAAAGAATGAAAGATTGAAAGAAATATTGAAAGAAAGAGAGATTGAAAGATTAAAAGATTGAAAGAAAGATTGAAAGTAATAAAGATTGAAAGAAAGAATGGAGGGATAATTGAAAGATTGAAAGAAAAAATCAAAGAATTAAAGAAAGATTGTAAGAAATATTGAAAGAAAGATTGAAAGATTGAAAGAAAGAAAGATTGAAAGAAAGAATGAAAGAAAGACTGTAAGAAAGAATGAAAGTAAGAAAGAAATATTGAAAGATTGAAAGAAATATTGCAAGAAAGAAAGATTGAAAGTAAGAACGATTGAAAGAAAGATTGAAAGAAAGACTGAAAGCTTGAAAGAAAAAATGAAAGAAAGATTTTAAGAAAGGTTGAAAGACTGAAGGAAAGAATGAAAGATTGAAAGAAAGAATGAAAGAACGATTGAAAGAAAAAATGAAAGAATGATAGAAAGATTGAAAGATTGAAAGAAAGATTGAATGTTTGAAAGAAAGATTGAAAGTATTAAAGATCGAAATAAATATTTAAAGAAAGATTGAAAGATTGAAAGAAAGAATGAAATAACGATTGAAAGAAAGAATGAAAGAATGAAAGAAAAATTGAAAGATTGAAAGAAATATTGAAAGAAAGAGAGATTGAAAGATTAAAAGATTGAAAGAAAGATTGAAAGTGATGAAGTTTGAAAGAAAGAATGAAGGAAAAACTGAAAGATTGAAAGACTGAAAGAATGAATGAAAGAAAGATTGAAAGGTTGAATGAAAAAATGAAAAACTTAAAGAAAGATTGAAAGAAATATTGAAAGATAGATTGAAAGATTGAAAGAAAGAAAGATTGAACGAAAGAATGAAAGAAAGATTGTAAGAAAGAATGAAAGTAAGAAAGAAAGATTGAAAGATTGAAAGAAATATTGAAAGAAAGAAAGATTGAAAATAAGAAAGATTGAAAGAAAGATTGAAAGTAATAAAGATTGAAAGAAATAACAAAAGAAAGATTGAACGATTGGAAGAAATATTGAAAGATAGAAAAATTTAAAGTAAGAAAGATTGAAAGTAATAAAGATTGAAAGAAATAACAAAAGAAAGATTGAAAGAAAGAATGAAAGAAAGATTGAACGATTGGAAGAAATATTGAAAGATAGAAAAATTTAAAGTAAGAAAGATTGAAAGAAAGAATGAAAGAAAGATTGAAAGTATTGAAGATCGAAATAAATATTTAAAGAAAGATTGAAAGATTGAAAGAAAGAATGAAATAACGATTGAAAGAAAGAATGAAAGAATGAAAGAAAAATTGAAAGATTGAAAGAAATATTGAAAGAAAGAGAGATTGAAAGATTAAAAGATTGAAAGAAAGATTGAAAGAAAGAAAGATTGTAAGAAAGAATGAAACAAAGATTGAAATAAAGAAAGAAAGAAAGATTGAAAGAAAGATTGAAAGTTTGAAAGAAAGAATGAAAGAATTAAAGAAAGATTGAAAGAAATATTGAAAGAAAGAATGAAAGAAAGATTGAAAGATTAAACAATTGAAAGAAAGATTGCAAGAAAGATTGAAAAAAGAAAGATTGAAAGAAAGAATGAAAGACAGATTGAAAGAAAGAATGAAAGAAAGATTAAAAGAAAGAATGAAAGAATGAAAAAAGATTTAAAGATTGAAAGAAATATTGAAAGAAAGAAAGATTGAAAGTAATAAAAATTTAAAGAAAGAATGAAAGAAAGATTGAAAGTAAGAAAGATTGAAAGAAAGATTGAAAGAAAGATTGATAGAAAGATTGAAAAAAAGAATAAAAGAAAGATTGAAAGAATGAAAGAAAGATTGAAATAAATAATGAAAGAAAGATTGAAAGAAGGAATGAAAGAATGAAAGAAAGATTGAAAGATTGAAAGAAATATTGAAAGAAAGAACGATTGAAAGATTGAAAGAAAGAATGAAAGATTGAAAGAAAGATTGAAAGATTGAAAGAAAGATTGAAAAAATGAAAGATTGAAAGAAAGAATAAAAGAAAGATTGAAAGAACGATTGAAAGATTGAAAGAAAGAATGAAAGAAAGATTAAAGGAAGGAATGAAAGAATGAAAGAAATATTGAAAGATTGAAAGAAATATTGAAAGGAAGAAAGATTGAAAGATTAAAAAAAAGAATAAAAGAAAGATTGAAAGATTGAAAAAAAGATTGAACGAAATAATGAAAGAAAGATTGAAAGAAATAATGAAAGAAGGAATGAAAGAATGAAAGAAAGATTGAAAGAAATATTGAAAGTAAGAAAGATTGAAAAAAAGAATGAATAAAAGATTGAAAGAAAGATTGAAAAAAAGAAAGATTTAAAGAAATATTGAAAGAAAAATTTAAACAAAGATTGAAAGACTGAAAGAAAGATTGAAAGAAAGAATGAAAGAATGAAAGAATGAAAGAAAGATTGAAAGAAAGATTGAAAGAAAGAAAGATTGAAAGTCATATAAATTGAAAGAAAGAATGAAAGAAAGATTGAAAGATTAAATGATTGAAAGAAAGATTGAAAGAAATAATGAAAGAAAGATTGAAAGAATAATGGAAGAAGGAATGAAAGAAAGATTGAAAGAAATACTGAAAGTAAGAAAGATTGAAAAAAAGAATGAAAGAAAGATTGAAAGAAAGATGGAAAAAAAGAAAGATTGAAAGAAATATTGAAAGAAAAATTTAAAGAAAGATTGAAAGATTGAAAGATTGAAAGAAAGATTGAAAAAAAGAATAAAAGAAAGATTGAAAGATTGAAAGAAAGATTGAAATAAATAATGAAAGAAAGATTAAAGGAAGAAATGAAAGAATGAAAGAAAGATTGAAAGATTGAAAGAAATATTGAAAGAAAGAAAGATTGAAAGTAAGAAAGATTGAAAGATTGAAAAAACGATTGAAAGAAATAATGAAAGAAAGATTGAAAGAAATAATGAAAGAAGGAATGAAAGAATGAAAGAAAGATTGAAAGAAATATTGAAAGTAAGAAAGATTGAAAAAAAGAATGAAAGAAAGATTGAAATAAAGATTGAAAAAAGAAAGATTTGAAGAAATATTGAAAGAAAAATTTAAACAAAGATTGAAAGACTGAAAGAAAGATTGAAAGAAAGAATGAAAGAATGAAAGAATGAAAGAAAGATTGAAAGAAAGATTGAAAGAAAGAAAGATTGAAAGTCATATAAATTGAAAGAAAGAATGAAAGAAAGATTGAAAGAAAGAATGAAAGAAAGATTGAAAGAAAGAATGAAAGAATGAAAAAAAGATTTAAAGATTGAAAGAAATATTGAAAGAAAGAAAGATTGAAAGTAATAAAAATTGAAAGAAAGACTGAAAGAAAGATTGAAAGTAAGAAAGATTGAAAGAAAGATTGATAGAAAGATTGAAAGATTGAAAGATTGAAAGAAAGATTGAAAAAAAGAATAAAAGAAAGATTGAAAGATTGAAAGAAAGATTGAAATAAATAATGAAAGAAAGATTAAAGGAAGGAATGAAAGAATGAAAAGAAAGATTGAAAGATTGAAAGAAATATTGAAAGAAAGAAAGATTGAAAGATTGAAAGATTGAAAGATTGAAAAAAAGAATAAAAGAAAGATTGAAAGATTGAAAAAAAGATTGAAAGAAATAATGAAAGAAAGATTGAAAGAAATAATGAAAGAAAGATTGAAAGAAATAATGAAAGAAGGAATGAAAGAATGAAAGAAAGTTTGAAAGAAATATTGAAAGTAAGAAAGATTGAAAAAAAGAATGAAAGAAAGATTGAAAGAAAGATTGAAAAAAAGAAAGATTTAAAGAAATATTGAAAGAAAAATTTAAACAAAGATTGAAAGACTGAAAGAAAGATTGAAAGAAAGAATGAAAGAATGAAAGAATGAAAGAAAGATTGTAAGAAAGATTGAAAGAAAGAAAGATTGAAAGTCATATAAATTGAAAGAAAGAATGAAAGAAAGATTGAACGATTGAAAGAAAGATTAAAAAAAAGAATAAAAGAAAGATTGAAAGAATGAAAGAATGATTGAAATAAATAATGAAAGAAAGATTGAAAGAAGGAATGAAAGAATGAAAGAAAGATTGAAAGATTGAAAGAAATATTGAAAGAAAGAACGATTGAAAGATTGAAAGAAAGAATGAAAGATTGAAAGAAAGATTGAAAGATTGAAAGAAAGATTGAAAAAATGAAATATTGAAAGAAAGAATAAAAGAAAGATTGAAAGAACGATTGAAAGATTGAAAGTAAGAATGAAAGATTGAAAGAAACATTGAAAGAAAGATTGAAAGATTGAAAGAAAGAATGAAAGAGAGATTGAAAGATTGAATGAAAGATTGAAAGATCGATTGAAAGATTGAAAGATTGAAAGAAAGATTGAAAGAAAGATTGAAAGTTTGAAAGAAAGATTTAAAGAAAGATTGAAATATTGAAAGAAATATTGAAAGAGAGAAAGATTAAAAGTAAGAAAGATTGAAAGAAAGAATGAAAGAAAGATTGAATGATCGAAAGATTGAAAGAAAGATTGAAAGAAAGAAAGATTGAAAGAAAGAATGAAAGAATGAAAGAAAGAATGAAAGAAAGATTGAAAGAAATATTGAAAGAAAGAAAGATTGAAAGTAAGAAAGATTGAAAGAAAGAATGAAAGAAAGATTGAAATATTGAAAGAAAGATTGAAAAAAGAAAGATTGAACGACTGAAAGAAAGAATGAAAGAAAGATTGAAAGATAGATTGAAAGAGAGATTGAAAGAAATATTGAAAGACTGAAAGAAAGAATGAAAGAAAGATTGAAAGAAAGATTGAAAGAAAGAAAGAAAAATTGAAAGAAAGATTGAAAGATTGAAAGAAAGATTGAAAGAACGATTGAAATAAAGGAGAACGAAAGAAAGGTTGATCCATTAACATCAGCACAACCCCATTGAGTTTATTGTTCTATGATAAGATTGAAAGAAAGATTGAAAATAAGATTGAAAGAAACAAAGATTGAAAGAAAGATTTAAAAAAAATGAGTACTAGTCACTTTTAAAAAATCATTTGTCCTATGGATTAAATGCCATACACACTTGCATCTCTCCCCTCCCACCCCACACACATTCACATGACCAATCCTCCCAACACCCACACACACATGCGTACATGCACACACACACACACACACACACACACACACTAGCACAGGAATAAATGTACCCGTACATGTTAGGCCCACGGCCTCCCAGCGCCACTAGAGGCCGCCCTTGCCCCATCTGCAGCTCCCTACTCAGACCCAATTGCACACACCTGGGATCAATTACCCGCACTGTATTTAGCCCCAGCTTCCTAGCCATTCCTTGCCAGACCGTCAACTAGCTTTCCCCGAGTTGCATCGCGATTGGCTCCCTTCCTAGTTCCTAGTTCCTAGTTCCTAGTTCCTAGTTCCTAGTTCCCAGTTCCCAGTTCCAAGTTCCTAGTTTATGTCTTGTTGTCTCGCCTTCCCTTCACCTGTCTGTCTCCGCTTGTCGACCAGGACTCTCCACCCAGCCTGGTTCCCCGTCTCTCCACCCGGATCCTGGACCCCATCTCCTGGTCATCATCGTCCCTGCCCTGCCCTGCTCCATCCCCTCCCGACCAGGTCCCCCCGGCCAGCTCCACCGTCCCGGTTAATAAACATCCCTTGCCTGCCTCCCGTGTCCCTGTGTCGTGTGTTTGGGTTCCTCCCTGTTCGGGTCGTGACAGTACGGTCTGGCCAGGAAAACATGGACCCAGCCGACACAGAAGGGCTCCGCCTGGTCATGTTGCTTGGGCAACATGACCGGGTCCTCCGGGACATCGCGGAACACCTCCGGACCATCTCTGCGGCCGTCAGCAGCCTGCAGGGCCCTCCGGCCCCCGTGGCCTCCCCTGCTCCTCCGACCTGCCCTCCTTCCCCCACCAGGGCTCCCAGCGCCTCTCTCGTTCCCCCTGAGCCCCACGTTCCGGCTCCAGCGCCTTACGACGGCGATTTCGGCACCTGCCGCGCCTTCCTTGTGCAGTGCGCGGTGGTTTTCCAACAGCGGCTGTCGTCGTACGCCTCCGATAGTGCCCACATCGCGTTCCTCATCTCCTGCCTGAGAGGGGCGGCTCTCGGCTGGGGTTCCGCGGTTTGGAGTCAGGGGGGTCCCGTGAGTCTCTCCTACGATCTGTTTACCCGCGAAATGAGGAGAGTTTTCGACCACCCAGTTTGCGGCAAGGAGGCCGCCAGAAGACTCCTCTCCCTCCGCCAGGGTTCCCGTAGCGTCGCCTCCCTCGTCGTCGAGTTCCGGACTCTAGCCGCGGAAAGCGGCTGGAATGACGGAGCCCTGCAGGACGTGTTCCAGCGTGCCCTGAACGACGAGTTGCGGGACGAGCTGGCACGGCGGGACGAGCCCACGGACCTGGACCAACTAGTGGAGACCTCAATCCGCCTGGACAACCGGCTACGGGAGCGCCAGCGCGAGAGGGAGGGGGCGAGCCTCCAGTCCGTGCCTCCCGCCTGGGCGGCCACGCCCCAGTCTCCAGCGCCCGCTACTCTTGGGCGCCGCACAAGTCCCCCGACTCTCTCAGATGCCGAGCCAATGCAGCTTGGTCGCTCCCGGATCTACCCAGAGGAGCGAGCACGCCGCCTACAGACCGGTGCCTCTCTGTATTGCGGTCGGCTGGGACACCTCTGAGCCACCTGCCCGGTCCGGCCACGAGAGGGCGACTCCTCGGTAGGGCTACGCTCCGGCCGCTCCAGCACCGACCCTCTCTCCCGTCCGCTGCTCCCAGCTACCCTCTCTTGGGGAAATATAACACTCTCTTCCTCTGCTCTCATAGATTCCGGGGCAGATGCGAGTTTCCTCGACTAGGGACTAGCACGCCAGCTAGGGCTGACACCCGTTCCTCTCCCCGCACCGCTCGAGGTCAAGGAGCTGAATGGGTCGCATCTGACCCGGATTACCCACCAGACAGCTCCCCTCAAGCTGCTACTCTCCGGCAACCACCATGAGTCTTTAAGGTTCTTCCTTATTGATTCCCCACTGAATCCCGTGGTGCTGGGGTACCCCTGGCTCCAGACCGATAACCCTCAGATGGACTGGCGCTCGGGCAGCGTGAGCTCCTGGAGCACACACTGTCATGCCCACTGCCTCGGCTCGGCCCCAACCCCGCTGCGGGGTGCGCCGCTGGGCGCGCCGCCGGGGGTCCCCAGGAGCCCTGACCTGCCCTCGGTCCCATCGCAATATCTGGACCTAGCCCCGGTCTTCAGCAAGCAGGAGGCGCTATCCTTACCACCTCATCGCCCCTATGACTGCGCAATCAACCTCCTGCCAGGCGCCCCCCTCCCCTGCAGTCGCCTGTATAACGTCTCCCGGCCTGAACAGGAGGCCATGGAGACTCACATCCGCGACTCTCTCGCTGCCAGGATTACTCGTCCCTCGTTTTCTCCGCTAGGCGCAGGGTTCTTCTTTGTTGCGGAGAAGGACAAGACCCTCCGTCCTTGCGTCGATTTCAGGGGACTGAACGATATCACGATCAAAGACAAGTACCCCTTGCCCCTGATGGATTCAGTCTTCGTCCCCATCCAGGGGGCCACCCACTTTTCCAAGCTGGACCTCCGCAACGCTTACCACCTGGTCCGCATCCGCAAAGGGGACGAGTGGAAGACTGCCTTTAACACCCCGCTCGGACACTTTGAGTACCTTGTTATGCCCTTTGGGCTGTCAAATGCCCCAGCTGTCTTCCAGGCCCTAATTAACGGGAGGTTAGCAACTAGCTTTCCCCGAGTTGCATCGCCGCGTCAGCCGCGTCAGCCGCGTCAGCCGCGTCAGCCGCGTCAGCCGCGTCAGCGATTGGCTCCCTTCCTAGTTCCTAGTTCCCAGTTCCAAGTTCCAAGTTCCTAGTTTATGTCTTGTTGTCTCGCCTTCCCTTCACCTGTCTGTCTCCGCTGGTCGACCAGGACTCTCCACCCAGCCTGGTTCCCCGTCTCTCCACCCGGATCCTGGACCCCATCTCCTGGTCATCATCGTCCCTGTCCTGCCCTGCTCCATCCCCCCCCGACCAGGTCCCCCCGGCCAGCTCCACCGTCCCGGTTAATAAACATCACTTTATTATTTGCCTGCCTCCCGTGTCCCTGTGTCGTGCGTTTGGGTTCCTCCCTGTTCTGGTCGTGACAGTACATCCAGTATGTATACAGACACAGTCATGTTAACCTATACACTGTGGTTTAAACAGGACTACGTACTACCCATATGCACTCACAGCACTGTGTATATCCTCTCCCACCACACACATTCACATAACAAACCGTCCCGGCACACACACACACACACACACACACACACACACAATGATGCAAGTCATATCAACACAGCTGAAGCCGCCTTGTGTTATGAATTCCTCTCATGCCGCAGCCTTCAGCTCTCCAGTAGCTCTCCAGCAGCTCCTCGTGTCCCAGCAGAGCTGCCGTGCAGTTGTTCTGCTGCTAAAGGCTGTCAACGTTCAGCGGGCGGACGCTCGTTTGCCCCCACCCTCCGAGCTCCCCTGCCATCCAGGGTCCTTCTGACCCCCCCCCCCCCCCCCCCCCCCCCCCTTTAGCAGGGAGCTTGCCATCCTGCTTCTGTGTGTGGCCAGAGTCCACCGCTGCACACATCCCCTGGCCGACACGGCCCGTTGTGTTGTTTTTTTTTTATAATAGGGGGGATAAACAAAGTGTGTGTGTGGCGGAACAATCTCACGGGTTACAGGGGCCAAGTTGGGTTCACCTGTCGACGATGACGAAGCCCGGCATTGACGTGCAAGCTTGGCGGCGGTAGTGGAGTCGGGTGGTGGGGGTAGGCAGACTCAGAGCTTTACAAGGAGCGGGGCCGGGAAATGTGGCGCACGGCTGAAGGCGACGTAGCTAAATCACCTCCACGGGGTGTTTACGGGGAAGGATCATTAGCGAGCTCGGCTACCTGCGTTACCCCTCGCTCTCCCTCCGTCAGCGTTTCGGCAGGAGTCCAGGGAGTCTGATGCCCTCATTAATAAAGATTACTTTCTTATCCTACAATGAATAGTAGTAATTTTAATAATTATGCCGAACAGCGATAAACCTAATCTCATTAAATTAATGCCCAATCGTTCTTCTTTACAAAGAATAATCCACGTATTCATAATAATAAATAATAATTTGGTTATCAAAATGCGTCATTATAGACGTTTTTTTTAATATCTTAATGGTATATTTTGTACGATCACATTAGCATGATGTAATAATAATTTTGGGAATGCATTATTAAAATATATTAAAATAATTTATTTGGATGGAGTAATTTTTTGGAGAAGCTTCCGCATTGCGGGAGGAGAACGTCTGAGAGAAGCACACTATATTTACCCTATCTCCTCATGCCGTGACTGTGCCCAATATTGAAACAGCAGAAGAAGAACGGGGGCAATAAAATGGATATAGAGTAAGTGCACGAAAAAAAAATGTTTTAGAAAGTTAACTTTTCAATTGTTACACGTTTTTGCTGTTAAATGCTAGCAGGTTTTGTGTTATAACACGATATAACACGGAGAGATTATGCATGCAAAAGTTAATGACTGTTTTATTTTATAAAGCCGTTTTTAACATGCACAGTATCTAGCTTTAGTTAAATGTGTGTTGGAGTGGAGTGTTAACTAGCATTTAGATTTAGTTTACTGTGTGTTGGGGCAGGGAGACGGTACTGTGAGAGAGAGACGGTTTTCAAACAGACAGACGGACCCGCTAGCTAAGTTTCACTTGATCGGTTCTCCACCAAAGCGTGCTGAAAGAGTCCGGACTGTTTTTTGCCAGTTTAGACTTTATTTGAAGGTACAATGGTACCTCGACTTATGACTGCATCTACTTACTAATCCAAGATACGATAGTCGCGAAAATTAGCATCGTCTTACGACTGACTGCTCCAAGATACGACCGTGGAAATTTGTAGTTGGCGCGTCGGCGTCAGTCAGCGGGCGACCTACATCGTGTGTGCACGTTGTTCGTGGCTTATCGATTTTTTTTTCATATTTACTGTGTTTGTGCTGTGCATTTTGTTTTTTTGTTTTTTAACTTATGAAAGCAATATGTGCTCTCTGTCATTTGGGTGGGCCGGCTGTACAAGTGGTTGCCTGCTGAAATAGAATATTTTCTGCAATGATATCTGTTATCCTCGGGCAGTGCCTGACTTTAAGGATAAACAGTAAAAGATAACATTTATAAAGTCGCGATCATGTGGGACATCTGGAACAATCACAGCATCCCATTTTGCTGGTTGATACACATTGCTGTATGGAGGTGATTTAGCAGCATGAGAAATGTACCACTGAATTTTGGAGTCCTAAATAGTTGTAACTGGTTCTAATGTTGTGGCTGATCGGTGTGTATGTTGTTGTATGATGTTGTTGTGATTTTATTTTTTCCTATTGAAATAAAAAAAAATGAAAGTCAAACCTGATTTTAAATTTCACTCATCCTTTGGTCATGAAATGGAAAAATAATTTTTCTATTTTGATTTTTGTATCTCCAAAAAAGCAAAATTTGAAAACCACTCATACCCCATTTTTTCCATTTCTGATTCTGAATTGAGAATAGAGTAACCAAAAGATACAGCGATTGAAAGACCTGGTCTACACTCCTAATTGTATTTGTCCTTTTACATTTCTATTTCTATCTTAGAAATCTCTGAGAGAATGAGGTGGTTACCTGAGGAGGTCCATGCGGTGGAAAAGAACCTGAAGGCTTTCATTGAAAGTGGTAAAGTGCCGGGAAGGACTGAGTGTGATGCATGTATTAGAGCTTCACCTG
This sequence comes from Zeus faber, assembly GCF_960531495.2. Lineage (NCBI taxonomy): Eukaryota > Metazoa > Chordata > Actinopteri > Zeiformes > Zeidae > Zeus > Zeus faber. Next base: position 524,783 of record NC_137199.1, on the reverse strand, counting down.
AAGCTCTAAACCAGCGAAGCTGGACTGCATTGAAGTAGTATGTAAAAAATCGTATCACTGCCATCCAATGCGAAAGTGCGAGAAGAATTTATTAATAGAGTTGTTAAAGCATTTGCTCAAACATGTTGGTTCACGTTGCTCAAAAATGTTGGTTCATTTGATGCAACTTCATTTTTGATGATGTTTGTGTTGTTCGTTGGCATCCTGAGTACCCAGGTATACACTGGAGTTCAACTAGTTATTGATTTTATCAGGCGAAAACATTGATAATTAGTAGTTAGGTGCAGTCAAAGGCCGCAAGTCAATTCATCTGCTGATAACAACTGACTCTACGGTGGCCAACGGGAAAACTCTGCAACTAAAGAAAATACATGTAAATAGACAAAACGCAAGCAAATTTAGAAAATGTCATCATCAATTTGACAACACAGGCAACAACACAATGGAAAAGTTCACGAAGGAACAAACTTAAAATAAAAACATCAAGAAATGTTTGTGTATCATATCTGATATATTCCCCAAATGAAGTGTCCGTGGTGAATTGCTTTTAAGTTTGTTTCTGTGCAAATGTTTCCATTGTTTTGCATCTCTTGCCTGTGTTGTCAAATTGATGATGATGTTTTCTGAATTTGCTTGTGTTTTGTCTATTTGAGTGAGTTTTCCTGCCGACCACCGTAGGGTAGGTTTTTATCAGCAGATTAATTGAAAATGGATAGTTAGGTGCAGGCAAAGGCCAAAGGTCAGGGTTTACCACCATACTACTCTTCCCCCGCGTGAATACATTGCACTTTTTCTTTGTTACAAAGCATATCAGGAGACTTACTGAGCCCTGTGTGAGCCCTTGTTTGTTTTCTTGTGCCATCTGCTCCTTTTTATTTTATAATAAATAATTGTAATTTTTTATCTACCTTTTGTACAGTGGGTGTAGGTTTATTCCCCGTTCGATTACGTTTGGAAGAAAATATTATACTGTCAAAACCATCAAATTCAATAACAATTGATTCTGTGCTCTCTTTTAAAGTATATGTGGTATTTGTCATACTTATCTGGAAATCAATTGATGAACCGGTATTTAAGTCGAAAATGATCTGCATAATATGCTCAAATTTACTACATTTACTTACAGCGTGCTTAGGTAGAAAAATAATCTTTACTTTCCAATTTTTGATATGTTTAAGTGGTGTTGGCCTGAGGCCTGATTTCTTAAATTGGTTGTATATCCTTTCAAATTAATAATTATACTTTTGGAAGGTTTATATTTTTCAATCAGAATCTGACCTATTGATTAAAAAAAGTGTTCAGTGTCAAAGTTTGCATGTCAATAGACCATAACATGGTGGGTCCCCTGTGTAATCAAAAAGTCAGGTGGGGTTCCCATGAGGCTCAAAAATTCAGGTCTAAAATCTTTTTGAGGGTTATCATTTTTTAAAGTAGTTTTTGTATCATCAAAAAATGATCCGTGATTTATGTACTCAACACTAAACATTTTACGAGACACAAGGACGCGTTAGCATGGGGTATGCCACGTGAAAACCCCAGCATGCAATGGGGGGCGTACCTTCGTATTCCTGTCTATTATTTGTCCGCATTTTGTTAATTGTTTATATTCTTGTTATTTACATTTACATTTACATTTAGTCATTTAGCAGATGCTTTTATCCAAAGCGACTTACAAGGGAGAATAACATTCAAGCTACAGCTATTTCTCTACATTCTGCTGGTACTTGTAGAGTTAATTGACTAACCGATATGATGGTCTATAGACCAATCAATAGAAAAAATAGTTTCACCTTTACAGCCAGCAGTAAGGTTTTTGGATGCTTTAAATTGCAGTACACTTGTTCTAGAAAATGATCAGTTTCTAAGTTATGGAGCCATTTCAAAATGTTATTGTCGAATTAGTGTCTTGTGCTGTTCTTATTTATCTATTGTGCCTCAACACTTTTAGAAGCCTCGTGGAAAGTCAGTAGTATTTATTTTGGGTTTTTGTCTGTTAAGAAACAGGTGATCACCAGAAAGTGCGCCTGTAGCCAATTTCCACCGTGACTGGACGAAGCCACAAGCTGGTCATTACAGCAGAGTCTCCAGATAAGAAGGTATTTTTGTTTGATTATTTATGAACAATACTTGAAGACAAAAGTTGTGATTTTCATGAAAAAAAAAGACTTTCTATGTTTCTAGTTTGTACTTCTTGTTGGTGACTCCCATCTACGGAGCATTGTGGATGGATTTGTGAAGATGCCAGGGGACCGAGGTACTGAATGCTTTTTTGTCTCGGAGACCTGACGCAGTTTGTGTTGTAGCCCCTAGCAGTGACTTGACGGCCAGCAGGACCATCGACGAGGCAGCAGTAGACTTTCGCAGCCTCCTGGTCAGTGTCTGCAGTCGCTGGCCAAAGTTACGCTTCATGTTTAGTACATTTTTGGTAGTATTGGTACTATTAATACTTTTGCTTTGTGAGCTCTGCAGAACATATTTTACATTTTGAAAACAAATGTACTGTAATAAACACCTTTTTTTTTTTGTGTGTTTGTATAGGTGTTTGTCCTGGACTTCCTTCCGCGTCTGACTATTTGCTCCGTGAGGAATACCATCCTGTGGCGGCATGCATGGGAAGCATATTTTAATTTTAGTACAGTTAAATGTATAACGGAGTATATATTTTTAGACAAACCAATTCAATAAATATTTCTAATGAACAAAGTTGACATCTATGTATGCATATTTCTATTCGTCCTAATCGTTGTTTTAAGGCATCAAGTACTTTTCTGCAGCCAACCACTTCCCATTGAACCACCCAGAGCTGTGAAGCAGAGATGGTGTAAGTACAATTGTACAATTTGTTGTCATGTCACGTGATGGCTATTTTATGAATAACTTTGCTATGTTGTGAAACCATGGCCCTGTGACATTGCTGTGAAATGCTGCTTATCGCCAACTGGAGACAACAGCGCCGCCAACAGCACGAAAGTCAAAGGTTTCTCCCGGCAGGTCACTTCCAACATTCTCTCCAAAAGTGGTTGTGAAGGGAGAGCTCATCGTGCCTCATCCTTCACCTAACCCTTTTGAGTGGAGACTGGTTGGAAGGGACAGAAAGATAATCGGTTGCACACTGTTATTGTTGGGGTAAGACCCTCTGGAAACTGTGATAGTCTCTGATATTCACTCAAAGTGTACCGATTTTCATTAAACAATTTTAATATGTTTGTTATGAAACATATGGACATTAACACACACACACACACACATGTCTAACACACTTTAATTAACTGAACAACTTACCAGTGAGCGCTCAGCAGTTGATTCTGCTGTCGGCTCCCCTCAACCGTCCTCTATTGTTTTGTATCCAGGAGATTTTCTGCAGTTTGTTGTTTTTTTTATTCTCTTTTTAGTTAGTAGTTTAGTTTAGTTTAGTTTAGTAGTTAGTGCTTTTAGTTGGCCTTTTGTCAAGACATTGTCTTAAATCGACATTTTGCTCTATGATTTCACAGGTGGACACAACACCAGTAGCGTCGCCGGAATGATCCATCCCGTTATCAACTTGTTCCATCGCATCTTTCTAGCGCTGTCCAGTGTGGAGAATTTTATATTGTTTTTATATCAACAATTGTATATCAATTTTATATCAAGAAAATTTTGCTTTGCTTACATGGGAAAGCCACGGTGGGACATTGGCAGAAAGCTACTGCCTCCAAGAGGACACTGGGAACGGAGCAGGTTTGCTTTGTTCGTTGTTTTTCTTCTTTTTTCAATGACATTTTTGATAGTAGTACTTCATTTTAGTTTTATTTTGTCCATGCATTTCATTCTCTTGCTTTTTTTTAGGGGAAGGCAGCACCAACCGTTGTGGAGGTGTCTTCAAAGCCACACCTGCCAGTGATGTGCCAGTTCTTGTGAAGGAATAGCAGCGCTCTCAAACATTTGTCAAAGGTCAGAGTGATGCTGCTCCTTATTATCCTGATATGGAGAGTGCTACAGTGTTTTCTGATGTTGCAGCAGAGCTTGACGCTAGCAGTTCTGTCATGGGAACAATTGATGTCACTTCTATCAGCGGAACAGGTGATAGCTGAGAACATTTTTTAACAAAGAAAAACGTAGAACACTTTCAGTGCCGGGAAAGCATACATTGAGTGTTTACACAAATGGTCCTTTTACGATCTAGAAAAACTGAGATAACGACTAAAACTTTCGTGACAGTGATATACAGGAATGTAAGATCTCCTGTGAAAGAGTCGGGCGTCACCAAACAAACATATGCCTCAGCATTCAGACATCACTTGGTGGTAGAATTATATCATTCATTAACATTGATCATCATTTTTCTCTCACACTCCCTTCTGTTGTTCCCAGTGGAATGATACAAAAGGAAAATGCAATAATGCTTAAGTATAATATAATTGAGGCAAAGGGATCAGAAAATGATGTATAAATTGAGTACAATACATTTATACAGAGATATTGTTTTATCTGTGTCCTTTTGATGGAGGGGCCAAGGAAAATGATGACCATATAACAAGGTGGGAAGTGGCCAGGTGTAATCAAATGTGGAGCAGAAGTCCAGCGGTGGAGCCGTCTGTGGGGCGCCAATGTTGGTGTAGAAAGCCCCCTCGATTACTGCTTCCAAAACACACATTTCTTCGGCTGTGGTAAGGGGAATGGCAGTAACCCAAGTAGCCTATGTAGGTATGGTTGAAGTGGTTCCATCGCAGTTGCAGGGTGAGCAGCGTTCAGCGTACACTCACGTTGTCTCCTCAACGAGTACCTAGAGGGGAGTAGGAACTTTCTTGCGATGAGATACGTGTATCCATATTGGTCGTTCTACCACCTTAACTGCTGCTGCAGTGGTGCGGGTCCCTAACCCTGCTGGAAAGGTCCTAGGAATCTGGCAGAGTTCCAGCTTTTCCTCTGTAAGTCGCGATCACCACCCATTCACCTGGTCAGCGGCCGTGTAGAGGTCCTTCAAGTGGGACGGGTAGGGCTGCTTTGACCTGGGCACATAGACTTAAACACTTGGGTGAGAGACACATTTTGACAACATTGTTTGGTATAGGTCCAAGATTGTTAAATGGGCGTTAAATAGTTGAATAGCAGACTACAGGCTCAGTACAAAAATGAATGTATGCACACTCGTGTAACAACAGAATAATATTATCACAATGTCTAATATGTAGGAGATAATAGGCGGCCATTTTGACACGCCCATGCATGGCACCACTAGAATATCAAATGACACACTGGGACTGACGAGTGTGCAAAGATTTGTGAATTTCCAAGTATCTTTTGGAACATGAAATTGTACGTGTTGCCACGCCCACACCGTGTGCCAAAATATATATGTATTTTAATAAGTTTTAGCTGTGAAGGTGTCTTGTAGACACTCGTCAAGTTTGAAGTCGATCCGATAAATGGCCAAGGAGGAGTTTCGCGAAAGTACAAAGCATAAATATGACTAAAAAGTCAGGAAAATTCAAAATGGCCGACTTCCTGTTGGGTTTCCGTCATGGCGGAAATATATATTTTTTCCAAGTCTAGAGAGGTTACAAATGTGTACCGAATTTTGGGAGTTTACGTGGAAAAAGGTGAATAGGTCAGAAAATTATTATTTTATTTTCTAGGGTGGCGTGGCAACACGTAAAATTTCATGTTCCAAAGATACTAATTCACGAAACTTTGCGCACTTGTTAGTCCCAGTGTGGCAATTGATATTGTATGAGTTGCCTGCATGGGCGTGGCAAAATGGCCCGACACACCCTGTTGAAAATTTCAAAACATCAAACCTATTCACTTTTTACCATGAAATTCACAAAATTCGGGACACTTTTGTAACTTCTTGGATTAAATGTGTAATTTTAGTCACTTTCCGTTCATTTTCTCGCTTTGTACTTTCGTAAACTCCTCCGAGGCCATTTATCTGGCTTCAAACTTGGCGAGTGTCTACAAGACACCTTCACGATTAAAAGATATTAAAAAAAATAATAATTGTCACACGATGTGGCCGTGGCAAAGCGTTGGATTTCGTGTTCCAAAAAAAGCTGTGTTTTTGTAATATTTTATCCACTTTTTATGCTTTGTACTTTCGTGAACTTCTCCTGGGGGATTTTTTGGATTGAGACTCATTGGGGATTAAAAGTTATTAAAACATTTTTTTTTCGTCACGATGCGGGTGTGGCAACGCGTTGAATTTTATGTTCAAAAAAACAGTTTACGTGACTTTTGGGGCCTTGAGAAACTACAAAATTATTGCAAAACTTTGCACACTCTTCAGTCCCAGTGTGGCATTTAATATTCTATGGGTCCTATACATGGGCGTGTCAAAATGATCAACTAGATGCAGTTATCGTGGATGAGGATGTCGGGGTCCTGGTGCTGGGGAAAGGAGGCCCATACCTATAGCAACATAGGTGTCGCCACATTCCTTCTGTCTCAATGCCATGTACGCTTGTATTTCTGGTTTTCCCAACGCAGTCATGATGCATTTTTCACTAGAGTACAAATGCATGGTATACAACAACATCCACATACAATTAACAGAGCAGCAATGATAGCAACGTTGATTATGCATGATAAAATGAGGCCTTTTCATTTGGAAAACATAGAGTCCAACCAACCAGTGATGTGATCATCCATTCCTGCATTTTCTTTTAGTTCTACGCTCCGTGAGTGGAGTAGCAATTCCTCCTACTGGTTCCTGTGTTTATAAGCACATTACTCCATGCCCCACAATCAATATGGGTACCTTAAACCTCGTCCAGCCACCAGTCACTTGTTAGTCTAGGGTTGGTGGACCACGCATATTTCTCATTCCACTGGTACTGCTCCTACCCTGTGGAATCACACTTTATTATGGAACAGAAATCAACATTGAATGCCAGGATTTGTCCTTCATAGGCATAAATGACAAGAACTGTTTCTTTCATTCGGCCCCACTCTTTGACCTTTGTCATATACTGGTCATACGATAATTGGGGTCCCACTTGGTAAGAATATGTATACTGTGTAGGGTCCAGGACTTCTCCTAGGGTAAACAAAAAAAATATTATTTTTTTTTTACATGGTTAATTACAGAATGCTTACGTCTTTCAGCTGGATCCTTGTTTCTGTGAGAGTTCTTGCGGGTGGGGTGACAGGGGCGCAGTGGGAGAGGTGGTGACAGGGAGCACCAGTTTTATTTTTGAGCTTTACTGCATGTGAGGTGGCCAACACTACCTCCCAAGGTCCAGTCCACCTTGGCTCAGGCCACTTCTGTTTGTGGACCTTGATGTGGACCCAGTCTCCGGGGCTGACCACCAGGGTGTGGGGCAGTCTGGGGCAGTGTTCTTGACCTGTGAATACAAAACTCGAGATACTGCGGTTAGTGCTTTGACATATTCAGGTAAACCTTCCTGGAAATCATCAAAAGCGGGTGATTTAGCTGGTAGGTTGTGAGGACCTGGCATGGGGCGGCCTGTTAATATCTCGTGTGGGCTAAGATGTGTTTGACTATGGGGAGAGGTCTCGCATGGACATTAATGCTAGGGGTAGGGCATCTACCCACGTTAGTTTAGTCGTTTTTGTGATGTTCTGTAGAGACATACTGAGTTGCTGTTTTGTCTCTATCAGCACCTTGGCCATTTTTTCTTTCAACGTCTGGTTTGCACTTTCAACTAGGCCTTTTGACTGGGGGTGATAGACTGAACCAGATCTATGGGAGATACCTAATGCCTGTTCTACCTGGCTGAGTTTTTTATCGCTGGTAAAATGAGATCCATTATCCGAGCAGATAACTGTGGGGTAACCCCACCGAGGAATGCGTTTTTTCCATAACCATTTAATCACAGATACTGCATCCTCTCTTTTGCAAGGGACTGCTTCTACCCATTTGGAGAATCGATCTACCATCACAAGTAGGTATCTGTACCCTTGTACTCTGTTGTCCCTGCCCATGCCGTTGTAATCTATGCATATTTCTCTGAAGGGGTAGGGGGGCACTGAGAATGTTCCCAAAGGTCTTTGGTAGACTGTCTTCTTATTTAGCTCGTGACAGACGACGCATTCTGCAATATGGTTGGCCACCATTTCCTCCAGGTAGGGATGCCACCAGTCCTGTTTGAGCCTGTTGGTGGTTCTTTTGGGTCCTTCATGAGTCTGTCCATGTGCATCCTTGATGAGGTAGACCAGGAGTGCGGCTGGTGCTACTGGGCGCCCATCGTGGCTTCTCCATAGGCCGCTGGTGCATGTGGCTCCTTTCTTCTGCCACTGCGAGTGTTCGTTCCATTTCGCTTCTTTCTGCACTTCTTTCAGATGTTCCTCTGACAAATTGAGGGCGTTGTCTTCAGTAAATACAATCATCATTGCTGCGCTTTCTTTTAGGTTCCCTCCTGCTTCTTTTGCTGCTGTGTCGGCTGCGTTTGAATTTCCTTTGGAGTGTCCTTTGCATTTGATGATCTGGATTTTTCGGGGGAGATGTATAGCTTCCAGGAGGGCAAGTATGGGGTCTTTGTGTTTTACCGGGGCTCCTGCTGACGTTTGGAGTCCTCTTTTCATCCATATGGCTACATCCACGTGAGCTGCAGCGTGTGCGTATGCTGAGTCGGTGAATATGTTTGCATTTTTGTTTTTTGAGATTTTTAATGCTTTCACCGAGGCGTCGAGTTCTGCTTTTTGTGCTGATGCTGGTTGTTCTATCATCCCACTTCTTAGGGTGACGTGGTGTCCATTAATTTGTTGAATGGCTGCGTATGATGCTCTATTTCCCTCTTCTTCTTTGAAACAACAACCATCTATAAACAGGACAATTTCTGCATCGGGGTCAGATGTTCCATCCAAGTCTGTGCGGCCCTTTGCTTCCAGTTTCATGAGCTGTACGCAGTCATGGGTGCCATCTGCATACTGTAGTCCGCCGGCCAAGTTGATTCCATCGGCTGTGTACAAGACATTGTCTCTTTCCAGGGTGACATGCAAGCGCATCTTGTGTTTTGGTGTGGTAAAGGTGAAATCCGTTTGATCGAGGTAGGATTTGACTCCATGAGTGGTATGCACGATGGTGGGGTGGTAGAAAGTAATGTGGTCGGTTCTCGTAGGGCATGTGCGATGGCAGCCGTGTGTCGTCCACATCCGGAGAGTCCATGTTCCACTGTGTCGAGTTTGCAACTGTGGTGAGCCAGGATCGCGCGCTCACCGTGTCGAGGCTGCCAGAGCACAGCTTGACAATTCCGTGCTTTTCAGTAACGTCCAAATGGAACGAGGAAGAGATGTCTGGGGTGCATAGGTGTTCGGCCTTCCCCATGAGTTGTTTCAATCTTATGAACGCTTCCTCCGCACTTGTGGTCCAGTTGAGTGGTGCCTTGACGTTCCGATGGCCAGCTTCCGCAATGGGTTCGCGTGGGGGAACAGTGTGGTCCACATAATCAGCTATGTGGTGTCTGCTATAGCCAGTGAGTCCCAGGAATGCTAGCATTTGCTGCACGGTGGTGGGTTTAGGGTACTGGAGCATTGCCTGTTGTCTTTCCGGGTTGATGTATCTCTTATCTCCCGTGATCCTTTTTCCCAGGAATACCACTTCTGTGCGGCAGACCTGTGCTTTTTCCTTCCTGATTTTGTAGCCACATTTTGCGATGCGCCGTAGCAGGGATTTGGTGGCCGTGAGGCAATTTTCTACTGTGGTGATGTCCATGAGGATGTCGTCGACATACTGGATGAGTAGGAGTTCCTTGAGATCTGCCTTCAGGCAGGCGTTGAATATGGTTGGCGTGCATGTGAATCCTCGTAGCATTCTTGTGTAGGTCTAAGAGCATTTTTTAAATGTGAATGCAAACATATCTTGACTTTCTTTGGCCAAGGGGAGGCAAAAAAATGCGTTGGCCAGGTCGATGACGGTGAAAAATTGATGACTCGGGGAGCCTGCATGCAGGGCGACATGGGGGTTGGGCACTTTTTCAGTAATGGGTTGGACCACCTGGTTGATACGTCGCAGATCGTGGACCAGGCGCCATGAGTGTCCTCCAGCCTTGGGTACTGGTAGAATTTGTGTGTTCCACGGTGAATCCGCTGGTCGTAGAACTCCTGCTTGTAAGAGGCCTTCATTGGTGGAGGCTATTCGAGCAGCTGCCTCGGGCTTGACCTTGTACTGACCTTGCCAAATGGGCACAGCGTGGGCTTTCACTTTAATGTGTATATTGTGGTGTGGTGTGCAGCCAACGTGATAGGGGCCGGTGGTCCAGAGGGTTGGCGGTAGTTGGGCGAACATTTCTGCTGCCAGGGGGTGTTCTTCGATGCTTCCTTGATAAGTTCTTTCCAGGACATTTCTTTCATATATGCCTTGTTCGTAGCTGTTGTGTCCTATTCTCCAAACCGATTTGTCTGGCGTGTGTTGCAACAGGGGGTTCGTTGTGGGGACCCAGGTGGGTTGGCGAGGGCTCTTTTGACCATGGGGCCCAATTGTTTGGCTGCATGGTTGGCTTCTACGGCTAGGGTCACATGTGGAACTGCGGTGTCATGAAGTAGATACCAGGATTGTTGGTCTGGTGTCAGGCGGACCGCTGCTGCAACTCCTTCGTGGCCCAGATAGAAGTCTGTTGTCTGGAGTCGTTCTTGTCGTCCCTCCTTTTTCGCTTCCCAGCCTTCGTCATAGATGTCATCACGGTGGCGTGTGAAACAGAGAGTGCAGTGTACGGCAGCATCGACTTTTTCCAGAGTTGGTAGGTTTACAAAATGCCACCAGCCGGTGAGTGTGGGGTCGGGGGTGGTATCAGGAGTTCCACCTAAGACGAGTATACGTTCGAGGGGTATTAGCTCTTCTTTTGGCTCAGAGAAACTAACTTCCAGACCGTGGAGGTTACATATCACAGATGCCCCTGTTCTTCGGAGAAGGTCCCTTCCCATTAGGTTGGTGGGGCAGCTTGGTGAGTAGAGGTATTGGTGTCTGACTTTGTGAGGACCTATCTTGGTAGGGAGGGGTGCGGTGAAGGGTTGGACTTGTGTCGTCCCAGAGAATCCAACAGTCCGTAATTTCCGAGTGGATAGTTGTATGTAGTACGTAGTATGTTGCCGGCCAGGTTCTTCAAGCAAGACACGTGACAGTGACAGTGACAGTAATTCCTTGGATTGACAGTGATTCCTTGGATTGTACATGGCACTACTGGTTCGGCATTTATTTTTGTCTGTACCACCACTTCCATGTCCCCTGGGCGCCTCTATGCTCCATGCCATGGCGGGGTGTCCATGCGGGGTCCTCCCTTTCCTCTCGAGGAAGCTCCTCTTCCTCTCTGAGGGGGGCGGTAGGATCCTCTATATAATTGCTGGTGCAGCTACGCCACTAGTGGTCTTTTAGGTTATTACAGGTCAACTTTTTTTTTTTATTTGTATTTTTTTTTTATATATTGCCCTTTTATCTAGGGCAATTTGAGGAGGTTGTTCATACACATACACACACAAAACCTCTATCACACATGCACAGACTCTATCAAACACACACTCTCTTAAACACAAAGACTGTCTCAAACACACACACGCCCGCGGTCTCTCTCACATTCACACACACGCATGGTACCTCTCTTTCCACACACACAAGGTACCTCGTTGCGCACACTCTCACTCACACAGCCGGCAATACAATTTTACGCTAAGTCACGTGAATTGGGCCTTTAACCCTTTAATATTTGGTTTCTCTAAGAACCGGGCCTTTTTACCCCTAAATGCTTGGCTTCCTTTTTACTTTAAAAATGATTCCGGGCCTTTCACCCTTAAATGAAATTACCGACTATCGACTACCCTTCTGAAGGCTGAGTTTAACATTTTTCATCGCCAGACATCACTTAGTTTAGGCATTTCGGAGGTCTTTTCAACAACCGGGCCTAAACGGGATTCGGAATTACTTCACGAGTTAAACATTGTTCATCACCAAAACGTCGCTCAGTTTAGGCATACTGGATGTATTCTCTACACACGGGCCCAAACGTTACGTGGAATTACTACGCAATTTAAACACACAGCTGCTTCGAAGGGGGGTTTCCTAACCCGTTCCCTTAACTTACCTTACTACCGTTCTCATCAAACAATCCAATTTCTCCTCTCCACAATATTTAACAATTATTATTCATGCATCATTCAACAATACATCCCCAAAACCACAAAGTTGTTCGTCCAGCCTTAAACAGTACAACACTTCCACCTAAAATATTCCTATCTAATCTATGCAGACTTCATGAAATGGCTCTGCTCACCTTTTAGCGGGTACCCATGGAAGTATCGCAACCGTTCAGGCTTTCGGAACTCCTCTGCAGTCTTGTAATGGGATCACGTCGGGGTCACCAATTTGTCGTGTTCAAAATTTCCAAATCCGGAATGATGGGATGAAACTGGAACTTTGAGCTACGGAGAGTTTATAGGACGGTTTGAGAATCTACCAAAAAATAAAAAACGTTTTACGTCGACGTGGTTAGTCCTAAGCTGCGTGTCTCATCTAGCATACATTTCACCCAGGAGTCTGCAGAAACTTTGTTTCCTCGTCACTTTGTTACAAACCACGGACCCCCCTTTGCGAGGCGGTCCCGCCTTTGTTATTTCCCATCTCCCGAGTATCTAGTTTCAGACTCCCCGCTGTGTGTGCGCCAGATTAACCGTTTCAGTGCCGGTTTCTAACTGGTTGCGTAGTTACACCCAGTGTCTTTAGACATGTTTTAATTTTGGCTCTGACTGATCAATAAAACTGTATTTCATAATTACCCACTATATGAATGATAGTAATGTACATGAATAAATGTATGTAATGTATACTGTAGTATACACACATATAGTTTTGCTATCGAGGATTAGTTCAATCTGTAATGTTATAGTTATAGTAGTATAGTTATATGTAGTACGTAATAGTTATAGTATATGTATATATATATAATTTTTTTTTTTTCTCACAAAACCCAACAGGAAGTCGGCCATTTTTAATTTTCCTGACTTTTTAGTCATATTTATGTTTTGTACTTTAGCGAAACTCCTCCTTGGCGATTTATCGGATCGGCTTCACACTTGACGAGTGTCTACAAGACACCTTCACAGCTTAACATTATCAAAATATATATATTTTTTGGCACACGGTGTGGTCGTGGCAACACGTTAAATTTCATGTTCCAAAAGATACTTGGAAATTCACGAAACTTTGTGCACTCGTCAGTCCCAGTGTGGCAATTGATATTCTATGGGTTCCGTGCTTGGGCATGGCAAAATGACCGGACACGCCCTGTTGAAAATTTCAAAACATCAAACCTATTCACTTTTTAACATGAAATTGGGTATATTAATGTAACATCACTAGACTCAAAAAAAATTATATTGCCGCCATGACCGACACCCAACCAACAGGAAGGTGGCCATATTGGATTTAATGTGCGCAAACTCCTAGGGGATTCATCAGATCGACTTCAAAGTTCGCGAGTGTCTACAAGACACTTTGGGGATTAAATTTATTAAAACATTGGGTTTTCGTCACACAATGTGGGCATGGCACTGTGTTGAATTGAAGTGTTAACCTGACTTTTGGGGCCTTAAGAAACTCGAAAAATCACAAAACTTTACACACTCAAGATCAAACCTATTCACTTTTTTAGTATCTCCTCCGAGATCTGCATAGAATTCCGGCAGGTTTTCCTCTTGTCTTTCTCCTCCGTCGGCGTATTGGTAAACACAGTGGCGGCAGGACAAAGAGATCTTAGTACGTACTCCGGTAAGTTGCGAAAAAGTCCCTATGAGGTGTCGAACAGACGTCCAGGAGTGCTTGTCGTTCATATTGTAATAGCGACAGTGCACTGCATGCAAAAATAAGAACAATACAAATAGTGATAAACACAAAACTAAGAGTTGAATGCAGAGCCGGTGTGTCCATACTACGGCGCACCCGGAAGTTAGTCCGGGTTAACTCATAAGTTAGCTAGCTTCCTCTGCTGAACCAATATTTTACTAAAATGACTTTTACAACTCTCTTTGCTCCAACTTCCATCCTTAACAAAGAATCCCAAATGCATCATTTGCTAACTTTCCCACTTTCATTGTCTTTCACATCAACTTCCATAATCATTTCAGCCTGTCAACTAACTTTACAGCTCTCTCGCCTTGTTATATTTTTTTCAAATAAATTTAAAGCCTTACAGTATCCTTTCCAGAAATCCTACCAGATATTTAGATTATAACGCTACTTTTAAACCAAGGACTCATGTGGGAAACTAGTTTGACATGTTGTGTACAACACACATACTATGCTTACTGTATCTCACATTTATACATTTGCTTGTTTTTAATCGCGATTTTCATCAGCCATGTAGCTAAACATACCCCGAGACACTGATAAAATGTCTCCGAACTCATCTCATCCATACGTGCTCCAGAGTGATCCATCGGCCAGGCGGTCACACGCCTGAAACACCATTTCAATCACCCAAGGATTCATTCATTCAACGCTTTTGCTAGGATGGGTCAAGAATAATCTATAATAATCATGTATTTAATAATGTCGATTTTATTATTGGATAACATAAAGCAAATAAACAGACAAAAACCACGATTCTCTTGATCAATGCAAAATTGGCTACTTCATAAGTAAGGCATACATTTTTAATGTACAACACATCTCTGAGTACTTAAAAAAGCCCTCTATATAATACATTTCTCTTTATTCTTCTTCATAATATTGTTCTTATACTGTAGCTAACCAATAATAAATGAAATACTTTTTACCATTAATGCAACTTCTGGTGCTCCTTCGTTTTGCTGATGGCCTTCTAGTCTGGATCATACGTTGTGAGGTTAAGCTTAATGCAGGCGTTGAGGCTTCCATCAGTTAAACTTAAGCGTAGGATGGTCTTAATGTTTCTCAGATGCGAGAAAGACTGCTCACATGCATTTGTAAAGCCAAACATGGTCAATACAGCATTACTCACACACTGCATTGTGTGCTGTGTGACGGGACGCTCGTTCCAAGTTTTAAGAATCAGCTGGTCTTCAGTTTCAAGTTCAAGTTCAAGTTCAAGAGATTATTTGTCACATACATATTGAAGTTTTTTCGACTTCTGTCCACTTTTGTTCAGCTGATTGGTCCGACTCGAGGCAGGGAGTTTTCTTAATGTTTGTCTGTCTTACAGAGGGGATCGGCGCATGGGCTCGTAAGCAGTCCAGCAGTGGAACGCCATTCCTCCTGCTCCCAAGAGGATCATTATTATCCACAATTATTATAATGATCCTCAGTGATACATATAATTGTGGCCTGCGTGCCGCAAGTTGAAATGAACAGTAAAACTTTCGCCATGTCGGCGCACCACAGCCATCTCCTTCCCTAAGCCCTTACCTGTGGGCAGAGACTTCCACAAGTTGCGCCTGAGCAGAGACCCGGTAGGGGCAGGGCGCCGAGTAAATGGCGCCCCGGAGTCTTTATGTTGTCCGCAGCCGGTGCTTGACTACTTTGTCCGCCACATTTATATTTTGAATTTTATTTTCAAGTTGTACTTTCTCTTACCTGTTTTACTTTAAAATGACACAGAATAATAATTTATTACTTGTTAATTGTGATGAAAAATTTTAGCTCAAAATTGTATGCGAGCCATATACCGTCATCAAAAGAGCCGTAATTGGCTCGCGAGCCATAGGTTCCCGACCCCTGCTCTAGATTGATTCAATCTTTAAGCTTACTCAGATCTTCCCTGATCGGAACAATATCTCAGTGAGTCGTCACCTTCACTTTTCGGGAATCTTGTGTTGCCTTTGCTGGACCTGTCCAGACGACTCCTTGTTGGATATCTTACGGCCGGTCTCTGACTGCCGCTGGGCACACAACCTGGACATGAAGAGAGTCTCATCATCGTCGCCAGATTGTTGGATAAATTATCCTAGGTGGTCGGTGAGGTTAATCTGCCTGCTACAGGAAAACAAAACTGAGAGTATTAAAGATATTTATTCTGCAAAATAAAGAGAAAGATACCGTCATGCTTCAAAGCAGTGTTCTGATCAGTCTACCCCTATTACTGACGAAGAGGGCTTTATACCAAAGAGAGGTTGTGTGTCAGGTGTCATTTACAACTCTGATCCTCAGTCATATCCCTGGGTGTTCCCCCAAACAGTGATTTAACAGTCAAACTTCGGTCACAGACACATTCCTACTGTACCATAAAACAAACACACAACGCTCTTTTAAGTCCCTCTTGTCCTTATCCTTATCTCCACACAAGGTTAAGTGAAGGATGGAATGTGGTCTGGTATTTCCAATACTACAACTGAAATGTTTTAGACAGTTTTTACACACAGACACACACAGACACTTTTTTTGTCTCTTTATATTAACTCTGAGTGACTCATAAAAACCCATAGACAATGAGTTTTATAACTAAGTAACATACAAAAGGCTATTGTCCTGTATAAAACATGTAAAACCTCATTCAAATAGTTGATCATGTGCATTTTTCTCTCAGCCTGCAACTGCGGCTCTAGCGCATGCCACTGTGATTGCACTGACGTTTCACCTTCTGGACTTGATAGACCTGCTGGCTAATTTAAGGGTCTTATTGGCCCGACTTAATGGCCTTGTTGGCCGATTTGAAGGACCTGCTGGATGCGTTGCCAAGCCCGCTTTGCGCACTCAAAGTTGTACTGCCACTGCGGTCCAGGCCTTTTGCCCGTTCCTCCAAGCCTGGCTGTCTGTTTGGGCCCACGAGTTCTGTGGAGCCTCAGCCTTCCGAGGGGTCTGAGGGTTCCGTGGGCCCTGGGTGTTCTGACATCATTGCTCTCAGCAATGCCTTGAGGTGAGGCCAATCTTTTTACTCTTAAGCCTTCACCACATGTAGCTGTACTTGGCTATACAGCGAGCTAAACACTCTTGCAATAAGTACCCAGAGACAGGAGCGCACTTTTGGTATCGTTAATGAAAGCGGTGTAAAACTGTGGAACAGTAGAGAAATATGCAGATAAACGATCAATCTCTATGCAGATGTAGATAACGTGTTAATGCGTTGTCATAGCTCCCACATTGTATACATACAACAATAACATGAATTATCTCACAAATTGTGCTTTCTCAAGGGCAGTGAAGAGGCTGATGGAAGAGATGTTAATCCGGGTCTGGGACATGATCAGATTGGCTGAGTGTGCCTTGATCTGTTTATGCCTGTTCTGATTTTACTATTATATTATTATACTATCATCCAAATGCTATGATGTTGCAATACTGACTGCGCGGGGGGCGCACCGGGAGGCAGAACAACCGTGTTTTGGTTGCATCTAAATTTTTTAGTATGGCTTTTAAGTTGGTTTTTAACTGTATTTCTGTGTTTGTATTGGAACTGATTTTTTTAATCTGGCTTTTAAATCAGTTTTGAAACTGGATTTCTGTATCAGGATTGGGTCTGAATTTTTGGGACACATCATCAGTAGTGGACCCCAGGACCATGGGGTGTTTGACCATTATCACTAGACACCCTCGCCTGAGGAAGGCCCTCCCGTGGTTGATCAAGCCTCGGAGTGTGTCCCATAGCCAATTGGAGTTCAATTTGGGTTATGCTCGATTGTGGGTAGGCAAAGAGTTTTGCTAAGCATTAATTTAGAATGATTTATGTTAAGAGTTTTGCTAAACATTAATTTTGAATGACCAATTTACTAATGCTTCATGCAATTATGCCATGTCAAGGTTGGTATGGTAAATTATAAAAAAAAAATAAAAGGTTACGTTTAATAGGTAAGTATTTAGAGGTGTCTTGTGTTCCTACTTTGTGTCAGGGTCTTCTGTAGGTTCAGAATGAAGTTAGCTCCTCGGCACATCTGAATTTATGGGGCATAGCTCCACCCATTTTTTGGAATAAACTCCTTTTATTTTCTTTGTTTTCTTCCAATAAAAATCCTAATTGGTTTTAACCAATTGGGGATGGGGGGATGGGTTTTAACCAACTTCATCTTTCATTTTCATAAACGTCCTTTACTTACTCAACTTACTACGCCGGATCGAGCTGTACACTCTACCTTCATCCACTCCCTCATTTTCATGAGGGAAAGGAGGATAGAAGAGAGAAGATAGAAGATAACGTATTGTCAGACGATTTAAAATGCTGAAAAGGCGGTTAGGTTAAAAGCTTGTATGTGCGCCCCACACTGTGTTGGTGTGGGGCGTGGTTGTGTGTTTGGGCGCCGCGCCCCTGCATCGATCTGGTCGCGATTCGCCTCTCTCCCAGTGCCAAAACTTATATTCACAAATACACCACACAATAGGCCTAGGGCTTGCGGGATGGGTGGGGTGCAAGCTATATAGGTGGGGATGCAGCGGGCAGCTGCCATCTTGCCTGTCACACTCCTGCCCCAGCGTGCTTCTCGTCCGTTACGAAATGTTAATCCGACTCATATTGGCTTAGAATGCATACACTCGCACACGAATCCTACTCCAAGCAACACTCCACCAGACCAGGGTCTGCGGGGCAGGAGGGGTGTGAGTGATTCAGGGTCGACTTGCCTGAAGGACTTGCATCCCCAACCCCGCAATTTTGACTGCAATAGGCAACAGTACACATTTAGCACTGGGGTTTTCCGGGATGGACAGACAGGCGGTCCTATCACACACACACACACATGCACACACCACCACACCTTCTTTGAATGCACCCCAGCAGCCTTCTGGTTGCATTACTCTCCTTTTCTCCCTCATTTACTGCCATAACTATGACAGGAAGAGGCCAGGTGACCATTTGTCATTCCAGTTTTCCTGGACCTAATCAACTGTTTTTCATTACATGTTGTCGTCCAATGTTAATTTTTTTGTGTAAATGTTTTCAGGTTCTATGTTTAATTGTCTCACCGGCCATGATTCTCTCCCTCTTGGGGTAGTGATCAGTTGTTTATAGACCCAAACATGATAAATAGTTTTCCAAAGAGGGGGGCTGGTGGTGGTTCTCTTTGACCAAAAACTGTGCTCTTGTCATCCTACAGGTCATCCACTGGACAGAATTATTGCAGCAGTTCTTGATGATTTAAGAATTAATAAAGTTTTGCATTGCAGGTGGAGAACTTGAGCTACACTTGCGGACTAACTCTGTCCTAGATGCAATGGCATGCAAATACTCTTTGTTGTATACCCAGCATGCTGACAGGATGGGTTGAAAATAAATAAATAAAAAATAAAATCTCCACAAATTACTCTGTGTGGCAGGATCAGACAAAAGGTCAAACATGTATTTGTCGAGTTAAAAAACGCATTTTCAGCCCATTTAAACGTCGAAAAGGCGGATCGGTTAAACGCTACAGTCATTACTCTGTGTGACAGTGTCAGGCAGTTTAAATACTATGATGAACTAGTATGTGCTGCTAAAGTGTTGTTTGTCAAACAGTTGTAGGTCCTTCTAACATTTATTTTTCGAGTAATGATTATTTTTATCAACGTCTGCACATGTGGGAAAAAACGCATTTTCAGCCGATTTAAACGCCGAAAAGGCGGATCGGTTAAACGCTACAGTCATTACTCTGTGCGACAGTGTCAGACAGTTTAAATACTATGATGAACTAGTATGTGCTGCTGAAGTGTTGTCTGTCAACGAGTTTTAGGCTCATATAAAATGTATTTTTCGAGTTATGAGTATTTTCAGAATTTTGGACGGTTTGCTGCCTTGCTGAATTAGAGAAACACCGAACCAATGTCTCTTTATAGGTGAATGATTCAGAATGCTGCAGTACACCACATAATTTTAATTAATATGAGGAACAATTATGTGCTTAAGTCTTTCTCAAAGACAGTTTAAATACAATGATAAACTAGTATGTGCTGCCAAAGTCTTGTTTGTCAACCAGTTTTAGGCCCATATAAAATGTATTTTTCGAGTTCTGATAATTTTCATCAAAGTCTACACATGTGGGAAAAAACGCATTTTCAGTCGATTTAAACGTCGAAAAGGCGAATCGGTTAAACGCTTAAGTCATTACTCCATGTGACAGTGTCAGACAGTTTAAATACAATGATGAACTAGTATGTGCTGCTAAAGTGTTGTTTGTCAACCAGTTTTAGGCCCATATAAAATGTATTTTTCGAGTTATGATCATTTTCAGAACTTTGGATCGTTTGCTGTCTAGCTGAATTAGAGAAACACCGAACCATTGTCTCTTTGTAGGCGCATGATTTAGAATGCTGCAGTACACCATATAACTTTAATGAATATGAGGAACTATTATGTGCTTCTTAAGTCTTTCTCAAAGACAGTTTAAATACAATGATAAACTAGTATGTGCTGCCAAAGTCTTGTTTGTCAACCAGTTTTAGGCCCATATAAAATGTATTTTTCGAGTTCTGATAATTTTCATCAAAGTCTACACGTGGGAAAAAACGCATTTTCAGTCGATTTAAACGTCGAAAAGGCGAATCGGTTAAACGCTTAAGTCATTACTCCATGTGACAGTGTCAGACAGTTTAAATACAATGATGAACTAGTATGTGCTGCTAAAGTGTTGTTTGTCAACCAGTTTTAGGCCCATATAAAATGTATTTTTCGAGTTATGATCATTTTCAGAAATTTGGACGATTTGCTGTCTAGCTGAATTTGAGAAACACCGAACCATTGCCTCTTTGTAGGTGCATGATTTAGAATGCTGCAGTACACCATATAACTTTAATTAATATGAGGAACAATTATGTGCTTCTTAAGTCTTTCGCAAAGACAGTTTAAATACAATGATAAACTAGTATGTGCTGCTAAAGCGTTGTTTGTCAACCAGTTTTAGGCCCATATAAAATGTATTTTTCGAGTTATGATAATTTTCATCAAAGTCTACACATGTGGGAAAAAACGCATTTTCAGCCGATTTAAACGTCGAAAAGGCGGATCGGTTAAACGCTTCAGCCATTACTCTGTGACAGTGTCAGACAGTTTAAATACAATGATAAACTAGTATGTGCTACTAAAGTCTTGTTTGTCAACCAGTTTTAGGCCCATATAAAATGTATTTTTCGAGTTCTGATAATTTTCATCAAAGTCTACACGTGGGAAAAAACGCATTTTCAGCCGATTTTAACGCTGATTTGGCGGAACGGTTAAACGCTTCAGTCATTACTCTATGTGACAGTGTCAGACAGTTTAAATACAATGATAAACTAGTATGTGCTGCTAAAGTGTTGTTTGTCAACCAGTTTTAGGCCCATATAAAATGTATTTTTCGAGTTATGATCATTTTCAGAACTTTGGACGATTTGCTGTCTAGCTGAATTAGAGAAACACCGAACAATTGTCTCTTTGTAGGTGCATGATTTAGAATGCTGCAGTACACCATATAACTTTAATTAATATGAGGAACAATTATGTGCTTCTTAAGTCTTTCGCAAAGACAGTTTGAATACAATGATAAACTAGTATGTGCTGCTAAAGTGTTGTTTGTCAACCAGTTTTAGGCCCATATAAAATGTATTTTTCGAGTTATGATCATTTTCAGAAATTTGGACGATTTGCTGTCTAGCTGAATTAGAGAAACACCGAACCATTGCCTCTTTGTAGGTGCATGATTTAGAATGCTGCAGTACACCATATAACTTTAATTAATATGAGGAACAATTATGTGCTTCTTAAGTCTTTCGCAAAGACAGTTTAAATACAATGATAAACTAGTATGTGCTGCTAAAGTGTTGTTTGTCAACCAGTTTTAGGCCCATATAAAATGTATTTTTCGAGTTATGATAATTTTCATCAAAGTCTACACATGTGGGAAAAAACGCATTTTCAGCCGATTTAAACGTCGAAAAGGCGGATCGGTTAAACGCTTCAGCCATTACTCTGTGACAGTGTCAGACAGTTTAAATACAATGATAAACTAGTATGTGCTACTAAAGTCTTGTTTGTCAACCAGTTTAGGCCCATATAAAATGTATTTTTCGAGTTCTGATAATTTTCATCAAAGTCTACACGTGGGAAAAAACGCATTTTCAGCCGATTTTAACGTCGATTTGGCGGAACGGTTAAACGCTTCAGTCATTACTCTATGTGACAGTGTCAGACAGTTTAAATACAATGATAAACTAGTATGTGCTGCTAAAGTGTTGTTTGCCAACCAGTTTTAGGCCCATATAAAATGTATTTTTCGAGTTATGATCATTTTCCGAACTTTGGACCGTTCGCTGTCTAGCTGAATTAGAGAAACACCGAACCATTGTCTCTTTGTAGGCGCATGATTCAGAATACTGCAGTACAGCATAGAAATTTAATTAATATGACGAACTATTATGTGCTTCTTAAGTGTTTCTCACAGAGTTCTAGGCCCATCTAACATGTATTTGTGGAGTTATGATCATTTTCAGAACTTTGGACGATTTGCTGTCGAGCTGAATTAGAGAAACACCGAACCATTGTCTCTTTGTAGGTGAATGATTCAGAATGCTGCAGTACACCATATAACTTTAATTAATATGAGGAACAATTATTTTGCTTCTTAAGTCTTTCTCAAAGACAGTTTAAATACAATGATGAACTAGTATGTGCTGCTTATGTCTTGTTTGTCAACCAGTTTTAGGCCCATATAAAATGTATTTTTCGAGTTCTGATAATTTTCATCAAAGTCTACACGTGGGAAAAAATGCATTTTCAGCTGATTTTAACGTCGATTTGGTGGAACGGTTAAACGCTTCAGTCATTACTCTATGTGACAGTGTCAGACAGTTTAAATACAATGATAAACTAGTATGTGCTGCTAAAGTGTTGTTTGTCAGCCAGTTTTAGGCCCTTATAAAATGTATTTTTCGAGTTATGATCATTTTCAGAACTTTGGACGATTTGCTGTCGAGCTGAATTAGAGAAACACCGAACAATTGTTTCTTTGTAGGTGCATGATTCAGTATACTGCAGTACAGCATAGAAATTTAATTAATATGATGAACTATTATGTGCTTCTTAAGTGTTTCTCACAGAGTTCTAGGCCCATCTAACATGTATTTGTGGAGTTATGATCATATTCAGAACTTTGGACGATTTGCTGTCGAGCTGAAATAGAGAAACACCGAACCATTGTCTCTTTGTAGGTGCATGATTTAGAATGCTGCAGTACACCATATAACTTTAATTAATATGAGGAACAATTATTTTGCTTCTTAAGTCTTTCTCAAAGACAGTTTAAATACAATGATAAACTAGTATGTGCAGCTAAAGTCTTGTTTGTCAACCAGTTTTAGGCCCATATAAAATGTATTTTTCGAGTTCTGATAATTTTCATCAATGTCTACACGTGGGAAAAAACGCATTTTCAGTCGATTTAAACGTCGATTTGGCGGAACGGTTAAACGCTTCAGTCATTACTCTATGTGACAGTGTCGTTCAGTTTAAATACAATGATGAACTAGTATGTGCTGCTAAATTCTTGTTTGTCAACCAGTTTTAGGCCCATATAAAATGTATTTTTCGAGTTCTGATAATTTTCATCAAAGTCTACACGTGGGAAAAAACGCATTTTCAGTCGATTTAAACGTCGAAAAGGCGAATCGGTTGAACGCTTCAGTCATTACTCTATGTGACAGTGTCAGAAAGTGTAAATACAATGATAAACTAGTATGTGCTGCTAATGTGTTGTTTGCCAACCAGTTTTAGGCCCATATAAAATGTTTTTTTCGAGTTATGATCATTTTCCGAACTTTGGACCGTTTGCTCTCTAGCTGAATTAGAGAAACACCGAACCATTGTCTCTTTGTAGGCGCATGATTTAGAATGCTGCAGTACACCATATAACTTTAATGAATATGAGGAACTATTATGTGCTTCTTAAGTCTTTCTCAAAGACAGTTTAAATACAATGATAAACTAGTATGTGCTGCTAAAGTCTTGTTTGTCAACCAGTTTTAGGCCCATAAAAAATGTATTTTTCGAGTTCTGATCATTTTCATCAAAGTCTACACATGTGGGAAAAAATGCATATTAAGCCGATTTTAACGTCGATTTGGTGGAACGGTTAAACGCTTCAGTCATTACTCTATGTGACAGTGTCAGACAGTTTAAATACAATGATCAACTAGTATGTGCTGCTAAAGTGTTGTTTGTCAACCAGTTTTAGGCCCATATAAAATGTATTTTTCGAGTTATGATCATTTTCATCAAAGTCTACACATGTGGGAAAAAACGCATTTTCAGCCGATTTAAACGTCGAAAAGGCGGATCGGTTAAACGCTTCAGCCATTACTCTGTGACAGTGTCAGACAGTTTAAATACAATGATAAACTAGTATGTGCTACTAAAGTCTTGTTTGTCAACCAGTTTAGGCCCATATAAAATGTATTTTTCGAGTTCTGATAATTTTCATCAAAGTCTACACGTGGGAAAAAACGCATTTTCAGCCGATTTTAACGTCGATTTGGCGGAACGGTTAAACGCTTCAGTCATTACTCTATGTGACAGTGTCAGACAGTTTAAATACAATGATAAACTAGTATGTGCTGCTAAAGTGTTGTTTGCCAACCAGTTTTAGGCCCATATAAAATGTATTTTTCGAGTTATGATCATTTTCCGAACTTTGGACCGTTCGCTGTCTAGCTGAATTAGAGAAACACCGAACCATTGTCTCTTTGTAGGCGCATGATTCAGAATACTGCAGTACAGCATAGAAATTTAATTAATATGATGAACTATTATGTGCTTCTTAAGTGTTTCTCACAGAGTTCTAGGCCCATCTAACATGTATTTGTGGAGTTATGATCATTTTCAGAACTTTGGACGATTTGCTGTCGAGCTGAATTAGAGAAACACCGAACCATTGTCTCTTTGTAGGTGAATGATTCAGAATGCTGCAGTACACCATATAACTTTAATTAATATGAGGAACAATTATTTTGCTTCTTAAGTCTTTCTCAAAGACAGTTTAAATACAGTGATGAACTAGTATGTGCTGCTTATGTCTTGTTTGTCAACCAGTTTTAGGCCCATATAAAATGTATTTTTCGAGTTCTGATAATTTTCATCAAAGTCTACACGTGGGAAAAAACGCATTTTCAGCCGATTTTAACGTCGATTTGGCGGAACGGTTAAACGCTTCAGTCATTACTCTATGTGACAGTGTCAGACAGTTTAAATACAATGATAAACTAGTATGTGCTGCTAAAGTGTTGTTTGTCAAACAGTTTTAGGTCCATATAAAATGTATTTTTCGAGTTATGATCATTTTCAGAACTTTGGACGATTTGCTGTCTAGCTGAATTAGAGAAACACCGAACAATTGTCTCTTTGTAGGTGCATGATTTTGAATGCTGCAGTACACCATATAACTTTAAAAAATATGAGGAACAATTATGTGCTTCTTAAGTCTTTCTCAAAGACAGTTTAAATACAATGATAAACTAGTATGTGCTGCTAAAGTGTTGTTTGTCAACCAGTTTTAGGCCCATATAAAATGTATTTTTCGAGTTCTGATAATTTTCATCAAAGTCTACACGTGGGAAAAAACGCATTTTCAGCCGATTTTAACGTCGATTTGGCGGAACGGTTAAACGCTTCAGTCATTACTCTGTGACAGTGTCAGACAGTTTAAATACAATGATAAACTAGTATGTGCTACTAAAGTCTTGTTTGTCAACCAGTTTTAGGCCCATATAAAATGTATTTTTCGAGTTCTGATAATTTTCATCAAAGTCTACACGTGGGAAAAAACGCATTTTCAGCCGATTTTAACGTCGATTTGGCGGAACGGTTAAACGCTTCAGTCATTACTCTATGTGACAGTGTCAGACAGTTTAAATACAATGATAAACTAGTATGTGCTGCTAAAGTGTTGTTTGCCAACCTGATTTAGGCCCATATAAAATGTATTTTTCGAGTTATGATCATTTTCCGAACTTTGGACCGTTCGCTGTCTAGCTGAATTAGAGAAACACCGAACCATTGTCTCTTTGTAGGCGCATGATTCAGAATACTGCAGTACAGCATAGAAATTTAATTAATATGATGAACTATTATGTGCTTCTTAAGTGTTTCTCACAGAGTTCTAGGCCCATCTAACATGTATTTGTGGAGTTATGATTATATTCAGAACTTTGGACGATTTGCTGTCGAGCTGAAATAGAGAAACACCGAACCATTGTCTCTTTGTAGGCGCATGATTTAGAATGCTGCAGTACACCATATAACTTTAATTAATATGAGGAACAATTATTTTGCTTCTTAAGTCTTTCTCAAAGACAGTTTAAATACAATGATAAACTAGTATGTGCAGCTAAAGTCTTGTTTCTCAACCAGTTTTAGGCCCATATAAAATGTATTTTTCGAGTTCTGATAATTTTCATCAATGTCTACACGTGGGAAAAAACGCATTTTCAGTCGATTTAAACGTCGATTTGGCGGAACGGTTAAACGCTTCAGTCATTACTCTATGTGACAGTGTCGTTCAGTTTAAATACAATGATGAACTAGTATGTGCTGCTAAAGTCTTGTTTGTCAACCAGTTTTAGGCCCATATAAAATGTATTTTTCGAGTTCTGATAATTTTCATCAAAGTCTACACGTGGGAAAAAACGCATTTTCAGTCGATTTAAACGTCGAAAAGGCGAATCGGTTGAACGCTTCAGTCATTACTCTATGTGACAGTGTCAGAAAGTGTAAATACAATGATAAACTAGTATGTGCTGCTAATGTGTTGTTTGCCAACCAGTTTTAGGCCCATATAAAATGTATTTTTCGAGTTATGATCATTTTCCGAACTTTGGACCGTTTGCTGTCTAGCTGAATTAGAGAAACACCGAACCATTGTCTCTTTGTAGGCGCATGATTTTGAATGCTGCAGTACACCATATAACTTTAATGAATATGAGGAACTATTATGTGCTTCTTAAGTCTTTCTCAAAGACAGTTTAAATACAATGATAAACTAGTATGTGCTGCTAAAGTCTTGTTTGTCAACCAGTTTTAGGCCCATAAAAAATGTATTTTTCGAGTTCTGATCATTTTCATCAAAGTCTACACATGTGGGAAAAAATGCATATTAAGCCGATTTTAACGTCGATTTGGTGGAACGGTTAAACGCTTCAGTCATTACTCTATGTGACAGTGTCAGACAGTTTAAATACAATGATCAACTAGTATGTGCTGCTAAAGTGTTGTTTGTCAAACAGTTTTAGGCCCATATAAAATGTATTTTTCGAGTTCTGATAATTTTCATCAAAGTCTACACGTGGGAAAAAACGCATTTTCAGCCGATTTTAACGTCGATTTGGCGGAACGGTTAAACGCTTCAGTCATTACTCTATGTGACAGTGTCAGACAGTTTAAATACAATGATAAACTAGTATGTGCTGCTAAAGTGTTGTTTGTCAAACAGTTTTAGGTCCATATAAAATGTATTTTTCGAGTTATGATCATTTTCAGAACTTTGGACGATTTGCTGTCTTAGCTGAATTAGAGAAACACCGAACAATTGTCTCTTTGTAGGTGCATGATTTTGAATGCTGCAGTACACCATATAACTTTAATTAATATGAGGAACAATTATGTGCTTCTTAAGTCTTTCTCAAAGACAGTTTAAATACAATGATAAACTAGTATGTGCAGCTAAAGTCTTGTTTGTCAACCAGTTTTAGGCCCATATAAAATGTATTTTTCGAGTTATGATAATTTTCATCAATGTCTACACGTGGGAAAAAACGCATTTTCAGTCGATTTAAACGTCGATTTGGCGGAACGGTTAAACGCTTCAGTCATTACTCTATGTGACAGTGTCAGTCAGTTTAAATACAATGATGAACTAGTATGTGCTGCTAAAGTCTTGTTTGTCAACCAGTTTTAGGCCCATATAAAATGTATTTTTCGAGTTCAGATAATTTTCATCAAAGTCTACACGTGGGAAAAAACGCATTTTCAGTCGATTTAAACGTCGATTTGGCGGAACGGTTAAACACTTCAGCCATTACTCTATGTGACAGTGTCAGACAGTTTAAATACAATGATAAACTAGTATGTGCTGCTAAAGTCTTGTTTGTCAACCAGTTTTAGGCCCAAATAAAATGTATTTTTCGAGTTCTGATAATTTTCATCAAAGTCTACACGTGAGAAAAAACGCATTTTCAGCCGATTTAAACGTCGAAAAGGCGAATCGGTTGAACGCTTCAGTCATTACTCTATGTGACAGTGTCAGAAAGTGTAAATACAATGATAAACTAGTATGTGCTGCTAATGTGTTGTTTGCCAACCAGTTTTAGGCCCATATAAAATGTATTTTTCGAGTTATGATCATTTTCCGAACTTTGGACCGTTTGCTGTCTAGCTGAATTAGAGAAACACCGAACCATTGTCTCTTTGTAGGCGCATGATTCAGAATACTGCAGTACAGCATAGAAATTTAATTAATATGATGAACTATTATGTGCTTCTTAAGTGTTTCTCACAGAGTTCTAGGCCCATCTAACATGTATTTGTGGAGTTATGATCATTTTCAGAACTTTGGACGATTTGCTGTCGAGCTGAATTAGAGAAACACCGAGCCATTGTCTCTTTGTAGGTGAATGATTCAGAATGCTGCAGTACACCATATAACTTTAATTAATATGAGGAACAATTATTTTGCTTCTTAAGTCTTTCTCAAAGACAGTTTAAATACAATGATGAACTAGTATGTGCTGCTTATGTCTTGTTTGTCAACCAGTTTTAGGCCCATATAAAATGTATTTTTCGAGTTCTGATAATTTTCATCAAAGTCTACACGTGGGAAAAAACGCATTTTCAGTCGATTTAAACGTCGATTTGGCGGAACGGTTAAACACTTCAGTCATTACTCTATGTGACAGTGTCAGACAGTTAAAATACAATGATAAACTAGTATGTGCTGCTAAAGTCTTGTATGTCAACCAGTTTTAGGCCCATATAAAATGTATTTTTCGAGTTCTGATAATTTTCATCAAAGTCTACACGTGAGAAAAAACGCATTTTCAGCCGATTTAAACATCGAAAAGGCGAATCGGTTGAACGCTTCAGTCATTACTCTATGTGACAGTGTCAGACAGTTTAAGTACAATGAATAACTAGTATGTGCTGCTAAAGTGTTGTATGTCAAACAGTTTTAGGCCCATTTAAAATGTATTTGTTGAGTTATGATCATTTTCATCATAGTGTGCACATGTGGGAAAAAACGCATTTTCAGCCGATTTAAATGTCGAAAAGGCGTATTGGTTAAACACTTCAGTCAGTACTCTGTGTGACAGTGTCAGACAGTTTAAATACAATGGTGAACTAGTATATGCTGCTAAAGTGTTGTTTGTCAAACAGTTTTAGGCCCATACAACATGTATTTGTCGAGGTATGAGCATTTTCAGAACATTGGACGGTTTGCTGTCTAGCTGATTTAGAGAAACACCGAACCATTGTCTCTTCAGAGGTGAATGATTCAGAATGCTGCAGTACAGCATTGAAATTTAATTAATATGATGAACTATTATGTCCTTCTTAAGTGTTTCTCACGGAATTATAGGCCCATCTAACATGTATTTGTGGAGTTAGGATCATTTTCATCATAGTGTGCACACGTGGGAAAAAATGCATTTTCAGCCGATTTAAACGTCGAAAAGGAGAATTGGTCAAAAGCTTTAGTCATTACTTTGAGTGACAGAGTCAGACAGTTTAAATACAATGGTGAACTAGTATATGCTGCTAAAGTGTTGTTTGTCAAACAGTTTTAGGCCCATGTAAAATGTATTTGTCGAGTTATGATCATTTTCATCATAGTGTGCACATGTGGGAAAAAATGCATTTTCAGCCGATTTAAACGTCGAAAAGGAGAATTGGTCAAAAGCTTTAGTCATTACTTTGAGTGACAGAGTCAGACAGTTTAAATACAATGAATAACTAGTATGTGCTGCTAAAGTGTTGTTTGTCAAACAGTTTTAGGTCCATATAAAATGTATTTTTCGAGTTATGATCATTTTCAGAACTTTGGACGATTTGCTGTCTAGCTGAATTAGAGAAACACCGAACCATTGTCTCTTTGTAGGTGAATGATTCAGAATGCTGCAGTACAGCATAGAAATTGAATTAATATGATGAACTATTATGTCCTTCTTATGTGTTTCTCACAGAGTTCTAGGCCCATCTAACATGTATTTGTGGAGTTATGATCATTTTCATCATTGTGTGCACATGTGGGAAAAAACGCATTTTCAGCCGTTTTAAACGTCGAAAAGGCGAATTGGTTAAACACTTCAGTCATTACTCTGTGTGACAGTGTCAGACAGTTTAAATACAATGGTGAACTAGTATATGCTGCTAAAGTGTTGTTTGTCAAACTGTTTTAGGCCCATGTAAAATGTATTTGTCGAGTTATGATCATTTTCATCATATTGTGCACATGTGGGAAAAAACGCATTTTCAGCCGATTTAAACGTCGAAAAGGCGAATTGGTCAAACGCTTCAGTCATTACTCTGTGTGACAGTGTCAGACAGTTTAAATACAATGAATAACTAGTATGTGCGGCTAAAGTGTTGTTTGTCAACCAGTGCGCATGCGCGACTGGCATCCGACAGCACCAGGAAGTGGAACACCGCGGGTGGAACACGGAAGGGAGTTTTTTCCGGACTCCAGAACGTCTTTACGGAATCTTTTTCATTTTTATGTGACTGATCCTCCAGCAGTGGTTTTTTTCAGTGCGTGGGGGGTCCCCCCCCCCACACACCCCAACCACCCTTTTTCTTCGGGTGTGCGATGACCGATCACATTGAAACAAACTCTGCGACCGGGAAAATGGATCACGTACGGCTGAATGAAGAAGCAAATGCACCAAAAGGTGGCGGCGAAGCAGACAGAAGCTATGTAAAAGAGCTTACAGTCTGTGTGGAACTGCAAGGGGAGGAAAGTATTACGACGACGGAATTGATGAAGAACGTGCGAGAGCTCTGCGGCGGTTTACTAGCTTGCCGCACCACCGGAGATCGACGATACGAACTTACAATGAGTCACCAAAGAGGGAAAGATCGCCTGCTGGAGGGATTCAAGATTGGAGAGGTAAGAATAATAGCCAGAGAAGCCGGCTTATATTACTGACGACGAAATACTGGGGAAGCTACATGGTTGGGGCGTGTCGGCCACCTCGCCGATTAAGCGCAGAATGTGGCCAGGAACCCGTATTGCGGACGGTACACGGTTTATGAGAGTAAAATTCAATAAATTAGTTCAGAGTCTTCCATACTCTGCAAAGTTTCACACTGCCATAGGGCCAGAGTACTTCCGCGTCATTCACGATAGACAATCAAAGGTCTGCCGCCTCTGTATACAGCCTGGACATATCCTACGGGAATGTCCGGAGTTCTTCTGTCGCAAATGTGGATTGCAAGGACACTTTGCGAGAGAGTGCAAAAGTGCCAAGAAATGTGACGGTGTCATAACACTTGGAATGAATGTAACTGCAATAAGAGCGAGGAGGACGGCGGCGCTCCGCTGGTCACGACGGCCGCTTCAACCGATAGGCAAGGCGAACTGCATAGCGAGGATGAAAATAAAATGGAGACTGAGACGGGGCAGGCGGATGTGAGGGATGAAACTCAACCTGCAGTGGCGGGTAGTATGAACCAAGCAAGCAAGGTGAGGCTAGATCTGAGCTCCGGCTCTGACGAGGAGAGCGGAGCGAGACGAGGAGCGAGGCTGAAGGCGGAGGTGGGAGGGGAGGTGCTAGCCTTGGGAGTGGGCCCCACCCCCGCTCCTACCCCGCTGCTGCTGAAGCAAATCAGAGATCCTGCATCTGAGATGGGAATGATGAATAGGTCATCATCTCAGTCCCAGCCCCTCCAGCGACTGCCTCTTGATAACCCGATCTCAAGTGCAAGTGAGGCCGAATCCGAGATAGACTTGTCTCATATGAACAGAATTGGGAAAAGGCTAAGTGAAAAGCAGATGAGAAGGAGAAGCAAGAGAAACAAAGACAGAGTTAATAACTAAATGTCGAAAATCATACTCTCTTCTCAGTGTGACTCTAATGATTAGCTTCACTTCTCTAAATGCTAACGGCCTACGCACAAAATCGAAAATAGATTCTGTACTGCAAACTTTGAACTCGGATGTAGTCTGCCTGCAAGAAACTTGGTGGGACCAGGAGCATCACGACTATGTGGCGAACCAGAGAAACAAGCAGGTATTTTCAAACCACGGGTCAGCAAGATCATGCGGGGTAGCAATCATATCTAAGATTGCTTCAGGCATGAGTGCTGAAGAGATATACAAAGACGATCAAGGCAGAGTATTAATTGTAGATTTTTCACTTAATAAACAACGATATAGAATAATTAACATATATGCACCAAACAATGAAAATCATAGAAAGCAGTTTTTCATTAAATTAAAGAAATGGTACGGAAACAATGTAATAATAACTGGAGACTTTAATGTGGCTCTAACAAAAATGGACGTGTCAGTAAACAATACCTTCAAGAGTGACGCCAGTCGAACAACCCTAATGAATTTGATAAATCACCATAACCTAGTAGAAATGTGGAGAATCTCAAACCCTTTGAAGCGGGACTTCTCGAGAAGGCAGATTGTAAACGGGGTCCTCAAACAGTCCAGAATCGATCTCTGTCTGGCTTCCTCCAGCATTATCAGGGACATTAACAAAATTAAATATGAGTTCAATAGCTGGAGCGATCACGCATCTTTATACTGGGAATTAGGGGACGATGGAAGGCCCAGAGGTGGGGGCATCTGGTGCTTCAATGCCAGTCTCCTTGAGGACCAAACCTTCAAAAAAAAGATAAGGAATCTACTGAGCAATATAACAGATGAATTAGCTGTAGAAGAAAACTACATTAAATCATGGGACGATGTAAAAAGACGAATTAAGAGAGCCTGTATAAATTATAGTAAAGAGAAAGGATGGCGGGAAGGAATGGAGGAGAGAACATTAAGGCACCTCCTCGCAAAAGAAATTACATTACTTGACCATAACCCTGACAGAAGTTGTGCAAAATTTGAAGAATATGAAGCTAAACTTCACTCTTTTGAAAAGAAAAGATGCATAGGAGCAGCTGTTAGAAGTAGATTTAAAAATATCACAGATGGGGAGAAATGTACAGCTTTTTTCCTTGGCCTAGAAAAACAAAAACAAAACAAAGCCAGAATGGGTCAGATTGAAAATAGTAAGGGGGAAATAATAGCTGAGCAGGAAGACATACTGGACGAAATACATAGGTATTACGAGAACCTCTTTACTAGTAACAGCTCCAATCCAAAACAGACTAAAGAAATACTGGAATGTATTGATAGGGAAATCAATCACATCGACAAAGAAGAGTGCGACACGGTAATTACATTAGCGGAAGTAGAACTGGCAATAGATGGACAAAATAAGAACAAAAGCCCAGGCCCAGACGGAATCTCGACAGAGTTCTACCAGTGCTTCAAAGCCCAGCTGGCCCCCTTGCTGCTAAAACTTTACACTAGTATTAGAGTAAACCAGACAACTCCGGACTCCCTCACAAAAGGTATCATCACAATTGTATTTAAGAATAAAGGATGCCGGAACCAACTGAAAAACTATAGGCCAATTAGCCTACTCAATTCAGATTATAAGATTCTGGCAAAAATTCTGGCTAATAGACTTAAAGCAGTAATAGGCTCAATCATCAGCAATACGCAAACTTACAGTATCCCAGGCAGAGATATTACAGACTCCATCAATACAATTAGGGATACAGTAAAAACAATGACTATGCAGAGGGGCCTGCTGCTTGGAGTAGACCTAGAAAAAGCTTTTGACAGGGTTGAGCATCCGTTCCTCTGGTCCGTAATGGAAAAGTTCGGCTTCGGAGCAAAGTTCATCGATTGGATCAAGGTTTTATATCGAAGTGCGAGTAGCAGGGTGAAATGCAACGGACTTCTCACCAGGGACATTCGGATCGAGAGGTCGGTGAGACAGGGATGCCCCCTCTCAGCTCTGCTATACACCCTGGTCGCAGAACCCCTCGCACTCCTAATACTGAAAGACAAAAATATAAAAGGTATCTTAACGCCAAATGGCAACAAAACCAAAATAGTCCAATATGCAGACGACATTAATATCATGGTCTCGGATGGTGACAGCATAGACCATGTCTTCAAACACCTAGGGGCCTATGAGAAAGCCTCTGGCGCAAGAATCAATGAAGAAAAATCTGCAATAATGTTCTGCGGTAAGAATCAAAAAACGATAAACAAATGGGGCCTTAAAGAGACCACAGGGTGCAGAGAAATCTTGGGTGTGTACATTGGGAAAGACGAGAGTGAAGCAAGAGATAAAACATGGAAGAGTGTGATAATTAAAATACAGTGTACCTTGAACCTGTGGAGGGCGAGGGGGCTTAGTCTAAAAGGAAAGGTAATAGTATCTAATACCCTAGTGCTGTCAAAAATAAATCATGCTTTGGGAACCTGTGAGCTGCCCGATTGGGCACTAAATTCATTGAACGGTGAGATCTCCTCCTTTCTTTGGAAGGGTAAGGGAAATATCTTCGCCCGCAGGACGTTAATTGCTAATAAACGGGAGGGGGGATTAGGGCTGATTGACATTGGTGCCAAAAGAGACGCACTGAGGGTTAAATTGATAGGGAAATTCTTGGATTCGACCAGGCAGTATCCCTGGGAGGACGCACTCGCAGGCTACCTGGCGGAGTTTGGGGAGAGGAGCAAATACAATCTCTGTACCCACTACCCCAGAAAAACTTACAGTGGCCTGCCGGGCTTCTACCAGGAGGTGCTGGAGGCATGGGGAAGGATACTCCCCCACCTCAGACCCGAGTGCAGTAAAAAAGAGCATGTGCTGCAGTTACCTTTCCTCTCGAATCCATGCTTCACCTATAATGGGAGAAACCTCGTCAGCAGTCACTTGACGGCAGCAGGCCTAACAAGAGTGGGACAGGTGACCGACCACAAAGGGAACTTTGATATAGGGAATGTACTATGGGAATTAGACAGATGGAAGGTGCAATACAGGGAAAAACTGATTGTCTCTTTCGGGGAAATATTTGATCAAAGCCTACTACCTGAGTGGCGAGGCATGCTCAAAGAGAAAGGACCCAAGGTGCAGGATGATGCCCTGAACTTCCTCCTGTGCCTTAGAGGAAAATTCCCCACCATCCAATCAGTGAAAACCAGAGACTGGTATAGATTACTCATTTCAAAGATTGTGACAATTCCAGCTTCAGAAAAGGCCTGGTCAAGGATATTTCCTGGCTATTCAATTAGAAATATATGGAACAACATGGAAATCCCTTTTGCCACATCAGCCATCTTCCACCTGGATTTCAAAATAAGGCACAGGAGGATTTTTACTGGCATCATCCTGCATCAATAACACAAAGACTTGCACAAAAGGGAGTGTGTGGTCTGCATGGAAGAAGCAGAAGACATTGAGCACCTGTTCCTTAGGTGCACGGCCCTCACAAACTATAGGGAGAGGGTCAAGAGCCTACTGGTGGAACATTGTGGCCTTAGGAGACTAACAGGGCTTACATGGGACTGGGCCTACATGTTTGCGCCCCCCCCAAAACAATGAGCCCAACGGAAAACTTACTGATAAACACTGTGCTGGCATTTGCCAGGCGCGCAACATGGACAAGAAGGAACTTGGCACTATATGAGGGTAGAGACGTAAGCATACAAAGCCTCTTTGGAAACTCACTAAAAGCCCACCTATTGTTGCTAAATGGAGGAAACAAAGACCTTTTTGTAATCCAATTTATGCAACAAACTACCCTACTCCAGGAAACTGAATGCCACTCTCTCTCCTTCGCATTCTGATAGGATAGAGAAGGGAGAAAAAGGGAAAACATGTATTTCCCAAGTGTTTAAAAATGTTTTCTTGGCATAATTGTTACTGTTGATGATTCTGTATTTTTATATTAAAAAAAAAAAATGTATTTGTTGAGTTATGATCATTTTCATCATAGTGTGCACATGTGGGAAAAAACGCATTTTCAGCCGATTTAAACGTCGAAAAGGCGTATTGGTTAAACACTTCAGTCATTACTCTGTGTGACAGTGTCAGACAGTTTAAATACAATGATTAACTAGTATGTGCTGCTAAAGTGTTGTTTGTCAACCAGTTTTAGGCCCATATAAAATGTATTTGTCGAGGTATGAGCATTTTCATAACATTGGACGGTTTGCTGTCTAGCTGAATTAGAGAAACACCGAACCATTGTCTCTTCAGAGGTGAATGATTCAGAATGCTGCTGTACAGCATAGAAATTTAATTAATATGATGAACTATTATGTGCTTCCTAAGTGTTTCTCTCAGATTTCTATGCCCATCTAACATGTATTTGTGGAGTTATGATCATTTTCAGAACTTTTGACGGTTTGCTGTCTAGCTGAATTAGAGAAACACCGAACCATTGTCTCTTCAGAGGTGAATGATTCAGAATGCTGCAGTACAGCATAGAAATTGAATTAATATGATGAACTATTATGTCCTTCTTATGTGTTTCTCACAGAGTTCTAGGCCCATCTAACATGTATTTGTGGAGTTATGATCATTTTCATCATTGTGTGTACATGTGGGAAAAAACGCATTTTCAGCCGATTTAAACGTCGAAAAGGGGAATTGCTTAAACGCTTCAGTCATTACTCTGTGTGACAGTGTCAGACAGTTTAAATACAATGGTGAACTAGTATATGCTGCTAAAGTGTTGTTTGTCAAACAGTTTTAGGCCCATGTTAAACTGTTTGACACTGTCACACAGAGTAATGACTGAAGCGTTTAACCAATTCCCCTTTTCGACGTTTAAATCGGCTGAAAATGCGTTTTTTTCCCACATGTGCACACAATGATGAAAATGATCATAACTCCACAAATACATGTTAGATGGGCCTAGAAATCTGTGAGAAACACTTAAGAAGCACATAATAGTTCATCATATTAATTAAATTTCTATGCTGTACTGCAGCATTCTGAATCATTCACCTCTGAAGAGACAATGGTTCGGTGTTTCTCTAATTCAGCTAGACAGCAAACCGTCACAAGTTCTGAAAATGCTCATACCTCAACAAATACATGTTGTATGGGCCTAAAACTGTTTGACAAACAACGCTTTAGCAGCATATTAGTATATGCTGCTAAAGCGTTGTTTGTCAAACAGTTTTTTCACCATTGTATTTAAACTGTCTGACACTGTCACACAGAGTAATGACTGAAGCGTTTAACCAATTCCCCTTTTCGACGTTTAAATCGGCTGAAAATGCGTTTTTTCCCACATGTACACATAATGATGAAAATGATCATAACTCGACAAATACATGTTAGATGGGCCTAAAACTGGTTGACAAACAACACTTTAGCAGCATATACTAGTTCACCATTGTATTTAAACTGTCTGACACTGTCACACAGAGTAATGACTGAAGCGTTTAACCAATTCCCCTTTTCGACGTTTAAATCGGCTGAAAATGCGTTTTTTCCCACATGTGCACACTATGATGAAAATGATCCTAACTCCACGAATACATGTTAGATGGGCATAGAAATCAGAGAGAAAAACTTAGGAAGCACATAATAGTTCATCATATTAATTAAATGTCTATGCTGTACTGCAGCATTCTGAATCATTCACCTCTGAAGAGACAATGGTTCGGTGTTTCTCTAATTCAGCTAGACAGCAAACCGTCACAAGTTCTGAAAATGATCATAACTCCAGAAATACATGTTAGATGGGCATAGAAATCTGAGAGAAAAACTTAGGAAGCACATAATAGTTCATCATATTAATTAAATTTCAATGCTGTACTGCAGCATTCTGAATCATTCACCTCTGAAGAGACAATGGTTCGGTGTTTCTCTAATTCAGCTAGACAGCAAACCGTCCAATGTTCCGAAAATGCTCATACCTCGACAAATACATGTTAGATGGGCCTAAAACTGTTTGACAAACAACACTTTAGCAGCATACACTAGTTCACCATTGTATTTAAACTGTCTGACACTGTCACACAGAGTAATGACTGAAGCGTTTAACCAATTCCCCTTTTCGACGTTTAAATCGGCTGAAAATGCGTTTTTTCCCACATGTGCACACAATGATGAAAATAATCATAACTCGACAAATACATTTTACATGGGCCTAAAACTGTTTGACAAACAACACTTTAGCAGCATATACTAGTTCACCATTGTATTTAAACTGTCTGACACTGTCACACAGAGTAATGACTGAAGCGTTTAAGCTATTCCCCTTTTCGACGTTTAAATCGGCTGAAAATGCGTTTTTTCCCACATGTACACATAATGATGAAAATGATCATAACTCGACAAATACATGTTAGATGGGCCTAAAACTGGTTGACAAACAACACTTTAGCAGCATATACTAGTTCACCATTGTATTTAAACTGTCTGACACTGTCACACAGAGTAATGACTAAAGCGTTTAACCAATTCCCCTTTTCGACGTTTAAATCGGCTGAAAATGCATTTTTTCCCACATGTGCACACAATGATGAAAATGATCATAACTCCACAAATACATGTTAGATGGGCCTAGAAATCTGTGAGAAACACTTAAGAAGCACATAATAGTTCATCACATTAATTAAATTTCAATGCTGTACTGCAGCATTCTGAATCATTCACCTCTGAAGAGACAATGGTTCGGTGTTTCTCTAATTCAGCTAGACAGCAAACCGTCCAATGTTCTGAAAATGATCATAACTCCAGAAATACATGTTAGATGGGCATAGAAATCTGAGAGAAAAACTTAGGAAGCACATAATAGTTCATCACATTAATTAAATTTCAATGCTGTACTGCAGCATTCTGAATCATTCACCTCTGAAGAGACAATGGTTCGGTGTTTCTCTAATTCAACTAGACAGCAAACCGTCACAAGTTCTGAAAATGATCATAACTCCAGAAATACATGTTAGATGGGCATAGAAATCTGAGAGAAAAACTTAGGAAGCACATAATAGTTCATCACATTAATTAAATTTCAATGCTGTACTGCAGCATTCTGAATCATTCACCTCTGAAGAGACAATGGTTCGGTGTTTCTCTAATTCAGCTAGACAGCAAACCGTCCAATGTTCTGAAAATGCTCATACCTCGACAAATACATGTTAGATGGGCCTAAAACTGTTTGACAAACAACGCTTTAGCAGCATACACTAGTTCACCATTGTATTTAAACTGTCTGACACTGTCACACAGAGTAATGACTGAAGCGTTTAACCAATTCCCCTTTTCGACGTTTAAATCGGCTGAAAATGCGTTTTTTCCCACATGTGCACACAATGATGAAAATAATCATAACTCGACAAATACATTTTACATGGGCCTAAAACTGTTTGACAAACAACACTTTAGCATCATATACTAGTTCACCATTGTATTTAAACTGTCTGACACTGTCACACAGAGTAATGACTGAAGCGTTTAAGCAATTCCCCTTTTCGACGTTTAAATCGGCTGAAAATGCGTTTTTTCCCACATGTACACATAATGATGAAAATGATCATAACTCGACAAATACATGTTAGATGGGCCTAAAACTGGTTGACAAACAACACTTTAGCAGAATATACTAGTTCACCATTGTATTTAAACTGTCTGACACTGTCACACAGAGTAATGACTGAAGCGTTTAACCAATTCCCCTTTTCGACGTTTAAATCGGCTGAAAATGCGTTTTTTCCCACATGTGCACACTATGATGTAAATGATCCTAACTCCACGAATACATGTTAGATGGGCATAGAAATCAGAGAGAAAAACTTAGGAAGCACATAATAGTTCATCATATTAATTAAATGTCTATGCTGTACTGCAGCATTCTGAATCATTGACCTCTGAAGAGACAATGGTTCGGTGTTTCTCTAATTCAGCTAGACAGCAAACCTTCACAAGTTCTGAAAATGATCATAACTCCAGAAATACATGTTAGATGGGCATAGAAATCTGAGAGAAAAACTTAGGAAGCACATAATAGTTCATCATATTAATTAAATTTCAATGCTGTACTGCAGCATTCTGAATCATTTACCTCTGAAGAGACAATGGTTCGGTGTTTCTCTAATTCAGCAAGACAGCAAACCGTCCAATGTTCTGACAATGCTCATACCTCAACAAATACATGTTGTATGGGCCTAAAACTGTTTGACAAACAACACTTTAGCATCATATACTAGTTCACCATTGTATTTAAACTGTCTGACACTGTCACACAGATTAATGACTGAAGCGTTTAAGCAATTCCCCTTTTCGACGTTTAAATCGGCTGCAAATGCGTTTTTCCCACATGTGCACATAATGATGAAAATGACCATAACTCGACAAATACATGTTAGATGGGCCTAAAACTGTTTGACAAAAACACTTTAGCAGCATATACTAGTTCACCATTGTATATAAACTGTCTGACACTGTCACACAGAGTAATGACTGAAGCGTTTAACCAATTCCCCTTTTCGACGTTTAAATCGGCTGAAAATGCGTTTTTTCCCACATGTGCACACAATGATGAAAATGATCATAACTCCACAAATACATGTTTGATGGGCCTAGAAATCTGTGAGAAACACTTAAGAAGCACATAATAGTTCATCATATTAATTAAATTTCTATGCTGTACTGCAGCATTCTGAATCATTCACCTCTGAAGAGACAATGGTTCGGTGTTTCTCTAATTCAGCTAGACAGCAAACCATCACAAGTTCTGAAAATGATCATAACTCCAGAAATACATGTTAGATGGGCATAGAAATCTGAGAGAAAAACTTAGGAAGCACATAATAGTTCATCATATTAATTAAATTTCAATGCTGTACTGCAGCATTCTGAATCATTCACCTCTGAAGAGACAATGGTTCGGTGTTTCTCTAATTCAGCTAGACAGCAAACCGTCACAAGTTCTGAAAATGATCATAACTCCAGAAATACATGTTAGATGGGCATAGAAATCTGAGAGATAAACTTAGGAAGCACATAATAGTTCATCATATTAATAAAATTTCTATGCTGTCCTGCAGCATTCTGAATCATTCACCTCTGAAGAGACAATGGTTCGGTGTTTCTCTAATTCAGCTAGACAGCAAACAGTCCAATGTTCTGAAAATGCTCATACCTCAACAAATACATGTTGTATGGGCCTAAAACTGTTTGACAAACAACACTTTAGCATCATATACTAGTTCACCATTGTATTTAAACTGTCTGACACTGTCACACAGATTAATGACTGAAGCGTTTAAGCAATTCCCCTTTTCGACGTTTAAATCGGCTGCAAATGCGTTTTTCCCACATGTGCACATAATGATGAAAATGACCATAACTCGACAAATACATGTTAGATGGGCCTAAAACTGTTTGACAAAAACACTTTAGCAGCATATACTAGTTCACCATTGTATATAAACTGTCTGACACTGTCACACAGAGTAATGACTGAAGCGTTTAACCAATTCCCCTTTTCGACGTTTAAATCGGCTGAAAATGCGTTTTTTCCCACATGTGCACACAATGATGAAAATGATCATAACTCCACAAATACATGTTTGATGGGCCTAGAAATCTGTGAGAAACACTTAAGAAGCACATAATAGTTCATCATATTAATTAAATTTCTATGCTGTACTGCAGCATTCTGAATCATTCACCTCTGAAGAGACAATGGTTCGGTGTTTCTCTAATTCAGCTAGACAGCAAACCATCACAAGTTCTGAAAATGATCATAACT
This sequence comes from Zeus faber, assembly GCF_960531495.2. Classification (NCBI taxonomy): domain Eukaryota; kingdom Metazoa; phylum Chordata; class Actinopteri; order Zeiformes; family Zeidae; genus Zeus; species Zeus faber. Next base: position 483,174 of record NC_137199.1, on the reverse strand, counting down.
CCAGAAATACATGTTAGATGGGCATAGAAATCTGAGAGAAAAACTTAGGAAGCACATAATAGTTCATCATATTAATTAAATTTCAATGCTGTACTGCAGCATTCTGAATCATTCACCTCTGAAGAGACAATGGTTCGGTGTTTCTCTAATTCAGCTAGACAGCAAACCGTCACAAGTTCTGAAAATGATCATAACTCCAGAAATACATGTTAGATGGGCATAGAAATCTGAGAGATAAACTTAGGAAGCACATAATAGTTCATCATATTAATAAAATTTCTATGCTGTCCTGCAGCATTCTGAATCATTCACCTCTGAAGAGACAATGGTTCGGTGTTTCTCTAATTCAGCTAGACAGCAAACAGTCCAATGTTCTGAAAATGCTCATACCTCGACAAATACATGTTGTATGGGCCTAAAACTATTTGACAAACAACGCTTTAGCAGCATATACTAGTTCACCATTGTATTTAAACTGTCTGACACTGTCACACAGAGTAATGACTGAAGCGTTTAACCAATTCCCCTTTTTGACGTTTAAATCGGCTGAAAATGCGTTTTTTCACACATGTACACATACTGATGAAAATGATCATAACTCCACAAATACATGTTACAAAAAAAGAAAGATTTAAAGATAGAATAAAAGAAAGATTGAAAGAAAGATTGAAAAAAGAAAGAAAGATTGAAAGATTGAAAGAAATATTGAAAGACAGAAAGATTGAAAGAAACAATGAAAGAAAGATTGAAAGATTAAAAGAAAGAATGAAAGAAAGATTGAAAGAAAGATTGAAATAAAGATTGAAAGAAAGATTGAAAGAAAGAAAGATTGAAAGAAAGAATGAAACAAAGATTGAAATAAAGAATGAAAGAAAGATTGAAAGAAAGATAGAAAGAAAGATTGAAAGATTGAAAGAAAGATTGAAAAAAAGATTGAAAGACTGAAAAAAAGAATGAAAGAAAGATTGAAAGATTAAACAATTGAAAGAAAGTTTGCAAGAAAGATTGAAAAAAGAAAGATTGAAAGAAAGAATGAAAGAAAGATTGAAAGATAGATGGAAAGAAAGATTGAAAGAAAGAAAGATTGAAAGAATAACAAAAGAAAGTTTGAAAGATTGGAAGAAATATTGAAGGATAGAAAAATTGAAAGAAAGAAAGATTGAAAGAAAGAATTAAAGAAAGATTGAAAGATTGAAAGAAAGAATGAAAGAAAGATTGAAAGATTAAACAATTGAAAGAAAGTTTGCAAGAAAGATTGAAAAAAGAAAGATTGAAAGAAAGAATGAAAGAAAGATTGAAAGATAGATGGAAAGAAAGATTGAAAGAAAGAAAGATTGAAAGAATAACAAAAGAAAGTTTGAAAGATTGGAAGAAATATTGAAGGATAGAAAAATTGAAAGAAAGAAAGATTGAAAGAAAGAATTAAAGAAAGATTGAAAGATTGAAAGAAAGAATGAAAGAAAGATTGAAAGATTGAAAGATTGAAATAAAGATTGAAAGTTTGAAAAAAAGATTGAAAGAAAGATTTATAGAAAGAAAGAATGAAAGAAAGATTGAAAGAAAGATTGAAAGATTGAAAGAAAGATTGAAAGAAAGAATGAAAGAAAGATTGAACGATTGAAATATTGAAATAAAGAATGAAAGTTTGAAAGAAAGATTGAAAGAAACATTTAAAGAAAGAAAGATTGAAAGTAAAAAAGATTGAAAGAAATATTGAAAGAAAGATTGAAAGATTGAAAGAAGGAATGAATGAAAGATTGAAAGAAAGATTGAAAGAAAGATTGAAAGATTGAAGGAAAGAATGAAAGAAAGATTGAAAGAAAAATTGAAAGAAAGATTGAAAGAAAGATTGAAAGACTGAAGGAAAGAATGAAAGAAAGATGGAAAGAAAGATGGAAAGAAAGATTGACAGAAAGAAAGATTGAAAGAAAGACTGAAAGAAAGAATGACGGACGGAAAGATTGAAAGAAAGAATGAAAGAAAGATTGAAAAAAAGATTGAAAGACTGAAAGAAAGAATGAAAGAAAGATTGAAAGATTAAACAATTGAAAGAACGATTGCAAGAAAGATTGAAAAAAGAAAGATTGAAAGAAAGAATGAAAGACTGAAGGAAAGAATGAAAGAAAGATTGAAAGATTAAAAGAAAGAATGAAAGAAAGATTGAAAAATTGAAAGATTGAAAGAAAGACTAAAAGAAAGAAAGAACGATTGAAAGAAAGATTGAAAGAAAGAATGAAAGAAAGAATGAAAGAAAGATTGAAAGAAACAATGAAAGAAAGATTGAAAGATTAAAAGAAAGAATGAAAGAAAGATTGAAAAATTGAAAGATTGAAAGAAAGACTAAAAGAAAGAAAGAACGATTGAAAGAAAGATTGAAAGAAAGAATGAAAGAATGAATGAAAGAAAGATTGAAAGATTAAACAATTGAAAGAAAGATTGCAAGAAAGATTGAAAAAAGAAAGATTGAAAGAAAGAATGAAAGAAAGATTGAAAGAAAGATGGAAAGAAAGATTGAAAGAAAGAAAGATTGAAAGAGATAAAAGAAAGATTGAAAGAAATAATGAAAGAAAGATTGAACGATTGGAAGAAATATTGAAAGAGAAAAATTGAAAGTAAGAAAGATTGAAAGAAAAAATGAAAGAAAGATTGAAAGATTGAAAGAAAGAATGAAAGAAAGATTGAAAGATTGAAATATTTAAGGAAAGAATGAAAGAAAGATTGAACGATTGAAAGAAAGATTGAAAGAAAGATTGAATGATTGAAATATTTAAAGAAAGATTGAAATATTGAAAGAAAGAATAAAAGAACGATTGAAAGAAAGAATGAAAGAAAAATTGACTGATTGAAAGAAATATTGAAAAAAGAAACATTGAAAGAAAGAATGAAAGAAAGATTGAAAGAAGGATGGAAAGAAAGATTGTAAGAAAGAAAGATTGAAAGAAATAATGAAAGAAAGATTGAACGATTGGAAGAAATATTGAAAGATAGAAAAATTGAAAGTAAGAAAGATTGAAAGAAAAAATGAAAGAAAGATTGAAAGATTGAAAGAAAGAATGAAAGATAGATTTAAAGAAAGATTGAAAGACTGAAAGAAAGATTGAAAGAAAGAAAGATTTATAGAAAGAATAAAAGAAAGATTGAAAAAAGAAAGATAGATTGAAAGAAAGATTGAAAGAAAGAATGAAAGAAAGATTTAAAAAAAGATTGAAAAAAGAAAGATTGAAAGAAAGATTGAAAGAAAGATTGAAAGACTGAAGGAAAGAATGAAAGAAAGATGGAAAGAAAGATGGAAAGAAAGATTGAAAGAAAGAAAGATTGAAAGAAATATTGAAAGAAAGATTGAAAGATTGAAAGAAAGAATGAAAGAAAGATTGAAAGATTGAAAGATTGAAAGATTGAAAGAAAGAATGAAAGAAAGATTGAAAGAAAGATGGAAAGAAAGATTGAAAGAAAGAAAGATTGAAAGAAATAATGAAAGAAAGATTGAACGATTGGAAGAAATTTTGAAAGATAGAAAAATTGAAAGTAAGAAAGATTGATTTTTAAAGCATCTTTATTTTAACATTTTCTCTAGTTCACAGTTACAGACAATACAACAAACACACTTGGTTCACTAACAGAGTCCTACACGTTAAAAACAGACTGGAAGCACAGGTCGTCCTCCACCAGGGAACAGATGGCGTTGTTAAAACACCACAGCTTGATGAAGACGTCCAGACTCTTCATCAGTCTGTGAAAGTTAAAATCAATCAAGACTCTGGCCCTGACCAACGCTACAAACACTCTTCCTAAAACACTCTCCTTTCCCCTCAGTTTGTTCCTCCTCGTGAGGTAGATGGCCATCTTCGCTTCCCCTACTAGAAAATTAAGCAGTCGCCATTTCTCTGCGTTGGCCCTGTAGTATCTAGCCCCAAAAATAAAACAGTTTCTGGACCACTCCTCCTTAAAGAGCTTAAAACTTTCCTTTAAAAGACTAAAAAGCTCTAAAAGTCTGTCGCACTCTGCAAAACAGTGAAACACGGACTCTGGCAGTTTGCAGAATGGACATTCATTTGCGACCGTGGGATTAAAAACAGAAACAAAGCTGTTGACAGCTATGGCTCCATGTAGGACCCTCCATTGGAGGTCCCCCGTCCTTTTCTTGGAGGGAGCTTTGTAAAAACTCCTCCAACACGGCTCCTCCTGTCCCCCCATCTGGAGCCGTCCCCTCCAGACAGTGTCCTGCCGCCCCTCCAGTCCCTTCCTATTTAAAACAACCACACACTCTTTGTAAAAAGCCTTCCCGCTGGCTGTGTGCAGGTCCAGTTCTGCATAACGTGCCCTGTGCAGCAGCTTCCCGGAGGACCCCTCCAGGTTGGGGGTCAGGGTCATCTCCGGAAAGGGATCCTCCGAGTTTGGCTCCTCCGCGCCTTCGCCGTACTCCTTCAGCAGGGCCAGCTCCTCCTCCGTGAGCGTCTCCCTCCACCTCTTGAGCACCAGGTGTACGATCCTGGTGGACCTCACCCCCAGCCGCTCCGCCATGGCCTCGCCGTCCTGCAGGTCGCTCCCCGCCGCCGCCACCACCTGCCTCAGGGTCAGGACCCCCGCCTCCCTCAGGATGCTCCTCAGTCCTGGAGTGGCCCCGTCCTGCACATCCAGCCTGGCTCCTCCGATCACCGGCTCCTCCAGGAGCCAGTGGAGGGAATCTGCGGCCTCCCTTTTCCTGTTCTTAAATAACCCCCATGCTTTAAAAAGCTCCTGGTAAAAACGGGGTAAGCCCGACTTGTTTAGAAGACTCGTGTCCATTAAAAACAACGAGCGGTCAAGTCCCATCCTCCCAGTCCTCTTTAAGACCAAGCCCGCCACGTCCTTCCAAACGTTAAAGTACCCCGTTAACAACTTCTGCACAAACTGTAACCTAAAAGTTGCCACTCTGCTTTTGATGTCCACCACACCGTGCCCCCCTTCCTCTTTAGGCAGAAAGACCCTTTCCTTCCTGACCCAGTGGAAATTCCGCCCCCAAAAGAAGTCTATCAGCTCGGCCTGTATCTTCCTAACTAGCAGGTCTGGTGGTTGGACACAGGCCACTCTGTGCCACAGCTGTGAGGCCACCAGGTTGTTAATAAAGAGCGTCCTGCCCCTATAGGACAGCTGTGGCAGTGCCCACCTCCATTTTCTTAGCTTGCCCTGTATCTTTCCTAGCAGTCCTTCCCAGTTCTTCCCCACCACACTTTCGCTCCCTAAAAACACTCCCAGATACTTAAACCCATCCCTTCGCCACCGTAAGCCTCCTGGCAGTTTTAAGAGTCCCCCCCTCCATCCGCCCACAGCCAGCGCTTCGCTTTTGCCCCAGTTGACTTTCGCTGCTGATAGCAGCCCAAAGTCCCTGACGATCCCCTCCAGTTTGCTGATTTCGTCCTGTTTCTTTATTAAGACAATGACGTCGTCCGCATAGGCTGATAGAATGTGGCTTCTTTCGAGACCGTTTAGAAACACACCCTCGACGTTCGTCCTTAATTGACACAGCAATGGTTCTATGGCCAGAGAGTACAGCATCCCTGAGAGGGGGCAGCCCTGTCTCACCCCTCTACGCACTTTAAAAGGGCCGCTCAGCCCTCCATTAATCTTCAGTATACTCTCGATGTCCTGGTACAAAGTAAGAAAGATTGAAAGAAAGAATGAAAGAAAGATTGAAAGATTGAAAGAAAGAATGAAAGAAAGATTGAAAGATTGAAATATTGAAAGAAAGAATGAAAAAAAGATTGAAAGACTGAAAGAAAGAATGAAAGAAAGATTGAAAGATTAAACAATTGAAAGAAAGTTTGCAAGAAAGTTTGAAAAAAGAAAGATTGAAAGAAAGAATGAAAGAAAGATTGAAAGATAGATGGATAGAAAGATTGAAAGAAAGAAAGATTGAAAGAATAACAAAAGAAAGATTGAAAGATTGGAAGAAATATTGAAAGATAGAAAAATTGAAAGTAAGAAAGATTGAAAGAAAGAATTAAAGAAAGATTGAAAGATTGAAAGAAAGAATGAAAGAAAGATTGAAATATTGAAAGAAAGATTGAAATAAAGATTGAAAGTTTGAAAGAAAGATTGAAAGAAAGATTTAAAGAAAGAAAGATTGAAAGAAATATTGAAAGAAAGATTGAAAGATTGAAAGAAAGATTGAAAGAAAGAATGAAAGAAAGATTGAAAGATTGAAAGATTGAAATAAAGAATGAAAGAAAGATTGAAAGATTGAAAGATTGAAATAAAGAATGAAAGTTTGAAAGAAAGATTGAAAGAAAGATTTAAAAAAAGAAAGATTGAAAGTAAGAAAGATTGAAAGATTGAATGATTGAAAGATTGAATGATTGAAAGATTGAAAGAAAGATTGAAAGAAAGATTGAACGACTGAAAGATTGAAAGAAATATTGAAAGTTTGAAAGAAAGATTGAAAGACTGAAAGATAGATTGAAAGATTGAAGATTGAAAGATTGAAAGAAAGATTGAAAGAAAGATTGAACGACTGAACGATTGAAAGAAAGATTGAAAGTTTGAAAGAAAGATTGAAAGACTGAAAGAAATAATGAAAGAAAGATTGAAAGAAAGAATGAAAGAAAGATTGAAAGAAAGATGGAAAGAAAGATTGAAAGAAAGAAAGATTGAAAGATATAACAAAAGAAAGATTGAAAGAAATAATGAAAGAAAGATTGAACGATTGGAAGAAATATTGAAAGATAGAAAAATTGAAAGATTGAAAGATTGAAAGAAAGAATGAAAGAAAGATTGAAAGATTGAAAGAAAGAATGAAAGAAAGATTGAAAGATTGAAATATTGAAAGAAAGAATGAAAGAAAGACTGAAAGATTGAAAGAAAGATTGAAAGAAATATTGAAAGATTGAAATATTTAAAGAAAGATTGAAAGAAAGAATGAAAGAACAATTGAAAGAAAGAATGAAAGAATGAAAGAAAAATTGACAGATTGAAAGAAATATTGAAAAAAGAAAGATTGAAAGAAAGAATGAAAGAAAGATTGAAAGAAAGATGGAAAGAAAGATTGAAAGAAAGATTGAAAGAAAGATTGAAATATTGAAAGAAAGATTCAAATAAAGATTGAAAGTTTGAAAGAAAGATTGAAAGAAAGATTTAAAGAAAGAAAGATTGAAAGAAATATTGAAAGAAAGATTGAAAGATTGAAAGAAAGATTGAAAGAAAGAATGAAAGAAAGATTGAAAGATTGAAAGATTGAAATAAAGAATGAAAGAAAGATTGAAAGATTGAAAGATTGAAATAAAGAATGAAAGAAAGATTGAAAGATTGAAAGATTGAAATAAAGAATGAAAGTTTGAAAGAAAGATTGAAAGAAAGATTTAAAAAAAGAAAGATTTAAAGTAAGTAAGATTGAAAGACATATTGAAAGAAAGATTGAAAGATTGAAAGAAAGATTGAAAGAAAGAATGAAAGAAAGATTGAAAGAAAGAAAGATTGAAAGATTGAATGATTGAAAGATTGAATGATTGAAAGATTGAAAGAAAGATTGAAAGAAAGATTGAACGACTGAAAGATTAAAAGAAATATTGAAAGTTTGAAAGAAAGATTGAAAGACTGAAAGATAGATTGAAAGATTGAAGATTGAAAGATTGAAAGAAAGATTGAAAGAAAGATTGAACGACTGAAAGATTGAAAGAAAGATTGAAAGTTTGAAAGAAAGATTGAAAGACTGAAAGAAATAATGAAAGAAAGATTGAAAGAAAGAATGAAAGAAAGATTGAAAGAAAGATGGAAAGAAAGATTGAAAGAAAGAAAGATTGAAAGATATAACAAAAGAAAGATTGAAAGAAATAATGAAAGAAAGATTGAACGATTGGAAGAAATATTGAAAGATAGAAAAATTGAAAGATTGAAAGATTGAAAGAAAGAATGAAAGAAAGATTGAAAGATTGAAATATTGAAAGAAAGAATGAAAGAAAGACTGAAAGATTGAAAGAAAGATTGAAAGAAATATTGAAAGATTGAAATATTTAAAGAAAGATTGAAAGAAAGAATGAAAGAACAATTGAAAGAAAGAATGAAAGAATGAAAGAAAAATTGACAGATTGAAAGAAATATTGAAAAAAGAAAGATTGAAAGAAAAAATGAAAGAAAGATTGAAATAAAGATGGAAAGAAAGATTGAAAGAAAGATTGAAAAAAAGATTGAAAGATTGAAAGATTGAAAGAAAGATTGAATGTTTGAAAGAACGATTGAAAGAAAGATTTAAAGAAAGAAAGATTGAAAGAAAGAATGAAAGACTGAAGGAAAGAATGAAAGAAAGATTGAAAGATTAAAAGAAAGAATGAAAGAAAGATTGAAAAATTGAAAGATTGAAAGAAAGACTAAAAGAAAGAAAGAACGATTGAAAGAAAGATTGAAAGAAAGAATGAAAGAAAGAATGAAAGAAAGATTGAAAGAAACAATGAAAGAAAGATTGAAAGATTAAAAGAAAGAATGAAAGAAAGATTGAAAAATTGAAAGATTGAAAGAAAGACTAAAAGAAAGAAAGAACGATTGAAAGAAAGATTGAAAGAAAGAATGAAAGAATGAATGAAAGAAAGATTGAAAGATTAAACAATTGAAAGAAAGATTGCAAGAAAGATTGAAAAAAGAAAGATTGAAAGAAAGAATGAAAGAAAGATTGAAAGAAAGATGGAAAGAAAGATTGAAAGAAAGAAAGATTGAAAGAGATAAAAGAAAGATTGAAAGAAATAATGAAAGAAAGATTGAACGATTGGAAGAAATATTGAAAGAGAAAAATTGAAAGTAAGAAAGATTGAAAGAAAAAATGAAAGAAAGATTGAAAGATTGAAAGAAAGAATGAAAGAAAGATTGAAAGATTGAAATATTTAAGGAAAGAATGAAAGAAAGATTGAACGATTGAAAGAAAGATTGAAAGAAAGATTGAATGATTGAAATATTTAAAGAAAGATTGAAATATTGAAAGAAAGAATAAAAGAACGATTGAAAGAAAGAATGAAAGAAAAATTGACTGATTGAAAGAAATATTGAAAAAAGAAACATTGAAAGAAAGAATGAAAGAAAGATTGAAAGAAGGATGGAAAGAAAGATTGTAAGAAAGAAAGATTGAAAGAAATAATGAAAGAAAGATTGAACGATTGGAAGAAATATTGAAAGATAGAAAAATTGAAAGTAAGAAAGATTGAAAGAAAAAATGAAAGAAAGATTGAAAGATTGAAAGAAAGAATGAAAGATAGATTTAAAGAAAGATTGAAAGACTGAAAGAAAGATTGAAAGAAAGAAAGATTTATAGAAAGAATAAAAGAAAGATTGAAAAAAGAAAGATAGATTGAAAGAAAGATTGAAAGAAAGAATGAAAGAAAGATTTAAAAAAAGATTGAAAAAAGAAAGATTGAAAGAAAGATTGAAAGAAAGATTGAAAGACTGAAGGAAAGAATGAAAGAAAGATGGAAAGAAAGATGGAAAGAAAGATTGAAAGAAAGAAAGATTGAAAGAAATATTGAAAGAAAGATTGAAAGATTGAAAGAAAGAATGAAAGAAAGATTGAAAGATTGAAAGATTGAAAGATTGAAAGAAAGAATGAAAGAAAGATTGAAAGAAAGATGGAAAGAAAGATTGAAAGAAAGAAAGATTGAAAGAAATAATGAAAGAAAGATTGAACGATTGGAAGAAATTTTGAAAGATAGAAAAATTGAAAGTAAGAAAGATTGATTTTTAAAGCATCTTTATTTTAACATTTTCTCTAGTTCACAGTTACAGACAATACAACAAACACACTTGGTTCACTAACAGAGTCCTACACGTTAAAAACAGACTGGAAGCACAGGTCGTCCTCCACCAGGGAACAGATGGCGTTGTTAAAACACCACAGCTTGATGAAGACGTCCAGACTCTTCATCAGTCTGTGAAAGTTAAAATCAATCAAGACTCTGGCCCTGACCAACGCTACAAACACTCTTCCTAAAACACTCTCCTTTCCCCTCAGTTTGTTCCTCCTCGTGAGGTAGATGGCCATCTTCGCTTCCCCTACTAGAAAATTAAGCAGTCGCCATTTCTCTGCGTTGGCCCTGTAGTATCTAGCCCCAAAAATAAAACAGTTTCTGGACCACTCCTCCTTAAAGAGCTTAAAACTTTCCTTTAAAAGACTAAAAAGCTCTAAAAGTCTGTCGCACTCTGCAAAACAGTGAAACACGGACTCTGGCAGTTTGCAGAATGGACATTCATTTGCGACCGTGGGATTAAAAACAGAAACAAAGCTGTTGACAGCTATGGCTCCATGTAGGACCCTCCATTGGAGGTCCCCCGTCCTTTTCTTGGAGGGAGCTTTGTAAAAACTCCTCCAACACGGCTCCTCCTGTCCCCCCATCTGGAGCCGTCCCCTCCAGACAGTGTCCTGCCGCCCCTCCAGTCCCTTCCTATTTAAAACAACCACACACTCTTTGTAAAAAGCCTTCCCGCTGGCTGTGTGCAGGTCCAGTTCTGCATAACGTGCCCTGTGCAGCAGCTTCCCGGAGGACCCCTCCAGGTTGGGGGTCAGGGTCATCTCCGGAAAGGGATCCTCCGAGTTTGGCTCCTCCGCGCCTTCGCCGTACTCCTTCAGCAGGGCCAGCTCCTCCTCCGTGAGCGTCTCCCTCCACCTCTTGAGCACCAGGTGTACGATCCTGGTGGACCTCACCCCCAGCCGCTCCGCCATGGCCTCGCCGTCCTGCAGGTCGCTCCCCGCCGCCGCCACCACCTGCCTCAGGGTCAGGACCCCCGCCTCCCTCAGGATGCTCCTCAGTCCTGGAGTGGCCCCGTCCTGCACATCCAGCCTGGCTCCTCCGATCACCGGCTCCTCCAGGAGCCAGTGGAGGGAATCTGCGGCCTCCCTTTTCCTGTTCTTAAATAACCCCCATGCTTTAAAAAGCTCCTGGTAAAAACGGGGTAAGCCCGACTTGTTTAGAAGACTCGTGTCCATTAAAAACAACGAGCGGTCAAGTCCCATCCTCCCAGTCCTCTTTAAGACCAAGCCCGCCACGTCCTTCCAAACGTTAAAGTACCCCGTTAACAACTTCTGCACAAACTGTAACCTAAAAGTTGCCACTCTGCTTTTGATGTCCACCACACCGTGCCCCCCTTCCTCTTTAGGCAGAAAGACCCTTTCCTTCCTGACCCAGTGGAAATTCCGCCCCCAAAAGAAGTCTATCAGCTCGGCCTGTATCTTCCTAACTAGCAGGTCTGGTGGTTGGACACAGGCCACTCTGTGCCACAGCTGTGAGGCCACCAGGTTGTTAATAAAGAGCGTCCTGCCCCTATAGGACAGCTGTGGCAGTGCCCACCTCCATTTTCTTAGCTTGCCCTGTATCTTTCCTAGCAGTCCTTCCCAGTTCTTCCCCACCACACTTTCGCTCCCTAAAAACACTCCCAGATACTTAAACCCATCCCTTCGCCACCGTAAGCCTCCTGGCAGTTTTAAGAGTCCCCCCCTCCATCCGCCCACAGCCAGCGCTTCGCTTTTGCCCCAGTTGACTTTCGCTGCTGATAGCAGCCCAAAGTCCCTTACGATCCCCTCCAGTTTGCTGATTTCGTCCTGTTTCTTTATTAAGACAATGACGTCGTCCGCATAGGCTGATAGAATGTGGCTTCTTTCGAGACCGTTTAGAAACACACCCTCGATGTTCGTCCTTAATTGACACAGCAATGGTTCTATGGCCAGAGAGTACAGCATCCCTGAGAGGGGGCAGCCCTGTCTCACCCCTCTACGCACTTTAAAAGGGCCGCTCAGCCCTCCATTAATCTTCAGTATACTCTCGATGTCCTGGTACAAAGTAAGAAAGATTGAAAGAAAGAATGAAAGAAAGATTGAAAGATTGAAAGAAAGAATGAAAGAAAGATTGAAAGATTGAAATATTGAAAGAAAGAATGAAAAAAAGATTGAAAGACTGAAAGAAAGAATGAAAGAAAGATTGAAAGATTAAACAATTGAAAGAAAGTTTGCAAGAAAGTTTGAAAAAAGAAAGATTGAAAGAAAGAATGAAAGAAAGATTGAAAGATAGATGGATAGAAAGATTGAAAGAAAGAAAGATTGAAAGAATAACAAAAGAAAGATTGAAAGATTGGAAGAAATATTGAAAGATAGAAAAATTGAAAGTAAGAAAGATTGAAAGAAAGAATTAAAGAAAGATTGAAAGATTGAAAGAAAGAATGAAAGAAAGATTGAAATATTGAAAGAAAGATTGAAATAAAGATTGAAAGTTTGAAAGAAAGATTGAAAGAAAGATTTAAAGAAAGAAAGATTGAAAGAAATATTGAAAGAAAGATTGAAAGATTGAAAGAAAGATTGAAAGAAAGAATGAAAGAAAGATTGAAAGATTGAAAGATTGAAATAAAGAATGAAAGAAAGATTGAAAGATTGAAAGATTGAAATAAAGAATGAAAGTTTGAAAGAAAGATTGAAAGAAAGATTTAAAAAAAGAAAGATTGAAAGTAAGAAAGATTGAAAGATTGAATGATTGAAAGATTGAATGATTGAAAGATTGAAAGAAAGATTGAAAGAAAGATTGAACGACTGAAAGATTGAAAGAAATATTGAAAGTTTGAAAGAAAGATTGAAAGACTGAAAGATAGATTGAAAGATTGAAGATTGAAAGATTGAAAGAAAGATTGAAAGAAAGATTGAACGACTGAACGATTGAAAGAAAGATTGAAAGTTTGAAAGAAAGATTGAAAGACTGAAAGAAATAATGAAAGAAAGATTGAAAGAAAGAATGAAAGAAAGATTGAAAGAAAGATGGAAAGAAAGATTGAAAGAAAGAAAGATTGAAAGATATAACAAAAGAAAGATTGAAAGAAATAATGAAAGAAAGATTGAACGATTGGAAGAAATATTGAAAGATAGAAAAATTGAAAGATTGAAAGATTGAAAGAAAGAATGAAAGAAAGATTGAAAGAAAGAATGAAAGAAAGATTGAAAGATTGAAATATTGAAAGAAAGAATGAAAGAAAGACTGAAAGATTGAAAGAAAGATTGAAAGAAATATTGAAAGATTGAAATATTTAAAGAAAGATTGAAAGAAAGAATGAAAGAACAATTGAAAGAAAGAATGAAAGAATGAAAGAAAAATTGACAGATTGAAAGAAATATTGAAAAAAGAAAGATTGAAAGAAAGAATGAAAGAAAGATTGAAAGAAAGATGGAAAGAAAGATTGAAAGAAAGATTGAAAGAAAGATTCAAATAAAGATTGAAAGTTTGAAAGAAAGATTGAAAGAAAGATTTAAAGAAAGAAAGATTGAAAGAAATATTGAAAGAAAGATTGAAAGATTGAAAGAAAGATTGAAAGAAAGAATGAAAGAAAGATTGAAAGATTGAAAGATTGAAATAAAGAATGAAAGAAAGATTGAAAGATTGAAAGATTGAAATAAAGAATGAAAGTTTGAAAGAAAGATTGAAAGAAAGATTTAAAAAAAGAAAGATTGAAAGTAAGAAAGATTGAAAGACATATTGAAAGAAAGATTGAAAGATTGAAAGAAAGATTGAAAGAAAGAATGAAAGAAAGATTGAAAGAAAGAAAGATTGAAAGATTGAATGATTGAAAGATTGAATGATTGAAAGATTGAAAGAAAGATTGAACGACTGAAAGATTAAAAGAAATATTGAAAGTTTGAAAGAAAGATTGAAAGACTGAAAGATAGATTGAAAGATTGAAGATTGAAAGATTGAAAGAAAGATTGAAAGAAAGATTGAACGACTGAAAGATTGAAAGAAAGATTGAAAGTTTGAAAGAAAGATTGAAAGACTGAAAGAAATAATGAAAGAAAGATTGAAAGAAAGAATGAAAGAAAGATTGAAAGAAAGATGGAAAGAAAGATTGAAAGAAAGAAAGATTGAAAGATATAACAAAAGAAAGATTGAAAGAAATAATGAAAGAAAGATTGAACGATTGGAAGAAATATTGAAAGATAGAAAAATTGAAAGATTGAAAGATTGAAAGAAAGAATGAAAGAAAGATTGAAAGATTGAAAGAAAGAATGAAAGAAAGATTGAAAGATTGAAATATTGAAAGAAAGAATGAAAGAAAGACTGAAAGATTGAAAGAAAGATTGAAAGAAATATTGAAAGATTGAAATATTTAAAGAAAGATTGAAAGAAAGAATGAAAGAACAATTGAAAGAAAGAATGAAAGAATGAAAGAAAAATTGACAGATTGAAAGAAATATTGAAAAAAGAAAGATTGAAAGAAAAAATGAAAGAAAGATTGAAATAAAGATGGAAAGAAAGATTGAAAGAAAGATTGAAAAAAAGATTGAAAGATTGAAAGATTGAAAGAAAGATTGAATGTTTGAAAGAAAGATTGAAAGAAAGATTTAAAGAAAGAAAGATTGAAAGAAAGAATGAAAGAAAGATTGAAAGATAGATGGAAAGAAAGATTGAAAGAAAGAAAGATTGAAAGAATAACAAAAGAAAGATTGGAAGAAATATTGAAAGATAGAAAAATTGAAAGAAAGAAAGATTGAAAAAAAGAATTAAAGAAAGATTGAAAGATTGAAAGAAAGAATGAAAGAAAGATTGAAAGATTGAAATATTGAAAGAAAGAATGAAAGAAAGATTGAAAGAAAGAATGAAAGAAAGATTGAAAGATTGAAATATTGAAAGATAGAATGAGAGAAAGATTGAAAGATTGAAAGAAAGATTGAAAGAAAGATTGAAAGATTGAAAGATTGAAAGAAAGATTTAAAGAAAGAAAGATTGAAAGAAATATTGAAAGAAAGATTGAAAGATTGAAAGAAAGATTGAAAGATTGAAAGATTGAAATAATGATTGAAAGTTTGAAAGAAAGATTTAAAGAAAGAAAGATTGAAAGTAAGAAAGATTGAAAGAAATATTGAAAGAAAGATTGAAAGATTGAAAGAAAGATTGAAAGAAAGAATGAAAGAAAGATTGAAAGAAAGATTGAAAAAAAGAAAGATTGAAAGAAAGATTGAAAGACTGAAGGAAAGAATGAAAGAAAGATTGAAAGAAAGATTGAAAGAAAGATTGAAAGAAAGATTGAAAGAAAGAAAGATTGAAAGAAAGATTGAAAGATTGAAAGATTGAAAGAAAGAATGAAAAATTGAAAGAAAGAATGAAAGAACGATTGAAAGAAAGAATGAAAGAATGAAAGAAAGATTGAAAGATTGAAAGAAATATTGAAAGAAAGAGAGAATGAAATTAAGAAAGATTGAAAGAAAGATTGAAAGTAATAAAGATTGAAAGAAAGAATGAAAGAAAAATTGAAAGATTGATAGATTGAAAGAAAGATAGAAAGAAAGATATAAAGAAAGATTGAAAGACTGAAAGAAAGAATGAATAAAATAATTAAAGAAAGATTGAAAGATTGAAAGATTGAAAGAAAAATTGAAAGAAAGAAAGATTTATAGAAAGAATGAAAGAAAGATTGAAAAAAGAAAGAAAGATTGAAAGAAATATTGAAAGATTGAAAGAAAGAATGATAGAAAGATTGAAAAAAGATTGAAAAAAAGAAAAATTGAAAGAAAGATTGAAAGAAATATTGAAAGACTGAAGGAAAGAATGAAAGAAAGATGGAAAGAAAGATTGAATGAAAGAAAGATTGAAAGTAAGAAAGATTGAAAGAAATATTGAAAGAAAGATTTAAAGATTGAAAGAAAGAATGAAAGAAAGATTGAAAGATTGAAAGATTGAAAGATTGAAAGAAAGAATGAAAGAAAGAGTGAAAGATTGAAAGAAAAATTGAAAGAAAGATTGAAAGATTGAAAGATTGAAAGAAAGATTGAAAGTTTGAAAGAAATATTGAAAGACTGAAAGAAAGATTGCAAGAAAGATTGAAAAAAGAAAGAAAGATTGAAAGATTCAATGAAAGAAAGATTGAAAGATTAAAAGAAAGAATGAAAGAAAGATTGAAAAATTGAAAGATTGAAAGAAAGACTAAAAGAAAGAAAGAACGATTGAAAGAAAGATTGAAAGAAAAATTGAATGAAAGAAAGATTGTAAGAAAGAATGAAACAAAGATTGAAATAAAGAAAGAAAGACAGATTGAAAGAAAGATTGAAAGAAAGATTGAAAGACTGAAAGAAAGAATGAAAGAAAGATTGAAAGATTGAAAGAAAGATTGAAAGAAAGATTGAAAGATTGAAAGATTGAAAGAAAGATTGAATGTTTGAAAGAAAGATTGAAAGAAAGATTTAAAGAAAGAAAGATTGAAAGAAAGAATGAAAGAAAGATTGAAAGATAGATGGAAAGAAAGATTGAAAGAAAGAAAGATTGAAAGAATAACAAAAGAAAGATTGAAAGATTGGAAGAAATATTGAAAGATAGAAAAATTGAAAGAAAGAAAGATTGAAAAAAAGAATTAAAGAAAGATTGAAAGATTGAAAGAAAGAATGAAAGAAAGATTGAAAGATTGAAAGATTGAAATAAAGATTGAAAGTTTGAAAGAAAGATTGAAAGAAAGATTTAAAGAATGAAAGTTTGAAAGAAAGATTGAAAGAAAGTTTTAAAGAAAGAAAGATTGAAAGTAAAAAAGATTGAAAGAAATATTGAAAGAAAGATTGAAAGATTGAAAAAAAGAATAAAAGAAAGATTGAAAGAATGAAAGAAAGATTGAAATAAATAATGAAAGAAAGATTGAAAGAAGGAATGAAAGAATGAATGAAAGATTGAAAGATTGAAAGAAATATTGAAAGAAAGAACGATTGAAAGATTGAAAGAAAGAATGAAAGATTGAAAGAAAGATTGAAAGATTGAAAGAAAGATTGAAAAAATGAAAGATTGAAAGAAAAATTGAAAGAAAGATTGAAAGATTGAAAGATTGAAAGAAAGATTGAAAGTTTGAAAGAAATATTGAAAGACTGAAAGAAAGATTGCAAGAAAGATTGAAAAAAGAAAGAAAGATTGAAAGATTCAATGAAAGAAAGATTGAAAGATTAAAAGAAAGAATGAAAGAAAGATTAAAAAATTGAAAGATTGAAAGAAAGACTAAAAGAAAGAAAGAACGATTGAAAGAAAGATTGAAAGAAAGATTGAAAGAAAGAAAGATTGTAAGAAAGAATGAAACAAAGTTTGAAATAAAGAAAGAAAGAAAGAGTGAAAGAAAGATTGAAAGAAAGATTGAAAGACTGAAAGAAAGAATGAAAGAAAGATTGAAAGTTTGAAAAAAAGAATGAAAGAATTAAAGAAAGATTGAAAGAAATATTGAAAGAAAGAATGAAAGAAAGATTGAAAGATTAAACAATTGAAAGAAAGATTGCAAGAAAGATTGAAAAAAGAAAGATTGAAAGAAATAATGAAAGAAAGATTGAACGATTGGAAGAAATATTGAAAGATAGAAAAATTGAAAGTAAGAAAGATTGAAAGAAATAATGAAAGAAAGATTGAAAGATTGAAAGAAAGAATGAAAGAAAGATTGAAAGATTGAAATATTGAAAGATAGAATGAAAGAAAGATTGATAGATTGAAAGAAAGATTGATAGAAAGATTGAAAGATTGAAAGATTGAAAGAAAGATTGAATGTTTGAAAGAAAGATTGAAAGAAAGATTTAAAGAAAGAAAGATTGAAAGAAAGAATGAAAGAAAGATTGAAAGATAGATGGAAAGAAAGATTGAAAGAAAGAAAGATTGAAAGAATAACAAAAGAAAGATTGAAATATTGGAAGAAATATTGAAAGATAGAAAAATTGAAAGAAAGAAAGATTGAAAAAAAGAATTAAAGAAAGATTGAAAGATTGAAAGAAAGATTGAAAGATTGAAATATTGAAAGAAAGAATGAAAGAAAGATTGAAAGATTGAAAGATTGAAATAAAGATTGAAAGTTTGAAAGAAAGATTGAAAGAAAGATTTAAAGAAAGAAAGATTGAAAGAAATATTGAAAGAAAGATTGAAAGATTGAAAGAAAGATTGAAAGAAAGAATGAAAGAAAGATTGAACGATTGAAATATTGAAATAAAGAATGAAAGTTTGAAAGAAGGATTGAAAGAAAGTTTTAAAGAAAGAAAGATTGAAAGTAAAAAAGATTGAAAGAAATATTGAAAGAAAGATTGAAAGATTGAAAAAAAGAATAAAAGAAAGATTGAAAGAATGAAAGAAAGATTGAAATAAATAATGAAAGAAAGATTGAAAGAAGGAATGAAAGAATGAAAGAAAGATTGAAAGATTGAAAGAAATATTGAAAGAAAGAACGATTGAAAGATTGAAAGAAAGAATGAAAGATTGAAAGAAAGATTGAAAGATTGAAAGAAAGATTGAAAAAATGAAAGATTGAAAGAAAGAATAAAAGAAAGATTGAAAGAACGATTGAAAGATTGAAAGAACGATTGAAAAATTGAAAGAAAGAATGAAAGAAAGATTAAAGGAAGGAATGAAAGAATGAAAGAAAGATTGAAAGATTGAAAGAAATATTGAAAGGAAGAAAGATTGAAAGTAAGAAAGATTGAAAGATTAAAAAAAAGAATAAAAGAAAGATTGAAAGATTGAAAAAAAGATTAAACGAAATAATGAAAGAAAGATTGAAAGAAATAATGAAAGAAGGAATGAAAGAATGAAAGAAAGATTGAAAGAAATATTGAAAGTAAGAAAGATTGAAAATAAGAATGAATAAAAGATTGAAAGAAAGATTGAAAAAAAGAAAGATTTAAAGAAATATTGAAAGAAAAATTTAAACAAAGATTGAAAGACTGAAAGAAAGATTGAAAGAAAGAATGAAAGAATGAAAGAATGAAAGAAAGATTGAAAGAAAGAAAGATTGAAAGTCATATAAATTGAAAGAAAGAATGAAAGAAAGATTGAAAGATTAAATGATTGAAAGAAAGATTGAAAGAAATAATGAAAGAAAGATTGAAAGAAATAATGGAAGAAGGAATGAAAGAATGAAAGAAATATTGAAAGAAATACTGAAAGTAAGAAAGATTGAAAAAAAGAATGAAAGAAAGATTGAAAGAAAGATGGAAAAAAAGAAAGATTGAAAGAAATATTGAAAGAAAAATTTAAAGAAAGATTGAAAGATTGAAAGATTGAAAGAAAGTTGAAAAAAAGAATAAAAGAAAGATTGAAAGATTGAAAGAAAGATTGAAATAAATAATGAAAGAAAGATTAAAGGAAGGAATGAAAGAATGAAAGAAAGATTGAACGATTGAAAGAAAGAAAGATTGAAAGAAAGGATGAAAGACAGATTGAAAGAAAGAATGAAAGAAAGATTGAAAGAAAGAATGAAAGAATGAAAAAAAGATTTAAAGATTGAAAGAAATATTGAAAGAAAGAAAGATTGAAAGTAATAAAAATTGAAAGAAAGACTGAAAGAAAGATTGAAAGTAAGAAAGATTGAAAGAAAGATTGAAAGAAAGATTGATAGAAAGATTGAAAGATTGAAAGATTGAAAGAAAGATTGAAAAAAAGAATAAAAGAAAGATTGAAAGATTGAAAGAAAGATTGAAATAAATAATGAAAGAAAGATTAAAAGAAGGAATGAAAGAATGAAAGAAAGATTGAAAGATTGAAAGAAATATTGAAAGAAAGAAAGATTGAAAGTAAGAAAGATTGAAAGATTAAAAAAAAGAATAAAAGAAAGATTGAAAGATTGAAAAAAAGATTGAACGAAATAATGAAAGAAAGATTGAAAGAAATAATGAAAGAAGGAATGAAAGAATGAAAGAAAGATTGAAAGAAATATTGAAAGTAAGAAAGATTGAAAAAAAGAATGAAAGAAAGATTGAAAGAAAGATTGAAAAAAAGAAAGATTTAAAGAAATATTGAAAGAAAGATTGAAAAAAAGAAAGATTTAAAGAAATATTGAAAGAAAAATTTAAACAAAGATTGAAAGACTGAAAGAAAGATTGAAAGAAAGAATGAAAGAATGAAAGAAAGATTGAAAGAAAGAAAGATTGAAAGAAAGAATGAAAGACAGATTGAAAGAAAGAATGAAAGAAAGATTGAAAGAAAGAATGAAAGAATGAAAAAAAGATTTAAAGATTGAAAGAAGTATTGAAAGAAAGAAAGATTGAAAGTAATAAAAATTGAAAGAAAGACTGAAAGAAAGATTGAAAGTAAGAAAGATTGAAAGAAAGATTGAAAAGAAAGATTGATAGAAAGATTGAAAGATTGAAAGAAAGATTGAAAAAAACAATAAAAGAAAGATTGAAATATTGAAAGAAAGATTGAAATAAATAATGAAAGAAAGATTAAAGGAAGGAATGAAAGAATGAAAGAATGATTGAAAGATTGAAAGAAATATTGAAAGAAAGAAAGATTGAAAGTAAGAAAGATTGAAAGATTGAAAAAAAGAATAAAAGAAAGATTGAAAGATTGAAAAAAAGATTGAAAGAAATAATGAAAGAAAGATTGAAAGAAACAATGAAAGAAGGAATGAAAGATTTAAAGAAATATTGAAAGAAAAATGAAAGTAAAAAAAAAAAGATTGAAAGAAAGATTGAATGAAAGAAAGATTGAAAGTAATAAAAATTGAAAGAAAGAATGAAAGAAAGATTGAAAGAAAGAAAGATTGAAAGAAAGAATGAAAGACAGATTGAAAGAAAGAATGAAAGAAAGATTAAAAGAAAGAATGAAAGAATGAAAAAAGATTTAAAGATTGAAAGAAATATTGAAAGAAAGAAAGATTGAAAGTAATAAAAATTTAAAGAAAGAATGAAAGAAAGATTGAAAGTAAGAAAGATTGAAAGAAAGATTGAAAGAAAGATTGATAGAAAGATTGAAAGATTGAAAGATTGAAAGAAAGATTAAAAAAAAGAATAAAAGAAAGATTGAAAGAATGAAAGAAAGATTGAAATAAATAATGAAAGAAAGATTGAAAGAAGGAATGAAAGAATGAAAGAAAGATTGAAAGATTGAAAGAAATATTGAAAGAAAGAACGATTGAAAGATTGAAAGAAAGAATGAAAGATTGAAAGAAAGATTGAAAGATTGAAAGAAAGATTGAAAAAATGAAAGATTGAAAGAAAGAATAAAAGAAAGATTGAAAGAACGATTGAAAGATTGAAAGAAAGAATGAAAGATTGAAAGAAACATTGAAAGAAAGATTGAAAGATTGAAAGAAAGAATGAAAGAGAGATTGAAAGATTGAATGAAAGATTGAAAGATCGATTGAAAGATTGAAAGATTGAAAGAAAGATTGAAAGTTTGAAAGAAAGATTTAAAGAAAGATTGAAATATTGAAAGAAATATTGAAAGAGAGAAAGATTGAAAGAAAGATTGATAGAAAGATTGAAAGATTGAAAGATTGAAAGAAAGATTAAAAAAAAGAATAAAAGAAAGATTGAAAGAATGAAAGAAAGATTGAAATAAATAATGAAAGAAAGATTGAAAGAAGGAATGAAAGAATGAAAGAAAGATTGAAAGATTGAAAGAAATATTGAAAGAAAGAACGATTGAAAGATTGAAAGAAAGAATGAAAGATTGAAAGAAAGATTGAAAGATTGAAAGAAAGATTGAAAAAATGAAAGATTGAAAGAAAGAATAAAAGAAAGATTGAAAGAACGATTGAAAGATTGAAAGAAAGAATGAAAGATTGAAAGAAACATTGAAAGAAAGATTGAAAGATTGAAAGAAAGAATGAAAGAGAGATTGAAAGATTGAATGAAAGATTGAAAGATCGATTGAAAGATTGAAAGATTGAAAGAAAGATTGAAAGTTTGAAAGAAAGATTTAAAGAAAGATTGAAATATTGAAAGAAATATTGAAAGAGAGAAAGATTAAAAGTAAGAAAGATTGAAAGAAAGAATGAAAGAAAGATTGAATGATTGAAAGATTGAAAGAAAGATTGAAAGAAAGAAAGATTGAAAGAAAGAATGAAAGATTGAACGAAGGAATGAAAGAATGAAAGAAAGAATGAAAGAAAGATTGAAAGAAAGATTGAAAGAAATATTGAAAGAAAGAAAGATTGAAAGTAAGAAAGATTGAAAGAAAGAATGAAAGAAAGATTGAAAGATTGAAAGAAAGATTGAAAAAAGAAAGATTGAAAGAAACATTGAAAGAAAGATTGAACGACTGAAAGAAAGAATGAAAGAAAGATTGAAAGATAGATTGAAAGAGAGATTGAAAGAAATATTGAAAGACTGAAAGAAAGAATGAAAGAAAGATTGAAAGAAAGATTGAAAGAAAGAAAGAAAAATTGAAAGAAAGATTGAAAGATTGAAAGAAAGATTGAAAGAACGATTGAAATAAAGGAGAACGAAAGAAAGGTTGATCCATTAACATCAGCACAACCCCATTGTGTTTATTGTTCTATGATAAGATTGAAAGAAAGATTGAAAATAAGATTGAAAGAAACAAAGATTGAAAGAAAGATTTAAAAAAAATGAGTACTAGTCACTTTTAAAAAATCATTTGTCCTATGGATTAAATGCCATACACACTTGCATCTCTCCCCTCCCACCCCACACACATTCACATGACCAATCCTCCCAACACCCACACACACATGCGTACATGCACACACACACACACACACACACACACACACTAGCACAGGAATAAATGTACCCGTACATGTTAGGCCCACGGCCTCCCAGCGCCACTAGAGGCCGCCCTTGCCCCATCTGCAGCTCCCTACTCAGACCCAATTGCACACACCTGGGATCAATTACCCGCACTGTATTTAGCCCCAGCTTCCTAGCCATTCCTTGCCAGACCGTCAACTAGCTTTCCCCGAGTTGCATCGCGATTGGCTCCCTTCCTAGTTCCTAGTTCCTAGTTCCTAGTTCCTAGTTCCTAGTTCCTAGTTCCTAGTTCCCAGTTCCAAGTTCCAAGTTCCTAGTTTATGTCTTGTTGTCTCGCCTTCCCTTCACCTGTCTGTCTCCGCTGGTCGACCAGGATTCTCCACCCAGCCTGGTTCCCCGTCTCTCCACCCGGATCCTGGACCCCATCTCCTGGTCATCATCGTCCCTGTCCTGCCCTGCTCCATCCCCCCCCGACCAGGTCCCCCCGGCCAGCTCCACCGTCCCGGTTAATAAACATCACTTTATTATTTGCCTGCCTCCCGTGTCCCTGTGTCGTGCGTTTGGGTTCCTCCCTGTTCTGGTCGTGACAGTACATCCAGTATGTATACAGACACAGTCATGTTAACCTATACACTGTGGTTTAAACAGGACTACGTACTACCCATATGCACTCACAGCACTGTGTATATCCTCTCCCACCACACACATTCACATAACAAACCGTCCCGGCACACACACACACACACACACACACACACACACACACACAATGATGCAAGTCATATCAACACAGCTGAAGCCGCCTTGTGTTATGAATTCCTCTCATGCCGCAGCCTTCAGCTCTCCAGTAGCTCTCCAGCAGCTCCTCGTGTCCCAGCAGAGCTGCCGTGCAGTTGTTCTGCTGCTAAAGGCTTTCAACGTTCAGCGGGCGGACGCTCGTTTGCCCCCACCCTCCGAGCTCCCCTGCCATCCAGGGTCCTTCTGACCCCCCCCTCCCCCTTTAGCAGGGAGCTTGCCATCCTGCTTCTGTGTGTGGCCAGAGTCCACCGCTGCACACATCCCCTGGCCGACACGGCCCGTTGTGTTGTTTTTTTTTTTATAATAGGGGGGATAAACAAAGTGTGTGTGTGGCGGAACAATCTCACGGGTTACAGGGGCCAAGTTGGGTTCACCTGTCGACGATGACGAAGCCCGGCATTGACGTGCAAGCTTGGCGGCGGTAGTGGAGTCGGGTGGTGGGGGTAGGCAGACTCAGAGCTTTACAAGGAGCGGGGCCGGGAAATGTGGCGCACGGCTGAAGGCGACGTAGCTAAATCACCTCCACGGGGTGTTTACGGGGAAGGATCATTAGCGAGCTCGGCTACCTGCGTTACCCCTCGCTCTCCCTCCGTCAGCGTTTCGGCAGGAGTCCAGGGAGTCTGATGCCCTCATTAATAAAGATAATAATAATAAGCGATAAACTTAATCTCATTAAATTAATGCCCAATCGTTCTTCTTTACAAAGAATAATCCACGTATTCATAATAATAAATAATAATTTGGTTATCAAATTGCGTCATTATAGACGTTTTTTTTAATATCTTAATGGTATATTTTGTACGATCACATTAACATGATGTAATAATAATTTTGGGAATGCATTATTAAAATATATTAAAATAATTTATTTGGATGGAGTAATTTTTTGGAGAAGCTTCCGCATTGCGGGAGGAGAACGTCTGAGAGAAGCACACTATATTTACCCTATCTCCTCATGCCGTGACTGTGCCCAATATTGAAACAGCAGAAGAAGAACGGGGGCAATAAAATGGATATAGAGTAAGTGCACGAAAAAAAAATGTTTTAGAAAGTTAACTTTTCAATTGTTACACGTTTTTGCTGTTAAATGCTAGCAGGTTTTGTGTTATAACACGATATAACACGGAGAGATTATGCATGCAAAAGTTAATGACTTTGTTTTATTTTATAAAGCCGTTTTTAACATGCACAGTATCTAGCTTTAGTTAAATGTGTGTTGGAGTGGAGTGTTAACTAGCATTTAGATTTAGTTTACTGTGTGTTGGGGCAGGGAGACGGTACTGTGAGAGAGAGACGGTTTTCAAACAGACAGACGGACCCGCTAGCTAAGTTTCACTTGATCGGTTCTCCACCAAAGCGTGCTGAGAGAGTCCGGACTGTTTTTTGCCAGTTTAGACTTTATTTGAAGGTACAATGGTACCTCGACTTATGACTGCATCTACTTACTAATCCAAGATACGATAGTCGCGAAAATTAGCATCGTCTTACGACTGACTGCTCCAAGATACGACCGTGGAAATTTGTAGTTGGCGCGTCGGCGTCAGTCAGCGGGCGACCTACATCGTGTGTGCACGTTGTTCGTGGCTTATCGATTTTTTTTTCATATTTACTGTGTTTGTGCTGTGCATTTTGTTTTTTTGTTTTTTAACTTATGAAAGCAATATGTGCTCTCTGTCATTTGGGTGGGCCGGCTGTACAAGTGGTTGCCTGCTGAAATAGAATATTTTCTGCAATGATATCTGTTATCCTCGGGCAGTGCCTGACTTTAAGGATAAACAGTAAAAGATAACATTTATAAAGTCGCGATCATGTGGGACATCTGGAACAATCACAGCATCCCATTTTGCTGGTTCATACACATTGCTGTATGGAGGTGATTTAGCAGCATGAGAAATGTACCACTGAATTTTGGAGTCCTAAATAGTTGTAACTGGTTCTAATGTTGTGGCTGATCGGTGTGTATGTTGTTGTATGATGTTGTTGTGATTTTATTTTTTCCTATTGAAATAAAAAAAAATGAAAGTCAAACCTGATTTTAAATTTCACTCATCCTTTGGTCATGAAATGGAAAAATAATTTTTCAATTTTGATTTTTGTATCTCCAAAAAAGCAAAATTTGAAAACCACTCATACCCCATTTTTTCCATTTCTGATTCTGAATTGAGAATAGAGCAACCAAAAGATACAGCGATTGAAAGACCTGGTCTACACTCCTAATTGTATTTGTCCTTTTACATTTCTATTTCTATCTTAGAAATCTCTGAGAGAAGGAGGTGGTTACCTGAGGAGGTCCATGCGGTGGAAAAGAACCTGAAGGCTTTCATTGAAAGTGGTAAAGTGCCGGGAAGGACTGAGTGTGATGCATGTATTAGAGCTTCACCTGAAGCTCTAAACCAGCGAAGCTGGACTGCATTGAAGTAGTATGTAAAAAATCGTATCACTGCCATCCAATGCGAAAGTGCGAGAAGAATTTATTAATAGAGTTGTTAAAGCATTTGCTCAAACATGTTGGTTCACGTTGCTCAAAAATGTTGGTTCATTTGATGCAACTTCATTTTTGATGATGTTTGTGTTGTTCGTTGGCATCCTGAGTACCCAGGTATACACTGGAGTTCAACTAGTTATTGATTTTATCAGGCGAAAACATTGATAATTAGTAGTTAGGTGCAGTCAAAGGCCGCAAGTCAATTCATCTGCTGATAACAACTGACTCTACGGTGGCCAACGGGAAAACTCTGCAACTAAAGAAAATACATGTAAATAGACAAAACGCAAGCAAATTTAGAAAATGTCATCATCAATTTGACAACACAGGCAACAACACAATGGAAAAGTTCACGAAGGAACAAACTTAAAATAAAAACATCAAGAAATGTTTGTGTATCATATCTGATATATTCCCCAAATGAAGTGTCCGTGGTGAATTGCTTTTAAGTTTGTTTCTGTGCAAATGTTTCCATTGTTTTGCATCTCTTGCCTGTGTTGTCAAATTGATGATGATGTTTTCTGAATTTGCTTGTGTTTTGTCTATTTGAGTGAGTTTTCCTGCCGACCACCGTAGGGTAGGTTTTTATCAGCAGATTAATTGAAAATGGATAGTTAGGTGCAGGCAAAGGCCAAAGGTCAGGGTTTACCACCATACTACTCTTCCCCCGCGTGAATACATTGCACTTTTTCTTTGTTACAAAGCATATCAGGAGACTTACTGAGCCCTGTGTGAGCCCTTGTTTGTTTTCTTGTGCCATCTGCTCCTTTTTATTTTATAATAAATAATTGTAATTTTTTATCTACCTTTTGTACAGTGGGTGTAGGTTTATTCCCCGTTCGATTACGTTTGGAAGAAAATATTATACTGTCAAAACCATCAAATTCAATAACAATTGATTCTGTGCTCTCTTTTAAAGTATATGTGGTATTTGTCATACTTATCTGGAAATCAATTGATGAACCGGTATTTAAGTCGAAAATGATCTGCATAATATGCTCAAATTTACTACATTTACTTACAGCGTGCTTAGGTAGAAAAATAATCTTTACTTTCCAATTTTTGATATGTTTAAGTGGTGTTGGCCTGAGGCCTGATTTCTTAAATTGGTTGTATATCCTTTCAAATTAATAATTATACTTTTGGAAGGTTTATATTTTTCAATCAGAATCTGACCTATTGATTAAAAAAAGTGTTCAGTGTCAAAGTTTGCATGTCAATAGACCATAACATGGTGGGTCCCCTGTGTAATCAAAAAGTCAGGTGGGGTTCCCATGAGGCTCAAAAATTCAGGTCTAAAATCTTTTTGAGGGTTATCATTTTTTAAAGTAGTTTTTGTATCATCAAAAAATGATCCGTGATTTATGTACTCAACACTAAACATTTTACGAGACACAAGGACGCGTTAGCATGGGGTATGCCACGTGAAAACCCCAGCATGCAATGGGGGGCGTACCTTCGTATTCCTGTCTATTATTTGTCCGCATTTTGTTAATTGTTTATATTCTTGTTATTTACATTTACATTTACATTTAGTCATTTAGCAGATGCTTTTATCCAAAGCGACTTACAAGGGAGAATAACATTCAAGCTACAGCTATTTCTCTACATTCTGCTGGTACTTGTAGAGTTAATTGACTAACCGATATGATGGTCTATAGACCAATCAATAGAAAAAATAGTTTCACCTTTACAGCCAGCAGTAAGGTTTTTGGATGCTTTAAATTGCAGTACACTTGTTCTAGAAAATGATCAGTTTCTAAGTTATGGAGCCATTTCAAAATGTTATTGTCGAATTAGTGTCTTGTGCTGTTCTTATTTATCTATTGTGCCTCAACACTTTTAGAAGCCTCGTGGAAAGTCAGTAGTATTTATTTTGGGTTTTTGTCTGTTAAGAAACAGGTGATCACCAGAAAGTGCGCCTGTAGCCAATTTCCACCGTGACTGGACGAAGCCACAAGCTGGTCATTACAGCAGAGTCTCCAGATAAGAAGGTATTTTTGTTTGATTATTTATGAACAATACTTGAAGACAAAAGTTGTGATTTTCATGAAAAAAAAAGACTTTCTATGTTTCTAGTTTGTACTTCTTGTTGGTGACTCCCATCTACGGAGCATTGTGGATGGATTTGTGAAGATGCCAGGGGACCGAGGTACTGAATGCTTTTTTGTCTCGGAGACCTGACGCAGTTTGTGTTGTAGCCCCTAGCAGCGACTTGACGGCCAGCAGGACCATCGACGAGGCAGCAGTAGACTTTCGCAGCCTCCTGGTCAGTGTCTGCAGTCGCTGGCCAAAGTTACGCTTCATGTTTAGTACATTTTTGGTAGTATTGGTACTATTAATACTTTTGCTTTGTGAGCTCTGCAGAACATATTTTACATTTTGAAAACAAATGTACTGTAATAAACACCTTTTTTTTTTTGTGTGTTTGTATAGGTGTTTGTCCTGGACTTCCTTCCGCGTCTGACTATTTGCTCCGTGAGGAATACCATCCTGTGGCGGCATGCATGGGAAGCATATTTTAATTTTAGTACAGTTAAATGTATAACGGAGTATATATTTTTAGACAAACCAATTCAATAAATATTTCTAATGAACAAAGTTGACATCTATGTATGCATATTTCTATTCGTCCTAATCGTTGTTTTAAGGCATCAAGTACTTTTCTGCAGCCAACCACTTCCCATTGAACCACCCAGAGCTGTGAAGCAGAGATGGTGTAAGTACAATTGTACAATTTGTTGTCATGTCACGTGATGGCTATTTTATGAATAACTTTGCTATGTTGTGAAACCATGGCCCTGTGACATTGCTGTGAAATGCTGCTTATCGCCAACTGGAGACAACAGCGCCGCCAACAGCACGAAAGTCAAAGGTTTCTCCCGGCAGGTCACTTCCAACATTCTCTCCAAAAGTGGTTGTGAAGGGAGAGCTCATCGTGCCTTATCCTTCACCTAACCCTTTTGAGTGGAGACTGGTTGGAAGGGGCAGAAAGATAATCGGTTGCACACTGTTATTGTTGGGGTAAGACCCTCTGGAAACTGTGATAGTCTCTGATATTCACTCAAAGTGTACCGATTTTCATTAAACAATTTTAATATGTTTGTTATGTGTGTAGTTGGCCTTTTGTCAAGACATTGTCTTAAATCGACATTTTGCTCTATGATTTCACAGGTGGACACAACACCAGTAGCGTCGCCGGAATGATCCATCCCGTTATCAACTTGTTCCATCGCATCTTTCTAGCGCTGTCCAGTGTGGAGAATTTTATATTGTTTTTATATCAACAATTGTATATCAATTTTATATCAAGAAAATTTTGCTTTGCTTACATGGGAAAGCCACGGTGGGACATTGGCAGAAAGCTACTGCCTCCAAGAGGACACTGGGAACGGAGCAGGTTTGCTTTGTTCGTTGTTTTTCTTCTTTTTTCAATGACATTTTTGATAGTAGTACTTCATTTTAGTTTCATTTTGTCCATGCATTTCATTCTCTTGCTTTTTTTTAGGGGAAGGCAGCACCAACCGTTGTGGAGGTGTCTTCAAAGCCACACCTGCCAGTGATGTGCCAGTTCTTGTGAAGGAATAGCAGCGCTCTCAAACATTTGTCAAAGGTCAGAGTGATGCTGCTCCTTATTATCCTGATATGGAGAGTGCTACAGTGTTTTCTGATGTTGCAGCAGAGCTTGACGCTAGCAGTTCTGTCATGGGAACAATTGATGTCACTTCTATCAGCGGAACAGGTGATAGCTGAGAACATTTTTTAACAAAGAAAAACGTAGAACACTTTCAGTGCCGGGAAAGCATACGTTGAGTGTTTACACAAATGGTCCTTTTACGATCTAGAAAAACTGAGATAACGACTAAAACTTTCGTGACAGTGATATACAGGAATGTAAGATCTCCTGTGAAAGAGTCGGGCGTCACCAAACAAACATATGCCTCAGCATTCAGACATCACTTGGTGGTAGAATTATATCATTCATTAACATTGATCATCATTTTTCTCTCACACTCCCTTCTGTTGTTCCCAGTGGAATGATACAAAAGGAAAATGCAATAATGCTTAAGTATAATATAATTGAGGCAAAGGGATCAGAAAATGATGTATAAATTGAGTACAATACATTTATACAGAGATATTGTTTTATCTGTGTCCTTTTGATGGAGGGGCCAAGGAAAATGATGACCATATAATAAGGTGGGAAGTGGCCAGGTGTAATCAAATGTGGAGCAGAAGTCCAGCGGTGGAGCCGTCTGTGGGGCGCCAATGTTGGTGTAGAAAGCCCCTTCGATAACTGCTTCCAAAACACACATTTCTTCGGCTGTGGTAAGGGGAATGGCAGTAACCCAAGTAGCCTATGTAGGTATGGTTGAAGTGGTTCCATCGCAGTTGCAGGGTGAGCAGCGTTCAGCGTACACTCACGTTGTCTCCTCAACGAGTACCTAGAGGGGAGTAGGAACTTTCTTGCGATGAGATACGTGTATCCATATTGGTCGTTCTACCACCTTAACTGCTGCTGCAGTGGTGCGGGTCCCTAACCCTGCTGGAAAGGTCCTAGGAATCTGGCAGAGTTCCAGCTTTTCCTCTGTAAGTCGCGATCACCACCCATTCACCTGGTCAGCGGCCGTGTAGAGGTCCTTCAAGTGGGACGGGTAGGGCTGCTTTGACCTGGGCACATAGACTTAAACACTTGGGTGAGAGACACACATTTTGACAACATTGTTTGGTATAGGTCCAAGATTGTTAAATGGGCGTTAAATAGTTGAATAGCAGACTACAGGCTCAGTACAAAAATGAATGTATGCACACTCGTGTAACAACAGAATAATATTATCACAATGTCTAATATGTAGGAGATAATAGGCGGCCATTTTGACACGCCCATGCATGGCACCACTAGAATATCAAATGACACACTGGGACTGACGAGTGTGCAAAGATTTGTGAATTTCCAAGTATCTTTTGGAACATGAAATTGTACGTGTTGCCACGCCCACACCGTGTGCCAAAATATATATGTATTTTAATAAGTTTTAGCTGTGAAGGTGTCTTGTAGACACTCGTCAAGTTTGAAGTCGATCCGATAAATGGCCAAGGAGGAGTTTCGCGAAAGTACAAAGCATAAATATGACTAAAAAGTCAGGAAAATTCAAAATGGCCGACTTCCTGTTGGGTTTCCGTAATGGCGGAAATATATATTTTTTCCAAGTCTAGAGAGGTTACAAATGTGTACCGAATTTTGGGAGTTTACGTGGAAAAAGGTGAATAGGTCAGAAAATTATTATTTTATTTTCTAGGGTGGCGTGGCAACACGTAAAATTTCATGTTCCAAAGATACTAATTCACGAAACTTTGCGCACTTGTTAGTCCCAGTGTGGCAATTGATATTGTATGAGTTGCCTGCATGGGCGTGGCAAAATGGCCCGACACACCCTGTTGAAAATTTCAAAACATCAAACCTATTCACTTTTTACCATGAAATTCACAAAATTCGGGACACTTTTGTAACTTCTTGGATTAAATGTGTAATTTTAGTCACTTTCCGTTCATTTTCTCGCTTTGTACTTTCGTAAACTCCTCCGAGGCCATTTATCTGGCTTCAAACTTGGCGAGTGTCTACAAGACACCTTCACGATTAAAAGATATTAAAAAAAAAAATAATTGTCACACGATGTGGCCGTGGCAAAGCGTTGGATTTCGTGTTCCAAAAAAAGCTGTGTTTTTGTAATATTTTATCCACTTTTTATGCTTTGTACTTTCGTGAACTTCTCCTGGGGGATTTTTTGGATTGAGACTCATTGGGGATTAAAAGTTATTAAAACATTTTTTTTTCGTCACGATGCGGGTGTGGCAACGCGTTGAATTTTATGTTCAAAAAAACAGTTTACGTGACTTTTGGGGCCTTGAGAAACTACAAAATTATTGCAAAACTTTGCACACTCTTCAGTCCCAGTGTGGCATTTAATATTCTATGGGTCCTATACATGGGCGTGTCAAAATGATCAACTAGATGCAGTTATCGTGGATGAGGATGTCGGGGTCCTGGTGCTGGGGAAAGGAGGCCCATACCTATAGCAACATAGGTGTCGCCACATTCCTTCTGTCTCAATGCCATGTACGCTTGTATTTCTGGTTTTCCCAACGCAGTCATGATGCATTTTTCACTAGAGTACAAATGCATGGTATACAACAACATCCACATACAATTAACAGAGCAGCAATGATAGCAACGTTGATTATGCATGATAAAATGAGGCCTTTTCATTTGGAAAACATAGAGTCCAACCAACCAGTGATGTGATCATCCATTCCTGCATTTTCTTTTAGTTCTACGCTCCGTGAGTGGAGTAGCAATTCCTCCTACTGGTTCCTGTGTTTATAAGCACATTACTCCATGCCCCACAATCAATATGGGTACCTTAAACCTCGTCCAGCCACCAGTCACTTGTTAGTCTAGGGTTGGTGGACCACGCATATTTCTCATTCCACTGGTACTGCTCCTACCCTGTGGAATCACACTTTATTATGGAACAGAAATCAACATTGAATGCCAGGATTTGTCCTTCATAGGCATAAATGACAAGAACTGTTTCTTTCATTCGGCCCCACTCTTTGACCTTTGTCATATACTGGTCATACGATAATTGGGGTCCCACTTGGTAAGAATATGTATACTGTGTAGGGTCCAGGACTTCTCCTAGGGTAAACAAAAAAAATATTATTTTTTTTTTACATGGTTAATTACAGAATGCTTACGTCTTTCAGCTGGATCCTTGTTTCTGTGAGAGTTCTTGCGGGTGGGGTGACAGGGGCGCAGTGGGAGAGGTGGTGACAGGGAGCACCAGTTTTATTTTTGAGCTTTACTGCATGTGAGGTGGCCAACACTACCTCCCAAGGTCCAGTCCACCTTGGCTCAGGCCACTTCTGTTTGTGGACCTTGATGTGGACCCAGTCTCCGGGGCTGACCACCAGGGTGTGGGGCAGTCTGGGGCAGTGTTCTTGACCTGTGAATACAAAACTCGAGATACTGCGGTTAGTGCTTTGACATATTCAGGTAAACCTTCCTGGAAATCATCAAAAGCGGGTGATTTAGCTGGTAGGTTGTGAGGACCTGGCATGGGGCGGCCTGTTAATATCTCGTGTGGGCTAAGATGTGTTTGACTATGGGGAGAGGTCTCGCATGGACATTAATGCTAGGGGTAGGGCATCTACCCACGTTAGTTTCGTCGTTTTTGTGATGTTCTGTAGAGACATACTGAGTTGCTGTTTTGTCTCTATCAGCACCTTGGCCATTTTTTCTTTCAAAGTCTGGTTTGCACTTTCAACTAGGCCTTTTGACTGGGGGTGATAGACTGAACCAGATCTATGGGAGATACCTAATGCCTGTTCACCTGGCTGAGTTTTTTATCGCTGGTAAAATGATATCCATTGTCCGAGCAGATAACTGTGGGGTAACCCCACCGAGGAATGCGTTTTTTCCATAACCATTTAATCACAGATACTGCATCCTCTCTTTTGCAAGGGACTGCTTCTACCCATTTGGAGAATCGATCTACCATCACGAGTAGGTATCTGTACCCTTGTACTCTGTTGTCCCTGCCCATGCCGGTGTAATCTATGCATATTTCTCTGAAGGGGTAGGGGGGCACTGAGAATGTTCCCAAAGGTCTTTGGTAGACTGTCTTCTTATTTAGCTCGTGACAGACGACGCATTCTGCAATATGGTTGGCCACCATTTCCTCCAGGTAGGGATGCCACCAGTCCTGTTTGAGCCTGTTGGTGGTTCTTTTGGGTCCTTCATGAGTCTGTCCATGTGCATCCTTGATGAGGTAGACCAGGAGTGCGGCTGGTGCTACTGGGCGCCCATCGTGGCTTCTCCATAGGCCGCTGGTGCATGTGGCTCCTTTCTTCTGCCACTGCGAGTGTTCGTTCCATTTCGCTTCTTTCTGCACTTCTTTCAGATGTTCCTCTGACAAATTGAGGGCGTTGTCTTCAGTAAATACAATCATCATTGCTGCGCTTTCTTTTAGGTTCCCTCCTGCTTCTTTTGCTGCTGTGTCGGCTGCGTTTGAATTTCCTTTGGAGTGTCCTTTGCATTTGATGATCTGGATTTTTCGGGGGAGATGTATAGCTTCCAGGAGGGCGAGTATGAGGTCTTTGTGTTTTACCGGGGCTCCTGCTGACGTTTGGAGTCCTCTTTTCATCCATATGGCTACATCCACGTGAGCTGCAGCGTGTGCGTATGCTGAGTCGGTGAATATGTTTGCATTTTTGTTTTTTGAGATTTTTAATGCTTTCACCGAGGCGTCGAGTTCTGCTTTTTGTGCTGATGCTGGTTGTTCTATCATCCCACTTCTTAGGGTGACGTGGTGTCCATTAATTTGTTGAATGGCTGCGTATGATGCTCTATTTCCCTCTTCTTCTTTGAAACAACAACCATCTATAAACAGGACAATTTCTGCATCGGGGTCAGATGTTCCATCCAAGTCTGTGCGGCCCTTTGCTTCCAGTTTCATGAGCTGTACGCAGTCATGGGTGCCATCTGCATACTGTAGTCCGCCGGCCAAGTTGATTCCATCGGCTGTGTACAAGACATTGTCTCTTTCCAGGGTGACATGCAAGCGCATCTTGTGTTTTGGTGTGGTAAAGGTGAAATCCGTTTGATCGAGGTAGGATTTGACTCCATGAGTGGTATGCACGATGGTGGGGTGGTAGAAAGTAATGTGGTCGGTTCTCGTAGGGCGTGTGCGATGGCAGCCGTGTGTCGTCCACATCCGGAGAGTCCATGTTCCACTGTGTCGAGTTTGCAACTGTGGTGAGCCAGGATCGCGCGCTCACCTTGTCGAGGCTGCCAGAGCACAGCTTGACAATTCCGTGCTTTTCAGTAACGTCCAAATGGAACGAGGAAGAGATGTCTGGGGTGCATAGGTGTTCGGCCTTCCCCATGAGTTGTTTCAATCTTATGAACGCTTCCTCCGCACTTGTGGTCCAGTTGAGTGGTGCCTTGACGTTCCGATGGCCAGCTTCCGCAATGGGTTCGCGTGGGGGAACAGTGTGGTCCACATAATCAGCTATGTGGTGTCTGCTATAGCCAGTGAGTCCCAGGAATGCTAGCATTTGCTGCACGGTGGTGGGTTTAGGGTACTGGAGCATTGCCTGTTGTCTTTCCGGGTTGATGTATCTCTTATCTCCCGTGATCCTTTTTCCCAGGAATACCACTTCTGTGCGGCAGACCTGTGCCTTTTCCTTCCTGATTTTGTAGCCACATTTTGCGATGCGCCGTAGCAGGGATTTGGTGGCCGTGAGGCAATTTTCTACTGTGGTGATGTCCATGAGGATGTCGTCGACATACTGGATGAGTAGGAGTTCCTTGAGATCTGCCTTCAGGCAGGCGTTGAATATGGTTGGCGTGCATGTGAATCCTCGTAGCATTCTTGTGTAGGTCTAAGAGCATTTTTTAAATGTGAATGCAAACATATCTTGACTTTCTTTGGCCAAGGGGAGGCAAAAAAATGCGTTGGCCAGGTCGATGACGGTGAAAAAATGATGACTCGGGGAGCCTGCATGCAGGGCGACATGGGGGTTGGGCACTTTTTCAGTAATGGGTTGGACCACCTGGTTGATACGTCGCAGATCGTGGACCAGGCGCCATGAGTGTCCTCCAGCCTTGGGTACTGGTAGAATTTGTGTGTTCCACGGTGAATCCGCTGGTCGTAGAACTCCTGCTTGTAAGAGGCCTTCAATGGTGGAGGCTATTCGAGCAGCTGCCTCGGGCTTGACCTTGTACTGACCTTGCCAAATGGGCACAGCGTGGGCTTTCACTTTGATGTGTATATTGTGGTGTGGTGTGCAGCCAACGTGATAGGGGCCGGTGGTCCAGAGGGTTGGCGGTAGTTGGGCGAACATTTCTGCTGCCAGGGGGTGTTCTTCGATGCTTCCTTGATAAGTTCTTTCCAGGACATTTCTTTCATATATGCCTTGTTCGTAGCTGTTGTGTCCTATTCTCCAAACCGATTTGTCTGGCGTGTGTTGCAACAGGGGGTTCGTTGTGGGGACCCAGGTGGGTTGGCGAGGGCTCTTTTGACCATGGGGCCCAATTGTTTGGCTGCATGGTTGGCTTCTACGGCTAGGGTCACATGTGGAACTGCGGTGTCGTGAAGTAGATACCAGGATTGTTGGTCTGGTGTCAGGCGGACCGCTGCTGCAACTCCTTCGTGGCCCAGATAGAAGTCTGTTGTCTGGAGTCGTTCTTGTCGTCCCTCCTTTTTCGCTTCCCAGCCTTCGTCATAGATGTCATCACGGTGGCGTGTGAAACAGAGAGTGCAGTGTACGGGTCCAGCATCGACTTTTTCCAGAGTTGGTAGGTTTACAAAATGCCACCAGCCGGTGAGTGTGGGGTCGGGGGTGGTATCAGGAGTTCCACCTAAGACGAGTATACGTTCGAGGGGTATTAGCTCTTCTTTTGGCTCAGAGAAACTAACTTCCAGACCGTGGAGGTTACATATCACAGATGCCCCTGTTCTTTGGAGAAGGTCCCTTCCCATTAGGTTGGTGGGGCAGCTTGGTAAGTAAAGGTATTGGTGTCTGACTTTGTGAGGACCTATCTTGGTAGGGAGGGGTGCGGTGAAGGGTTGGACTTGTGTCGTCCCAGAGAATCCAACAGTCCGTAATTTCCGAGTGGATAGTTGTATGTAGTACGTAGTATGTTGCCGGCCAGGTTCTTCAAGCAAGACACGTGACAGTGACAGTGACAGTAATTCCTTGGATTGACAGTGATTCCTTGGATTGTACATGGCACTACTGGTTCGGCATTTATTTTTGTCTGTACCACCACTTCCATGTCCCCTGGGCGCCTCTATGCTCCATGCCATGGCGGGGTGTCCATGCGGGGTCCTCCCTTTCCTCTCGAGGAAGCTCCTCTTCCTCTCTGAGGGGGGCGGTAGGATCCTCTATATAATTGCTGGGGTTGTTGGTTCTGGGGGCATTCCCTTGCCCAGTGGTCACTTTGGCCACAGATGAAACATCCTGTAGTTTTCTCGGGTCCTCCCCATCCTCTAGAGGATTGGAATTGTCCTCTCCCTCTCAGTTGCTGCCATTGGGGGGGGCCTTGGGGGTATGAGGGTGCGGGGGCCCCGGGATACTGCCGCTGGGGATATTCATAGGGAGTCCAGGCCTGCTGCCATTGGGGTAGGTGCTGGGCTGGTGGGTAGGCGGGGGTTACAGTTAGGGGCTGTGGTCCTGTCCATTGTAGTGGCGCGGTTTGGGGCGGGGCCTGTGCTTCAGGGGTGGTGACTACTGCTTGCACAGTTGCTTTCTTCTTTTTGTCCGTATTGACTTCATCTTCCAGTTTTTTTACCTGCATTTTTAGTAGTCTGGTTTGTATGGAATCTTTCTCCAGGAATTCGTCTTCTTGCTTTTTGATGTGTCTTTCCAGGTGATGGATGAGATGGCTCTCCCACTGTCTCTCGGTCATGTCTGACAGTCAAACTGTGTCTGCGAGCTACAGCCTGACATCTCCTGGGAGGCCATTTTGGCATTTGGCATCTGCATGTACATGGGGAGACCCACTAGGCAGGGGTCATGACGTTCTACAGTGCTATCACTCCAGAGCTCCTTTGCTCATGTGAGATAGGCGTGTGGTTCTTCCCCATTTTTAAATCTCAGGCCTGCCAGGGCCACTGTGTTGCGTCTGGTCGGCCAGGTTTCTCTCATGGCTGTCCATATGTCATTCCGCATGTGGTCGAATGGGTGCTCGTGTGCCATGGTGAGGGTTCTAACTTCTCTTTCCAGGGAGGTCAGGGTGATGTTTCCTGCTGTGGCGCGGAGAATGGCTCGCACATCTCTTAGGGCTAGTGTGTCAGCCGCTGTGTGGTTTTCGAAGATTCGGATCCATGCTGCAGCTCCTTTGTCCAACGCTGATAGGTTGCCTTTGAGGGCCTGCATGTCGCGGTGGTACCAGGGAACAAATGTTTCTCTTTTGGCGGACTGCTTTTGTTCCTCCTCTCGTTGTCTAATTTTCGAGCGGGTAACTATCCCTATTGCTGACGATCTTCTGGCCTGGCTTTTGGATGATGCTATAAGGGTTCCTTTTCTTCTGTTGTCGTTTGTGTACTCTCCCCGGGAGCTGCCACTGTTTTTGAATGACCACTTTTTTGTCTTAGTCTCGTGGTCTGACATGGGTTCTTCTTCCCAGGAGCGGAGGGGGGTGGGGTGTCTTTGTTTTGTTTTCTTAAAGGTGTATTTGGGGACTACAGGGGTAGGTGAAGGTGTGGGCTGGCTTCGGGTCTTTTGTTTTTCTTTGGGTTGTTGTTTGGCTGTAGCGTCTGCAGGAGGTGCTATGAGATGAACATGGGTTGTGTTGGCATCCTCTGGTAGTGGGCCACATTGTCCAGTCAGTGTGACAGTTGCGTGGCTAACCCTTGTGGTACATTTCTTTTTCCTTTCTTGATGTCTTTTTGTGGTTTGTAGGACTGGCAAGTGCATTCGTCGTCCTCTGTATTAGAGGAGAGAAACTCTTTGTGTCTGTTTGATCGTTAGGGGGCGATGTCTGATCATTGTCCTTGTTCTCACTGTCAGATGGCTTTGGGGAGGGCTGTACTCGGAAATGGATTTGGATCGGGCCTTCCATTACTAATACGGGTGCTTGTATTTCTGGCGGGGGTGGGGTGGCTATTTTCTGGTTGCTCAGCACAGGGGGCGCTGTTGCTTCAGGTGTGTGCTCGGTCTTAGGGTTGTACGGAGAGGGGGGGTGCCGATGTGTTTCTTCATCGGCCAGCAGGGAGGGGTAGAGGGATGGGGTGGTGTGTGGTTGGAGTGGGGTGTGACCTTGGGGGATGGGTTCGGGGAGGGGTGGTAACTTGTCTTCTTGTGGGGGGTAGGGTTCCTTCTGGGCTTCTACCACTGCCTTGGTTGCGGCATTTCTGATTTTATTGCGACGTTCGACAATCATTTCCGCTCGAATCCATGCCGTCATTATGTGCTGAACCAGCGCCCATTGTGCACGCTGCTTGTTTAACTTGCGCTTTCAAGCCCCCATTAATCCAGGGTTGTTTTTTGCATCCACTCCTGCTTCAGCCAGCAGTCTTTTTTCTTCCTCTATCACCTTGGTGCGGTTTTCTGCTGTCGGGGTAGTGTCTTTCGACCACCACCCTGCTTGATCCATTTTTGTTCATATTTATGGAATTTCCAAGTTTCTCAAGCATGGAACTTTGGCTCTGTTCTGTTCTTGAGCTCAGCTACAGCTTCAATACGAATCTCACTGGTGCCGGGTCTGGGGGATGGGGTCTTTTCCATTATGTTTTTGAATGGCAGGAGAACAAAAGACATGGGAAGAAGTGGGAGGGGGAAACCTCAAATGTTCGGATCTCAATGTGTTTCTGGTGCAGCTACGCCACTAGTGGTCTTTTAGGTTATTACAGGTCAACTTTTTTTTTTTATTTGTATTTTTTTTTTATATATTGCCCTTTTATCTAGGGCAATTTGAGGAGGTTTTTCATACACATACACACACAAAACCTCTATCACACATGCACAGACTCTATCAAACACACACTCTCTTAAACACAAAGACTGTCTCAAACACACACACGCCCGCGGTCTCTCTCACATTCACACACACGCATGGTACCTTTCTTTCCACACACACAAGGTACCTCGTTGCGCACACTCTCACTCACACAGCCGGCAATACAATTTTACGCTAAGTCACGTGAATTGGGCCTTTAACCTTTTAATATTTGGTTTCTCTAAGAACCGGGCCTTTAACCCCTAAATGCTTGGCTTCCTTTTTACTTTAAAAATGATTCCGGGCCTTTCACCCTTAAATGAAATTACCGACTATCGACTACCCTTCTGAAGGCTGAGTTTAACATTTTTCATCGCCAGACATCACTTAGTTTAGGCATTTCGGAGGTCTTTTCAACAACCGGGCCTAAACGGGATTCGGAATTACTTCACGAGTTAAACATTGTTCATCACCAAAACGTCGCTCAGTTTAGGCATACTGGATGTATTCTCTACACACGGGCCCAAACGTTACGTGGAATTACTACGCAATTTAAACACACAGCCGCTTCGAAGGGGGGTTTCCTAACCCGTTCCCTTAACTTACCTTACTACCGTTCTCATCAAACAATCCAATTTCTCCTCTCCACAATATTTAACAATTATTATTCATGCATCATTCAACAATACATCCCCAAAACCACAAAGTTGTTCGTCCAGCCTTAAACAGTACAACACTTCCACCTAAAATATTCCTATCTAATCTATGCAGACTTCATGAAATGGCTCTGCTCACCTTTTAGCGGGTACCCATGGAAGTATCGCAACCGTTCAGGCTTTCGGAACTCCTCTGCAGTCTTGTAATGGGATCACGTCGGGGTCACCAATTTGTCGTGTTCAAAATTTCCAAATCCGGAATGATGGGATGAAACTGGAACTTTGAGCTACGGAGAGTTTATAGGACGGTTTGAGAATCTACCAAAAAATAAAAAACGTTTTACGTCGACGTGGTTAGTCCTAAGCCGCGTGTCTCATCTAGCATACATTTCACCCAGGAGTCTGCAGAAACTTTGTTTCCTCGTCACTTTGTTACAAACGACAGACCCCCCTTTGCGAGGCGGTCCCGCCTTTGTTATTTCCCATCTCCCGAGTATCTAGTTTCAGACTCCCCGCTGTGTGTGCGCCAGATTAACCGTTTCAGTGCCGGTTTCTAACTGGTTGCGTAGTTACACCCAGTGTCTTTAGACATGTTTTAATTTTGGCTCTGACTGATCAATAAAACTGTATTTCATAATTACCCACTATATGAATGATAGTAATGTACATGAATAAATTTATGTAATGTATACTGTAGTATACACACATATAGTTTTGCTATCGAGGATTAGTTCAATCTGTAATGTTATACTTATAGTAGTATAGTTATATGTAGTACGTAATAGTTATAGTATATGTATATATATATATATATTTTTTTTTTTTTCTCACAAAACCCAACAGGAAGTCGGCCATTTTTAATTTTCCTGACTTTTTAGTCATATTTATGTTTTGTACTTTAGCGAAACTCCTCCTTGGCGATTTATCGGATCGGCTTCAAACTTGACGAGTGTCTACAAGACACCTTCACAGCTTAACATTATCAAAATATATATATTTTTTGGCACACGGTGTGGGCGTGGCAACACGTTAAATTTCATGTTCCAAAAGATACTTGGAAATTCACGAAACTTTGTGCACTCGTCAGTCCCAGTGTGGCAATTGATATTCTATGGGTTCCGTGCTTGGGCATGGCAAAATGACCGGACACGCCCTGTTGAAAATTTCAAAACATCAAACCTATTCACTTTTTAACATGAAATTGGGTATATTAATGTAACATCACTAGACTCAAAAAAAATTATATTGCCGCCATGACCGACACCCAACCAACAGGAAGGTGGCCATATTGGATTTAATGTGCGCAAACTCCTAGGGGATTCATCAGATCGACTTCAAAGTTCGCGAGTGTCTACAAGACACTTTGGGGATTAAATTTATTAAAACATTGGGTTTTCGTCACACAATGTGGGCATGGCACTGTGTTGAATTGAAGTGTTAACCTTACTTTTGGGGCCTTAAGAAACTCGAAAAATCACAAAACTTTACACACTCAAGATCAAACCTATTCACTTTTTTAGTATCTCCTCCGAGATCTGCATAGAATTCCGGCAGGTTTTCCTCTTGTCTTTCTCCTCCGTCGGCGTATTGGTAAACACAGTGGCGGCAGGACAAAGAGATCTTAGTACGTACTCCGGTAAGTTGCGAAAAAGTCCGTATGAGGTGTCGAACAGACGTCCAGGAGTGCTTGTCGTTCATATTGTAATAGCGACAGTGCACTGCATGCAAAAATAAGAACAATACAAATAGTAATAAACACAAAACTAAGAGTTGAATGCAGAGCCGGTGTGTCCATACTACGGCGCACCCGGAAGTTAGTCCGGGTTAACTCATAAGTTAGCTAGCTTCCTCTGCTGAACCAATATTTTACTAAAATGACTTTTACAACTCTCTTTGCTCCAACTTCCATCCTTAACAAAGAATCCCAAATGCATCATTTGCTAACTTTCCCACTTTCATTGTCTTTCACATCAA
The DNA here is from genome assembly GCF_960531495.2 of Zeus faber. Taxonomy (NCBI): domain Eukaryota; kingdom Metazoa; phylum Chordata; class Actinopteri; order Zeiformes; family Zeidae; genus Zeus; species Zeus faber. The sequence continues at coordinate 441,334 of NC_137199.1, read as the reverse complement.
CTTCCATAATCATTTCAGCCTGTCAACTAACTTTACAGCTCTCTCGCCTTGTTATATTTTTTTCAAATAAATTTAAAGCCTTACAGTATCCTTTCCAGAAATCCTACCAGATATTTAGATTATAACGCTACTTTTAAACCAAGGACTCATGTGGGAAACTAGTTTGACATGTTGTGTACAACACACATACTATGCTTACTGTATCTCACATTTATACATTTGCTTGTTTTTAATCGCGATTTTCATCAGCCATGTAGCTAAACATACCCCGAGACACTGATAAAATGTCTCCGAACTCATCTCATCCATACGTGCTCCAGAGTGATCCATCGGCCAGGCGGTCACACGCCTCAAACACCATTTCAATCACCCAAGGATTCATTCATTCAACGCTTTTGCTAGGATGGGTCAAGAATAATCTATAATAATCATGTATTTAATAATGTCGATTTTATTATTGGATAACATAAAGCAAATAAACAGACAAAAACCACGATTCTCTTGATCAATGCAAAATTGGCTACTTCATAAGTAAGGCATACATTTTTAATGTACAAAACATCTCTGAGTACTTAAAAAAGCCCTCTATATAATACATTTCTCTTTATTCTTCTTCATAATATTGTTCTTATACTGTAGCTAACCAATAATAAATGAAATACTTTTTACCATTAATGCAACTTCTGGTGCTCCTTCGTTTTGCTGATGGCCTTCTAGTCTGGATCATACGTTGTGAGGTTAAGCTTAATGCAGGCGTTGAGGCTTCCATCAGTTAAACTTAAGCGTAGGATGGTCTTAATGTTTCTCAGATGCGAGAAAGACTGCTCACATGCATTTGTAAAGCCAAACATGGTCAATACGGCATTACTCACACGCTGCATTGTGTGCTGTGTGACGGGACGCTCGTTCCAAGTTTTAAGAATCAGCTGGTCTTCAGTTTCAAGTTCAAGTTCAAGTTCAAGAGATTATTTGTCACATACATATTGAAGTTTTTTCGACTTCTGTCCACTTTTGTTCAGCTGATTGGTCCGACTCGAGGCAGGGAGTTTTCTTAATGTTTGTCTGTCTTACAGAGGGGATCGGCGCATGGGCTCGTAAGCAGTCCAGCAGTGGAACGCCATTCCTCCTGCTCCCAAGAGGATCATTATTATCCACAATTATTATAATGATCCTCAGTGATACATATAATTGTGGCCTGCGTGCCGCAAGTTGAAATGAACAGTAAAACTTTCGCCATGTCGGCGCACCACAGCCATCTCCTTCCCTAAGCCCTTACCTGTGGGCAGAGACTTCCACAAGTTGCGCCTGAGCAGAGACCCGGTAGGGGCAGGGCGCCGAGTAAATGGCGCCCCGGAGTCTTTATGTTGTCCGCAGCCGGTGCTTGACTACTTTGTCCGCCACATTTATATTTTGAATTTTATTTTCAAGTTGTAATTTCTCTTACCTGTTTTACTTTAAAATGACACAGAATAATAATTTATTACTTGTTAATTGTGATGAAAAATTTTAGCTCAAAATTGTATGCGAGCCATATACCGTCATCAAAAGAGCCGTAATTGGCTCGCGAGCCATAGGTTCCCGACCCCTGCTCTAGATTGATTCAATCTTTAAGCTTACTCAGATCTTCCCTGATCGGAACAATATCTCAGTGAGTCGTCACCTTCACTTTTCGGGAATCTTGTGTTGCCTTTGCTGGACCTGTCCAGACGACTCCTTGTTGGATATCTTACGGCCGGTCTCTGACTGCCGCTGGGCACACAACCTGGACATGAAGAGAGTCTCATCATCGTCGCCAGATTGTTGGATAAATTATCCTAGGTGGTCGGTGAGGTTAATCTGCCCGCTACAGGAAAACAAAACTGAGAGTATTAAAGATATTTATTCTGCAAAATAAAGAGAAAGATACCGTCATGCTTCAAAGCAGTGTTCTGATCAGTCTACCCCTATTACTGACGAAGAGGGCTTTATACCAAAGAGAGGTTGTGTGTCAGGTGTCATTTACAACTCTGATCCTCAGTCATATCCCTGGGTGTTCCCCCAAACAGTGATTTAACAGTCAAACTTCGGTCACAGACACAATCCTACTGTACCATAAAACAAACACACAACGCTCTTTTAAGTCCCTCTTGTCCTTATCCTTATCTCCACACAAGGTTAAGTGAAGGATGGAATGTGGTCTGGTTTTTCCAATACTACAACTGAAATGTTTTAGACAGTTTTTACACAAAGACACACACAGACAATTTTTTTGTCTCTTTATATTAACTCTGAGTGACTCATAAAAACCCATAGACAATGAGTTTTATAACTAAGTTACATACAAAAGGCTATTGTCCTGTATAAAACATGTAAAACCTCATTCAAATAGTTGATCATGTGCATTTTTCTCTCACAGCCTACATACGTGCAACTGCGGCTCTAGCGCATGCCACTGTGATTGCACTGACGTTTCACCTTCTGGACTTGATAGACCTGCTGGCTAATTTAAGGGTCTTATTGGCCCGACTTAATGGCCTTGTTGGCCGACTTGAAGGACCTGCTGGATGCGTTGCCAGGCCCGCTTTGCGCACTCAAAGTTGTACTGCCACTGCGGTCCAGGCCTTTTGCCCGTTCCTCCAAGCCTGGCTGTCTGTTTGGGCCCACGAGTTCTGTGGAGCCTCAGCCTTCCGAGGGGTCTGAGGGTTCCGTGGGCCCTGGGTGTTCTGACATCATTGCTCTCAGCAATGCCTTGAGGTGAGGCCAATCTTTTTACTCTTAAGCCCTCACCACATGTAGCTGTACTTGGCTATACAGCGAGCTAAACACTCTTGCAATAAGTACCCAGAGACAGGAGCGCACTTTTGGTATCGTTAATGAAAGCGGTGTAAAACTGTGGAACAGTAGAGAAATATGCAGATAAACGATCAATCTCTATGCAGATGTAGATAACGTGTTAATACGTTGTCATAGCTCCCACATTGTATACATACAACAATAACATGAATTATCTCACAAATTGTGCTTTCTCAAGGGCAGTGAAGAGGCTGATGGAAGAGATGTTAATTCGGGTCTGGGACATGATCAGATTGGCTGAGTGTGCCTTGATCTGTTTATGCCTGTTCTGATTTTACTATTATATTATTATACTATCATCCAAATGCAATGATGTTGCAATACTGACTGCGCGGGGGGCGCACCGGGAGGCAGAACAACCGTGTTTTGGTTGCATCTAAATTTTTTAGTATGGCTTTTAAGTTGGTTTTTAACTGTATTTCTGTGTTTGTATTGGAACTGATTTTTTTAATCTGGCTTTTAAATCAGTTTTGAAACTGTATTTCTGTATCAGGATTGGGTCTGAATTTTTGGGACACATCATCAGTAGTGGACCCCAGGACCATGGGGTGTTTGACCATTATCACTAGACACCCTCGCATGAGGAAGGCCCTCCCGTGGTTGATCAAGCCTCGGAGTGTGTCCCATAGCCAATTGGAGTTCAATTTGGGTTATGCTCGATTGTGGGTAGGCAAAGAGTTTTGCTAAGCATTAATTTAGAATGATTTATGTTAAGAGTTTTGCTAAACATTAATTTTGAATGACCAATTTACTAATGCTTCATGCAATTATGCCATGTCAAGGTTGGTATGGTAAATTATAAAAAAGAAATAAAAGGTTACGTTTAATAGGTAAGTATTTAGAGGTGTCTTGTGTTCCTACTTTGTGTCAGGGTCTTCTGTAGGTTCAGAATGAAGTTAGCTCCTCGGCACATCTGAATTTATGGGGCATAGCTCCACCCATTTTTTGGAATAAACTCCTTTTATTTTCTTTGTTTTCTTCCAATAAAAATCCTAATTGGTTTTAACCAATTGGGGATGGGGGGATGGGTTTTAACCAACTTCATCTTTCATTTTCATAAACGTCCTTTACTTACTCAACTTACTACGCCGGATCGAGCTGTACACTCTACCTTCATCCACTCCCTCATTTTCATGAGGGAAAGGAGGATAGAAGAGAGAAGATAGAAGATAACGTATTGTCAGACGATTTAAAATGCTGAAAAGGCGGTTAGGTTAAAAGCTTGTATGTGCGCCCCACACTGTGTTGGTGTGGGGCGTGGTTGTGTGTTTGGGCGCCGCGCCCCTGCATCGATCTGGTCGCGATTCGCCTATCTCTCCCAGTGCCAAAACTTATATTCACAAATACACCACACAATAGGCCTAGGGCTTGCGGGATGGGTGGGGTGCAAGCTATATAGGTGGGGATGCAGCGGGCAGCTGCCATCTTGCCTGTCACGCTCCTGCCCCAGCGTGCTTCTCGTCCGTTACGAAATGTTAATCCGACTCATATTGGCTTAGAATGCATACACTCGCACACGAATCCTACTCCAAGCAACACTCCACCAGACCAGGGTCTGCGGGGCAGGAGGGGTGTGAGTGATTCAGGGTCGACTTGCCTGAAGGACTTGCATCCCCAACCCCGCAATTTTGACTGCAATAGGCAACAGTACACATTTAGCACTGGGGTTTTCCGGGATGGACAGACAGGCGGTCCTATCACACACACACACACATGCACACACCACCACACCTTCTTTGAATGCACCCCAGCAGCCTTCTGGTTGCATTACTCTCCTTTTCTCCCTCATTTACTGCCATAACTATGACAGGAAGAGGCCAGGTGACCATTTGTCATTCCAGTTTTCCTGGACCTAATCAACTGTTTTTCATTACATGTTGTGGTCCAATGTTAATTTTTTTGTGTAAATGTTTTCAGGTTCTATGTTTAATTGTCTCACCGGCCATGATTCTCTCCCTCTTGGGGTAGTGATCAGTTGTTTAGACCCAAACATGATAAATAGTTTTCCAAAGAGGGGGGTTGGTGGTGGTTCTCTTTGACCAAAAACTGTGCTCTTGTCATCCTACAGGTCATCCACTGGACAGAATTATTGCAGCAGTTCTTGATGATTTAAGAATTAATAAAGTGTTGCATTGCAGGTGGAGAACTTGAGCTACACTTGCGGACTAACTCTGTCCTAGATGCAATGGCATGCAAATACTCTTTGTTGTATACCCAGCATGCTGACAGGATGGGTTGAAAATAAATAAATAAAAAATAAAATCTCCACGAATTACTCTGTGTGGCAGGATCAGACAAAAGGTCAAACATGTATTTGTCGAGTTAAAAAACGCATTTTCAGCCCATTTAAACGTCGAAAAGGCGGATCGGTTAAACGCTACAGTCATTACTCTGTGTGACAGTGTCAGGCAGTTTAAATACTATGATGAACTAGTATGTGCTGCTAAAGTGTTGTTTGTCAAACAGTTGTAGGTCCTTCTAACATTTATTTTTCGAGTAATGATTATTTTTATCAACGTCTGCACATGTGGGAAAAAACGCATTTTCAGCCGATTTAAACGCCGAAAAGGCGGATCGGTTAAACGCTTCAGTCATTACTCTGTGCGACAGTGTCAGACAGTTTAAATACTATGATGAACTAGTATGTGCTGCTAAAGTGTTGTCTGTCAACGAGTTTTAGGCTCATATAAAATGTATTTTTCGAGTTATGAGTATTTTCAGAATTTTGGACGGTTTGCTGCCTTGCTGAATTAGAGAAACACCGAACCAATGTCTCTTTATAGGTGAATGATTCAGAATGCTGCAGTACACCATATAATTTTAATTAATATGAGGAACAATTATGTGCTTAAGTCTTTCTCAAAGACAGTTTAAATACAATGATAAACTAGTATGTGCTGCTAAAGTGTTGTTTGTCAACCAGTTTTAGGCCCATATAAAATGTATTTCTCGAGTTATGATCATTTTCATCAAAGTCTTCACATGTGGGAAAAAACGCATTTTCAGCCGATTTAAACATCGATTTGGCGGAGCGGTTAAACGCTTCAGTCATTACTCTATGTGACAGTGTCAGACAGTTTAAATACAATGATAAACTAGTATGTGCTGCTAAAGTGTTGTTTGTCAACCAGTTTTAGGCCCATATAAAATGTATTTTTCGAGTTATGATCATTTTCAGAACTTTGGATCGTTTGCTGTCTAGCTGAATTAGAGAAACACCGAACCATTGTCTCTTTGTAGGCGCATGATTTAGAATGCTGCAGTACACCATATAACTTTAATGAATATGAGGAACTATTATGTGCTTCTTAAGTCTTTCTCAAAGACAGTTTAAATACAATGATAAACTAGTATGTGCTGCTAAAGTCTTGTTTGTCAACCAGTTTTAGGCCCATATAAAATGTATTTTTCGAGTTCTGATAATTTTCATCAAAGTCTACACATGTGGGAAAAAACGCATTTTCAGTCGATTTAAACGTCGAAAAGGCGAATCGGTTAAACGCTTAAGTCATTACTCCATGTGACAGTGTCAGACAGTTTAAATACAATGATGAACTAGTATGTGCTGCTAAAGTGTTGTTTGTCAATCAGTTTTAGGCCCATATAAAATGTATTTTTCGAGTTATGATCATTTTCAGAAATTTGGACGATTTGCTGTCTAGCTGAATTTGAGAAACACCGAACCATTGCCTCTTTGTAGGTGCATGATTTAGAATGCTGCAGTACACCATATAACTTTAATTAATATGAGGAACAATTATGTGCTTCTTAAGTCTTTCGCAAAGACAGTTTAAATACAATGATAAACTAGTATGTGCTGCTAAAGTGTTGTTTGTCAACCAGTTTTAGGCCCATATAAAATGTATTTTTCGAGTTATGATAATTTTCTCAAAGTCTACACATGTGGGAAAAAACGCATTTTCAGCCGATTTAAACGTCGAAAAGGCGGATCGGTTAAACGCTTCAGCCATTACTCTGTGACAGTGTCAGACAGTTTAAATACAATGATAAACTAGTATGTGCTACTAAAGTCTTGTTTGTCAACCAGTTTTAGGCCCATATAAAATGTATTTTTCAAGTTCTGATCATTTTCATCAAAGTCTACACGGTGGAAAAAACGCATTTTCAGCCGATTTTAACGTCGATTTGGCGGAACGGTTAAACGCTTCAGTCATTACTCTATGTGACAGTGTCAGACAGTTTAAATACAATGATAAACTAGTATGTGCTGCTAAAGTGTTGTTTGTCAACCAGTTTTAGGCCCATATAAAATGTATTTTTCGAGTTATGATCATTTTCAGAACTTTGGACGATTTGCTGTCTAGCTGAATTAGAGAAACACCGAACCATTGTCTCTTTGTAGGTGCATGATTCAGAATACTGCAGTACAGCATAGAAATTTAATTAATATGATGAACTATTATGTGCTTCTTAAGTGTTTCTCACAGAGTTCTAGGCCCATCTAACATGTATTTGTGAAGTTATGATCATTTTCAGAACTTTGGACGATTTACTGTCTAGCTGAATTAGAGAAACACCGAACCATTGTCTCTTTGTAGGTGAATGATTCAGAATGCTGCAGTACACCATATAACTTTAATTAATATGAGAAACAATTATTTTGCTTCTTAAGTCTTTCTCAAAGACAGTTTAAATACAATGATGAACTAGTATGTGCTGCTAAAGTCTTGTTTGTCAACCAGTTTTAGGCCCATATAAAATGTATTTTTCGAGTTATGATAATTTTCATCAAAGTCTACACATGTGGGAAAAAACGCATTTTCAGCCGATTTAAACGGCGAAAAGGCGGATCGGTTAAACGCTTCAGCCATTACTATGTGACAGTGTCAGACAGTTTAAATACAATGATAAACTAGTATGTGCTGCTAAAGTGTTGTTTGTCAACCAGTTTTAGGCCCATATAAAATGTATTTTTCGAGTTATGATCATTTTCAGAACTTTGGACGATTTGCTGTCTAGCTGAATTAGAGAAACACCGAACCATTGTCTCTTTGTAGGTGCATGATTCAGAATACTGCAGTACAGCATAGAAATTTAATTAATATGATGAACTATTATGTGCTTCTTAAGTGTTTCTCACAGAGTTCTAGGCCCATCTAACATGTATTTGTGGAGTTATGATCATTTTCAGAACTTTGGACGATTTACTGTCTAGCTGAATTAGAGAAACACCGAACCATTGTCTCTTTGTAGGTGAATGATTCAGAATGCTGCAGTACACCATATAACTTTAATTAATATGAGAAACAATTATTTTGCTTCTTAAGTCTTTCTCAAAGACAGTTTAAATACAATGATGAACTAGTATGTGCTGCTAAAGTCTTGTTTGTCAACCAGTTTTAGGCCCATATAAAATGTATTTTTCGAGTTATGATAATTTTCATCAAAGTCTACACATGTGGGAAAAAACGCATTTTCAGCCGATTTAAACGGCGAAAAGGCGGATCGGTTAAACGCTTCAGCCATTACTATGTGACAGTGTCAGACAGTTTAAATACAATGATAAACTAGTATGTGCTGCTAAAGTGTTGTTTTTCAAACAGTTTTAGGCCCATTTAAAATGTATTTTTCGAGTTATGATCATGTTCAGAACTTTGGACGATTTGCTGTCTAGCTGAATTAGAGAAACACCGAACAATTGTCTCTTTGTAGGTGCATGATTTTGACTGCTGCAGTACACCATATAACTTTAATTAATATGAGGAACAATTATGTGCTTCTTAAGTCTTTCGCAAAGACAGTTTAAATACAATGATAAACTAGTATGTGCTGCTAAAGTGTTGTTTGTCAACCAGTTTTAGGCCCATATAAAATGTATTTTTCGAGTTATGATAATTTTCATCAAAGTCTACACGTGGGAAAAAACGCATTTTCAGCCGATTTAAACGTCGAAAAGGCGGATCGGTTAAACGCTTCAGCCATTACTCTGTGACAGTGTCAGACAGTTTAAATACAATGATCAACTAGTATGTGCTGCTAAAGTGTTGTTTGTCAACCAGTTTTAGGCCCATATAAAATGTATTTTTCGAGTTCTGATATTTTTCATCAAAGTCTACAGATGTGGGAAAAAATGCATTTTAAGCCGATTTTAACGTCGATTTGGTGGAACGGTTAAACGCTTCAGTCATTACTCTATGTGACAGTGTCAGACAGTTTAAATACAATGATCAACTATTATGTGCTGCTAAAGTGTTGTTTGTCAACCAGTTTTAGGCCCATATAAAATGTATTTTTCGAGTTATGATAATTTTCATCAATGTCTACACGTGGGAAAAAACGCATTTTCAGTCGATTTAAACGTCGATTTGGCGGAACGGTTAAACGCTTCAGTCATTACTCTATGTGAGAGTGTCAGTCAGTTTAAATACAATGATGAACTAGTATGTGCTGCTAAAGTCTTGTTTGTTAACCAGTTTTAGGCCCAAATAAAATGTATTTTTCGAGTTCTGATAATTTTCATCAAAGTCTACACGTAAGAAAAAACGCATTTTCAGCCGATTTAAACGTCGAAAAGGGGAATTGGTTAAACGCTTCAGTCATAACTCTGTGTGACAGTGTCAGACAGTTTAAATACAATGGTGAACTAGTATATGCTGCTAAAGCGTTTTTTGTCAAACAGTTTTAGGCCCAAACAACATGTATTTGTCGAGGTATGAGCATTTTCAGAACATTGGACGGTTTGCTGTCTAGCTGAATTAGAGAAACACCGAACCATTGTCTCTTTGTAGGCGCATGATTTAGAATGCTGCAGTACACCATATAACTTTAATGAATATGAGGAACTATTATGTGCTTCTTAAGTCTTTCTCAAAGACAGTTTAAATACAATGATAATCTAGTATGTGCTGCTAAAGTCTTGTTTGTCAACCAGTTTTAGCCCCATATAAAATGTATTTGTCGAGTTATGATCATTTTCATCATTGTGTGCACATGTGGGAAAAATGCATTTTCAGCCGATTTAAACGTCGAAAAGGGGAATTGGTTAAACGCTTCAGTCATAACTCTGTGTGACAGTGTCAGACAGTTTAAATACAATGGTGAACTAGTATATGCTGCTAAAGCGTTTTTTGTCAAACAGTTTTAGGCCCAAACAACATGTATTTGTCGAGGTATGAGCATTTTCAGAACATTGGACGGTTTGCTGTCTAGCTGAATTAGAGAAACACCGAACCATTGTCTCTTCAGAGGTGAATGATTCAGAATGCTGCAGTACAGCATTGAAATTTAATTAATATGATGAACTATTATGTGCTTCCTAAGTTTTTCTCTCAGATTTCTATGCCCATCTAACATGTATTTCTGGAGTTATGATCATTGTCAGAACTTGTGACGGTTTGCTGTCTAGCTGAATTAGAGAAACACCGAACCATTGTCTCTTCAGAGGTGAATGATTCAGAATGCTGCAGTACAGCATAGAAATTTAATTAATATGATGAACTATTATGTGCTTCTTAAGTGTTTCTCACAGATTTCTAGGCCCATCTAACATGTATTTGTGGAGTTAGGATCATTTTCATCATTATGTGTACATGTGGGAAAAAACGCATTTTCAGCCGATTTAAACGTCGAAAAGGGGAATTGCTTAAACGCTTCAGTCATTACTCTGTGTGACAGTGTCAGACAGTTTAAATACAATGGTGAACTAGTATATGCTGCTAAAGTGTTGTTTGTCAATCAGTTTTAGGCCCATCTAACATGTATTTGTCGAGTTATGATCATTTTCATCATTATGTGCACATGTGGGAAAAAACGCATTTTCAGCCGATTTAAACGTCGAAAAGGGGAATTGGTTAAACGCTTCAGTCATTACTCTTTGATACAGTGTCAGACAGTTTAAATACAACGGTGAACTAGTATATGCTGCTAAAGTGTTGTTTGTCAACCAGTTTTAGGCCCATCTAACATGTATTTGTCGAATTACGATCATTTTCCTCATTATGTGTACATGTGGGAAAAAACGCATTTTCAGCCGATTTAAACGTCGAAAAGGGGAATTGCTTAAACGCTTCAGTCATTACTCTGTGTGACAGTGTCAGACAGTTTAAATACAATGGTGAACTAGTATATGCTGCTAAAGTGTTGTTTGTCAACCAGTTTTAGGCCCACCTAACATGTATTTGTCGAGTTATGATCATTTTCATCATTATGTGCACATGTGGGAAAAAACGCATTTTCAGCCGATTTAAACGTCGAAAAGGGGAATTGCTTAAACGCTTCAGTCATTACTCTGTGTGACAGTGTCAGACAGTTTAAATACAATGGTGAACTAGTATATGCTGCTAAAGTGTAGTTTGTCAACCAGTTTTAGGCCCATCTAACATGTATTTGTGGAGTTAGGATCATTTTCATCATTATGTGTACATGTGGGAAAAAACGCATTTTCAGCCGATTTAAACGTCGAAAAGGGGAATTGCTTAAACGCTTCAGTCATTACTCTGTGTGACAGTGTCAGACAGTTTAAATACAATGGTGAACTAGTATATGCTGCTAAAGTGTTGTTTGTCAAACAGTTTTAGGCCCATGTAAAATGTATTTGTCGAGTTCTGATCATTTTCATCATTGTGTGCACATGTGGGAAAAAACGCATTTTCAGCCGATTTAAACGTCGAAAAGGGGAATTGCTTAAACGCTTCAGTCATTACTCTGTGTGACAGTGTCAGACAGTTTAAATACGATGGTGAACTAGTATATGCTGCTAAAGTGTTGTTTGTCAAACAGTTTTAGGCCCATCTAACATGTATTTTTCGAGTTATGGTCATTTTCATCATTATGTGCACATGTGGGAAAAAACGCATTTTCAGCCGATTTAAACGTCGAAAAGGGGAATTGCTTAAACGCTTCAGTCATTACTCTGTGTGACAGTGTCAGACAGTTTAAATACAATGGTGAACTAGTATATGCTGCTAAAGTGTTGTTTGTCAACCAGTTTTAGGCCCATCTAACATGTATTTGTCGAGTTATGATCATTTTCATCATTATGTGCACATGTGGGAAAAAACGCATTTTCAGCCGATTTAAACGTCGAAAAGGGGAATTGCTTAAACGCTTCAGTCATTACTCTGTGTGACAGTGTCAGACAGTTTAAATACAATGGTGAACTAGTATATGCTGCTAAAGTGTAGTTTGTCAACCAGTTTTAGGCCCATCTAACATGTATTTGTCGAATTATGATCATTTTCATCATTATGTGTACATGTGGGAAAAAACGCATTTTCAGCCGATTTAAACGTCGAAAAGGGGAATTGCTTAAACGCTTCAGTCATTACTCTGTGTGACAGTGTCAGACAGTTTAAATACAATGGTGAACTAGTATATGCTGCTAAAGCGTTGTTTGTCAAACAGTTTTAGGCCCATACAACATGTATTTGTCGAGGTATGAGCATTTTCAGAACATTGGACGGTTTGCTGTCTAGCTGAATTAGAGAAACACCGAACCATTGTCTCTTCAGAGGTGAATGATTCAGGATGCTGCAGTACAGCATTGAAATTTAATTAATATGATGAACTATTATGTGCTTCCTAAGTTTTTCTCTCAGATTTCTATGCCCATCTAACATGTATTTCTGGAGTTATTATCATTTTCAGAACTTGTGACGGTTTGCTGTCTAGCTGAATTAGAGAAACACCGAACCATTGTCTCTTCAGAGGTGAATGATTCAGAATGCTGCAGTACAGCATAGAAATTTAATTAATATGATGAACTATTATGTGCTTCTTAAGTGTTTCTCACAGATTTCTAGGCCAATCTAACATGTATTTGTGGAGTTATGATCATTTTCATCATTGTGTGCACATGTGGGAAAAAACGCATTTTCAGCCGATTTAAACGTCGAAAAGGGGAATTGGTTAAACGCTTCAGTCATTACTCTGTGTGACAGTGTCAGACAGTTTAAATACAATGGTGAACTAGTATATGCTGCTAAAGTGTTGTTTGTCAAACAGTTTTAGGCCCATGTAAAATATATTTGTGGAATTAGGATCATTTTCATCATTGTGTGCACATGTGGGAAAAAACGCATTTTCAGCCGATTTAAACGTCGAAAAGGCGTATTGGTTAAACGCTTCACTCATTACTCTGTGTGACAGTGTCAGACAGTTTAAATACAATGGTGAACTAGTATATGCTGCTAAAGCGTTGTTTGTCAAACAGTTTTAGGCCCATACAACATGTATTTGTCGAGGTATGAGCATTTTCAGAACATTGGACGGTTTGCTGTCTAGCTGAATTAGAGAAACACCGAACCATTGTCTCTTCAGCGGTGAATGATTCAGAATGCTGCAGTACAGCATTGAAATTTAATTAATATGATGAACTATTATGTGCTTCCTAAGTTTTTCTCTCAGATTTCTATGCCCATCTAACATGTATTTCTGGAGTTATGATCATTTTCAGAACTTGTGAAGGTTTGCTGTCTAGCTGAATTAGAGAAACACCGAACCATTGTCTCTTCAGAGGTGAATGATTCAGAATGCTGCAGTACAGCATAGAAATTTAATTAATATGATGAACTATTATGTGCTTCCTAAGTTTTTCTCTCAGATTTCTATGCCCATCTCACATGTATTTGGGGAGTTAGGATCATTTTCATCATAGTGTGCACATGTGGGATAAAACGCATTTTCAGCCGATTTAAACGTCGAATAGGGGAATTGGTTAAACGCTTCAGTCATTACTCTGTGTGACAGTGTCAGACAGTTTAAATACAATGGTGAACTAGTATATGCTGCTAAAGTGTTGTTTGTCAAAATGTTTTAGGCCCATTTAAATTGTATTTGTCGAGTTATGATCATTTTCATCATTATGTGCAAATGTGGGAAAAATGCATTTTCAGCCGATTTAAACGTCGAAAAGGGGAATTGGTTAAACGCTTCAGTCATTACTCTGTGTGACAGTGTCAGACAGTTTAAATACAATGGTGAACTAGAATATGCTGCTAAAGCGTTGTTTGTCAAACAGTTTTAGGCCCATACAACATGTATTTGTCGAGGTATGAGCATTTTCAGAACATTGGACGGTTTGCTGTCTAGCTGAATTAGAGAAACACCGAACCATTGTCTCTTCAGAGGTGAATGATTCAGAATGCTGCAGTACAGCATTGAAATTTAATTAATATGATGAACTATTATGTGCTTCCTAAGTTTTTCTCTCAGATTTCTATGCCCATCTAACATGTATTTCTGGAGTTATGATCATTTTCAGAACTTGTGACGGTTTGCTGTCTAGCTGAATTAGAGAAACACCGAACCATTGTCTCTTCAGAGGTGAATGATTCAGAATGCTGCAGTACAGCATAGAAATTTAATTAATATGATGAACTATTATGTGCTTCTTAAGTGTTTCTCACAGATTTCTAGGCCCATCTAACATGTATTTGTGGAGTTATGATCATTTTCATCATTATGTGAACATGTGGGAAAAAACGCATTTTCAGCCGATTTAAACGTCGAAAAGGGGAATTGCTTAAACGCTTCAGTCATTACTCTGTGTGACAGTGTCAGACAGTTTAAATACAATGGTGAACTAGTATATGCTGCTAAAGCGTTGTTTGTCAAAAAGTTTTAGGCCCATTCAACATGTATTTGTCGAGGTATGAGCATTTTCAGAACATTGGACGGTTTGCTGTCTAGCTGAATTAGAGAAACACCGAACCATTGTCTCTTCAGAGGTGAATGATTCAGAATGCTGCAGTACAGCATAGAAATGTAATTAATATGATGAACTATTATGTCCTTCTTAAGTGTTTCTCACAGAGTTCTAGGCCCATCTAACATGTATTTGTGGAGTTATGATTATTTTCAGAACTTTTGACGGTTTGCTGTCTAGCTGAATTAGAGAAACACCGAACCAGATTAACCAGGTTAAACGCTTCAGTCATTACTCTGTGTGAAAGTGTCAGACAGTTTAAATACAATGATGAACTAGTATGTGCTGCTAAAGTGTTGTTTGTCAAACAGTTTTAGTCCCATACAACATGTATTTGTCGAGTCGAAAAACTTCAAAATATACAACGCCGAAAAATATCACAAATACTTCAAAATATACAACCCAGATAAATATCCCAAAAACGACATACGGAAAATGTCGAAAAACCTCAAAATACACAACGCCAAAAAATGTCCCAAAAACGTCAAAATATACAACCCAGGTAATATCCCAAAAACGATATAAAACTATGTCGAAAAACGTCAAAATATACAACGCCAAAAAATATCCCAGAAACTACATAATACTATGTCGAAAAAAGTCAAAATATACAACGCCAAATATGTCCCAAAAACGTCAAAATATACAACCCAGAGAAATATCCCAAAAACGACATAATACTATGTCGAAAAATGTCAAAATATACAACACGAAAAAATTTCCCAAAAACGACATAATACTATGTCGAAAAACGTCAAAATATACCACGTCGAAAAATATCACAATAACATAAAAATTTACAACCCAGATAAATATCCCAAAAACGACATACGGAAAATGTTGAAAAACGTCAAAATACACAACGCCAAAAAATGTCCCAAAAACGTCAAAATATACAACCCAGGTAATATCCCAAAAACGATATAAAACTATGTCGAAAAACGTCAAAATATACAACGCCAAAAAATATCCCAGAAACTACATAATACTATGTCGAAAAAAGTCAAAATATACAACGCCAAATATGTCCCAAAAACGTCAAAATATACAACCCAGAGAAATATCCCAAAAACGACATAATACTATGTCGAAAAATGTCAAAATATACAACACGAAAAAATTTCCCAAAAACGACATAATACTATGTCGAAAAACGTCAAAATATACCACGTCGAAAAATATCACAATAACATAAAAATTTACAACCCAGATAAATATCCCAAAAACGACATACGGAAAATGTCGAAAAACGTCAAAATACACAACGCCAAAAAATGTCCCAAAAACGTCAAAATATACAACCCAGGTAATATCCCAAAAACGATATAAAACTATGTCGAAAAACGTCAAAATATACAACGCCAAAAAATATCCCAGAAACTACATAATACTATGTCGAAAAAAGTCAAAATATACAACGCCAAATATGTCCCAAAAACGTCAAAATATACAACCCAGAGAAATATCCCAAAAACGACATAATACTATGTCGAAAAACGTCAAAATATACAACACGAAAAAATTTCCCAAAAACGACATAATACTATGTCGAAAAACGTCAAAATATACCACGTCGAAAAATATCACAATAACGTAAAAATATACAACCCAGATAAATATTCCAAAAACGACATACTTGTTACGTCGAAAAAAGTCAAAATATACAATGCCAAAATATGTCCAAAGACGTCAAAATATACAACCCAGATAAATATCCCAAGAACGACATACTTGTTACGTCGAAAAAAGGCAAAATATACAACACCAAAAAATATCCCAAAAACTACATAATACTATGTCGAAGAACGTCAAAATATACAACACCAAAAAATATCCCAAAAACGACATAATACTATGTCGAAAAACGTCAAAATATACCACGTCGAAAAATATCACAATAACGTAAAAATATACAACCCAGATAAATATTCCAAAAACGACATACTTGTTACGTCGAAAAAAGTCAAAATATACAATGCCAAAATATGTCCAAAGACGTCAAAATATACAACCCAGATAAATATCCCAAGAACGACATACTTGTTACGTCGAAAAAAGGCAAAATATACAACACCAAAAAATATCCCAAAAACTATATAATACTATGTCGAAAAACGTCAAAATATACAACGCCAAAATATGTCCCAAAAACGTCAAAATATACAACCCAGATAAATATCCCAAAAACAATATATTACTATGTCGAAAAACGTCAAAAAATACAACGCCAAAAAATATCCCAAAAACTACATAATACTATGTCGAAGAACGTCAAAATATACAACACCAAAAAATATCCCAAAAACTACATAATTCCTATCTGTCACTGTCACACAGAATAATGACTGTAGCTTTTAACCAATTCGCCTTTTCGACGTTTAAATCGGCTGAAAATGCATTTTTTCCCACATGTGCACACTATGATGAAAATGATCATAACTCCACAAGTACATGTTAGATGGGCCTAAAACTCTGTGAGAAACACTTAAGAAGCACATAATAGTTCCTCATATTAGATTTCAATGGTGTACGGCAGCATTCTGAATCATTCACCTATAAAGAGACAAAGGTTCGGTGTTTCTCTAATTCAGCTAGACCGCAAATCGTCCAAAGTTCTGAAAATGCTCATAACTCGAAAAATACATTTTATATGGGCCTAAAACTGTTTGACCAACAACACTTTAGCAGCATATACTAGTTCATCATTGTATTTAAACTGTCTGTCACTGTCACACAGAGTAATGACTGTAGCTTATAACCAATTCGCCTTTTCGACGTTTAAATCGGCTGAAAATGCGTTTTTTCCCACATGTGCACACTATGATGAAAATGATCATAACTCCACAAATACATGTTAGATCGGCCTAAAACTCTGTGAGAAACACTTAAGAAGCACAGACTAGTTCATCATATTAATTAAATTTCTATGCTGTACTGCAGCATTCTGAATCATTCACCTCTGAAGAGACAATGGGTCGGTGTTTCTCTAATTCAGTTAGACAGCAAACCGTCCAAAGTTCTGAAAATTATCATAACTCGAAAAATTCATGTTAGATGGGTCTAAAACTCTGTGAGAAACACTAATGGACCACATAATAGTTCATCATATTAATCAAATTTCTATGCTGTACTGCAGCATTCTGAACCATTCACCTTTGATGAGACAACGGTTCAGTGTTTCTCTAATTCAGCTTGAAAGCAAACCGTTCAAAGTTCTGAAACTGCTCATAACTCGACAAATAGATGTTGTATGGGACTAAAACTGTTTGACAAACAACACTTTAGCAGCACAGACTAGTTCATCATATTAATTACATTTCTATGCTGTACTGCAGCATTCTGAATCATTCACCTCTGAAGAGACAATGGTTCGGTGTTTCTCTAATTCAGCTAGACAGCAAACCGTCCACAGTTCTGAAAATGATCATAACTCCACAGATACATGTTAGATGGTTCTAGAACTCTGTGAGAAAAAACTTAAGAAGCACATAATAGTTCATCAAATTAATCAAATTTCTATGCTGTACTGCACCATTCTGAATCATTCACCTTTGATGAGACAATGGTTCGGTATTGAAAGAAAGATTGAATGATTGAAAGAAATGTAGATTGAAATAAAGAATGAAAGAAAGATTTGAAGTAAGAATGAAATATTGAAAGAAAGATTTTAGGAAAGGTTGAAAGACTGAAAGAAAGAATGAAAGATTGAAAGAAAGATTGAAAGATTGAAAGAAATATTGAAAGAAAGAGAATTTGAAAGTAAGAAAGATTGAAAGTAATAAAGATTGAAAGAAATAATAAAAGAAAAATTGAAACATTGAAAGATTGAAAGATTAAAAGAAAGATTGAAAGAAAGATTTAAAGAAAATTGAAAGACTGAAAGTTAGAATGAAAGAAAGATTGAAAGTTTGAAAGAAAGAATGAAAGAATTAAAGAAAGATTGAAAGAAACATTGAAAGAAAGAATGAAAGATTGAAAGAAAGAATGAAAGAATGAAAGAAATACTGTAAGAAAGAAAGATTGAAAGTAAGAACGATTGAAAGAAAGATTTATTGAAAGATTGAAAGACTGAAAGAAAGAATGAAAGATTGAAAGAAATATTGAAAGAAAGAGAGATTGAAAGATTAAAAGATTGAAAGAAAGATTGAAAGTAATAAAGATTGAAAGAAAGAATGGAGGAATAATTGAAAGATTGAAAGAAAAAATCAAAGAATTAAAGAAAGATTGTAAGAAATATTGAAAGAAAGATTGAAAGATTGAAAGAAAGAAAGATTGAAAGAAAGAATGAAAGAAAGACTGTAAGAAAGAATGAAAGTAAGAAAGAAATATTGAAAGATTGAAAGAAATATTGAAAGAAAGAAAGATTGAAAGTAAGAACGATTGAAAGAAAGATTGAAAGAAAGACTGAAAGCTTGAAAGAAAAAATGAAAGAAAGATTTTAAGAAAGGTTGAAAGACTGAAGGAAAGAATGAAAGATTGAAAGAAAGAATGAAAAAACGATTGAAAGAAAAAATGAAAGAATGATAGAAAGATTGAAAGAAAGATTGAATGTTTGAAAGAAAGATTGAAAGTATGAAAGATCGAAAGAAATATTGAAAGAAAGAGAGATTGAAAGATTAAAAGATTGAAAGAAAGATTGAAAGTGATGAAGTTTGAAAGAAAGAATGAAGGAAAAACTGAAAGATTGAAAGACTGAAAGAATGAATGAAAGAAAGATTGAAAGGTTGAATGAAAAAATGAAAAACTTAAAGAAAGATTGAAAGAAATATTGAAAGATAGATTGAAAGATTGAAAGAAAGAAAGATTGAACGAAAGAATGAAAGAAAGATTGTAAGAAAGAATGAAAGTAAGAAAGAAAGATTGAAAGATTGAAAGAAATATTGAAAGAAAGAAAGATTGAAAATAAGAAAGATTGAAAGAAAGATTGAAAGTAATAAAGATTGAAAGAAATAACAAAAGAAAGATTGAACGATTGGAAGAAATATTGAAAGATAGAAAAATTTAAAGTAAGAAAGATTGAAAGTAATAAAGATTGAAAGAAATAACAAAAGAAAGATTGAAAGAAAGAATGAAAGAAAGATTGAACGATTGGAAGAAATATTGAAAGATAGAAAAATTTAAAGTAAGAAAGATTGAAAGAAAGAATAAAAGAAAGATTGAAAGTATTGAAGATCGAAATAAATATTTAAAGAAAGATTGAAAGATTGAAAGAAAGAATGAAATAACGATTGAAAGAAAGAATGAAAGAATGAAAGAAAAATTGAAAGATTGAAAGAAATATTGAAAGAAAGAGAGATTGAAAGATTAAAAGATTGAAAGAAAGATTGAAAGTGATGAAGTTTGATAGAAAGAATAAAGGAAAAACTGAAAGATTGAAAGACTGAAAGAATGAATGAAAGAAAGATTGAAAGATTGAATGAAAAAATGAAAAACTTAAAGAAAAATTGAAAGAAATATTGAAAGATAGATTGAAAGATTGAAAGAAAGAAAGATTGAAAGAAAGAATGAAAGAAAGATTGTAAGAAAGAATGAAAGTAAGAAAGAAAGATTGAAAGATTGAAAGAAATATTGAAAGAAAGAAAGATTGAAACTAAGAACGATTGAAAGAAAGATTGAAAGAAAGATTGAAAGCTTGAAAGAAAGATTGAAAGAAAGATTTTAAGAAAGGTTGAAAGACTGAAAGAAAGAATGAAAGATTGAAAGAAAGAATGAAAGAACGATTGAAAGAAAGAATGAAAGAATGAAAGAAATATTGAAAGATTGAAAGAAATATTGAAAGAAAGAGAGAATGAAAATAAGAAAGATTGAAAGAAAGATTGAAAGTAATAAAGATTGAAAGAAAGAATGAAAGAAAAATTGAAAGATTGATCGATTGAAAGAAAGATTGAAAGAAAGATTTAAAGAAAGATTGAAAGACTGAAAGAAAGAATGAATAAAAGAATTAAAGAAAGATTGAAGGTTTGAAAGATTGAAAGAAAGATTGAAAGAAAGATTGAAAAAAAGATTGAAAAAAGAAAAATTGAAAGAAAGATTGAAAGAAATATTGAAAGACTGAAGGAAAGAATGAAAGAAAGATGGAAAGAAAGATTGAAAGAAAGAAAGATTTAAAGTAAGAAAGATTGAAAGAAATATTGAAAGAAAGATTGAAAGATTGAAAGATTGAAAGAAAGAATGAAAGAAAGATTGAAAGATTGAAAGAAAGATTGAAAGTTTGAAAGAAATATTGAAAGACTGAAAGAAAGATTGCAAGAAAGATTGAAAAAAAAGAAAGATTTAAAGATAGAATAAAAGAAAGATTAAAGAAATATTGAAAGACAGAAAGATTGAAAGAAACAATGAAAGAAAGATTGAAAGATTAAAAGAAAGAATGAAAGAAAGATTGAAAAATTGAAAGATTGAAAGAAAGACTAAAAGAAAGAAAGAACGATTGAAAGAAAGATTGAAAGAAAGATTGAAAGAAAGAAAGATTGTAAGAAAGAATGAAACAAAGATTAAAATAAAGAATGAAAGAAAGATTGAAAGAAAGATTGAAAGAAAGATGGAAAGAAAGTTTGAAAGAAAGAAAGATTGAAAGAAATAACAAAAGAAAGATTGAAAGAAATAATGAAAGAAAGATTGAACGATTGGAAGAAATATTGAAAGATAGAAAAATTGAAAGTAAGAAAGATTGAAAGA
Organism: Zeus faber; assembly: GCF_960531495.2. NCBI lineage: Eukaryota > Metazoa > Chordata > Actinopteri > Zeiformes > Zeidae > Zeus > Zeus faber. The sequence continues at coordinate 420,162 of NC_137199.1, read as the reverse complement.
AAGAATGAAAGAAAGATTGAAAGATTGAAAGAAAGAATGAAAGAAAGATTGAAAGATTGAAAGAAAGATTGAAAGAATGATTGAAAGATTGAAATATTTAAAGAAAGATTGAAAGAAAGAATGAAAGAACGATTGAAAGAAAGAATGAAAGAATGAAACAAAAATTGACAGATTGAAAGAAATATTGAAAGAAAGAGAGATTGAAAGATTAAAAGATTGAAAGAAAGATTGAAAGTTATGAAGATTGAAAGAAAGAATGAAGGAAAAACTGAAAGATTGAAAGATTGAAAGAAATATTGAAAGATAGATTGAAAGATTGAAAGAAAGAATGAAAGAAAGATTGTAAGAAAGAATGAAAGTAAGAAAGAAAGATTGAAAGATATATTGAAAGAAAGAAAGATTGAAAGTAAGAACGATTGAAAGAAAGATTGAAAGAAAGATGGAAAGAAAGATTGAAAGCTGGAAAGAAAGATTGAAAGAAAGATTTTAAGAAAGGTTGAAAGACTGAAAGAAAGAATGAAAGATTGAAAGAAAGAATGAAAGAATGATTGAAAGAAAGAATGAAAGAATGAAAGAAAGATAAAAAGCTTGAAAGAAATATTGAAAGAAAGAAAGAATGAAAGTAAGAAAGATTGAAAGAAAGAATGAAAGGAAAATTGAAAGATTGAAATATTGAAAGAAAGATTGAAAGAAAGATTGAAAGAAAGATTGAAAGATTGAAATATTGAAAGAAAGATTGAAAGAAAGATTGAAAGAAAGAAAGATATAAAGAATGAAAGATTTAAAGAAAGATTGAAAGACTAAAAATAAGAATGAAAAAAAACAATGAAAGAAAGATTGAAAAAAGAAAGATTGAAAGAAAGAATGAAATAACGATTGAAAAAAGAAAGAAAGATTGAAAGAAAGATTGAAAGAAAGATTGAAAAAAAAGAAAGATTTAAAGATAGAATAAAAGAAAGATTGAAAGAAATATTGAAAGACAGAAAGATTGAAAGAAACAATGAAAGAAAGATTGAAAGAATAAAAGAAAGAATGAAAGAAAGATTGAAAAATTGAAAGATTGAAAGAAAGACTAAAAGAAAGAAAGAACGATTGAAAGAAAGATTGAAAGAAAGATTGAAAGAAAGAAAGATTGTAAGAAAGAATGAAACAAAGATTGAAATAAAGAATGAAAGAAAGATTGAAAGAAAGAATGAAAGAAAGATTGAAAGAAAGATGGAAAGAAATAACAAAAGAAAGATTGAAAGAAATAATGAAAGAAAGATTGAACGAGTGGAAGAAATATTGAAAGATAGAAAAATTGAAAGTAAGAAAGATTGAAAGAAAGAATGAAAGAAAGATTGAAAGATTGAAAGAAATAATGAAAGAAAGATTGAAAGATTGAAATATTGAAAGAAAGAATGAAAGAATGATTGAAAGATTGAAAGAAAGAATGAAAGAACGATTGAAAGAACGAATGAAAGAATGAAAGAAAAATTGACAGATTGAAAGAAATATTGAAAGAAAGAGAGATTGAAAGATTAAAAGATTGAAAGAAAGATTGAAAGTGATGAAGTTTGATAGAAAGAATGAAGGAAAAACTGAAAGATTGAAAGACTGAAAGAATGAATGAAAGAAAGATTGAAAGATTGAATGAAAAAATGAAAAACTTAAAGAAAGATTGAAAGAAATATTGAAAGATAGATTAAAAGATTGAAAGAAAGAAAGATTGAAAGAAAGAATGAAAGAAAGATTGTAAGAAAGAATGAAAGTAAGAAAGAAAGATTGAAAGATTGAAAGAAATATTGAAAGAAAGAAAGATTGAAACTAAGAACGATTGAAAGAAAGATTGAAAGAAAGATTGAAAGCTTGAAAGAAAGATTGAAAGAAAGATTTTAAGAAAGGTTGAAAGACTGAAAGAAAGAATGAAAGATTGAAAGAAAGAATGAAAGAACGATTGAAAGAAAGAATGAAAGAATGAAAGAAATATTGAAAGATTGAAAGAAATATTGAAAGAAAGAGAGAATGAAAATAAGAAAGATTGAAAGAAAGATTGAAAGTAATAAAGATTGAAAGAAAGAATGAAAGATTGATCGATTGAAAGAAAGATTGAAAGAAAGATTTAAAGAAAGATTGAAAGACTGAAAGAAAGAATGAATAAAAGAATTAAAGAAAGATTGAAGGTTTGAAAGATTGAAAGAAAGATTGAAAGAAAGATTGAAAAAAAGATTGAAAAAAGAAAAATTGAAAGAAAGATTGAAAGAAATATTGAAAGACTGAAGGAAAGAATGAAAGAAAGATGGAAAGAAAGATTGAAAGAAAGAAAGATTTAAAGTAAGAAAGATTGAAAGAAATATTGAAAGAAGGATTGAAAGAAAGATTGAAAGATTGAAAGATTGAAAGATTGAAAGAAAGATTGAAAGATTGAAAGAAAGATTGAAAGTTTGAAAGAAATATTGAAAGACTGAAAGAAAGATTGCAAGAAAGATTGAAAAAAAAGAAAGATTTAAAGATAGAATAAAAGAAAGATTGAAAGAAATATTGAAAGACAGAAAGATTGAAAGAAACAATGAAAGAAAGATTGAAAGATTAAAAGAAAGAATGAAAGAAAGATTGAAAAATTGAAAGATTGAAAGAAAGACTAAAAGAAAGAAAGAACGATTGAAAGAAAGATTGAAAGAAAGATTGAAAGAAAGAAAGATTGTAAGAAAGAATGAAACAAAGATTAAAATAAAGAATGAAAGAAAGATTGAAAGAAAGATTGAAAGAAAGATGGAAAGAAAGTTTGAAAGAAAGAAAGATTGAAAGAAATAACAAAAGAAAGATTGAAAGAAATAATGAAAGAAAGATTGAACGATTGGAAGAAATATTGAAAGATAGAAAAATTGAAAGTAAGAAAGATTGAAAGAAAGAATGAAAGAAAGATTGAAAGATTGAAAGAAAGAATGAAAGAAAGATTGAAAGATTGAAAGAAAGATTGAAAGAATGATTGAAAGATTGAAATATTTAAAGAAAGATTGAAAGAAAGAATGAAAGAACGATTGAAAGAAAGAATGAAAGAATGAAACAAAAATTGACAGATTGAAAGAAATATTGAAAGAAAGAGAGATTGAAAGATTAAAAGATTGAAAGAAAGATTGAAAGTTATGAAGATTGAAAGAAAGAATGAAGGAAAAACTGAAAGATTGAAAGATTGAAAGAAATATTGAAAGATAGATTGAAAGATTGAAAGAAAGAATGAAAGAAAGATTGTAAGAAAGAATGAAAGTAAGAAAGAAAGATTGAAAGATATATTGAAAGAAAGAAAGATTGAAAGTAAGAACGATTGAAAGAAAGATTGAAAGAAAGATGGAAAGAAAGATTGAAAGCTGGAAAGAAAGATTGAAAGAAAGATTTTAAGAAAGGTTGAAAGACTGAAAGAAAGAATGAAAGATTGAAAGAAAGAATGAAAGAATGATTGAAAGAAAGAATGAAAGAATGAAAGAAAGATAAAAAGCTTGAAAGAAATATTGAAAGAAAGAGAGAATGAAAGTAAGAAAGATTGAAAGAAAGAATGAAAGGAAAATTGAAAGATTGAAATATTGAAAGAAAGATTGAAAGAAAGATTGAAAGAAAGATTGAAAGATTGAAATATTGAAAGAAAGATTGAAAGAAAGATTGAAAGAAAGAAAGATATAAAGAATGAAAGATTTAAAGAAAGATTGAAAGACTAAAAATAAGAATGAAAAAAAACAATGAAAGAAAGATTGAAAAAAGAAAGATTGAAAGAAAGAATGAAATAACGATTGAAAAAAGAAAGAAAGATTGAAAGAAAGATTGAAAGAAAGATTGAAAAAAAAGAAAGATTTAAAGATAGAATAAAAGAAAGATTGAAAGAAATATTGAAAGACAGAAAGATTGAAAGAAACAATGAAAGAAAGATTGAAAGAATAAAAGAAAGAATGAAAGAAAGATTGAAAAATTGAAAGATTGAAAGAAAGACTAAAAGAAAGAAAGAACGATTGAAAGAAAGATTGAAAGAAAGATTGAAAGAAAGAAAGATTGTAAGAAAGAATGAAACAAAGATTGAAATAAAGAATGAAAGAAAGATTGAAAGAAAGAATGAAAGAAAGATTGAAAGAAAGATGGAAAGAAATAACAAAAGAAAGATTGAAAGAAATAATGAAAGAAAGATTGAACGAGTGGAAGAAATATTGAAAGATAGAAAAATTGAAAGTAAGAAAGATTGAAAGAAAGAATGAAAGAAAGATTGAAAGATTGAAAGAAATAATGAAAGAAAGATTGAAAGATTGAAATATTGAAAGAAAGAATGAAAGAATGATTGAAAGATTGAAAGAAAGAATGAAAGAACGATTGAAAGAACGAATGAAAGAATGAAAGAAAAATTGACAGATTGAAAGAAATATTGAAAGAAAGAGAGATTGAAAGATTAAAAGATTGAAAGAAAGATTGAAAGTGATGAAGTTTGATAGAAAGAATGAAGGAAAAACTGAAAGATTGAAAGACTGAAAGAATGAATGAAAGAAAGATTGAAAGATTGAATGAAAAAATGAAAAACTTAAAGAAAGATTGAAAGAAATATTGAAAGATAGATTGAAAGATTGAAAGAAAGAAAGATTGAAAGAAAGAATGAAAGAAAGATTGTAAGAAAGAATGAAAGTAAGAAAGAAAGATTGAAAGATTGAAAGAAATATTGAAAGAAAGAAAGATTGAAACTAAGAACGATTGAAAGAAAGATTGAAAGAAAGATTGAAAGCTTGAAAGAAAGATTGAAAGAAAGATTTTAAGAAAGGTTGAAAGACTGAAAGAAAGAATGAAAGATTGAAAGAAAGAATGAAAGAACGATTGAAAGAAAGAATGAAAGAATGAAAGAAATATTGAAAGATTGAAAGAAATATTGAAAGAAAGAGAGAATGAAAATAAGAAAGATTGAAAGAAAGATTGAAAGTAATAAAGATTGAAAGAAAGAATGAAAGATTGATCGATTGAAAGAAAGATTGAAAGAAAGATTTAAAGAAAGATTGAAAGACTGAAAGAAAGAATGAATAAAAGAATTAAAGAAAGATTGAAGGTTTGAAAGATTGAAAGAAAGATTGAAAGAAAGATTGAAAAAAAGATTGAAAAAAGAAAAATTGAAAGAAAGATTGAAAGAAATATTGAAAGACTGAAGGAAAGAATGAAAGAAAGATGGAAAGAAAGATTGAAAGAAAGAAAGATTTAAAGTAAGAAAGATTGAAAGAAATATTGAAAGAAGGATTGAAAGAAAGATTGAAAGATTGAAAGATTGAAAGAAAGATTGAAAGATTGAAAGAAAGATTGAAAGTTTGAAAGAAATATTGAAAGACTGAAAGAAAGATTGCAAGAAAGATTGAAAAAAAAGAAAGATTTAAAGATAGAATAAAAGAAAGATTGAAAGAAATATTGAAAGACAGAAAGATTGAAAGAAACAATGAAAGAAAGATTGAAAGATTAAAAGAAAGAATGAAAGAAAGATTGAAAAATTGAAAGATTGAAAGAAAGACTAAAAGAAAGAAAGAACGATTGAAAGAAAGATTGAAAGAAAGATTGAAAGAAAGAAAGATTGTAAGAAAGAATGAAACAAAGATTAAAATAAAGAATGAAAGAAAGATTGAAAGAAAGATTGAAAGAAAGATGGAAAGAAAGTTTGAAAGAAAGAAAGATTGAAAGAAATAACAAAAGAAAGATTGAAAGAAATAATGAAAGAAAGATTGAACGATTGGAAGAAATATTGAAAGATAGAAAAATTGAAAGTAAGAAAGATTGAAAGAAAGAATGAAAGAAAGATTGAAAGATTGAAAGATTGAAAGAAAGAATGAAAGAAAGATTGAAAGATTGATATATAGAAAGAAAGAATGAAAGAAAGATTGAAAGATTGAAAGAAAGATTGAAAGAATGATTGAAAGATTGAAATATTTAAAGAAAGATTGAAAGAAAGAATGAAAGAACGATTGAAAGAAAGAATGAAAGAATGAAACAAAAATTGACAGATTGAAAGAAATATTGAAAGAAAGAGAGATTGAAAGATTAAAAGATTGAAAGAAAGATTGAAAGTTATGAAGATTGAAAGAAAGAATGAAGGAAAAACTGAAAGATTGAAAGATTGAAAGAAATATTGAAAGATAGATTGAAAGATTGAAAGAAAGAATGAAAGAAAGATTGTAAGAAAGAATGAAAGTAAGAAAGAAAGATTGAAAGATATATTGAAAGAAAGAAAGATTGAAAGTAAGAACGATTGAAAGAAAGATTGAAAGAAAGATGGAAAGAAAGATTGAAAGCTGGAAAGAAAGATTGAAAGAAAGATTTTAAGAAAGGTTGAAAGACTGAAAGAAAGAATGAAAGATTGAAAGAAATATTCAAAGAAAGATTGAAAGATTGAAAGAAAGAATGAAAGAAAGATTGAAAGAAAGATTGAAAGTAATAAAGATTGAAAGAAAGAATGAAAGAAAAATTGAAAGATTGAAAGATTGAAAGAAAGATTGAAAGAAAGATTGAAAGAAAGATTGAAAGTAATAAAGATTGAAAGAAATATTCAAAGAAAGATTGAAAGAATGAAAGAAAGATTGAAAGATTGAAAGAAAGAATGAAAGAAAGATTGAAAGAAAGATTGAAAGATTGAAAGAAAGAATGAAAGAAAGATTGAAAGATTGAAAGAAAGAATGAATGAAAGATTGAAAAAAAGATTGAAAAAAAGAAAGATTGAAAGAAAGATTGAAAGAAAGATTGAAAGATTGAAAGAAAGAATGAAAGAAAAATTGAAAGATTGAAAGAACGAATGAAGAAAGATTGAAAAAAAGATTGAAAAAAAGAAAGATTGAAAGAAAGATTGAAAAAAGAAAGAACGATTGAAAGATTGAAAGAAATATTGAAAGACAGAAAGATTGAAAGAAATAATGAAAGAAAGATTGAAAGATTAAAGGAAAGAATGAAAGAAAGATTGAAAGATTAAACATTTGAAAGAAAGATTGCAAGAAAGATTGAAAAAAGAAAGATTGAACGAAAGAATGAAAGAAAGATTGAAAGAAAGAATGAAAGAAAGATTGAAAGATTGAAAGAAAGATTGAAATATTGAAAGAAAGAATGAAAGAAAGATTGAAAGATTGAAAGAAAGATTGAAAAAAAGATTGAAAGACTGAAAGAAAGAATGAAAGAAAGATTGAAAGAAAGATTTAAAGGAGGATTGAAAGATTGAAATATTGATAGAAAGATTGAAAGAAAGATTGATTGAAAGAAAGATATAAAGAATGAAAAACTTAAAGAAAGATTGAAAGACTAAAAGTAAGAATGAAAAAAAAGAATGAAAGAAAGATTGAAAAAAAGAAAGATTGAAAGAAAGAAAGATTTATAGAAAGAATGAAAGAACGATTGAAAAAAGAAAGAAAGATTGAAAGAAAGATTGAAAGAAAGAAAGATTGAAAGAAATATTAAAGAAAGATTGAAAGATTGAAAGAAAGAATGAAAGAAAGATTGAAAAAAAGATTGAAAAAAAGAAAGACTGAAAGAAATATTGACAGAAAAATTGAAAGATTGAAAGAAAGAATGAAAGAAAGATTGAAAGATTGAAAGAAAGAATGAAAGAAAGATTGAAAAAAAGATTGAAAAAAAGAAAGATTGAAAGAAAGATTGAAAGAAAGATTGAAAGATTGAAAGAAAGAATGAAAGAAAGATTGAAAGATTGAAAGAAAGAATGAAAGAAAGATTGAAAAAAAGATTGAAAAAAAGAAAGATTGAAAAAAGAAAGAAAGATTGAAAGATTGAAAGAAATATTGAAAGACAGAAAGATTGAAAGAAATAATGAAAGAACGATTGAAAGATTAAAAGAAAGAATGAAAGAATGAAAGAAAGATTGAAAGAAAGATTGAAAAAAGAAAGATTGAAAGAAAGAATGAAAGAAAGATTGAAAGAAAGATGGAAAGAAAGATTGAAAGAAAGTTTGAAAGAAATAATGAAAGAAAGATTGAACGATTGGAAGAAATATTGAAAGATAGAAAAATTGAAAGTAAGAAAGATTGAAAGAAAGAATGAAAGAATGATTGAAAGATTGAAAGAAAGAATGAAAGAAAGATTGAAAGATTGAAATATTGAAAGAAAGAAAGATTGAAAGATTGAAAGAAATATTGAAAGGCAGAAAGATTGAAAGAAATAATGAAAGAAAGATTGAAAGATTAAAAGAAAGAATGAAAGAAAGATTGAAAGATTGAAAGATTAAACAATTGAAAGAAAGATTGCAAGAAAGATTGAAAAAAGAAAGATTGAAAGAAAGAATAAAAGAAAGATTGAAAGAAAGATGGAAAGAAAGATTGAAAGAAAGTTTGAAAGAAAAAATGAAAGAAAGATTGAACGATTGGAAGAAATATTGAAAGATAGAAAAATTGAAAGTAAGAATGATTGAAAGAAAGAATGAAAGAAAGATTGAAAGATTGAAAGATTGAAATATTGAAAGAAAGAATGAAAAAAAGATTGAAAGACCGAAAGAAAGAATGAAAGAAAGACTGAAAGGTAAAAAAATTGAAAGAAAGATTGCAAAAAAGAGTGAAAAAACAAACATTTAAATAAAGAATGAAAGAAAGATTGAAAGATTGGAAGAAATATTGAAAGATAGAAAAAGTGAAAGAAAGAAAGATTGAAAGAAAGAATTAAAGAAAGATTGAAAGAAAGAATGAAAGAAAGATTGAAAGATTGAAATATTGATAGAAAGATTGAAAGAAAGATTGATTGAAAGAAAGATATAAAGAATGAAAGACTTAAAGAAAGATTGAAAGACTAAAAGTAAGAATGAAAAAAAAGAATGAAAGAAAGATTGAAAAAAAGAAAGATTGAAAGAAAGAAAGATTTATAGAAAGAATGAAAGAACGATTGAAAAAAGAAAGAAAGATTGAAAGAAAGATTGAAAGAAAGATTGAAAGAAAGAAAGATTGAAAGAAATATTGAAAGAAAGATTGAAAGATTGAAAGAAAGAATGAAAGAAAGATTGAAAAAAAGATTGAAAAAAAGAAAGATTGAAAGAAATATTGAAAGAAAGATTGAAAGATTGAAAGAAAGAATGAAAGAAAGATTGAAAGATTGAAAGAAAGAATGAAAGAAAGATTGAAATATTGAAAGAAAGAATGAAAGAAAGATTGAAAGATTGAAAGAAAGATTGAAAAAAAGATTGAAAGACTGAAAGAAAGAATGAAAGAAAGATTGAAAGAAAGATTTAAAGGAGGATTGAAAGATTGAAATATTGATAGAAAGATTGAAAGAAAGATTGATTGAAAGAAAGATATAAAGAATGAAAAACTTAAAGAAAGATTGAAAGACTAAAAGTAAGAATGAAAAAAAAGAATGAAAGAAAGATTGAAAAAAAGAAAGATTGAAAGAAAGAAAGATTTATAGAAAGAATGAAAGAACGATTGAAAAAAGAAAGATTGAAAGAAAGATTGAAAGAAAGAAAGATTGAAAGAAATATTAAAGAAAGATTGAAAGATTGAAAGAAAGAATGAAAGAAAGATTGAAAAAAAGATTGAAAAAAAGAAAGACTGAAAGAAATATTGACAGAAAAATTGAAAGATTGAAAGAAAGAATGAAAGAAAGATTGAAAGATTGAAAGAAAGAATGAAAGAAAGATTGAAAGATTGAAAGAAAGAATGAAAGAAAGATTGAAAAAAAGATTGAAAAAAAGAAAGATTGAAAAAAGAAAGAAAGATTGAAAGATTGAAAGAAATATTGAAAGACAGAAAGATTGAAAGAAATAATGAAAGAACGATTGAAAGATTAAAAGAAAGAATGAAAGAATGAAAGAAAGATTGAAAGAAAGATTGAAAAAAGAAAGATTGAAAGAAAGAATGAAAGAAAGATTGAAAGAAAGATGGAAAGAAAGATTGAAAGAAAGTTTGAAAGAAATAATGAAAGAAAGATTGAACGATTGGAAGAAATATTGAAAGATAGAAAAATTGAAAGTAAGAAAGATTGAAAGAAAGAATGAAAGAATGATTGAAAGATTGAAAGAAAGAATGAAAGAAAGATTGAAAGATTGAAATATTGAAAGAAAGAAAGATTGAAAGATTGAAAGAAATATTGAAAGGCAGAAAGATTGAAAGAAATAATGAAAGAAAGATTGAAAGATTAAAAGAAAGAATGAAAGAAAGATTGAAAGATTGAAAGATTAAACAATTGAAAGAAAGATTGCAAGAAAGATTGAAAAAAGAAAGATTGAAAGAAAGAATGAAAGAAAGATTGAAAGAAAGATGGAAAGAAAGATTGAAAGAAAGTTTGAAAGAAAAAATGAAAGAAAGATTGAACGATTGGAAGAAATATTGAAAGATAGAAAAATTGAAAGTAAGAATGATTGAAAGAAAGAATGAAAGAAAGATTGAAAGATTGAAAGATTGAAATATTGAAAGAAAGAATGAAAAAAAGATTGAAAGACCGAAAGAAAGAATGAAAGAAAGACTGAAAGGTAAAAAAATTGAAAGAAAGATTGCAAAAAAGAGTGAAAAAACAAACATTTAAATAAAGAATGAAAGAAAGATTGAAAGATTGGAAGAAATATTGAAAGATAGAAAAAGTGAAAGAAAGAAAGATTGAAAGAAAGAATTAAAGAAAGATTGAAAGAAAGAATGAAAGAAAGATTGAAAGATTGAAATATTGATAGAAAGATTGAAAGAAAGATTGATTGAAAGAAAGATATAAAGAATGAAAGACTTAAAGAAAGATTGAAAGACTAAAAGTAAGAATGAAAAAAAAGAATGAAAGAAAGATTGAAAAAAAGAAAGATTGAAAGAAAGAAAGATTTATAGAAAGAATGAAAGAACGATTGAAAAAAGAAAGAAAGATTGAAAGAAAGATTGAAAGAAAGAAAGATTGAAAGAAATATTGAAAGAAAGATTGAAAGATTGAAAGAAAGAATGAAAGAAAGATTGAAAAAAAGATTGAAAAAAAGAAAGATTGAAAGAAATATTGAAAGAAAGATTGAAAGATTGAAAGAAAGAATGAAAGAAAGATTGAAAGATTGAAAGAAAGAATGAAAGAAAGATTGAAAAAAAGATTGAAAAAAAGAAAGATTGAAAGAAAGATTGAAAAAAGAAAGAAAGATTGAAAGATTGAAAGAAATATTGAAAGACAGAAAGATTGAAAGAAATAATGAAAGAAAGATTGAAAGATTAAAAGAAAGAATGAAAGAATGAAAGAAAGATTGAAAGATTGAAAGATTAAACAATTGAAAGAAAGATTGCAAGAAAGATTGAAAAAAGAAAGATTGAAAGAAAGAATGAAAGAAAGATTGAAAGAAAGATGGAAAGAAAGATTGAAAGAAAGTTTGAAAGAAATAATGAAAGAAAGATTGAACGATTGGAAGAAATATTGAAAGATAGAAAAATTGAAAGAAAGAATGAAAGAATGATTGAAAGATTGAAAGAAAGAATGAAAGAAAGATTGAAAGATTGAAATATTGAAAGAAAGAATGAAAGAAAGATTGAAAGATTGAAAGAAATATTGAAAGACAGAAAGATTGAAAGAAATAATGAAAGAAAGATTGAAAGATTAAAAGAAAGAATGAAAGAATGAAAGAAAGATTGAAAGATTGAAAGATTAAACAATTGAAAGAAAGATTGCAAGAAAGATTGAAAAAAGAAAGATTGAAAGAAAGAATGAAAGAAAGATTGAAAGAAAGATGGAAAGAAAGATTGAAAGAAAGTTTGAAAGAAAAAATGAAAGAAAGATTGAACGATTGGAAGAAATATTGAAAGATAGAAAAATTGAAAGTAAGAATGATTGAAAGAAAGAATGAAAGAAAGATTGAAAGATTGAAATATTGAAAGAAAGAATGAAAGAAAGATTGAAAGATTGAAAGAAAGATTGGAAAAAAGATTGAAAGACCGAAAGAAAGAATGAAAGAAAGATTGAAAGGTAAAACAATTGAAAGAAAGATTGCAAAAAAGAGTGAAAAAACAAACATTTAAATAAAGAATGAAAGAAAGATTGAAAGAAAGATTGAAAGAAAGATTGAAAGATTGAAAGAAAGAATGAAAGAAAGATTGAAAGATTGAAAGAAAGAATGAATGAAAGATTGAAAAAAAGATTGAAAAAAAGAAAGATTGAAAGAAAGATTGAAAGAAAGATTGAAAGAAAGATTGAAAGATTGAAAGAAAGAATGAAAGAAAAATTGAAAGATTGAAAGAACGAATGAAAGAAAGATTGAAAAAAAGATTGAAAAAAAGAAAGATTGAAAGAAAGATTGAAAAAAGAAAGAACGATTGAAAGATTGAAAGAAATATTGAAAGACAGAAAGATTGAAAGAATTAATGAAAGAAAGATTGAAAGATTAAAGGAAAGAATGAAAGAAAGATTGAAAGATTAAACATTTGAAAGAAAGATTGCAAGAAAGATTGAAAAAAGAAAGATTGAACGAAAGAATGAAAGAAAGATTGAAAGAAAGAATGAAAGAAAGATTGAAAGATTGAAAGAAAGAATGAAAGAAAGATTGAAATATTGAAAGAAAGAATGAAAGAAAGATTGAAAGATTGAAAGAAAGATTGAAAAAAAGATTGAAAGACTGAAAGAAAGAATGAAAGAAAGATTGAAAGAAAGATTTAAAGGAGGATTGAAAGATTGAAATATTGATAGAAAGATTGAAAGAAAGATTGATTGAAAGAAAGATATAAAGAATGAAAAACTTAAAGAAAGATTGAAAGACTAAAAGTAAGAATGAAAAAAAAGAATGAAAGAAAGATTGAAAAAAAGAAAGATTGAAAGAAAGAAAGATTTATAGAAAGAATGAAAGAACGATTGAAAAAAGAAAGAAAGATTGAAAGAAAGAAAGATTGAAAGAAATATTAAAGAAAGATTGAAAGATTGAAAGAAAGAATGAAAGAAAGATTGAAAAAAAGATTGAAAAAAAGAAAGACTGAAAGAAATATTGACAGAAAAATTGAAAGATTGAAAGAAAGAATGAAAGAAAGATTGAAAGATTGAAAGAAAGAATGAAAGAAAGATTGAAAAAAAGATTGAAAAAAAGATTGAAAAAAAGAAAGATTGAAAGAAAGATTGAAAGAAAGATTGAAAGAAAGAATGAAAGAAAGATTGAAAGATTGAAAGAAAGAATGAAAGAAAGATTGAAAAAAAGATTGAAAAAAAGAAAGATTGAAAGAAAGATTGAAAAAAGAAAGAAAGATTGAAAGATTGAAAGAAATATTGAAAGACAGAAAGATTGAAAGAAATAATGAAAGAACGATTGAAAGATTAAAAGAAAGAATGAAAGAATGAAAGAAAGATTGAAAGATTGAAAGATTAAACAATTGAAAGAAAGATTGCAAGAAAGATTGAAAAAAGAAAGATTGAAAGAAAGAATGAAAGAAAGATTGAAAGAAAGATGGAAAGAAAGATTGAAAGAAAGTTTGAAAGAAATAATGAAAGAAAGATTGAACGATTGGAAGAAATATTGATAGATAGAAAAATTGAAAGTAAGAAAGATTGAAAGAACGAATGAAAGAATGATTGAAAGATTGAAAGAAAGAATGAAAGAAAGATTGAAAGATTGAAATATTGAAAGAAAGAATGAAAGAAAGATTGAAAGATTGAAAGAAATATTGAAAGACAGAAAGATTGAAAGAAATAATGAAAGAAAGATTGAAAGATTAAAAGAAAGAATGAAAGAATGAAAGAAAGATTGAAAGATTGAAAGATTAAACAATTGAAAGAAAGATTGCAAGAAAGATTGAAAAAAGAAAGATTGAAAGAAAGAATGAAAGAAAGATTGAAAGAAAGATGGAAAGAAAGATTGAAAGAAAGTTTGAAAGAAAAAATGAAAGAAAGATTGAACGATTGGAAGAAATATTGAAAGATAGAAAAATTGAAAGTAAGAATGATTGAAAGAAAGAATGAAAGAAAGATTGAAAGATTGAAAGATTGAAATATTGAAAGAAAGAATGAAAGAAAGATTGAAAGATTGAAAGAAAGATTGAAAAAAAGATTGAAAGACCGAAAGAAAGAATGAAAGAAAGACTGAAAGGTAAAAAAATTGAAAGAAAGATTGCAAAAAAGAGTGAAAAAACAAACATTTAAATAATGAATGAAAGAAAGATTGAAAGATTGGAAGAAATATTGAAAGATAGAAAAAGTGAAAGAAAGAAAGATTGAAAGAAAGAATTAAAGAAAGATTGAAAGATTGAAAGAAAGAATGAAAGAAAGATTGAAAGATTGAAATATTGATAGAAAGATTGAAAGAAAGATTGATTGAAAGAAAGATATAAAGAATGAAAGACTTAAAGAAAGATTGAAAGACTAAAAGTAAGAATGAAAAAAAAGAATGAAAGAAAGATTGAAAAAAAGAAAGATTGAAAGAAAGAAAGATTTATAGAAAGAATGAAAGAACGATTGAAAAAAGAAAGAAAGATTGAAAGAAAGATTGAAAGAAAGAAAGATTGAAAGAAATATTGAAAGAAAGATTGAAAGATTGAAAGAAAGAATGAAAGAAAGATTGAAAAAAAGATTGAAAAAAAGAAAGATTGAAAGAAATATTGAAAGAAAGATTGAAAGATTGAAAGAAAGAATGAAAGAAAGATTGAAAGATTGAAAGAAAGAATGAAAGAAAGATTGAAAAAAAGAAAGATTGAAAGAAAGATTGAAAAAAGAAAGAAAGATTGAAAGATTGAAAGAAATATTGAAAGACAGAAAGATTGAAAGAAATAATGAAAGAAAGATTGAAAGATTAAAAGAAAGAATGAAAGAATGAAAGAAAGATTGAAAGATTGAAAGATTGAAAGATTAAACAATTGAAAGAAAGATTGCAAGAAAGATTGAAAAAAGAAAGATTGAAAGAAAGAATGAAAGAAAGATTGAAAGAAAGATGGAAAGAAAGATTGAAAGAAAGTTTGAAAGAAATAATGAAAGAAAGATTGAACGATTGGAAGAAATATTGAAAGATAGAAAAATTGAAAGTAAGAAAGATTGAAAGAAAGAATGAAAGAATGATTGAAAGATTGAAAGAAAGAATGAAAGAAAGATTGAAAGATTGAAATATTGAAAGAAAGAATGAAAGAAAGATTGAAAGATTGAAAGAAATATTGAAAGACAGAAAGATTGAAAGAAATAATGAAAGATTAAAAGAAAGAATGAAAGAATGAAAGAAAGATTGAAAGATTGAAAGATTAAACAATTGAAAGAAAGATTGCAAGAAAGATTGAAAAAAGAAAGATTGAAAGAAAGAATGAAAGAAAGATTGAAAGAAAGATGGAAAGAAAGATTGAAAGAAAGTTTGAAAGAAAAAATGAAAGAAAGATTGAACGATTGGAAGAAATAT
Source organism: Zeus faber (assembly GCF_960531495.2). NCBI lineage: Eukaryota > Metazoa > Chordata > Actinopteri > Zeiformes > Zeidae > Zeus > Zeus faber. The sequence continues at coordinate 404,888 of NC_137199.1, read as the reverse complement.
TGAAAGATAGAAAAATTGAAAGTAAGAATGATTGAAAGAAAGAATGAAAGAAAGATTGAAAGATTGAAAGATTGAAATATTGAAAGAAAGAATGAAAGAAAGATTGAAAGATTGAAAGAAAGATTGAAAAAAAGATTGAAAGACCGAAAGAAAGAATGAAAGAAAGATTGAAAGGTAAAACAATTGAAAGAAAGATTGCAAAAAAGAGTGAAAAAACAAACATTTAAATAAAGAATGAAAGAAAGATTGAAAGATTGGAAGAAATATTGAAAGATAGAAAAAGTGAAAGAAAGAAAGATTGAAAGAAAGAATTAAAGAAAGATTGAAAGATTGAAAGAAAGAATGAAAGAAAGATTGAAAGATTGAAATATTGATAGAAAGATTGAAAGAAAGATTGATTGAAAGAAAGATATAAAGAATGAAAGACTTAAAGAAAGATTGAAAGACTAAAAGTAAGAATGAAAAAAAAGAATGAAAGAAAGATTGAAAAAAAGAAAGATTGAAAGAAAGAAAGATTTATAGAAAGAATGAAAGAACGATTGAAAAAAGAAAGAAAGATTGAAAGAAAGATTGAAAGAAAGAAAGATTGAAAGAAATATTGAAAGAAAGATTGAAAGATTGAAAGAAAGAATGAAAGAAAGATTGAAAAAAAGATTGAAAAAAAGAAAGATTGAAAGAAATATTGAAAGAAAGATTGAAGATTGAAAGAAAGAATGAAAGAAAGATTGAAAGATTGAAAGAAAGAATGAAAGAAAGAATGAAAGAAAGATTGAAAAAAAGATTGAAAAAAAGAAAGATTGAAAGAAAGATTGAAAAAAGAAAGAAAGATTGAAAGATTGAAAGAAATATTGAAAGACAGAAAGATTGAAAGAAATAATGAAAGAAAGATTGAAAGATTAAAAGAAAGAATGAAAGAATGAAAGAAAGATTGAAAGATTGAAAGATTGAAAGATTAAACAATTGAAAGAAAGATTGCAAGAAAGATTGAAAAAAGAAAGAATGAAAGAAAGATTGAAAGATTGGAAGAAATATTGAAAGATAGAAAAAGTGAAAGAAAGAAAGATTGAAAGAAAGAATTAAAGAAAGATTGAAAGATTGAAAGAAAGAATGAAAGAAAGATTGAAAGATTGAAATATTGAAAGAAAGAATGAAAGAAAGATTGAAAGATTGAAAGATTGAAATAAAGATAGAAAGTTTGAAAGAAAGATTGAAAGAAAGATTTTAAGAAAGATTGAAAGTAATAAAGATTGAAAGAAAGAATGAAAGAAAGATTGAAAGAAAGATGGAAAGAAAGATTGAAAGAAAGTTTGAAAGAAAAAATGAAAGAAAGATTGAACGATTGGAAGAAATATTGAAAGATAGAAAAATTGAAAGTAAGAATGATTGAAAGAAAGAATGAAAGAAAGATTGAAAGATTGAAAGATTGAAATATTGAAAGAAAGAATGAAAGAAAGATTGAAAGATTGAAAGAAAGATTGAAAAAAAGATTGAAAGACCGAAAGAAAGAATGAAAGAAAGATTGAAAGGTAAAACAATTGAAAGAAAGATTGCAAAAAAGAGTGAAAAAACAAACATTTAAATAAAGAATGAAAGAAAGATTGAAAGATTGGAAGAAATATTGAAAGATAGAAAAAGTGAAAGAAAGAAAGATTGAAAGAAAGAATTAAAGAAAGATTGAAAGATTGAAAGAAAGAATGAAAGAAAGATTGAAAGATTGAAATATTGATAGAAAGATTGAAAGAAAGATTGATTGAAAGAAAGATATAAAGAATGAAAGACTTAAAGAAAGATTGAAAGACTAAAAGTAAGAATGAAAAAAAAGAATGAAAGAAAGATTGAAAAAAAGAAAGATTGAAAGAAAGAAAGATTTATAGAAAGAATGAAAGAACGATTGAAAAAAGAAAGAAAGATTGAAAGAAAGATTGAAAGAAAGAAAGATTGAAAGAAATATTGAAAGAAAGATTGAAAGATTGAAAGAAAGAATGAAAGAAAGATTGAAAAAAAGATTGAAAAAAAGAAAGATTGAAAGAAATATTGAAAGAAAGATTGAAGATTGAAAGAAAGAATGAAAGAAAGATTGAAAGATTGAAAGAAAGAATGAAAGAAAGAATGAAAGAAAGATTGAAAAAAAGATTGAAAAAAAGAAAGATTGAAAGAAAGATTGAAAAAAGAAAGAAAGATTGAAAGATTGAAAGAAATATTGAAAGACAGAAAGATTGAAAGAAATAATGAAAGAAAGATTGAAAGATTAAAAGAAAGAATGAAAGAATGAAAGAAAGATTGAAAGATTGAAAGATTGAAAGATTAAACAATTGAAAGAAAGATTGCAAGAAAGATTGAAAAAAGAAAGAATGAAAGAAAGATTGAAAGATTGGAAGAAATATTGAAAGATAGAAAAAGTGAAAGAAAGAAAGATTGAAAGAAAGAATTAAAGAAAGATTGAAAGATTGAAAGAAAGAATGAAAGAAAGATTGAAAGATTGAAATATTGAAAGAAAGAATGAAAGAAAGATTGAAAGATTGAAAGATTGAAATAAAGATAGAAAGTTTGAAAGAAAGATTGAAAGAAAGATTTTAAGAAAGATTGAAAGTAATAAAGATTGAAAGAAATATTCAAAGAAAGATTGAAAGATTGAAAGAAAGAATGAAAGAAAGATTGAAAGAAAGAATGAAAGAAAGATTGAAAGATTGAAATATTGAAAGAAAGAATGAAAGAAAGATTGAAAGATTGAAAGAAATATTGAAAGACAGAAAGATTGAAAGAAATAATGAAAGAAAGATTGAAAGATTAAAAGAAAGAATGAAAGAATGAAAGAAAGATTGAAAGATTGAAAGATTAAACAATTGAAAGAAAGATTGCAAGAAAGATTGAAAAAAGAAAGATTGAAAGAAAGAATGAAAGAAAGATTGAAAGAAAGATGGAAAGAAAGATTGAAAGAAAGTTTGAAAGAAAAAATGAAAGAAAGATTGAACGATTGGAAGAAATATTGTAAGATAGAAAAATTGAAAGTAAGAATGATTGAAAGAAAGAATGAAAGAAAGATTGAAAGATTGAAATATTGAAAGAAAGAATGAAAGAAAGATTGAAAGATTGAAAGAAAGATTGAAAAAAAGATTGAAAGACCGAAAGAAAGAATGAAAGAAAGATTGAAAGGTAAAACAATTGAAAGAAAGATTGCAAAAAAGAGTGAAAAAACAAACATTTAAATAAAGAATGAAAGAAAGATTGAAAGATTGGAAGAAATATTGAAAGATAGAAAAAGTGAAAGAAAGAAAGATTGAAAGAAAGAATTAAAGAAAGATTGAAAGATTGAAAGATTGAAATATTGATAGAAAGATTGAAAGAAAGATTGATTGAAAGAAAGATATAAAGAATGAAAGACTTAAAGAAAGATTGAAAGACTAAAAGTAAGAATGAAAAAAAAGAATGAAAGAAAGATTGAAAAAAAGAAAGATTGAAAGAAAGAAAGATTTATAGAAAGAATGAAAGAACGATTGAAAAAAGAAAGAAAGATTGAAAGAAAGATTGAAAGAAAGAAAGATTGAAAGAAATATTGAAAGAAAGATTGAAAGATTGAAAGAAAGAATGAAAGAAAGATTGAAAAAAAGATTGAAAAAAAGAAAGATTGAAAGAAATATTGAAAGAAAGATTGAAGATTGAAAGAAAGAATGAAAGAAAGATTGAAAGATTGAAAGAAAGAATGAAAGAAAGATTGAAAAAAAGAAAGATTGAAAGAAAGATTGAAAAAAGAAAGAAAGATTGAAAGATTGAAAGAAATATTGAAAGACAGAAAGATTGAAAGAAATAATGAAAGAAAGATTGAAAGATTAAAAGAAAGAATGAAAGAATGAAAGAAAGATTGAAAGATTGAAAGATTAAACAATTGAAAGAAAGATTGCAAGAAAGATTGAAAAAAGAAAAATTGAAAGAAAGAATGAAAGAAAGATTGAAAGATTGGAAGAAATATTGAAAGATAGAAAAAGTGAAAGAAAGAAAGATTGAAAGAAAGAATTAAAGAAAGATTGAAAGATTGAAAGAAAGAATGAAAGAAAGATTGAAATATTGAAAGAAAGAATGAAAGAAAGATTGAAAGATTGAAAGATTGAAATAAAGATAGAAAGTTTGAAAGAAAGATTGAAAGAAAGATTTTAAGAAAGATTGAAAGTAATAAAGATTGAAAGAAATATTCAAAGAAAGATTGAAAGATTGAAAGAAAGAATGAAAGAAAGATTGAAAGAAAGATTGAAGAAAGATTGAAAGTAATAAAGATTGAAAGAAAGAATGAAAGAAAAATTGAAAGATTGAAAGATTGAAAGAAAGATTGAAAGTAATAAAGATTGAAAGAAATATTCAAAGAAAGATTGAAAGAATGAAAGAAAGATTGAAAGATTGAAAGAAAGAATGAAAGAAAGATTGAAAGAAAGATTGAAAGATTGAAAGAAAGAATGAAAGAAAGATTGAAAGATTGAAAGAAAGAATGAATGAAAGATTGAAAAAAAGATTGAAAAAAAGAAAGATTGAAAGAAAGATTGAAAGAAAGATTGAAAGAAAGATTGAAAGATTGAAAGAAAGAATGAAAGAAAAATTGAAAGATTGAAAGAACGAATGAAAGAAAGATTGAAAAAAAGATTGAAAAAAAGAAAGATTGAAAGAAAGATTGAAAAAAGAAAGAACGATTGAAAGATTGAAAGAAATATTGAAAGACAGAAAGATTGAAAGAAATAATGAAAGAAAGATTGAAAGATTAAAGGAAAGAATGAAAGAAAGATTGAAAGATTAAACATTTGAAAGAAAGATTGCAAGAAAGATTGAAAAAAGAAAGATTGAACGAAAGAATGAAAGAAAGATTGAAAGAAAGAATGAAAGAAAGATTGAAAGATTGAAAGAAAGAATGAAAGAAAGATTGAAATATTGAAAGAAAGAATGAAAGAAAGATTGAAAGATTGAAAGAAAGATTGAAAAAAAGATTGAAAGACTGAAAGAAAGAATGAAAGAAAGATTGAAAGAAAGATTTAAAGGAGGATTGAAAGATTGAAATATTGATAGAAAGATTGAAAGAAAGATTGATTGAAAGAAAGATATAAAGAATGAAAGACTTAAAGAAAGATTGAAAGACTAAAAGTAAGAATGAAAAAAAAGAATGAAAGAAAGATTGAAAAAAAGAAAGATTGAAAGAAAGAAAGATTTATAGAAAGAATGAAAGAACGATTGAAAAAAGAAAGAAAGATTGAAAGAAAGATTGAAAGAAAGATTGAAAGAAAGAATGAAAGAAAGATTGAAAAAAAGATTGAAAAAAAGAAAGACTGAAAGAAATATTGACAGAAAAATTGAAAGATTGAAAGAAAGAATGAAAGAAAGATTGAAAGATTGAAAGAAAGAATGAAAGAAAGATTGAAAAAAAGATTGAAAAAAAGATTGAAAAAAAGAAAGATTGAAAGAAAGATTGAAAGATTGAAAGAAAGAATGAAAGAAAGATTGAAAGATTGAAAGAAAGAATGAAAGAAAGATTGAAAAAAAGATTGAAAAAAAGAAAGATTGAAAGAAAGATTGAAAGAAAGATTGAAAGTAATAAAGATTGAAAGAAATATTCAAAGAAAGATTCAAAGAATGAAAGAAAGATTGAAAGAAAGAATGAAAGAAAGATTGAAAGAAAGATTGAAAGATTGAAAGAAAGAATGAAAGAAAGATTGAAAGATTGAATGAATGAAAGTTTGAAAAAAAGATTGAAAAAAAGAAAGATTGAAAGAAAGATTGAAAGAAAGATTGAAAGAAAGATTGAAAGAAAGATTGAAAGAAAGAATGAAAGAAAAATTGAAAGATTGAAAGAACGAATGAAAGAAAGATTGAAAAAAAGATTGAAAAAAAGAAAGATTGAAAGAAAGATTGAAAAAAGAAAGAAAGATTGAAAGATTGAAAGAAATATTGAAAGACAGAAAGATTGAATGAAATAATGAAAGAAAGATTGAAAGATTAAAAGAAAGAATGAAAGAATGAAAGAAAGATTGAAAGATTAAACAATTGAAAGAAAGATTGCAAGAAAGATTGAAAAAAGAAAGATTGAAAGAAAGAATGAAAGAAAGATTGAAAGAAAGAATGAAAGAAAGATTGAAAGATTGAAAGAAAGAATGAAAGAAAGATTGAAAGATTGAAATATTGAAAGAAAGAATGAAAGAAAGATTGAAAGATTGAAAGAAAGATTGAAAAAAAGATTGAAAGACTGAAAGAAAGAATGAAAGAAAGATTGAAAGAAAGATTTAAAGGAGGATTGAAAGATTGAAATATTGATAGAAAGATTGAAAGAAAGATTGATTGAAAGAAAGATATAAAGAATGAAAGACTTGAAGAAAGATTGAAAGACTAAAAGTAAGAATGAAAAAAAAGAATGAAAGAAAGATTGAAAAAAAGAAAGATTGAAAGAAAGAAAGATTTATAGAAAGAATGAAAGAAAGATTGAAAAAAGAAAGAAAGATTGAAAGAAAGATTGAAAGAAAGAAAGATTGAAAGAAATATTGAAAGAAACATTGAAAGATTGAAAGAAAGAATGAAAGAAAGATTGAAAAAAAGATTGAAAAAAAGAAAGACTGAAAGAAAGATTGAAAGAAAAATTGAAAGATTGAAAGAAAGAATGAAAGAAAGATTGAAAGATTGAAAGAAAGAATGAAAGAAAGATTGAAAAAAAGATTGAAAAAAAGATTGAAAAAAAGAAAGATTGAAAGAAAGATTGAAAGAAAGATTGAAAGAAAGATTGAAAGATTGAAAGAAAGAATGAAAGAAAGATTGAAAGATTGAAAGAAAGAATGAAAGAAAGATTGAAAAAAAGATTGAAAAAAAGAAAGATTGAAAGAATGATTGAAAAAAGAAAGAAAGATTGAAAGATTGAAAGAAATATTGAAAGACAGAAAGATTGAAAGAAATAATGAAAGAACGATTGAAAGATTAAAAGAAAGAATGAAAGAAAGATTGAAAGATTAAACAATTGAAAGAAAGATTGCAAGAAAGATTGAAAAAAGAAAGATTGAAAGAAAGAATGAAAGAAAGATTGAAAGAAAGATTGAAAGATTGAAAGAAAGATTGAAAAAAAGATTGAAAGACCGAAAGAAAGAATGAAAGAAAGATTGAAAGATAAAACAATTGAAAGAAAGATTGCAAAAAAGATTGAAAAAACAAACATTTAAATAAAGAATGAAAGAAAGATTGAAAGATTGGAAGAAATATTCAAAGATAGAAAAAGTGAAAGAAAGAAAGATTGAAAGAAAGAATTAAAGAAAGATTGAAAGATTGAAAGAAAGAATGAAAGAAAGATTGAAAGATTGAAATATTGAAAGAAAGAATGAAAGAAAGATTGAAAGATTGAAAGATTGAAATAAAGATAGAAAGTTTGAAAGAAAGATTGAAAGAAAGATTTTAAGAAAGATTGAAAGAAAGATTGAAAGTAATAAAGATTGAAAGAAATATTCAAAGAAAGATTGAAAGATTGAAAGAAAGAATGAAAGAAAGATTGAAAGAAAGATTGAAGAAAGATTGAAAGTAATAAAGATTGAAAGAAAGAATGAAAGAAAAATTGAAAGATTGAAAGATTGAAAGAAAGATTGAAAGAAAGATTGAAAGAAAGATTGAAAGTAATAAAGATTGAAAGAAATATTCAAAGAAAGATTGAAAGAATGAAAGAAAGATTGAAAGAAAGAATGAAAGAAAGATTGAAAGAAAGATTGAAAGATTGAAAGAAAGAATGAAAGAAAGATTGAAAGATTGAAAGAAAGAATGAATGAAAGATTGAAAAAAAGATTGAAAAAAAGAAAGATTGAAAGAAAGATTGAAAGAAAGATTGAAAGAAAGATTGAAAGATTGAAAGAAAGAATGAAAGAAAAATTGAAAGATTGAAAGAACGAATGAAGAAAGATTGAAAAAAAGATTGAAAAAAAGAAAGATTGAAAGAAAGATTGAAAAAAGAAAGAACGATTGAAAGATTGAAAGAAATATTGAAAGACAGAAAGATTGAAAGAAAGATTTAAAGGAGGATTGAAAGATTGAAATATTGATAGAAAGATTGAAAGAAAGATTGATTGAAAGAAAGATATAAAGAATGAAAGACTTGAAGAAAGATTGAAAGACTAAAAGTAAGAATGAAAAAAAAGAATGAAAGAAAGATTGAAAAAAAGAAAGATTGAAAGAAAGAAAGATTTATAGAAAGAATGAAAGAACGATTGAAAAAAGAAAGAAAGATTGAAAGAAAGATTGAAAGAAAGAAAGATTGAAAGAAATATTGAAAGAAACATTGAAAGATTGAAAGAAAGAATGAAAGAAAGATTGAAAAAAAGATTGAAAAAAAGAAAGACTGAAAGAAAGATTGAAAGAAAAATTGAAAGATTGAAAGAAAGAATGAAAGAAAGATTGAAAGATTGAAAGAAAGAATGAAAGAAAGATTGAAAAAAAGATTGAAAAAAAGATTGAAAAAAAGAAAGATTGAAAGAAAGATTGAAAGAAAGATTGAAAGAAAGATTGAAAGATTGAAAGAAAGAATGAAAGAAAGATTGAAAGATTGAAAGAAAGAATGAAAGAAAGATTGAAAAAAAGATTGAAAAAAAGAAAGATTGAAAGAATGATTGAAAAAAGAAAGAAAGATTGAAAGATTGAAAGAAATATTGAAAGACAGAAAGATTGAAAGAAATAATGAAAGAACGATTGAAAGATTAAAAGAAAGAATGAAAGAAAGATTGAAAGATTAAACAATTGAAAGAAAGATTGCAAGAAAGATTGAAAAAAGAAAGATTGAAAGAAAGAATGAAAGAAAGATTGAAAGAAAGATTGAAAGATTGAAAGAAAGATTGAAAAAAAGATTGAAAGACCGAAAGAAAGAATGAAAGAAAGATTGAAAGATAAAACAATTGAAAGAAAGATTGCAAAAAAGATTGAAAAAACAAACATTTAAATAAAGAATGAAAGAAAGATTGAAAGATTGGAAGAAATATTCAAAGATAGAAAAAGTGAAAGAAAGAAAGATTGAAAGAAAGAATTAAAGAAAGATTGAAAGATTGAAAGAAAGAATGAAAGAAAGATTGAAAGATTGAAATATTGAAAGAAAGAATGAAAGAAAGATTGAAAGATTGAAAGATTGAAATAAAGATAGAAAGTTTGAAAGAAAGATTGAAAGAAAGATTTTAAGAAAGATTGAAAGAAAGATTGAAAGTAATAAAGATTGAAAGAAATATTCAAAGAAAGATTGAAAGATTGAAAGAAAGAATGAAAGAAAGATTGAAAGAAAGATTGAAGAAAGATTGAAAGTAATAAAGATTGAAAGAAAGAATGAAAGAAAAATTGAAAGATTGAAAGATTGAAAGACAGATTGAAAAAAAGATTGAAAGAAAGATTGAAAGTAATAAAGATTGAAAGAAATATTCAAAGAAAGATTGAAAGAATGAAAGAAAGATTGAAAGAAAGAATGAAAGAAAGATTGAAAGAAAGATTGAAAGATTGAAAGAAAGAATGAAAGAAAGATTGAAAGATTGAAAGAAAGAATGAATGAAAGATTGAAAAAAAGATTGAAAAAAAGAAAGATTGAAAGAAAGATTGAAAGAAAGATTGAAAGAAAGATTGAAAGATTGAAAGAAAGAATGAAAGAAAAATTGAAAGATTGAAAGAACGAATGAAGAAAGATTGAAAAAAAGATTGAAAAAAAGAAAGATTGAAAGAAAGATTGAAAAAAGAAAGAACGATTGAAAGATTGAAAGAAATATTGAAAGACAGAAAGATTGAAAGAAATAATGAAAGAAAGATTGAAAGATTAAAGGAAAGAATGAAAGAATGAAAGAAAGATTGAAAGATTAAACATTTGAAAGAAAGATTGCAAGAAAGATTGAAAAAAGAATGAAAGAAAGATTGAAAGAAAGAATGAAAGAAAGATTGAAAGATTGAAAGAAAGAATGAAAGAAAGATTGAAATATTGAAAGAAAGAATGAAAGAAAGATTGAAAGATTGAAAGAAAGATTGAAAAAAAGATTGAAAGACTGAAAGAAAGAATGAAAGAAAGATTGAAAGAAAGATTTAAAGGAGGATTGAAAGATTGAAATATTGATAGAAAGATTGAAAGAAAGATTGATTGAAAGAAAGATATAAAGAATGAAAAACTTAAAGAAAGATTGAAAGACTAAAAGTAAGAATGAAAAAAAAGAATGAAAGAAAGATTGAAAAAAAGAAAGATTGAAAGAAAGAAAGATTTATAGAAAGAATGAAAGAACGATTGAAAAAAGAAAGAAAGATTGAAAGAAAGATTGAAAGAAAGATTGAAAGAAAGAAATATTAAAGAAAGATTGAAAGATTGAAAGAAAGAATGAAAGAAAGATTGAAAAAAAGAAAGACTGAAAGAAATATTGACAGAAAAATTGAAAGATTGAAAGAAAGAATGAAAGAAAGATTGAAAGATTGAAAGAAAGAATGAAAGAAAGATTGAAAAAAAGATTGAAAAAAAGATTGAAAAAAAGAAAGATTGAAAGAAAGATTGAAAGAAAGATTGAAATATTGAAAGAAAGAATGAAAGAAAGATTGAAAGATTGAAAGAAAGAATGAAAGAAAGATTGAAAAAAAGATTGAAAAAAAGAAAGATTGAAAGAAAGATTGAAAAAAGAAAGAAAGATTGAAAGATTTAAAGAAATATTGAAAGACAGAAAGATTGAAAGAAATAATGAAAGAACGATTGAAAGATTAAAAGAAAGAATGAAAGAATGAAAGAAAGATTGAAAGATTAAACAATTGAAAGAAAGATTGCAAGAAAGATTGAAAAAAGAAAGATTGAAAGAAAGAATGAAAGAAAGATTGAAAGAAAGATGGAAAGAAAGATTGAATGAAAGTTTGAAAGAAATAATGAAAGAAAGATTGAACGATTGGAAGAAATATTGAAAGATAGAAAAATTGAAAGTAAGAAAGATTGAAAGAAAGAATGATTGAAAGATTGAAAGAAAGAATGAAAGAAAGATTGAAAGATTGAAATATTGAAAGAAAGAATGAAAGAAAGATTGAAAGATTGAAAGAAATATTGAAAGACAGAAAGATTGAAAGAAATAATGAAAGAAAGATTGAAAGATTAAAAGAAAGAATGAAAGAATGAAAGAAAGATTGAAAGATTGAAAGATTAAACAATTGAAAGAAATAATGAAAGAAAGATTGAAAGATTAAAAGAAAGAATGAAAGAATGAAAGAAAGATTGAAAGATTGAAAGATTAAACAATTGAAAGAAAGATTGCAAGAAAGATTGAAAAAAGAAAGATTGAAAGAAAGAATGAAAGAAAGATTGAAAGAAAGATGGAAAGAAAGATTGAAAGAAAGTTTGAAAGAAATAATGAAAGAAAGATTGAACGATTGGAAGAAATATTGAAAGATAGAAAAATTGAAAGTAAGAAAGATTGAAAGAAAGAATGAAAGAATGATTGAAAGATTGAAAGAAAGAATGAAAGAAAGATTGAAAGATTGAAATATTGAAAGAAAGAATGAAAGAACGATTGAAAGATTAAAAGAAAGAATGAAAGAATGAAAGAAAGATTGAAAGATTGAAAGATTAAACAATTGAAAGAAAGATTGCAAGAAAGATTGAAAAAAGAAAGATTGAAAGAAAGAATGAAAGAAAGATTGAAAGAAAGATGGAAAGAAAGATTGAAAGAAAGTTTGAAAGAAATAATGAAAGAAAGATTGAACGATTGGAAGAAATATTGAAAGATAGAAAAATTGAAAGTAAGAAAGATTGAAAGAAAGAATGAAAGAATGATTGAAAGATTGAAAGAAAGAATGAAAGAAAGATTGAAAGATTGAAATATTGAAAGAAAGAATGAAAGAAAGATTGAAAGATTGAAAGAAATATTGAAAGACAGAAAGATTGAAAGAAATAATGAAAGAAAGATTGAAAGATTAAAAGAAAGAATGAAAGAATGAAAGAAAGATTGAAAGATTGAAAGATTAAACAATTGAAAGAAATAATGAAAGAAAAATTGAAAGATTAAAAGAAAGAATGAAAGAATGAAAGAAAGATTGAAAGATTGAAAGATTAAACAATTGAAAGAAAGATTGCAAGAAAGATTGAAAAAAGAAAGATTGAAAGAAAGAATGAAAGAAAGATTGAAAGAAAGATGGAAAGAAAGATTGAAAGAAAGTTTGAAAGAAAAAATGAAAGAAAGATTGAACGATTGGAAGAAATATTGAAAGATAGAAAAATTGAAAGTAAGAATGATTGAAAGAAAGAATGAAAGAAAGATTGAAAGATTGAAAGATTGAAATATTGAAAGAAAGAATGAAAGAAAGATTGAAAGATTGAAAGAAAGATTGATAAAAAGATTGAAAGACCGTAAGAAAGAATGAAAGAAAGACTGAAAGGTAAAAAAATTGAAAGAAAGATTGCAAAAAAGAGTGAAAAAACAAACATTTAAATAAAGAATGAAAGAAAGATTGAAAGATTGGAAGAAATATTGAAAGATAGAAAAAGTGAAAGAAAGAATTAAAGAAAGATTGAAAGAAAGAATGAAAGAAAGATTGAAAGATTGAAATATTGATAGAAAGATTGAAAGAAAGATTGATTGAAAGAAAGATATAAAGAATGAAAGACTTAAAGAAAGATTGAAAGACTAAAAGTAAGATTGAAAAAAAAGAATGAAAGAAAGATTGAAAAAAAGAAAGATTGAAAGAAAGATTGAAAGATTGAAAGAAAGAATGAAAGAAAGATTGAAAAAAAGATTGAAAAAAAGAAAGATTGAAAGAAATATTGAAAGAAAGATTGAAAGATTGAAAGAAAGAATGAAAGAAAGATTGAAAGATTGAAAGAAAGAATGAAAGAAAGATTGAAAAAAGAAAGAAAGATTGAAAGAAAGATTGAAAGAAAGAAATATTGAAAGAAAGATTGAAAGATTGAAAGAAAGAATGAAAGAAAGATTGAAAAAAAGATTGAAAAAAAGAAAGATTGAAAGAAATATTGAAAGAAAGATTGAAAGATTGAAAGAAAGAATGAAAGAAAGATTGAAAGATTGAAAGAAAGAATGAAAGAAAGATTGAAAAAAAGATTGAAAAAAAGAAAGATTGAAAGAAAGATTGAAAAAAGAAAGAAAGATTGAAAGATTGAAAGAAATATTGAAAGACAGAAAGATTGAAAGAAATAATGAAAGAAAGATTGAAAGATTAAAAGAAAGAATGAAAGAATGAAAGAAAGATTGAAAGATTGAAAGATTAAACAATTGAAAGAAAGATTGCAAGAAAGATTGAAAAAAGAAAGATTGAAAGAAAGAATGAAAGAAAGATTGAAAGAAAGATGGAAAGAAAGATTGAAAGAAAGTTTGAAAGAAATAATGAAAGAAAGATTGAACGATTGGAAGAAATATTGAAAGATAGAAAAATTGAAAGTAAGAAAGATTGAAAGAAAGAATGAAAGAATGATTGAAAGATTGAAAGAAAGAATGAAAGAAAGATTGAAAGATTGAAATATTGAAAGAAAGAATGAAAGAAAGATTGAAAGATTGAAAGAAATATTGAAAGACAGAAAGATTGAAAGAAATAATGAAAGAAAGATTGAAAGATTAAAAGAAAGAATGAAAGAAAGAAAGAAAGATTGAAAGATTGAAAGATTAAACAATTGAAAGAAAGATTGCAAGAAAGATTGAAAAAAGAAAGATTGAAAGAAAGAATGAAAGAAAGATTGAAAGAAAGATGGAAAGAAAGATTGAAAGAAAGTTTGAAAGAAAAAATGAAAGAAAGATTGAACGATTGGAAGAAATATTGAAAGATAGAAAAATTGAAAGTAAGAATGATTGAAAGAAAGAATGAAAGAAAGATTGAAAGATTGAAATATTGAAAGAAAGAATGAAAGAAAGATTGAAAGATTGAAAGAAAGATTGCAAAAAAGAGTGAAAAAACAAACATTTAAATAAAGAATGAAAGAAAGATTGAAAGAAAGATTGAAAGATTGAAAGAAAGAATGAAAGAAAGATTGAAAGATTGAAAGAAAGAATGAATGAAAGATTGAAAAAAAGATTGAAAAAAAGAAAGATTGAAAGAAAGATTGAAAGAAAGATTGAAAGAAAGATTGAAAGAAAGATTGAAAGAAAGATTGAAAGATTGAAAGAAAGAATGAAAGAAAAATTGAAAGATTGAAAGAACGAATGAAAGAAAGATTGAAAAAAAGATTGAAAAAAAGAAAGATTGAAAGAAAGATTGAAAAAAGAAAGAACGATTGAAAGATTGAAAGAAATATTGAAAGACAGAAAGATTGAAAGAAATAATGAAAGAAAGATTGAAAGATTAAAGGAAAGAATGAAAGAATGAAAGAAAGATTGAAAGATTAAACATTTGAAAGAAAGATTGCAAGAAAGATTGAAAAAAGAAAGATTGAACGAAAGAATGAAAGAAAGATTGAAAGAAAGAATGAAAGAAAGATTGAAAGATTGAAAGAAAGAATGAAAGAAAGATTGAAATATTGAAAGAAAGAATGAAAGAAAGATTGAAAGATTGAAAGAAAGATTGAAAAAAAGATTTAAAGGAGGATTGAAAGATTGAAATATTGATAGAAAGATTGAAAGAAAGATTGATTGAAAGAAAGATATAAAGAATGAAAAACTTAAAGAAAGATTGAAAGACTAAAAGTAAGAATGAAAAAAAAGAATGAAAGAAAGATTGAAAAAAAGAAAGATTGAAAGAAAGAAAGATTTATAGAAAGAATGAAAGAACGATTGAAAAAAGAAAGAAAGATTGAAAGAAAGATTGAAAGAAAGATTGAAAGAAAGAAAGATTGAAAGAAATATTAAAGAAAGATTGAAAGATTGAAAGAAAGAATGAAAGAAAGATTGAAAAAAAGATTGAAAAAAAGAAAGACTGAAAGAAATATTGACAGAAAAATTGAAAGATTGAAAGAAAGAATGAAAGAAAGATTGAAAGATTGAAAGAAAGAATGAAAGAAAGATTGAAAAAAAGATTGAAAAAAAGAAAGATTGAAAGAAAGATTGAAAAAAGAAAGAAAGATTGAAAGATTGAAAGAAATATTGAAAGACAGAAAGATTGAAAGAAATAATGAAAGAACGATTGAAAGATTAAAAGAAAGAATGAAAGAATGAAAGAAAGATTGAAAGATTGAAAGATTAAACAATTGAAAGAAAGATTGCAAGAAAGATTGAAAAAAGAAAGATTGAAAGAAAGAATGAAAGAAAGATTGAAAGAAAGATGGAAAGAAAGATTGAAAGAAAGTTTGAAAGAAATAATGAAAGAAAGATTGAACGATTGGAAGAAATATTGATAGATAGAAAAATTGAAAGTAAGAAAGATTGAAAGAACGAATGAAAGAATGATTGAAAGATTGAAAGAAAGAATGAAAGAAAGATTGAAAGATTGAAATATTGAAAGAAAGAATGAAAGAAAGATTGAAAGATTGAAAGAAATATTGAAAGACAGAAAGATTGAAAGAAATAATGAAAGAAAGATTGAAAGATTAAAAGAAAGAATGAAAGAATGAAAGAAAGATTGAAAGATTGAAAGATTAAACAATTGAAAGAAAGATTGCAAGAAAGATTGAAAAAAGAAAGATTGAAAGAAAGAATGAAAGAAAGATTGAAAGAAAGATGGAAAGAAAGATTGAAAGAAAGTTTGAAAGAAAAAATGAAAGAAAGATTGAACGATTGGAAGAAATATTGAAAGATAGAAAAATTGAAAGTAAGAATGATTGAAAGAAAGAATGAAAGAAAGATTGAAAGATTGAAAGATTGAAATATTGAAAGAAAGAATGAAAGAAAGATTGAAAGATTGAAAGAAAGATTGAAAAAAAGATTGAAAGACCGAAAGAAAGAATGAAAGAAAGACTGAAAGGTAAAAAAATTGAAAGAAAGATTGCAAAAAAGAGTGAAAAAACAAACATTTAAATAATGAATGAAAGAAAGATTGAAAGATTGGAAGAAATATTGAAAGATAGAAAAAGTGAAAGAAAGAAAGATTGAAAGAAAGAATTAAAGAAAGATTGAAAGATTGAAAGAAAGAATGAAAGAAAGATTGAAAGATTGAAATATTGATAGAAAGATTGAAAGAAAGATTGATTGAAAGAAAGATATAAAGAATGAAAGACTTAAAGAAAGATTGAAAGACTAAAAGTAAGAATGAAAAAAAAGAATGAAAGAAAGATTGAAAAAAAGAAAGATTGAAAGAAAGAAAGATTTATAGAAAGAATGAAAGAACGATTGAAAAAAGAAAGAAAGATTGAAAGAAAGATTGAAAGAAAGATTGAAAGAAAGATTGAAAGAAAGAATGAAAGAAAGATTGAAAGATTGAAAGAAAGAATGAAAGAAAGATTGAAAAAAAGATTGAAAAAAAGAAAGATTGAAAGAAATATTGAAAGAAAGATTGAAAGATTGAAAGAAAGAATGAAAGAAAGATTGAAAGATTGAAAGAAAGAATGAAAGAAAGATTGAAAAAAAGATTGAAAAAAAGAAAGATTGAAAGAAAGATTGAAAAAAGAAAGAAAGATTGAAAGATTGAAAGAAATATTGAAAGACAGAAAGATTGAAAGAAATAATGAAAGAAAGATTGAAAGATTAAAAGAAAGAATGAAAGAATGAAAGAAAGATTGAAAGATTGAAAGATTAAACAATTGAAAGAAAGATTGCAAGAAAGATTGAAAAAAGAAAGATTGAAAGAAAGAATGAAAGAAAGATTGAAAGAAAGATGGAAAGAAAGATTGAAAGAAAGTTTGAAAGAAATAATGAAAGAAAGATTGAACGATTGGAAGAAATATTGAAAGATAGAAAAATTGAAAGTAAGAATGATTGAAAGAAAGAATGAAAGAAAGATTGAAAGATTGAAAGATTGAAATATTGAAAGAAAGAATGAAAGAAAGATTGAAAGATTGAAAGAAAGATTGAAAGACCGAAAGAAAGAATGAAAGAAAGATTGAAAGGTAAAACAATTGAAAGAAAGATTGCAAAAAAGAGTGAAAAAACAAACATTTAAATAAAGAATGAAAGAAAGATTGAAAGATTGGAAGAAATATTGAAAGATAGAAAAAGTGAAAGAAAGAAAGATTGAAAGAAAGAATTAAAGAAAGATTGAAAGAAAGAATGAAAGAAAGATTGAAAGATTGAAATATTGATAGAAAGATTGAAAGAAAGATTGATTGAAAGAAAGATATAAAGAATGAAAGACTTAAAGAAAGATTGAAAGACTAAAAGTAAGAATGAAAAAAAAGAATGAAAGAAAGATTGAAAAAAAGAAAGATTGAAAGAAAGAAAGATTTATAGAAAGAATGAAAGAACGATTGAAAAAAGAAAGAAAGATTGAAAGAAAGATTGAAAGAAAGATTGAAAGAAAGAAAGATTGAAAGAAATATTGAAAGAAAGATTGAAAGATTGAAAGAAAGAATGAAAGAAAGATTGAAAAAAAGATTGAAAAAAAGAAAGATTGAAAGAAATATTGAAAGAAAGATTGAAAGATTGAAAGAAAGAATGAAAGAAAGATTGAAAGATTGAAAGAAAGAATGAAAGAAAGATTGAAAAAAAGATTGAAAAAAAGAAAGATTGAAAGAAAGATTGAAAAAAGAAAGAAAGATTGAAAGATTGAAAGAAATATTGAAAGACAGAAAGATTGAAAGAAATAATGAAAGAAAGATTGAAAGATTAAAAGAAAGAATGAAAGAATGAAAGAAAGATTGAAAGATTGAAAGAAAGATTGCAAGAAAGATTGAAAAAAGAAAGATTGAAAGAAAGAATGAAAGAAAGATTGAAAGAAAGATGGAAAGAAAGATTGAAAGAAAGTTTGAAAGAAATAATGAAAGAAAGATTGAACGATTGGAAGCAATATTGAAAGATAGAAAAATTGAAAGTGAGAAAGATTGAAAGAAAGAATGAAAGAATGATTGAAAGATTGAAAGAAAGAATGAAAGAAAGATTGAAAGATTGAAATATTGAAAGAAAGAATGAAAGAAAGATTGAAAGATTGAAAGAAATATTGAAAGACAGAAAGATTGAAAGAAATAATGAAAGAAAGATTGAAAGATTAAAAGAAAGAATGAAAGAATGAAAGAAAGATTGAAAGATTGAAAGATTAAACAATTGAAAGAAAGATTGCAAGAAAGATTGAAAAAAGAAAGATTGAAAGAAAGAATGAAAGAAAGATTGAAAGAAAGATGGAAAGAAAGATTGAAAGAAAGTTTGAAAGAAAAAATGAAAGAAAGATTGAACGATTGGAAGAAATATTGAAAGATAGAAAAATTGAAAGTAAGAATGATTGAAAGAAAGAATGAAAGAAAGATTGAAAGATTGAAAGATTGAAATATTGAAAGAAAGAATGAAAGAAAGATTGAAAGATTGAAAGAAAGATTGGAAAAAAGATTGAAAGACCGAAAGAAAGAATGAAAGAAAGATTGAAAGGTAAAACAATTGAAAGAAAGATTGCAAAAAAGAGTGAAAAAACAAACATTTAAATAAAGAATGAAAGAAAGATTGAAAGAAAGATTGAAAGAAAGATTGAAAGATTGAAAGAAAGAATGAAAGAAAGATTGAAAGATTGAAAGAAAGAATGAATGAAAGATTGAAAAAAAGATTGAAAAAAAGAAAGATTGAAAGAAAGATTGAAAGAAAGATTGAAAGAAAGATTGAAAGAAAGATTGAAAGAAAGATTGAAAGATTGAAAGAAAGAATGAAAGAAAAATTAAAAGATTGAAAGAACGAATGAAAGAAAGATTGAAAAAAAGATTGAAAAAAAGAAAGATTGAAAGAAAGATTGAAAAAAGAAAGAACGATTGAAAGATTGAAAGAAATATTGAAAGACAGAAAGATTGAAAGAAATAATGAAAGAAAGATTGAAAGATTAAAGGAAAGAATGAAAGAATGAAAGAAAGATTGAAAGATTAAACATTTGAAAGAAAGATTGCAAGAAAGATTGAAAAAAGAAAGATTGAACGAAAGAATGAAAGAAAGATTGAAAGAAAGAATGAAAGAAAGATTGAAAGATTGAAAGAAAGAATGAAAGAAAGATTGAAATATTGAAAGAAAGAATGAAAGAAAGATTGAAAGATTGAAAGAAAGATTGAAAAAAAGATTGAAAGACTGAAAGAAAGAATGAAAGAAAGATTGAAAGAAAGATTTAAAGGAGGATTGAAAGATTGAAATATTGATAGAAAGATTGAAAGAAAGATTGATTGAAAGAAAGATATAAAGAATGAAAAACTTAAAGAAAGATTGAAAGACTAAAAGTAAGAATGAAAAAAAAGAATGAAAGAAAGATTGAAAAAAAGAAAGATTGAAAGAAAGAAAGATTTATAGAAAGAATGAAAGAACGATTGAAAAAAGAAAGAAAGATTGAAAGAAAGAAAGATTGAAAGAAATATTAAAGAAAGATTGAAAGATTGAAAGAAAGAATGAAAGAAAGATTGAAAAAAAGATTGAAAAAAAGAAAGACTGAAAGAAATATTGACAGAAAAATTGAAAGATTGAAAGAAAGAATGAAAGAAAGATTGAAAGATTGAAAGAAAGAATGAAAGAAAGATTGAAAAAAAGATTGAAAAAAAGAAAGATTGAAAGAAAGATTGAAAGAAAGATTGAAAGATTGAAAGAAAGAATGAAAGAAAGATTGAAAGATTGAAAGAAAGAATGAAAGAAAGATTGAAAAAAAGAAAGATTGAAAGAAAGATTGAAAAAAGAAAGAAAGATTGAAAGATTGAAAGAAATATTGAAAGACAGAAAGATTGAAAGAAATAATGAAAGAACGATTGAAAGATTAAAAGAAAGAATGAAAGAATGAAAGAAAGATTGAAAGATTGAAAGATTAAACAATTGAAAGAAAGATTGCAAGAAAGATTGAAAAAAGAAAGATTGAAAGAAAGAATGAAAGAAAGATTGAAAGAAAGATGGAAAGAAAGATTGAAAGAAAGTTTGAAAGAAATAATGAAAGAAAGATTGAACGATTGGAAGAAATATTGATAGATAGAAAAATTGAAAGTAAGAAAGATTGAAAGAACGAATGAAAGAATGATTGAAAGATTGAAAGAAAGAATGAAAGAAAGATTGAAAGATTGAAATATTGAAAGAAAGAATGAAAGAAAGATTGAAAGATTGAAAGAAATATTGAAAGACAGAAAGATTGAAAGAAATAATGAAAGAAAGATTGAAAGATTAAAAGAAAGAATGAAAGAATGAAAGAAAGATTGAAAGATTGAAAGATTAAACAATTGAAAGAAAGATTGCAAGAAAGATTGAAAAAAGAAAGATTGAAAGAAAGAATGAAAGAAAGATTGAAAGAAAGATGGAAAGAAAGATTGAAAGAAAGTTTGAAAGAAAAAATGAAAGAAAGATTGAACGATTGGAAGAAATATTGAAAGATAGAAAAATTGAAAGTAAGAATGATTGAAAGAAAGAATGAAAGAAAGATTGAAAGATTGAAAGATTGAAATATTGAAAGAAAGAATGAAAGAAAGATTGAAAGATTGAAAGAAAGATTGAAAAAAAGATTGAAAGACCGAAAGAAAGAATGAAAGAAAGACTGAAAGGTAAAAAAATTGAAAGAAAGATTGCAAAAAAGAGTGAAAAAACAAACATTTAAATAATGAATGAAAGAAAGATTGAAAGATTGGAAGAAATATTGAAAGATAGAAAAAGTGAAAGAAAGAAAGATTGAAAGAAAGAATTAAAGAAAGATTGAAAGATTGAAAGAAAGAATGAAAGAAAGATTGAAAGATTGAAATATTGATAGAAAGATTGAAAGAAAGATTGATTGAAAGAAAGATATAAAGAATGAAAGACTTAAAGAAAGATTGAAAGACTAAAAGTAAGAATGAAAAAAAAGAATGAAAGAAAGATTGAAAAAAAGAAAGATTGAAAGAAAGAAAGATTTATAGAAAGAATGAAAGAACGATTGAAAAAAGAAAGAAAGATTGAAAGAAAGATTGAAAGAAAGATTGAAAGAAAGAAAGATTGAAAGAAATATTGAAAGAAAGATTGAAAGATTGAAAGAAAGAATGAAAGAAAGATTGAAAAAAAGATTGAAAAAAAGAAAAATTGAAAGAAATATTGAAAGAAAGATTGAAAGATTGAAAGAAAGAATGAAAGAAAGATTGAAAGATTGAAAGAAAGAATGAAAGAAAGATTGAAAAAAAGATTGAAAAAAAGAAAGATTGAAAGAAAGATTGAAAAAAGAAAGAAAGATTGAAAGATTGAAAGAAATATTGAAAGACAGAAAGATTGAAAGAAATAATGAAAGAAAGATTGAAAGATTAAAAGAAAGAATGAAAGAATGAAAGAAAGATTGAAAGATTGAAAGATTGAAAGATTAAACAATTGAAAGAAAGATTGCAAGAAAGATTGAAAAAAGAAAGATTGAAAGAAAGAATGAAAGAAAGATTGAAAGAAAGATGGAAAGAAAGATTGAAAGAAAGTTTGAAAGAAATAATGAAAGAAAGATTGAACGATTGGAAGAAATATTGAAAGATAGAAAAATTGAAAGTAAGAAAGATTGAAAGAAAGAATGAAAGAATGATTGAAAGATTGAAAGAAAGAATGAAAGAAAGATTGAAAGATTGAAATATTGAAAGAAAGAATGAAAGAAAGATTGAAAGATTGAAAGAAATATTGAAAGACAGAAAGATTGAAAGAAATAATGAAAGAAAGATTGAAAGATTAAAAGAAAGAATGAAAGAATGAAAGAAAGATTGAAAGATTGAAAGATTAAACAATTGAAAGAAAGATTGCAAGAAAGATTGAAAAAAGAAAGATTGAAAGAAAGAATGAAAGAAAGATTGAAAGAAAGATGGAAAGAAAGATTGAAAGAAAGTTTGAAAGAAAAAATGAAAGAAAGATTGAACGATTGGAAGAAATATTGAAAGATAGAAAAATTGAAAGTAAGAATGATTGAAAGAAAGAATGAAAGAAAGATTGAAAGATTGAAAGATTGAAATATTTAAAGAAAGAATGAAAGAAAGATTGAAAGATTGAAAGAAAGATTGAAAAAAAGATTGAAAGACCGAAAGAAAGAATGAAAGAAAGATTGAAAGGTAAAACAATTGAAAGAAAGATTGCAAAAAAGAGTGAAAAAACAAACATTTAAATAAAGAATGAAAGAAAGATTGAAAGATTGGAAGAAATATTGAAAGATAGAAAAAGTGAAAGAAAGAAAGATTGAAAGAAAGAATTAAAGAAAGATTGAAAGATTGAAAGAAAGAATGAAAGAAAGATTGAAAGATTGAAATATTGATAGAAAGATTGAAAGAAAGATTGATTGAAAGAAAGATATAAAGAATGAAAGACTTAAAGAAAGATTGAAAGACTAAAAGTAAGAATGAAAAAAAAGAATGAAAGAAAGATTGAAAAAAAGAAAGATTGAAAGAAAGAAAGATTTATAGAAAGAATGAAAGAACGATTGAAAAAAGAAAGAAAGATTGAAAGAAAGATTGAAAGAAAGAAAGATTGAAAGAAATATTGAAAGAAAGATTGAAAAAAAGATTGAAAAAAAGAAAGATTGAAAGAAATATTGAAAGAAAGATTGAAGATTGAAAGAAAGAATGAAAGAAAGATTGAAAGATTGAAAGAAAGAATGAAAGAAAGATTGAAAAAAAGAAAGATTGAAAGAAAGATTGAAAAAAGAAAGAAAGATTGAAAGATTGAAAGAAATATTGAAAGACAGAAAGATTGAAAGAAATAATGAAAGAAAGATTGAAAGATTAAAAGAAAGAATGAAAGAAAGATTGAAAGATTGAAAGATTGAAAGATTGAAAGATTAAACAATTGAAAGAAAGATTGCAAGAAAGATTGAAAAAAGAAAGATTGAAAGAAAGAATGAAAGAAAGATTGAAAGATTGGAAGAAATATTGAAAGATAGAAAAAGTGAAAGAAAGAAAGATTGAAAGAAAGAATTAAAGAAAGATTGAAAGATTGAAAGAAAGAATGAAAGAAAGATTGAAAGATTGAAATATTGAAAGAAAGAATGAAAGAAAGATTGAAAGATTGAAAGATTGAAATAAAGATAGAAAGTTTGAAAGAAAGATTGAAAGAAAGATTTTAAGAAAGATTGAAAGTAATAAAGATTGAAAGAAATATTCAAAGAAAGATTGAAAGATTGAAAGAAAGAATGAAAGAAAGATTGAATGAAAGAAAGATTGAAAGATTGAAATATTGAAAGAAAGAATGAAAGAAAGATTGAAAAAAAGATTGAAAAAAAGAAAGATTGAAAGAAAGATTGAAAAAAGAAAGAAAGATTGAAAGATTGAAAGAAATATTGAAAGACAGAAAGATTGAAAGAAATAATGAAAGAAAGATTGAAAGATTAAAAGAAAGAATGAAAGAATGAAAGAAAGATTGAAAGATTGAAAGATTAAACAATTGAAAGAAAGATTGCAAGAAAGATTGAAAAAAGAAAGATTGAAAGAAAGAATGAAAGAAAGATTGAAAGAAAGATGGAAAGAAAGATTGAAAGAAAGTTTGAAAGAAATAATGAAAGAAAGATTGAACGATTGGAAGAAATATTGAAAGATAGAAAAATTGAAAGTAAGAATGATTGAAAGAAAGAATGAAAGAAAGATTGAAAGATTGAAAGATTGAAATATTGAAAGAAAGAATGAAAGAAAGATTGAAAGATTGAAAGAAAGATTGAAAGACCGAAAGAAAGAATGAAAGAAAGATTGAAAGGTAAAACAATTGAAAGAAAGATTGCAAAAAAGAGTGAAAAAACAAACATTTAAATAAAGAATGAAAGAAAGATTGAAAGATTGGAAGAAATATTGAAAGATAGAAAAAGTGAAAGAAAGAAAGATTGAAAGAAAGAATTAAAGAAAGATTGAAAGAAAGAATGAAAGAAAGATTGAAAGATTGAAATATTGATAGAAAGATTGAAAGAAAGATTGATTGAAAGAAAGATATAAAGAATGAAAGACTTAAAGAAAGATTGAAAGACTAAAAGTAAGAATGAAAAAAAAGAATGAAAGAAAGATTGAAAAAAAGAAAGATTGAAAGAAAGAAAGATTTATAGAAAGAATGAAAGAACGATTGAAAAAAGAAAGAAAGATTGAAAGAAAGATTGAAAGAAAGATTGAAAGAAAGAAAGATTGAAAGAAATATTGAAAGAAAGATTGAAAGATTGAAAGAAAGAATGAAAGAAAGATTGAAAAAAAGATTGAAAAAAAGAAAGATTGAAAGAAATATTGAAAGAAAGATTGAAAGATTGAAAGAAAGAATGAAAGAAAGATTGAAAGATTGAAAGAAAGAATGAAAGAAAGATTGAAAAAAAGATTGAAAAAAAGAAAGATTGAAAGAAAGATTGAAAAAAGAAAGAAAGATTGAAAGATTGAAAGAAATATTGAAAGACAGAAAGATTGAAAGAAATAATGAAAGAAAGATTGAAAGATTAAAAGAAAGAATGAAAGAATGAAAGAAAGATTGAAAGATTGAAAGAAAGATTGCAAGAAAGATTGAAAAAAGAAAGATTGAAAGAAAGAATGAAAGAAAGATTGAAAGAAAGATGGAAAGAAAGATTGAAAGAAAGTTTGAAAGAAATAATGAAAGAAAGATTGAACGATTGGAAGCAATATTGAAAGATAGAAAAATTGAAAGTGAGAAAGATTGAAAGAAAGAATGAAAGAATGATTGAAAGATTGAAAGAAAGAATGAAAGAAAGATTGAAAGATTGAAATATTGAAAGAAAGAATGAAAGAAAGATTGAAAGATTGAAAGAAATATTGAAAGACAGAAAGATTGAAAGAAATATTGAAAGACAGAAAGATTGAAAGAAATAATGAAAGAAAGATTGAAAGATTAAAAGAAAGAATGAAAGAATGAAAGAAAGATTGAAAGATTGAAAGATTAAACAATTGAAAGAAAGATTGCAAGAAAGATTGAAAAAAGAAAGATTGAAAGAAAGAATGAAAGAAAGATTGAAAGAAAGATGGAAAGAAAGATTGAAAGAAAGTTTGAAAGAAAAAATGAAAGAAAGATTGAACGATTGGAAGAAATATTGAAAGATAGAAAAATTGAAAGTAAGAATGATTGAAAGAAAGAATGAAAGAAAGATTGAAAGATTGAAAGATTGAAATATTGAAAGAAAGAATGAAAGAAAGATTGAAAGATTGAAAGAAAGATTGGAAAAAAGATTGAAAGACCGAAAGAAAGAATGAAAGAAAGATTGAAAGGTAAAACAATTGAAAGAAAGATTGCAAAAAAGAGTGAAAAAACAAACATTTAAATAAAGAATGAAAGAAAGATTGAAAGAAAGATTGAAAGATTGAAAGAAAGAATGAAAGAAAGATTGAAAGATTGAAAGAAAGAATGAATGAAAGATTGAAAAAAAGATTGAAAAAAAGAAAGATTGAAAGAAAGATTGAAAGAAAGATTGAAAGAAAGATTGAAAGAAAGATTGAAAGAAAGATTGAAAGATTGAAAGAAAGAATGAAAGAAAAATTGAAAGATTGAAAGAACGAATGAAAGAAAGATTGAAAAAAAGATTGAAAAAAAGAAAGATTGAAAGAAAGATTGAAAAAAGAAAGAACGATTGAAAGATTGAAAGAAATATTGAAAGACAGAAAGATTGAAAGAAATAATGAAAGAAAGATTGAAAGATTAAAGGAAAGAATGAAAGAATGAAAGAAAGATTGAAAGATTAAACATTTGAAAGAAAGATTGCAAGAAAGATTGAAAAAAGAAAGATTGAACGAAAGAATGAAAGAAAGATTGAAAGAAAGAATGAAAGAAAGATTGAAAGATTGAAAGAAAGAATGAAAGAAAGATTGAAATATTGAAAGAAAGAATGAAAGAAAGATTGAAAGATTGAAAGAAAGATTGAAAAAAAGATTGAAAGACTGAAAGAAAGAATGAAAGAAAGATTGAAAGAAAGATTTAAAGGAGGATTGAAAGATTGAAATATTGATAGAAAGATTGAAAGAAAGATTGATTGAAAGAAAGATATAAAGAATGAAAAACTTAAAGAAAGATTGAAAGACTAAAAGTAAGAATGAAAAAAAAGAATGAAAGAAAGATTGAAAAAAAGAAAGATTGAAAGAAAGAAAGATTTATAGAAAGAATGAAAGAACGATTGAAAAAAGAAAGAAAGATTGAAAGAAAGAAAGATTGAAAGAAATATTAAAGAAAGATTGAAAGATTGAAAGAAAGAATGAAAGAAAGATTGAAAAAAAGATTGAAAAAAAGAAAGACTGAAAGAAATATTGACAGAAAAATTGAAAGATTGAAAGAAAGAATGAAAGAAAGATTGAAAGATTGAAAGAAAGAATGAAAGAAAGATTGAAAAAAAGATTGAAAAAAAGAAAGATTGAAAGAAAGATTGAAAGAAAGATTGAAAGATTGAAAGAAAGAATGAAAGAAAGATTGAAAGATTGAAAGAAAGAATGAAAGAAAGATTGAAAAAAAGAAAGATTGAAAGAAAGATTGAAAAAAGAAAGAAAGATTGAAAGATTGAAAGAAATATTGAAAGACAGAAAGATTGAAAGAAATAATGAAAGAACGATTGAAAGATTAAAAGAAAGAATGAAAGAATGAAAGAAAGATTGAAAGATTGAAAGATTAAACAATTGAAAGAAAGATTGCAAGAAAGATTGAAAAAAGAAAGATTGAAAGAAAGAATGAAAGAAAGATTGAAAGAAAGATGGAAAGAAAGATTGAAAGAAAGTTTGAAAGAAATAATGAAAGAAAGATTGAACGATTGGAAGAAATATTGATAGATAGAAAAATTGAAAGTAAGAAAGATTGAAAGAACGAATGAAAGAATGATTGAAAGATTGAAAGAAAGAATGAAAGAAAGATTGAAAGATTGAAATATTGAAAGAAAGAATGAAAGAAAGATTGAAAGATTGAAAGAAATATTGAAAGACAGAAAGATTGAAAGAAATAATGAAAGAAAGATTGAAAGATTAAAAGAAAGAATGAAAGAATGAAAGAAAGATTGAAAGATTGAAAGATTAAACAATTGAAAGAAAGATTGCAAGAAAGATTGAAAAAAGAAAGATTGAAAGAAAGAATGAAAGAAAGATTGAAAGAAAGATGGAAAGAAAGATTGAAAGAAAGTTTGAAAGAAAAAATGAAAGAAAGATTGAACGATTGGAAGAAATATTGAAAGATAGAAAAATTGAAAGTAAGAATGATTGAAAGAAAGAATGAAAGAAAGATTGAAAGATTGAAAGATTGAAATATTGAAAGAAAGAATGAAAGAAAGATTGAAAGATTGAAAGAAAGATTGAAAAAAAGATTGAAAGACCGAAAGAAAGAATGAAAGAAAGACTGAAAGGTAAAAAAATTGAAAGAAAGATTGCAAAAAAGAGTGAAAAAACAAACATTTAAATAATGAATGAAAGAAAGATTGAAAGATTGGAAGAAATATTGAAAGATAGAAAAAGTGAAAGAAAGAAAGATTGAAAGAAAGAATTAAAGAAAGATTGAAAGATTGAAAGAAAGAATGAAAGAAAGATTGAAAGATTGAAATATTGATAGAAAGATTGAAAGAAAGATTGATTGAAAGAAAGATATAAAGAATGAAAGACTTAAAGAAAGATTGAAAGACTAAAAGTAAGAATGAAAAAAAAGAATGAAAGAAAGATTGAAAAAAAGAAAGATTGAAAGAAAGAAAGATTTATAGAAAGAATGAAAGAACGATTGAAAAAAGAAAGAAAGATTGAAAGAAAGATTGAAAGAAAGATTGAAAGAAAGAAAGATTGAAAGAAATATTGAAAGAAAGATTGAAAGATTGAAAGAAAGAATGAAAGAAAGATTGAAAAAAAGATTGAAAAAAAGAAAAATTGAAAGAAATATTGAAAGAAAGATTGAAAGATTGAAAGAAAGAATGAAAGAAAGATTGAAAGATTGAAAGAAAGAATGAAAGAAAGATTGAAAAAAAGATTGAAAAAAAGAAAGATTGAAAGAAAGATTGAAAAAAGAAAGAAAGATTGAAAGATTGAAAGAAATATTGAAAGACAGAAAGATTGAAAGAAATAATGAAAGAAAGATTGAAAGATTAAAAGAAAGAATGAAAGAATGAAAGAAAGATTGAAAGATTGAAAGATTGAAAGATTAAACAATTGAAAGAAAGATTGCAAGAAAGATTGAAAAAAGAAAGATTGAAAGAAAGAATGAAAGAAAGATTGAAAGAAAGATTGAAAGAAAGTTTGAAAGAAATAATGAAAGAAAGATTGAACGATTGGAAGAAATATTGAAAGATAGAAAAATTGAAAGTAAGAAAGATTGAAAGAAAGAATGAAAGAATGATTGAAAGATTGAAAGAAAGAATGAAAGAAAGATTGAAAGATTGAAATATTGAAAGAAAGAATGAAAGAAAGATTGAAAGATTGAAAGAAATATTGAAAGACAGAAAGATTGAAAGAAATAATGAAAGAAAGATTGAAAGATTAAAAGAAAGAATGAAAGAATGAAAGAAAGATTGAAAGATTGAAAGATTAAACAATTGAAAGAAAGATTGCAAGAAAGATTGAAAAAAGAAAGATTGAAAGAAAGAATGAAAGAAAGATTGAAAGAAAGATGGAAAGAAAGATTGAAAGAAAGTTTGAAAGAAAAAATGAAAGAAAGATTGAACGATTGGAAGAAATATTGAAAGATAGAAAAATTGAAAGTAAGAATGATTGAAAGAAAGAATGAAAGAAAGATTGAAAGATTGAAAGATTGAAATATTGAAAGAAAGAATGAAAGAAAGATTGAAAGATTGAAAGAAAGATTGAAAAAAAGATTGAAAGACCGAAAGAAAGAATGAAAGAAAGATTGAAAGGTAAAACAATTGAAAGAAAGATTGCAAAAAAGAGTGAAAAAACAAACATTTAAATAAAGAATGAAAGAAAGATTGAAAGATTGGAAGAAATATTGAAAGATAGAAAAAGTGAAAGAAAGAAAGATTGAAAGAAAGAATTAAAGAAAGATTGAAAGATTGAAAGAAAGAATGAAAGAAAGATTGAAAGATTGAAATATTGATAGAAAGATTGAAAGAAAGATTGATTGAAAGAAAGATATAAAGAATGAAAGACTTAAAGAAAGATTGAAAGACTAAAAGTAAGAATGAAAAAAAAGAATGAAAGAAAGATTGAAAAAAAGAAAGATTGAAAGAAAGAAAGATTTATAGAAAGAATGAAAGAACGATTGAAAAAAGAAAGAAAGATTGAAAGAAAGATTGAAAGAAAGAAAGATTGAAAGAAATATTGAAAGAAAGATTGAAAAAAAGATTGAAAAAAAGAAAGATTGAAAGAAATATTGAAAGAAAGATTGAAGATTGAAAGAAAGAATGAAAGAAAGATTGAAAGATTGAAAGAAAGAATGAAAGAAAGATTGAAAAAAGAAAGATTGAAAGAAAGATTGAAAAAAGAAAGAAAGATTGAAAGATTGAAAGAAATATTGAAAGACAGAAAGATTGAAAGAAATAATGAAAGAAAGATTGAAAGATTAAAAGAAAGAATGAAAGAAAGATTGAAAGATTGAAAGATTGAAAGATTGAAAGAAAGATTGCAAGAAAGATTGAAAAAAGAAAGATTGAAAGAAAGAATGAAAGAAAGATTGAAAGATTGGAAGAAATATTGAAAGATAGAAAAAGTGAAAGAAAGAAAGATTGAAAGAAAGAATTAAAGAAAGATTGAAAGATTGAAAGAAAGAATGAAAGAAAGATTGAAAGATTGAAATATTGAAAGAAAGAATGAAAGAAAGATTGAAAGATTGAAAGATTGAAATAAAGATAGAAAGTTTGAAAGAAAGATTGAAAGAAAGATTTTAAGAAAGATTGAAAGTAATAAAGATTGAAAGAAATATTCAAAGAAAGATTGAAAGATTGAAAGAAAGAATGAAAGAAAGATTGAATGAAAGAAAGATTGAAAGATTGAAATATTGAAAGAAAGAATGAAAGAAAGATTGAAAGATTGAAAGAAATATTGAAAGACAGAAAGATTGAAAGAAATAATGAAAGAAAGATTGAAAGATTAAAAGAAAGAATGAAAGAATGAAAGAAAGATTGAAAGATTGAAAGATTAAACAATTGAAAGAAAGATTGCAAGAAAGATTGAAAAAAGAAAGATTGAAAGAAAGAATGAAAGAAAGATTGAAAGAAAGATGGAAAGAAAGATTGAAAGAAAGTTTGAAAGAAAAAATGAAAGAAAGATTGAACGATTGGAAGAAATATTGAAAGATAGAAAAATTGAAAGTAAGAATGATTGAAAGAAAGAATGAAAGAAAGATTGAAAGATTGAAAGATTGAAATATTGAAAGAAAGAATGAAAGAAAGATTGAAAGATTGAAAGAAAGATTGAAAAAAAGATTGAAAGACCGAAAGAAAGAATGAAAGAAAGATTGAAAGGTAAAACAATTGAAAGAAAGATTGCAAAAAAGAGTGAAAAAACAAACATTTAAATAAAGAATGAAAGAAAGATTGAAAGATTGGAAGAAATATTGAAAGATAGAAAAAGTGAAAGAAAGAAAGATTGAAAGAAAGAATTAAAGAAAGATTGAAAGATTGAAAGAAAGAATGAAAGAAAGATTGAAAGATTGAAATATTGATAGAAAGATTGAAAGAAAGATTGATTGAAAGAAAGATATAAAGAATGAAAGACTTAAAGAAAGATTGAAAGACTAAAAGTAAGAATGAAAAAAAAGAATGAAAGAAAGATTGAAAAAAAGAAAGATTGAAAGAAAGAAAGATTTATAGAAAGAATGAAAGAACGATTGAAAAAAGAAAGAAAGATTGAAAGAAAGATTGAAAGAAAGAAAGATTGAAAGAAATATTGAAAGAAAGATTGAAAGATTGAAAGAAAGAATGAAAGAAAGATTGAAAAAAAGATTGAAAAAAAGAAAGATTGAAAGAAATATTGAAAGAAAGATTGAAGATTGAAAGAAAGAATGAAAGAAAGATTGAAAGATTGAAAGAAAGAATGAAAGAAAGATTGAAAAAAAGAAAGATTGAAAGAAAGATTGAAAAAAGAAAGAAAGATTGAAAGATTGAAAGAAATATTGAAAGACAGAAAGATTGAAAGAAATAATGAAAGAAAGATTGAAAGATTAAAAGAAAGAATGAAAGAAAGATTGAAAGATTGAAAGATTGAAAGATTAAACAATTGAAAGAAAGATTGCAAGAAAGATTGAAAAAAGAAAAATTGAAAGAAAGAATGAAAGAAAGATTGAAAGATTGGAAGAAATATTGAAAGATAGAAAAAGTGAAAGAAAGAAAGATTGAAAGAAAGAATTAAAGAAAGATTGAAAGATTGAAAGAAAGAATGAAAGAAAGATTGAAAGATTGAAATATTGAAAGAAAGAATGAAAGAAAGATTGAAAGATTGAAAGATTGAAATAAAGATAGAAAGTTTGAAAGAAAGATTGAAAGAAAGATTTTAAGAAAGATTGAAAGTAATAAAGATTGAAAGAAATATTCAAAGAAAGATTGAAAGATTGAAAGAAAGAATGAAAGAAAGATTGAAGAAAGATTGAAAGTAATAAAGATTGAAAGAAAGAATGAAAGAAAAATTGAAAGATTGAAAGATTGAAAGAAAGATTGAAAGAAAGATTGAAAGTAATAAAGATTGAAAGAAATATTCAAAGAAAGATTGAAAGAATGAAAGAAAGATTGAAAGAAAGAATGAAAGAAAGATTGAAAGAAAGATTGAAAGAAAGATTGAAAGATTGAAAGAAAGAATGAAAGAAAGATTGAAAGATTGAAAGAAAGAATGAATGAAAGATTGAAAAAAAGATTGAAAAAAAGAAAGATTGAAAGAAAGATTGAAAGAAAGATTGAAAGAAAGATTGAAAGAAAGAATGAAAGAAAAATTGAAAGATTGAAAGAACGAATGAAAGAAAGATTGAAAAAAAGATTGAAAAAAAGAAAGATTGAAAAAAGAAAGAACGATTGAAAGATTGAAAGAAATATTGAAAGACAGAAAGATTGAAAGAAATAATGAAAGAAAGATTGAAAGATTAAAGGAAAGAATGAAAGAATGAAAGAAAGATTGAAAGATTAAACATTTGAAAGAAAGATTGCAAGAAAGATTGAAAAAAGAAAGATTGAACGAAAGAATGAAAGAAAGATTGAAAGAAAGAATGAAAGAAAGATTGAAAGATTGAAAGAAAGAATGAAAGAAAGATTGAAATATTGAAAGAAAGAATGAAAGAAAGATTGAAAGATTGAAAGAAAGATTGAAAAAAAGATTGAAAGACTGAAAGAAAGAATGAAAGAAAGATTGAAAGAAAGATTTAAAGGAGGATTGAAAGATTGAAATATTGATAGAAAGATTGAAAGAAAGATTGATTGAAAGAAAGATATAAAGAATGAAAGACTTAAAGAAAGATTGAAAGACTAAAAGTAAGAATGAAAAAAAAGAATGAAAGAAAGATTGAAAAAAAGAAAGATTGAAAGAAAGAAAGATTTATAGAAAGAATGAAAGAACGATTGAAAAAAGAAAGAAAGATTGAAAGAAAGATTGAAAGAAAGATTGAAAGAAAGAAAGATTGAAAGAAATATTGAAAGAAAGATTGAAAGATTGAAAGAAAGAATGAAAGAAAGATTGAAAAAAAGATTGAAAAAAAGAAAGACTGAAAGAAATATTGACAGAAAAATTGAAAGATTGAAAGAAAGAATGAAAGAAAGATTGAAAGATTGAAAGAAAGAATGAAAGAAAGATTGAAAAAAAGATTGAAAAAAAGATTGAAAAAAAGAAAGATTGAAAGAAAGATTGAAAGAAAGATTGAAAGATTGAAAGAAAGAATGAAAGAAAGATTGAAAGATTGAAAGAAAGAATGAAAGAAAGATTGAAAAAAAGATTGAAAAAAAGAAAGATTGAAAGAAAGATTGAAAGAAAGATTGAAAGTAATAAAGATTGAAAGAAATATTCAAAGAAAGATTCAAAGAATGAAAGAAAGATTGAAAGATTGAAAGAAAGAATGAAAGAAAGATTGAAAGAAAGATTGAAAGATTGAAAGAAAGATTGAAAAAAAGATTGAAAGACCGAAAGAAAGAATGAAAGAAAGATTGAAAGGTAAAACAATTGAAAGAAAGATTGCAAAAAAGAGTGAAAAAACAAACATTTAAATAAAGAATGAAAGAAAGATTGAAAGATTGGAAGAAATATTGAAAGATAGAAAAAGTGAAAGAAAGAAAGATTGAAAGAAAGAATTAAAGAAAGATTGAAAGATTGAAAGAAAGAATGAAAGAAAGATTGAAAGATTGAAATATTGATAGAAAGATTGAAAGAAAGATTGATTGAAAGAAAGATATAAAGAATGAAAGACTTAAAGAAAGATTGAAAGACTAAAAGTAAGAATGAAAAAAAAGAATGAAAGAAAGATTGAAAAAAAGAAAGATTGAAAGAAAGAAAGATTTATAGAAAGAATGAAAGAACGATTGAAAAAAGAAAGAAAGATTGAAAGAAAGATTGAAAGAAAGAAAGATTGAAAGAAATATTGAAAGAAAGATTGAAAAAAAGATTGAAAAAAAGAAAGATTGAAAGAAATATTGAAAGAAAGATTGAAGATTGAAAGAAAGAATGAAAGAAAGATTGAAAGATTGAAAGAAAGAATGAAAGAAAGATTGAAAAAAAGAAAGATTGAAAGAAAGATTGAAAAAAGAAAGAAAGATTGAAAGATTGAAAGAAATATTGAAAGACAGAAAGATTGAAAGAAATAATGAAAGAAAGATTGAAAGATTAAAAGAAAGAATGAAAGAAAGATTGAAAGATTGAAAGATTGAAAGATTGAAAGATTAAACAATTGAAAGAAAGATTGCAAGAAAGATTGAAAAAAGAAAGATTGAAAGAAAGAATGAAAGAAAGATTGAAAGATTGGAAGAAATATTGAAAGATAGAAAAAGTGAAAGAAAGAAAGATTGAAAGAAAGAATTAAAGAAAGATTGAAAGATTGAAAGAAAGAATGAAAGAAAGATTGAAAGATTGAAATATTGAAAGAAAGAATGAAAGAAAGATTGAAAGATTGAAAGATTGAAATAAAGATAGAAAGTTTGAAAGAAAGATTGAAAGAAAGATTTTAAGAAAGATTGAAAGTAATAAAGATTGAAAGAAATATTCAAAGAAAGATTGAAAGATTGAAAGAAAGAATGAAAGAAAGAATGAAAGAAAGATTGAAAGATTGAAATATTGAAAGAAAGAATGAAAGAAAGATTGAAAGATTGAAATATTGAAAGAAAGAATGAAAGAAAGATTGAAAGATTGAAAGAAATATTGAAAGACAGAAAGATTGAAAGAAATAATGAAAGAAAGATTGAAAGATTAAAAGAAAGAATGAAAGAATGAAAGAAAGATTGAAAGATTGAAAGATTAAACAATTGAAAGAAAGATTGCAAGAAAGATTGAAAAAAGAAAGATTGAAAGAAAGAATGAAAGAATGATTGAAAGAAAGATGGAAAGAAAGATTGAAAGAAAGTTTGAAAGAAAAAATGAAAGAAAGATTGAACGATTGGAAGAAATATTGAAAGATAGAAAAATTGAAAGTAAGAATGATTGAAAGAAAGAATGAAAGAAAGATTGAAAGATTGAAAGATTGAAATATTGAAAGAAAGAATGAAAGAAAGATTGAAAGATTGAAAGAAAGATTGAAAAAAAGATTGAAAGACCGAAAGAAAGAATGAAAGAAAGATTGAAAGGTAAAACAATTGAAAGAAAGATTGCAAAAAAGAGTGAAAAAACAAACATTTAAATAAAGAATGAAAGAAAGATTGAAAGATTGGAAGAAATATTGAAAGATAGAAAAAGTGAAAGAAAGAAAGATTGAAAGAAAGAATTAAAGAAAGATTGAAAGATTGAAAGAAAGAATGAAAGAAAGATTGAAAGATTGAAATATTGATAGAAAGATTGAAAGAAAGATTGATTGAAAGAAAGATATAAAGAATGAAAGACTTAAAGAAAGATTGAAAGACTAAAAGTAAGAATGAAAAAAAAGAATGAAAGAAAGATTGAAAAAAAGAAAGATTGAAAGAAAGAAAGATTTATAGAAAGAATGAAAGAACGATTGAAAAAAGAAAGAAAGATTGAAAGAAAGATTGAAAGAAAGAAAGATTGAAAGAAATATTGAAAGAAAGATTGAAAGATTGAAAGAAAGAATGAAAGAAAGATTGAAAAAAAGATTGAAAAAAAGAAAGATTGAAAGAAATATTGAAAGAAAGATTGAAGATTGAAAGAAAGAATGAAAGAAAGATTGAAAGATTGAAAGAAAGAATGAAAGAAAGATTGAAAAAAAGAAAGATTGAAAGAAAGATTGAAAAAAGAAAGAAAGATTGAAAGATTGAAAGAAATATTGAAAGACAGAAAGATTGAAAGAAATAATGAAAGAAAGATTGAAAGATTAAAAGAAAGAATGAAAGAATGAAAGAAAGATTGAAAGATTGAAAGATTGAAAGATTAAACAATTGAAAGAAAGATTGCAAGAAAGATTGAAAAAAGAAAAATTGAAAGAAAGAATGAAAGAAAGATTGAAAGATTGGAAGAAATATTGAAAGATAGAAAAAGTGAAAGAAAGAAAGATTGAAAGAAAGAATTAAAGAAAGATTGAAAGATTGAAAGAAAGATTGAAAGATTGAAATATTGAAAGAAAGAATGAAAGAAAGATTGAAAGATTGAAAGATTGAAATAAAGATAGAAAGTTTGAAAGAAAGATTGAAAGAAAGATTTTAAGAAAGATTGAAAGTAATAAAGATTGAAAGAAATATTCAAAGAAAGATTGAAAGATTGAAAGAAAGAATGAAAGAAAGATTGAAGAAAGATTGAAAGTAATAAAGATTGAAAGAAAGAATGAAAGAAAAATTGAAAGATTGAAAGATTGAAAGAAAGATTGAAAGAAAGATTGAAAGTAATAAAGATTGAAAGAAATATTCAAAGAAAGATTGAAAGAATGAAAGAAAGATTGAAAGATTGAAAGAAAGAATGAAAGAAAGATTGAAAGAAAGATTGAAAGAAAGATTGAAAGATTGAAAGAAAGAATGAAAGAAAGATTGAAAGATTGAAAGAAAGAATGAATGAAAGATTGAAAAAAAGATTGAAAAAAAGAAAGATTGAAAGAAAGATTGAAAGAAAGATTGAAAGAAAGATTGAAAGAAAGAATGAAAGAAAAATTGAAAGATTGAAAGAACGAATGAAAGAAAGATTGAAAAAAAGATTGAAAAAAAGAAAGATTGAAAGAAAGATTGAAAAAAGAAAGAACGATTGAAAGATTGAAAGAAATATTGAAAGACAGAAAGATTGAAAGAAATAATGAAAGAAAGATTGAAAGATTAAAGGAAAGAATGAAAGAATGAAAGAAAGATTGAAAGATTAAACATTTGAAAGAAAGATTGCAAGAAAGATTGAAAAAAGAAAGATTGAACGAAAGAATGAAAGAAAGATTGAAAGAAAGAATGAAAGAAAGATTGAAAGATTGAAAGAAAGAATGAAAGAAAGATTGAAATATTGAAAGAAAGAATGAAAGAAAGATTGAAAGATTGAAAGAAAGATTGAAAAAAAGATTGAAAGACTGAAAGAAAGAATGAAAGAAAGATTGAAAGAAAGATTTAAAGGAGGATTGAAAGATTGAAATATTGATAGAAAGATTGAAAGAAAGATTGATTGAAAGAAAGATATAAAGAATGAAAGACTTAAAGAAAGATTGAAAGACTAAAAGTAAGAATGAAAAAAAAGAATGAAAGAAAGATTGAAAAAAAGAAAGATTGAAAGAAAGAAAGATTTATAGAAAGAATGAAAGAACGATTGAAAAAAGAAAGAAAGATTGAAAGAAAGATTGAAAGAAAGATTGAAAGAAAGAAAGATTGAAAGAAATATTGAAAGAAAGATTGAAAGATTGAAAGAAAGAATGAAAGAAAGATTGAAAAAAAGATTGAAAAAAAGAAAGACTGAAAGAAATATTGACAGAAAAATTGAAAGATTGAAAGAAAGAATGAAAGAAAGATTGAAAGATTGAAAGAAAGAATGAAAGAAAGATTGAAAAAAAGATTGAAAAAAAGATTGAAAAAAAGAAAGATTGAAAGAAAGATTGAAAGAAAGATTGAAAGATTGAAAGAAAGAATGAAAGAAAGATTGAAAGATTGAAAGAAAGAATGAAAGAAAGATTGAAAAAAAGATTGAAAAAAAGAAAGATTGAAAGAAAGATTGAAAGAAAGATTGAAAGTAATAAAGATTGAAAGAAATATTCAAAGAAAGATTCAAAGAATGAAAGAAAGATTGAAAGATTGAAAGA
The DNA here is from genome assembly GCF_960531495.2 of Zeus faber. NCBI lineage: Eukaryota > Metazoa > Chordata > Actinopteri > Zeiformes > Zeidae > Zeus > Zeus faber. The sequence continues at coordinate 367,749 of NC_137199.1, read as the reverse complement.
AAGAATGAAAGAAAGATTGAAAGAAAGATTGAAAGAAAGATTGAAAGATTGAAAGAAAGAATGAAAGAAAGATTGAAAGATTGAAAGAAAGAATGAATGAAAGTTTGAAAAAAAGATTGAAAAAAAGAAAGATTGAAAGAAAGATTGAAAGAAAGATTGAAAGAAAGATTGAAAGAAAGATTGAAAGAAAGAATGAAAGAAAAATTGAAAGATTGAAAGAACGAATGAAAGAAAGATTGAAAAAAAGATTGAAAAAAAGAAAGATTGAAAGAAAGATTGAAAAAAGAAAGAAAGATTGAAAGATTGAAAGAAATATTGAAAGACAGAAAGATTGAATGAAATAATGAAAGAAAGATTGAAAGATTAAAAGAAAGAATGAAAGAATGAAAGAAAGATTGAAAGATTAAACAATTGAAAGAAAGATTGCAAGAAAGATTGAAAAAAGAAAGATTGAAAGAAAGAATGAAAGAAAGATTGAAAGAAAGAATGAAAGAAAGATTGAAAGATTGAAAGAAAGAATGAAAGAAAGATTGAAAGATTGAAATATTGAAAGAAAGAATGAAAGAAAGATTGAAAGATTGAAAGAAAGATTGAAAAAAAGATTGAAAGACTGAAAGAAAGAATGAAAGAAAGATTGAAAGAAAGATTTAAAGGAGGATTGAAAGATTGAAATATTGATAGAAAGATTGAAAGAAAGATTGATTGAAAGAAAGATATAAAGAATGAAAGACTTAAAGAAAGATTGAAAGACTAAAAGTAAGAATGAAAAAAAAGAATGAAAGAAAGATTGAAAAAAAGAAAGATTGAAAGAAAGAAAGATTTATAGAAAGAATGAAAGAACGATTGAAAAAAGAAAGAAAGATTGAAAGAAAGATTGAAAGAAAGAAAGATTGAAAGAAATATTGAAAGAAAGATTGAAAGATTGAAAGAAAGAATGAAAGAAAGATTGAAAAAAAGATTGAAAAAAAGAAAGACTGAAAGAAAGATTGAAAGAAAAATTGAAAGATTGAAAGAAAGAATGAAAGAAAGATTGAAAGATTGAAAGAAAGAATGAAAGAAAGATTGAAAAAAAGATTGAAAAAAAGATTGAAAAAAAGAAAGATTGAAAGAAAGATTGAAAGAAAGATTGAAAGAAAGATTGAAAGATTGAAAGAAAGAATGAAAGAAAGATTGAAAGATTGAAAGAAAGAATGAAAGAAAGATTGAAAAAAAGATTGAAAAAAAGAAAGATTGAAAGAATGATTGAAAAAAGAAAGAAAGATTGAAAGATTGAAAGAAATATTGAAAGACAGAAAGATTGAAAGAAATAATGAAAGAACGATTGAAAGATTAAAAGAAAGAATGAAAGAATGAAAGAAAGATTGAAAGATTGAAAGATTAAACAATTGAAAGAAAGATTGCAAGAAAGATTGAAAAAAGAAAGATTGAAAGAAAGAATGAAAGAAAGATTGAAAGAAAGATTGAAAGATTGAAAGAAAGATTGAAAAAAAGATTGAAAGACCGAAAGAAAGAATGAAAGAAAGATTGAAAGATAAAACAATTGAAAGAAAGATTGCAAAAAAGATTGAAAAAACAAACATTTAAATAAAGAATGAAAGAAAGATTGAAAGAAAGAATTAAAGAAAGATTGAAAGATTGAAAGAAAGAATGAAAGAAAGATTGAAAGATTGAAATATTGAAAGAAAGAATGAAAGAAAGATTGAAAGATTGAAAGATTGAAATAAAGATAGAAAGTTTGAAAGAAAGATTGAAAGAAAGATTTTAAGAAAGATTGAAAGAAAGATTGAAAGTAATAAAGATTGAAAGAAATATTCAAAGAAAGATTGAAAGATTGAAAGAAAGAATGAAAGAAAGATTGAAAGAAAGATTGAAGAAAGATTGAAAGTAATAAAGATTGAAAGAAAGAATGAAAGAAAAATTGAAAGATTGAAAGATTGAAAGAAAGATTGAAAGAAAGATTGAAAGAAAGATTGAAAGTAATAAAGATTGAAAGAAATATTCAAAGAAAGATTGAAAGAATGAAAGAAAGATTGAAAGATTGAAAGAAAGAATGAAAGAAAGATTGAAAGAAAGATTGAAAGATTGAAAGAAAGAATGAAAGAAAGAATGAAAGAAAGATTGAAAGAAAGAATGAATGAAAGATTGAAAAAAAGATTGAAAAAAAGAAAGAATGAAAGAAAGATTGAAAGAAAGATTGAAAGAAAGATTGAAAGATTGAAAGAAAGAATGAAAGAAAAATTGAAAGATTGAAAGAACGAATGAAGAAAGATTGAAAAAAAGATTGAAAAAAAGAAAGATTGAAAGAAAGATTGAAAAAAGAAAGAACGATTGAAAGATTGAAAGAAATATTGAAAGACAGAAAGATTGAAAGAAATAATGAAAGAAAGATTGAAAGATTAAAGGAAAGAATGAAAGAATGAAAGAAAGATTGAAAGATTAAACATTTGAAAGAAAGATTGCAAGAAAGATTGAACGAAAGAATGAAAGAAAGATTGAAAGAAAGAATGAAAGAAAGATTGAAAGATTGAAAGAAAGAATGAAAGAAAGATTGAAATATTGAAAGAAAGAATGAAAGAAAGATTGAAAGATTGAAAGAAAGATTGAAAAAAAGATTGAAAGACTGAAAGAAAGAATGAAAGAAAGATTGAAAGAAAGATTTAAAGGAGGATTGAAAGATTGAAATATTGATAGAAAGATTGAAAGAAAGATTGATTGAAAGAAAGATATAAAGAAGGAAAAACTTAAAGAAAGATTGAAAGACTAAAAGTAAGAATGAAAAAAAAGAATGAAAGAAAGATTGAAAAAAAGAAAGATTGAAAGAAAGAAAGATTTATAGAAAGAATGAAAGAACGATTGAAAAAAGAAAGAAAGATTGAAAGAAAGATTGAAAGAAAGATTGAAAGAAAGAAAGATTGAAAGAAATATTAAAGAAAGATTGAAAGATTGAAAGAAAGAATGAAAGAAAGATTGAAAAAAAGATTGAAAAAAAGAAAGACTGAAAGAAATATTGACAGAAAAATTGAAAGATTGAAAGAAAGAATGAAAGAAAGATTGAAAGATTGAAAGAAAGAATGAAAGAAAGATTGAAAAAAAGATTGAAAAAAAGATTGAAAAAAAGAAAGATTGAAAGAAAGATTGAAAGAAAGATTGAAAGATTGAAAGAAAGAATGAAAGAAAGATTGAAAGATTGAAAGAAAGAATGAAAGAAAGATTGAAAAAAAGATTGAAAAAAAGAAAGATTGAAAGAAAGATTGAAAAAAGAAAGAAAGATTGAAAGATTTAAAGAAATATTGAAAGACAGAAAGATTGAAAGAAATAATGAAAGAACGATTGAAAGATTAAAAGAAAGAATGAAAGAATGAAAGAAAGATTGAAAGATTGAAAGATTAAACAATTGAAAGAAAGATTGCAAGAAAGATTGAAAAAAGAAAGATTGAAAGAAAGAATGAAAGAAAGATTGAAAGAAAGATGGAAAGAAAGATTGAAAGAAAGTTTGAAAGAAATAATGAAAGAAAGATTGAACGATTGGAAGAAATATTGAAAGATAGAAAAATTGAAAGTAAGAAAGATTGAAAGAAAGAATGAAAGAATGATTGAAAGATTGAAAGAAAGAATGAAAGAAAGATTGAAAGATTGAAATATTGAAAGAAAGAATGAAAGAAAGATTGAAAGATTGAAAGAAATATTGAAAGACAGAAAGATTGAAAGAAATAATGAAAGAAAGATTGAAAGATTAAAAGAAAGAATGAAAGAATGAAAGAAAGATTGAAAGATTGAAAGATTAAACAATTGAAAGAAATAATGAAAGAAAAATTGAAAGATTAAAAGAAAGAATGAAAGAATGAAAGAAAGATTGAAAAAAAGATTGAAAAAAAGAAAGATTGAAAGAAAGATTGAAAAAAGAAAGAAAGATTGAAAGATTTAAAGAAATATTGAAAGACAGAAAGATTGAAAGAAATAATGAAAGAACGATTGAAAGATTAAAAGAAAGAATGAAAGAATGAAAGAAAGATTGAAAGATTGAAAGATTAAACAATTGAAAGAAAGATTGCAAGAAAGATTGAAAAAAGAAAGATTGAAAGAAAGAATGAAAGAAAGATTGAAAGAAAGATGGAAAGAAAGATTGAAAGAAAGTTTGAAAGAAATAATGAAAGAAAGATTGAACGATTGGAAGAAATATTGAAAGATAGAAAAATTGAAAGTAAGAAAGATTGAAAGAAAGAATGAAAGAATGATTGAAAGATTGAAAGAAAGAATGAAAGAAAGATTGAAAGATTGAAATATTGAAAGAAAGAATGAAAGAAAGATTGAAAGATTGAAAGAAATATTGAAAGACAGAAAGATTGAAAGAAATAATGAAAGAAAGATTGAAAGATTAAAAGAAAGAATGAAAGAATGAAAGAAAGATTGAAAGATTGAAAGATTAAACAATTGAAAGAAATAATGAAAGAAAAATTGAAAGATTAAAAGAAAGAATGAAAGAATGAAAGAAAGATTGAAAGATTGAAAGATTAAACAATTGAAAGAAAGATTGCAAGAAAGATTGAAAAAAGAAAGATTGAAAGAAAGAATGAAAGAAAGATTGAAAGAAAGATGGAAAGAAAGATTGAAAGAAAGTTTGAAAGAAAAAATGAAAGAAAGATTGAACGATTGGAAGAAATATTGAAAGATAGAAAAATTGAAAGTAAGAATGATTGAAAGAAAGAATGAAAGAAAGATTGAAAGATTGAAAGATTGAAATATTGAAAGAAAGAATGAAAGAAAGATTGAAAGATTGAAAGAAAGATTGATAAAAAGATTGAAAGACCGTAAGAAAGAATGAAAGAAAGACTGAAAGGTAAAAAAATTGAAAGAAAGATTGCAAAAAAGAGTGAAAAAACAAACATTTAAATAAAGAATGAAAGAAAGATTGAAAGATTGGAAGAAATATTGAAAGATAGAAAAAGTGAAAGAAAGAAAGATTGAAAGAAAGAATTAAAGAAAGATTGAAAGAAAGAATGAAAGAAAGATTGAAAGATTGAAATATTGATAGAAAGATTGAAAGAAAGATTGATTGAAAGAAAGATATAAAGAATGAAAGACTTAAAGAAAGATTGAAAGACTAAAAGTAAGATTGAAAAAAAAGAATGAAAGAAAGATTGAAAAAAAGAAAGATTGAAAGAAAGAAAGATTTATAGAAAGAATGAAAGAACGATTGAAAAAAGAAAGAAAGATTGAAAGAAAGATTGAAAGAAAGATTGAAAGAAAGAAAGATTGAAAGAAATATTGAAAGAAAGATTGAAAGATTGAAAGAAAGAATGAAAGAAAGATTGAAAGATTGAAAGAAAGAATGAAAGAAAGATTGAAAAAAAGATTGAAAAAAAGAAAGATTGAAAGAAAGATTGAAAAAAGAAAGAAAGATTGAAAGATTGAAAGAAATATTGAAAGACAGAAAGATTGAAAGAAATAATGAAAGAAAGATTGAAAGATTAAAAGAAAGAATGAAAGAATGAAAGAAAGATTGAAAGATTGAAAGATTAAACAATTGAAAGAAAGATTGCAAGAAAGATTGAAAAAAGAAAGATTGAAAGAAAGAATGAAAGAAAGATTGAAAGAAAGATGGAAAGAAAGATTGAAAGAAAGTTTGAAAGAAATAATGAAAGAAAGATTGAACGATTGGAAGAAATATTGAAAGATAGAAAAATTGAAAGTAAGAAAGATTGAAAGAAAGAATGAAAGAATGATTGAAAGATTGAAAGAAAGAATGAAAGAAAGATTGAAAGATTGAAATATTGAAAGAAAGAATGAAAGAAAGATTGAAAGATTGAAAGAAATATTGAAAGACAGAAAGATTGAAAGAAATAATGAAAGAAAGATTGAAAGATTAAAAGAAAGAATGAAAGAAAGAAAGAAAGATTGAAAGATTGAAAGATTAAACAATTGAAAGAAAGATTGCAAGAAAGATTGAAAAAAGAAAGATTGAAAGAAAGAATGAAAGAAAGATTGAAAGAAAGATGGAAAGAAAGATTGAAAGAAAGTTTGAAAGAAAAAATGAAAGAAAGATTGAACGATTGGAAGAAATATTGAAAGATAGAAAAATTGAAAGTAAGAATGATTGAAAGAAAGAATGAAAGAAAGATTGAAAGATTGAAAGATTGAAATATTGAAAGAAAGAATGAAAGAAAGATTGAAAGATTGAAAGAAAGATTGAAAAAAAGATTGAAAGACCGAAAGAAAGAATGAAAGAAAGATTGAAAGGTAAAACAATTGAAAGAAAGATTGCAAAAAAGAGTGAAAAAACAAACATTTAAATAAAGAATGAAAGAAAGATTGAAAGAAAGATTGAAAGATTGAAAGAAAGAATGAAAGAAAGATTGAAAGATTGAAAGAAAGAATGAATGAAAGATTGAAAAAAAGATTGAAAAAAAGAAAGATTGAAAGAAAGATTGAAAGAAAGATTGAAAGAAAGATTGAAAGAAAGATTGAAAGATTGAAAGAAAGAATGAAAGAAAAATTGAAAGATTGAAAGAACGAATGAAAGAAAGATTGAAAAAAAGATTGAAAAAAAGAAAGATTGAAAGAAAGATTGAAAAAAGAAAGAACGATTGAAAGATTGAAAGAAATATTGAAAGACAGAAAGATTGAAAGAAATAATGAAAGAAAGATTGAAAGATTAAAGGAAAGAATGAAAGAATGAAAGAAAGATTGAAAGATTAAACATTTGAAAGAAAGATTGCAAGAAAGATTGAAAAAAGAAAGATTGAACGAAAGAATGAAAGAAAGATTGAAAGAAAGAATGAAAGAAAGATTGAAAGATTGAAAGAAAGAATGAAAGAAAGATTGAAATATTGAAAGAAAGAATGAAAGAAAGATTGAAAGATTGAAAGAAAGATTGAAAAAAAGATTTAAAGGAGGATTGAAAGATTGAAATATTGATAGAAAGATTGAAAGAAAGATTGATTGAAAGAAAGATATAAAGAATGAAAAACTTAAAGAAAGATTGAAAGACTAAAAGTAAGAATGAAAAAAAAGAATGAAAGAAAGATTGAAAAAAAGAAAGATTGAAAGAAAGAAAGATTTATAGAAAGAATGAAAGAACGATTGAAAAAAGAAAGAAAGATTGAAAGAAAGATTGAAAGAAAGAAAGATTGAAAGAAATATTAAAGAAAGATTGAAAGATTGAAAGAAAGAATGAAAGAAAGATTGAAAAAAAGATTGAAAAAAAGAAAGACTGAAAGAAATATTGACAGAAAAATTGAAAGATTGAAAGAAAGAATGAAAGAAAGATTGAAAGATTGAAAGAAAGAATGAAAGAAAGATTGAAAAAAAGATTGAAAAAAAGAAAGATTGAAAGAAAGATTGAAAAAAGAAAGAAAGATTGAAAGATTGAAAGAAATATTGAAAGACAGAAAGATTGAAAGAAATAATGAAAGAACGATTGAAAGATTAAAAGAAAGAATGAAAGAATGAAAGAAAGATTGAAAGATTGAAAGATTAAACAATTGAAAGAAAGATTGCAAGAAAGATTGAAAAAAGAAAGATTGAAAGAAAGAATGAAAGAAAGATTGAAAGAAAGATGGAAAGAAAGATTGAAAGAAAGTTTGAAAGAAATAATGAAAGAAAGATTGAACGATTGGAAGAAATATTGATAGATAGAAAAATTGAAAGTAAGAAAGATTGAAAGAAGGAATGAAAGAATGATTGAAAGATTGAAAGAAAGAATGAAAGAAAGATTGAAAGATTGAAATATTGAAAGAAAGAATGAAAGAAAGATTGAAAGATTGAAAGAAATATTGAAAGACAGAAAGATTGAAAGAAATAATGAAAGAAAGATTGAAAGATTAAAAGAAAGAATGAAAGAATGAAAGAAAGATTGAAAGATTGAAAGATTAAACAATTGAAAGAAAGATTGCAAGAAAGATTGAAAAAAGAAAGATTGAAAGAAAGAATGAAAGAAAGATTGAAAGAAAGATGGAAAGAAAGATTGAAAGAAAGTTTGAAAGAAAAAATGAAAGAAAGATTGAACGATTGGAAGAAATATTGAAAGATAGAAAAATTGAAAGTAAGAATGATTGAAAGAAAGAATGAAAGAAAGATTGAAAGATTGAAAGATTGAAATATTGAAAGAAAGAATGAAAGAAAGATTGAAAGATTGAAAGAAAGATTGAAAAAATGATTGAAAGACCGAAAGAAAGAATGAAAGAAAGACTGAAAGGTAAAAAAATTGAAAGAAAGATTGCAAAAAAGAGTGAAAAAACAAACATTTAAATAATGAATGAAAGAAAGATTGAAAGATTGGAAGAAATATTGAAAGATAGAAAAAGTGAAAGAAAGAAAGATTGAAAGAAAGAATTAAAGAAAGATTGAAAGATTGAAAGAAAGAATGAAAGAAAGATTGAAAGATTGAAATATTGATAGAAAGATTGAAAGAAAGATTGATTGAAAGAAAGATATAAAGAATGAAAGACTTAAAGAAAGATTGAAAGACTAAAAGTAAGAATGAAAAAAAAGAATGAAAGAAAGATTGAAAAAAAGAAAGATTGAAAGAAAGAAAGATTTATAGAAAGAATGAAAGAACGATTGAAAAAAGAAAGAAAGATTGAAAGAAAGATTGAAAGAAAGATTGAAAGAAAGAAAGATTGAAAGAAAGATTGAAAGAAAGAATGAAAGAAAGATTGAAAAAAAGATTGAAAAAAAGAAAGATTGAAAGAAATATTGAAAGAAAGATTGAAAGATTGAAAGAAAGAATGAAAGAAAGATTGAAAGATTGAAAGAAAGAATGAAAGAAAGATTGAAAAAAAGATTGAAAAAAAGAAAGATTGAAAGAAAGATTGAAAAAAGAAAGAAAGATTGAAAGATTGAAAGAAATATTGAAAGACAGAAAGATTGAAAGAAATAATGAAAGAAAGATTGAAAGATTAAAAGAAAGAATGAAAGAATGAAAGAAAGATTGAAAGATTGAAAGATTGAAAGATTAAACAATTGAAAGAAAGATTGCAAGAAAGATTGAAAAAAGAAAGATTGAAAGAAAGAATGAAAGAAAGATTGAAAGAAAGATGGAAAGAAAGATTGAAAGAAAGTTTGAAAGAAATAATGAAAGAAAGATTGAACGATTGGAAGAAATATTGAAAGATAGAAAAATTGAAAGTAAGAAAGATTGAAAGAAAGAATGAAAGAATGATTGAAAGATTGAAAGAAAGAATGAAAGAAAGATTGAAAGATTGAAATATTGAAAGAAAGAATGAAAGAAAGATTGAAAGATTGAAAGAAATATTGAAAGACAGAAAGATTGAAAGAAATAATGAAAGAAAGATTGAAAGATTAAAAGAAAGAATGAAAGAATGAAAGAAAGATTGAAAGATTGAAAGATTAAACAATTGAAAGAAAGATTGCAAGAAAGATTGAAAAAAGAAAGATTGAAAGAAAGAATGAAAGAAAGATTGAAAGAAAGATGGAAAGAAAGATTGAAAGAAAGTTTGAAAGAAATAATGAAAGAAAGATTGAACGATTGGAAGAAATATTGAAAGATAGAAAAATTGAAAGTAAGAATGATTGAAAGAAAGAATGAAAGAAAGATTGAAAGATTGAAAGATTGAAATATTGAAAGAAAGAATGAAAGAAAGATTGAAAGATTGAAAGAAAGATTGAAAAAAAGATTGAAAGACCGAAAGAAAGAATGAAAGAAAGATTGAAAGGTAAAACAATTGAAAGAAAGATTGCAAAAAAGAGTGAAAAAACAAACATTTAAATAAAGAATGAAAGAAAGATTGAAAGATTGGAAGAAATATTGAAAGATAGAAAAAGTGAAAGAAAGAAAGATTGAAAGAAAGAATTAAAGAAAGATTGAAAGAAAGAATGAAAGAAAGATTGAAAGATTGAAATATTGAAAGAAAGAATGAAAGAAAGATTGAAAGATTGAAAGAAAGATTGAAAAAAAGATTGAAAGACTGAAAGAAAGAATGAAAGAAAGATTGAAAGAAAGATTTAAAGGAGGATTGAAAGATTGAAATATTGATAGAAAGATTGAAAGAAAGATTGATTGAAAGAAAGATATAAAGAATGAAAGACTTAAAGAAAGATTGAAAGACTAAAAGTAAGAATGAAAAAAAAGAATGAAAGAAAGATTGAAAAATAGAAAGATTGAAAGAAAGAAAGATTTATAGAAAGAATGAAAGAACGATTGGAAAAAGAAAGAAAGATTGAAAGAAAGATTGAAAGAAAGATTGAAAGAAAGAAAGATTGAAAGAAATATTGAAAGAAAGATTGAAAGATTGAAAGAAAGAATGAAAGAAAGATTGAAAAAAAGATTGAAAAAAAGAAAGACTGAAAGAAAGATTGAAAGAAAAATTGAAAGATTGAAAGAACGAATGAAAGAAAGATTGAAAGATTGAAAGAAAGAATGAAAGAAAGATTGAAAAAAAAAAAGATTGAAAAAAAGAAAGATTGAAAGAAAGATTGAAAGAAAGATTGAAAGATTGAAAGATTGAAGAAAGAATGAAAGAAAGATTGAAAGATTGAAAGAAAGAATGAAAGAAAGATTGAAAAAAAGATTGAAAAAAAGAAAGATTGAAAGAAAGATTGAAAAAAGAAAGAAAGATTGAAAGATTGAAAGAAATATTGAAAGACAGAAAGATTGAAAGAAATAATGAAAGAACGATTGAAAGATTAAAAGAAAGAATGAAAGAATGAAAGAAAGATTGAAAGATTGAAAGATTAAACAATTGAAAGAAAGATTGCAAGAAAGATTGAAAAAAGAAAGATTGAAAGAAAGAATGAAAGAAAGATTGAAAGAAAGAATGAAAGAAAGATTGAAAGATTGAAAGAAAGATTGAAAAAAAGATTGAAAGACCGAAAGAAAGAATGAAAGAAAGATTGAAAGATAAAACAATTGAAAGAAAGATTGCAAAAAAGATTGAAAAAACAAACATTTAAATAAAGAATGAAAGAAAGATTGAAAGATTGGAAGAAATATTGAAAGATAGAAAAAGTGAAAGAAAGAAAGATTGAAAGAACGAATGAAATAAAGATTGAAAAAAAGAAAGATTGAAAGAAAGATTGAAAAAAGAAAGAACGATTGAAAGATTGAAAGAAATATTGAAAGACAGAAAGATTGAAAGAAATAATGAAAGAAAGATTGAAAGATTAAAGGAAAGAATGAAAGAAAGATTGAAAGATTCAACATTTGAAAGAAAGATTGCAAGAAAGATTGAAAAAAGAAAGATTGAACGAAAGAATGAAAGAAAGATTGAAAGATTGAAAGAAAGAATGAAAGAAAGATTGAAATATTGAAAGAAAGAATGAAAGAAAGATTGAAAGATTGAAAGAAAGATTGAAAAAAAGATTGAAAGACCGAAAGAAAGAATGAAAGAAAGATTGAAAGATAAAACAATTGAAAGAAAGATTGCAAAAAAGATTGAAAAAACAAACATTTAAATAAAGAATGAAAGAAAGATTGAAAGATTGGAAGAAATATTGAAAGATAGAAAAAGTGAAAGAAAGAAAGATTGAAAGAACGAATGAAATAAAGATTGAAAAAAAGAAAGATTGAAAAAAGAAAGAACGATTGAAAGATTGAAAGAAATATTGAAAGACAGAAAGATTGAAAGAAATAATGAAAGAAAGATTGAAAGATTAAAGGAAAGAATGAAAGAAAGATTGAAAGATTCAACATTTGAAAGAAAGATTGCAAGAAAGATTGAAAAAAGAAAGATTGAACGAAAGAATGAAAGAAAGATTGAAAGATTGAAAGAAAGAATGAAAGAAAGATTGAAATATTGAAAGAAAGAATGAAAGAAAGATTGAAAGATTGAAAGAAAGATTGAAAAAAAGATTGAAAGACTGAAAGAAAGAATGAAAGAAAGATTGAAAGAAAGATTTAAAGGAGGATTGAAAGATTGAAATATTGATAGAAAGATTGAAAGAAAGATTGATTGAAAGAAAGATATAAAGAATGAAAGACTTAAAGAAAGATTGAAAGACTAAAAGTAAGAATGAAAAAAAAGAATGAAAGAAAGATTGAAAAAAAGAAAGATTGAAAGAAAGAAAGATTTATAGAAAGAATGAAAGAACGATTGAAAAAAGAAAGAAAGATTGAAAGAAAGATTGAAAGAAAGATTGAAAGAAAGAAAGATTGAAAGAAATATTGAAAGAAAGATTGAAAGATTGAAAGAAAGAATGAAAGAAAGATTGAAAAAAAGATTGAAAAAAAGAAAGACTGAAAGAAATATTGACAGAAAAATTGAAAGATTGAAAGAAAGAATGAAAGAAAGATTGAAAGATTGAAAGAAAGAATGAAAGAAAGATTGAAAAAAAGATTGAAAAAAAGATTGAAAAAAAGAAAGATTGAAAGAAAGATTGAAAGAAAGATTGAAAGATTGAAAGAAAGAATGAAAGAAAGATTGAAAGATTGAAAGAAAGAATGAAAGAAAGATTGAAAAAAAGATTGAAAAAAGAAAGATTGAAAGAAAGATTGAAAGAAAGATTGAAAGTAATAAAGATTGAAAGAAATATTCAAAGAAAGATTCAAAGAATGAAAGAAAGATTGAAAGATTGAAAGAAAGAATGAAAGAAAGATTGAAAGAAAGATTGAAAGAAAGATTGAAAGATTGAAAGAAAGAATGAAAGAAAGATTGAAAGATTGAAAGAAAGAATGAATGAAAGTTTGAAAAAAAGATTGAAAAAAAGAAAGATTGAAAGAAAGATTGAAAGAAAGATTGAAAGAAAGATTGAAAGATTGAAAGAAAGAATGAAAGAAAAATTGAAAGATTGAAAGAACGAATGAAAGAAAGATTGAAAAAAAGATTGAAAAAAAGAAAGATTGAAAGAAAGATTGAAAAAAGAAAGAAAGATTGAAAGATTGAAAGAAATATTGAAAGACAGAAAGATTGAATGAAATAATGAAAGAAAGATTGAAAGATTAAAAGAAAGAATGAAAGAATGAAAGAAAGATTGAAAGATTAAACAATTGAAAGAAAGATTGCAAGAAAGATTGAAAAAAGAAAGATTGAAAGAAAGAATGAAAGAAAGATTGAAAGAAAGAATGAAAGAAAGATTGAAAGATTGAAAGAAAGAATGAAAGAAAGATTGAAAGATTGAAATATTGAAAGAAAGAATGAAAGAAAGATTGAAAGATTGAAAGAAAGATTGAAAAAAAGATTGAAAGACTGAAAGAAAGAATGAAAGAAAGATTGAAAGAAAGATTTAAAGGAGGATTGAAAGATTGAAATATTGATAGAAAGATTGAAAGAAAGATTGATTGAAAGAAAGATATAAAGAATGAAAGACTTAAAGAAAGATTGAAAGACTAAAAGTAAGAATGAAAAAAAAGAATGAAAGAAAGATTGAAAAAAAGAAAGATTGAAAGAAAGAAAGATTTATAGAAAGAATGAAAGAACGATTGAAAAAAGAAAGAAAGATTGAAAGAAAGATTGAAAGAAAGATTGAAAGAAAGAAAGATTGAAAGAAATATTGAAAGAAAGATTGAAAGATTGAAAGAAAGAATGAAAGAAAGATTGAAAAAAAGAAAGACTGAAAGAAAGATTGAAAGAAAAATTGAAAGATTGAAAGAAAGAATGAAAGAAAGATTGAAAGATTGAAAGAAAGAATGAAAGAAAGATTGAAAAAAAGATTGAAAAAAAGATTGAAAAAAAGAAAGATTGAAAGAAAGATTGAAAGAAAGATTGAAAGAAAGATTGAAAGATTGAAAGAAAGAATGAAAGAAAGATTGAAAGATTGAAAGAAAGAATGAAAGAAAGATTGAAAAAAAGATTGAAAAAAAGAAAGATTGAAAGAAAGATTGAAAAAAGAAAGAAAGATTGAAAGATTGAAAGAAATATTGAAAGACAGAAAGATTGAAAGAAATAATGAAAGAACGATTGAAAGATTAAAAGAAAGAATGAAAGAATGAAAGAAAGATTGAAAGATTGAAAGATTAAACAATTGAAAGAAAGATTGCAAGAAAGATTGAAAAAAGAAAGATTGAAAGAAAGAATGAAAGAAAGATTGAAAGAAAGAATGAAAGAAAGATTGAAAGATTGAAAGAAAGATTGAAAAAAAGATTGAAAGACCGAAAGAAAGAATGAAAGAAAGATTGAAAGATAAAACAATTGAAAGAAAGATTGCAAAAAAGATTGAAAAAACAAACATTTAAATAAAGAATGAAAGAAAGATTGAAAGATTGGAAGAAATATTGAAAGATAGAAAAAGTGAAAGAAAGAAAGATTGAAAGAAAGAATTAAAGAAAGATTGAAAGATTGAAAGGAAGAATGAAAGAAAGATTGAAAGATTGAAATATTGAAAGAAAGAATGAAAGAAAGATTGAAAGATTGAAAGATTGAAAAAAGATAGAAAGTTTGAAAGAAAGATTGAAAGAAAGATTTTAAGAAAGATTGAAAGAAAGATTGAAAGTAATAAAGATTGAAAGAAATATTCAAAGAAAGATTGAAAGATTGAAAGAAAGAATGAAAGAAAGATTGAAAGAAAGATTGAAGAAAGATTGAAAGTAATAAAGATTGAAAGAAAGAATGAAAGAAAAATTGAAAGATTGAAAGATTGAAAGAAAGATTGAAAGAAAGATTGAAAGTAATAAAGATTGAAAGAAATATTCAAAGAAAGATTGAAAGAATGAAAGAAAGATTGAAAGATTGAAAGAAAGAATGAAAGAAAGATTGAAAGAAAGATTGAAAGAAAGATTGAAAGATTGAAAGAAAGAATGAAAGAAAGATTGAAAGATTGAAAGAAAGAATGAATGAAAGATTGAAAAAAAGATTGAAAAAAAGAAAGATTGAAAGAAAGATTGAAAGAAAGATTGAAAGAAAGATTGAAAGAAAGATTGAAAGAAAGATTGAAAGAAAGATTGAAAGATTGAAAGAAAGAATGAAAGAAAAATTGAAAGATTGAAAGAACAAATGAAAAAAGAAAGAACGATTGAAAGATTGAAAGAAATATTGAAAGACAGAAAGATTGAAAGAAATAATGAAAGAAAGATTGAAAGATTAAAGAATGAAAGAATGAAAGAAAGATTGAAAGATTAAACATTTGAAAGAAAGATTGCAAGAAAGATTGAAAAAAGAAAGATTGAACGAAAGAATGAAAGAAAGATTGAAAGAAAGATTGAAAGAAAGAATGAAAGAAAGATTGAAATATTGAAAGAAAGAATGAAAGAAAGATTGAAAGATTGAAAAAAAGATTGAAAGACTGAAAGAAAGAATGAAAGAAAGATTGAAAGAAAGATTTAAAGGAGGATTGAAAGATTGAAATATTGATAGAAAGATTGAAAGAAAGATTGATTGAAAGAAAGATATAAAGAATGAAAGACTTAAAGAAAGATTGAAAGACTAAAAGTAAGAATGAAAAAAAAGAATGAAAGAAAGATTGAAAAAAAGAAAGATTGAAAGAAAGAAAGATTTATAGAAAGAATGAAAGAACGATTGAAAAAAGAAAGAAAGATTGAAAGAAAGATTGAAAGAAAGATTGAAAGAAAGAAAGATTGAAAGAAATATTGAAAGAAAGATTGAAAGATTGAAAGAAAGAATGAAAGAAAGATTGAAAAAAAGATTGAAAAAAAGAAAGACTGAAAGAAATATTGACAGAAAAATTGAAAGATTGAAAGAAAGAATGAAAGAAAGATTGAAAGATTGAAAGAAAGAATGAAAGAAAGATTGAAAAAAAGATTGAAAAAAAGAAAGATTGAAAGAAAGATTGAAAGAAAGATTGAAAGAAAGATTGAAAGATTGAAAGAAAGAATGAAAGAAAGATTGAAAGATTGAAAGAAAGAATGAAAGAAAGATTGAAAAAAAGATTGAAAAAAAGAAAGATTGAAAGAAAGATTGAAAAAAGAAAGAAAGATTGAAAGATTGAAAGAAATATTGAAAGACAGAAAGATTGAAAGAAATAATGAAAGAACGATTGAAAGATTAAAAGAAAGAATGAAAGAATGAAAGAAAGATTGAAAGATTGAAAGATTAAACAATTCAAAGAAAGATTGCAAGAAAGATTGAAAAAAGAAAGATTGAAAGAAAGAATGAAAGAAAGATTGAAAGAAAGATGGAAAGAAAGATTGAAAGAAAGTTTGAAAGAAATAATGAAAGAAAGATTGAACGATTGGAAGAAATATTGAAAGATAGAAAAATTGAAAGTAAGAAAGATTGAAAGAAAGAATGAAAGAAAGATTGAAAGATTGAAAGAAAGAATGAAAGAAAGATTGAAAGATTGAAATATTGAAAGAAAGAATGAAAGAAAGATTGAAAGATTGAAAGAAATATTGAAAGACAGAAAGATTGAAAGAAATAATGAAAGAAAGATTGAAAGATTAAAAGAAAGAATGAAAGAATGAAAGAAAGATTGAAAGATTGAAAGATTAAACAATTGAAAGAAAGATTGCAAGAAAGATTGAAAAAAGAAAGATTGAAAGAAAGAATGAAAGAAAGATTGAAAGAAAGATGGAAAGAAAGATTGAAAGAAAGTTTGAAAGAAAAAATGAAAGAAAGATTGAACGATTGGAAGAAATATTGAAAGATAGAAAAATTGAAAGTAAGAATGATTGAAAGAAAGAATGAAAGAAAGATTGAAAGATTGAAAGATTGAAATATTGAAAGAAAGAATGAAAGAAAGATTGAAAGATTGAAAGAAAGATTGAAAAAAAGATTGAAAGACCGAAAGAAAGAATGAAAGAAAGATTGAAAGGTAAAACAATTGAAAGAAAGATTGCAAAAAAGAGTGAAAAAACAAACATTTAAATAAAGAATGAAAGAAAGATTGAAAGATTGGAAGAAATATTGAAAGATAGAAAAAGTGAAAGAAAGAAAGATTGAAAGAAAGAATTAAAGAAAGATTGAAAGATTGAAAGAAAGAATGAAAGAAAGATTGAAAGATTGAAATATTGATAGAAAGATTGAAAGAAAGATTGATTGAAAGAAAGATATAAAGAATGAAAGACTTAAAGAAAGATTGAAAGACTAAAAGTAAGAATGAAAAAAAAGAATGAAAGAAAGATTGAAAAAAAGAAAGGTTGAAAGAAAGAAAGATTTATAGAAAGAATGAAAGAACGATTGAAAAAAGAAAGAAAGATTGAAAGAAAGATTGAAAGAAAGATTGAAAGAAAGAAAGATTGAAAGAAATATTGAAAGAAAGATTGAAAGATTGAAGAAAGAATGAAAGAAAGATTGAAAAAAAGATTGAAAAAAAGAAAGATTGAAAGAAATATTGAAAGAAAGATTGAAAGAAAGAATGAAAGAAAGATTGAAAGATTGAAAGAAAGAATGAAAGAAAGATTGAAAAAAAGATTGAAAAAAAGAAAGATTGAAAGAAAGATTGAAAAAAGAAAGAAAGATTGAAAGATTGAAAGAAATATTGAAAGACAGAAAGATTGAAAGAAATAATGAAAGAAAGATTGAAAGATTAAAAGAAAGAATGAAAGAATGAAAGAAAGATTGAAAGATTGAAAGATTGAAAGATTAAACAATTGAAAGAAAGATTGCAAGAAAGATTGAAAAAAGAAAGATTGAAAGAAAGAATGAAAGAAAGATTGAAAGAAAGATGGAAAGAAAGATTGAAAGATATTTTGAAAGAAATAATGAAAGAAAGATTGAACGATTGGAAGAAATATTGAAAGATAGAAAAATTGAAAGTAAGAATGATTGAAAGAAAGAATGAAAGAAAGATTGAAAGATTGAAAGATTGAAATATTGAAAGAAAGAATGAAAGAAAGATTGAAAGATTGAAAGAAAGATTGAAAAAAAGATTGAAAGACCGAAAGAAAGAATGAAAGAAAGATTGAAAGGTAAAACAATTGAAAGAAAGATTGCAAAAAAGAGTGAAAAAACAAACATTTAAATAAAGAATGAAAGAAAGATTGAAAGATTGGAAGAAATATTGAAAGATAGAAAAAGTGAAAGAAAGAAAGATTGAAAGAAAGAATTAAAGAAAGATTGAAAGATTGAAAGAAAGAATGAAAGAAAGATTGAAAGATTGAAATATTGAAAGAAAGAATGAAAGAAAGATTGAAATATTGAAAGAAAGATTGAAAGAAAGATTGAAAGATTGAAAGATTGAAATAAAGATAGAAAGTTTGAAAGAAAGATTGAAAGAAAGATTTTAAGAAAGATTGAAAGAAAGATTGAAAGTAATAAAGATTGAAAGAAATATTCAAAGAAAGATTGAAAGATTGAAAGAAAGAATGAAAGAAAGATTGAAAGAAAGATTGAAAGAAAGATTGAAAGTAATAAAGATTGAAAGAAAGAATGAAAGAAAAATTGAAAGATTGAAAGAAAGAAAGATTTATAGAAAGAATGAAAGAAAGATTGAAAAAAGAAAGAAAGATTGAAAGAAAGATTGAAAGATTGAAAGAAAAAATGAAAGAAAGATTGAAAAAAGATAGAAAAATAGAAAAATTGAAAGATTGAAAGATTGAAAGAAAGATTTAAAGAAAGATTGAAAGACTGAAAGAAAGAATGAATAAAAGATTTAAAGAAAGATTGAAAGTTTGAAAGATTGAAAGAAAGATTGAAAGAAAGAAAGATTTATAGAAAGAATGAAAGAAAGATTGAAAAAAGAAAGAAAGAAAGATTTGAAGTAAGAATGAAATATTGAAAGAAAGATTTTAGGAAAGGTTGAAAGACTGAAAGAAAGAATGAAAGAAAGAATGAAAGAAAGATTGAAAGATTGAAAGAAAGAATGAAAGATTGAAAGAAAGATTGAAAGAAAGATTGAAAGATTGAAAGAAATATTGAAAGAGAGAGAATTTGAAAGTAAGAAAGATTGAAAGAAAGATTGAAAGTAATAAAGATTGAAAGAAAGAATAAAAGAAAAATTGAAAGATTGAAAGATTGAAAGATTGAAAGATTGAAAGAAAGATTGAAAGAAAGATTTAAAGAAAAAATTGAAAGACTGAAAGTAAGAATGAAAGAAAGAATGAAAGAATTAAAGAAAGATTGAAAGAAATATTGAAAGAAAGAATGAAAGAAAGATTGAAAGATTAAACAATTGAAAGAAAGATTGCAAGAAAGATTGAAAAAAGAAAGATTGAAAGAAAGAAAGATTGAAAGAAATAACAAAAGAAAGATTGAAAGAAATCATGAAAGAAAGATTGAACGATTGGAAGAAATATTGAAAGATAGAAAAATTGAAAGTAAGAAAGATTGAAAGAAAGAATGAAAGAAAGATTGAAAGATTGAAAGAAAGAATGAAAGAAAGATTGAAAGATTGAAATATTGAAAGAAAGAATGAAAGACAGATTGAAAGATTGAAAGAAAGATTGAAAGAAAGATTGAAAGATTGAAATATTTAAAGAAAGATTGAAAGAAAGAATGAAAGAAAGATTGAAAAAAAGATTGAAAAAAGAAAAATTGAAAGATTGAAAGATTGAAAGAAAGATTGAAAGAAAGATTTAAAGAAAGATTGAAACACTGAAAGAAAGAATGAATAAAAGATTTAAAGAAAGATTGAAAGATTGAAAGATTGATAGAAAGATTGAAAGAAAGAAAGATTGAAAGAAAGAAAGGTTGAAAGAAATATTGAAAGAAAGATTGAAAGATTGAAAGAAAGAATGAAAGAAAGATTTAAAGAAAGATTGAAAGACTGAAAGAAAGAATGAATAAAAGATTTAAAGAAAGATTGAAAGATTGGAAGATTGAAAGAAAGATTGAAAGAAAGAAAGATTGAAAAAAAGAAAGGTTGAAAGAAATATTGAAAGAAAGATTGAAAGATTGAAAGAAAGAATGAAAGAAAGATTGAAAGAAAGATTGAAAAAAGAATGATTGAAAGAAAGATTGAAATAAAGATTGAAAGACTGAAGGAAAGAATGAAAGAAAGATGGAAAGAAAGATTGAAAGAAAGAAAGATTGAAAGAAAGAAAGATTGAAAGAAATATTTAAAGAAAGATTGAAAGATTGAAAGAAAGAATGAAAGAAAGATTGAAAGACTGAAAGTTTGAAAGATTGAAAGAAAGAATGAAAGAAAGACTGAAATATTGAAAGAAAGAAAGATTGAAAGTAATAAAAATTTAAAGAAAGAATGAAAGAAAGATTGAAAGTAAGAAAGATTGAAAGAAAGATTGAAAGAAAGATTGATAGAAAGATTGAAAGAAAGAAAGATTGAAAGAAAGAAAGGTTGAAAGAAATATTGAAAGAAAGATTGAAAGATTGAAAGAAAGAATGAAAGAAAGATTTAAAGAAAGATTGAAAGACTGAAAGAAAGAATGAATAAAAGATTTAAAGAAAGATTGAAAGATTGGAAGATTGAAAGAAAGATTGAAAGAAAGAAAGATTGAAAAAAAGAAAGGTTGAAAGAAATATTGAAAGAAAGATTGAAAGATTGAAAGAAAGAATGAAAGAAAGATTGAAAGAAAGATTGAAAAAAGAATGATTGAAAGAAAGATTGAAATAAAGATTGAAAGACTGAAGGAAAGAATGAAAGAAAGATGGAAAGAAAGATTGAAAGAAAGAAAGATTGAAAGAAAGAAAGATTGAAAGAAATATTTAAAGAAAGATTGAAAGATTGAAAGAAAGAATGAAAGAAAGATTGAAAGATTGAAAGATTGAAAGATTGAAAGAAAGATTGAAAGTTTGAAAGAAAGATTAAAAGACTGAAAGATAGATTGCAAGAAAGACTGAAAAAAAAGAAAGATTTAAAGATAGAATAAAAGAAAGATTGAAAAAAAGATTGAAAAAAGAAAGAAAGATTGAAAGATTGAAAGAAATATTGAAAGACGGAAAGATTGAAAGAAACAATGAAAGAAAGATTGAAAGATTAAAAGAAAGAATGAAAGAAAGATTGAAAAATTGAAAGATTGAAAGAAAGACTAAAAGAAAGAAAGAACGATTGAAAGAAAGATTGAAAGAAAGATTGAAAGAAAGAAAGATTGAAAGAAAGAATGAAACAAAGATTGACATAAAGAATGAAAGAAAGATTGAAAGAAAGATAGAAAGAAAGATTGAAAGAAAGAAAGATTGAAAGATTGAATGATTGAAAGAAAGATTGAAAGAAAGATTGAAAGCTTGAAAGAAAGATTGAAAGAAAGATTTTAAGAAAGGTTAAAAGACTGAAAGAAAGAATGAAAGATTGAAAGAAAGAATGAAAGAACGATTGAAAGAAAGAATGAAAGAATGAAAGAAAGATTGAAAGATTGAAAGAAATATTGAAAGAAAGAGAGAATGAAAGTAAGAAAGATTGAAAGAAAGATTGAAAGTAATAAAAATTGAAAGAAAGAATGAAAGAAAAACTTTAAGATTGAAAGATTGAAAGAAAGATTTAAAGAAAGATTGAAAGACTGAAAGAAAGAATGAATAAAAGATTTAAAGAGAGATTGAAAGATTGAAAGATTGAAAGAAAGATTGAAAGAAAGAAAGATTTATAGAAAGAATGAAAGAAAGATTGAAAAAAGAAAGAAAGATTGAAAGAAAGATTGAAAGATTGAAAGAAAGAATGAAAGAAAGATTTAAAGAAAGAAAGATTGAAAGAAATATTGAAAGAAAGATTGAAAGATTGAAAGAAGGAATGAATGAAAGATTGAAAGATTGAAAGATTGAAAGAAAGAATGAAAGACTGAAAGAACGATTGAAAGAAAGATTGAAAGAAAGATTGAAAGAAAGAATGAAAGAAAGATTGAAATAAAGAATGAAAGAAAGATTGAAAGAAAGATAGAAAGAAAGATTGAAAGAAAGAAAGATTGAAAGATTGAATGATTGAAAGAAAGACTGAAAGAAAGAATGACAGACAGAAAGATTGAAAGAAAGAATGAAAGAAAGATTGAAAAAAAGATTGAATGACTGAAAGAAAGAATGAAAGAAAGATTGAAAGAGAGATTGAAAGAAAGAAAGATTGAAAGAAATAACAAAAGAAAGATTGAAAGAAATAATGAAAGAAAGATTGAACGATTGGAAGAAATATTGAAAGATAAAAAAATTGAAAGTAAGAAAGATTGAAAGAAAGAATGAAAGAAAGATTGAAAGATTGAAAGAAAGATTGAAAGAAAGATTGAAAGATTGAAATATTGAAAGAAAGAATGAAAGAAAGATTGAAAGATTGAAAGAAAGATTGAAAGAAAGATTGAAAGATTGAAATATTTAAAGAAAGATTGAAAGATTGAACGAAAGAATGAAAGAACGATTGAAAGAAAGAATAAAAGAATGAAAGAAAAATTGACAGATTGAAAGAAATATTGAAAAAAGAAAGATTGAAAGTAATAAAGATTGAAAGAAATATTTAAAGAAAGAAAAATTGAAAGTAAGAAAGATTGAAAGAAAGAATGAAAGAAAGATTGAAAGATTGAAAGAAAGAATGAAAGAAAGATTGAAAGATTGAAATATTGAAAGAAAGAATGAAAGAAAGATTGAAAGATTGAAAGAAAGATTGAAAGAAAGATTGAAAGATTGAAATATTTAAAGAAAGATTGAAAGATTGAACGAAAGAATGAAAGAACGATTGAAAGAAAGAATGAAAGAATGAAAGAAAAATTGACAGATTGAAAGAAATATTGAAAAAAGAAAGATTGAAAGAAAGAATGAAAGAAAGATTGAAAGAAAGATGGAGAGAAAGATTGAAAGTAAGAAAGATTGAAAGAAAGAATGAAAGAAAGATTGAAAGATTAAAAGAAAGAATGAAAGAAAAATTGAAAGATTGAAAGATTGAAAGAAAGATTGAAAGAAAGATTTAAAGAAAGATTGAAAGACTGAAAGAAAGAATGAATAAAATAATTAAAGAAAGATTGAAAGATTGAAAGATTGAAAGAAAGATTGAAATAAAGAAAGATTTATAGAAAGAATGAAAGAAAGATTGAAAAAAGAAAGAAAGATTGAAAGAAAGATTAAAAGAAAGAATGAAAGAAAGATTGAAAGAAAGATTGAAAAAAAGAAAGATTGAAAGAAAGATTGAAATAAAGATTGAAAGACTGAAGGAAAGAATGAAAGAAAGATGGAAAGAAAGATTGAAAGAAAGAAAGATTGTAAGAAATATTGAAAGAATGAAAGAAAGATTGAAAGAGAGATGGAAAGAAAGATTGAAAGAAAGAAAGATTGAAAGAATAACAAAAGAAAGATTGAAAGATTGGAAGAAATATTGAAAGATAGAAAAATTGAAAGAAAGAAAGATTGAAAGAAAGATGGAAAGAAAGATTGAAAGCTTGAAAGAAAGATTGATAGAAAGATTTTAAGGAAGGTTGAAAGACAGAAAGAAAGAATGAAAGATTGAAAGAAAGAATGAAAGAACGATTGAAAGAATGAATGAAAGAATGAAAGAAAGATTGAAAGCTTGAAAGATTGAAAGAAAGATTGAAAGAAAGATTTAGAGAAAGATTGAAAGATTGAAATATTGAAAGAAAGATTGAAAGAAAGAAAGATATAAAGAATGAAAGATTTAAAGAAAGATTGAAAGACTAAAAGTAAGAATGAAAAAAAAGAATGAAAGAAAGATTGAAAAAAAGAAAGATTGAAAGAAAGAAAGATTTATAGAAAGAATGAAAGAACGATTGAAAAAAGAAAGAAAGATTGAAAGAAAGATTGAAAGAAAGAATGAAAGAAAGATTGAAAAAAATATTGAAAAAAAGAAAGATTGAAAGAAAGATTGAAAGAAAGATTGAAAGATTGAAAGAAAGAATGAAAGAAAGATTGAAAGATTGAAAGAAAGAATGAAAGAAAGATTGAAAAAAGATTGAAAAAAAGAAAGATTGAAAGAAAGATTGAAAGAAAGATTGAAAGAAAGATTGAAAGATTGAAAGAAAGAATGAAAGAAAGATTGAAAGAAAGAATGAAAGAAAGATTGAAAGATTAAACAATTGAAAGAAAGATTGCAAGAAAGATTGAATAAAGAAAGATTGAAAGAAAGAATGAAAGAAAGATTGAAAGAAAGATGGAAAGAAAGATTGAAAGAAAGAAAGTTTGAAAGAAAGAAAGATTGAAAGAAAGAATTAAAGAAAGATTGAAAGATTGAAAGAAAGAATGAAAGAAAGATTGAAAGATTGAAATATTGAAAGAAAGAATGAAAGAAAGATTGAAAGATTGAAAGAAAGATTGAAAGATTGAAAGATTGAAATAAAGATTGAAAGTTTGAAAGAAAGATTGAAAGAAAGATTTAAAGAAAGATAGATTGAAATATTGAAATAAAGATTGAAAGTTTGAAAGAAAGATTGATTGAAATATTTAAAGAAAGAAAGATTGAAAGTAAGAAAGATTAAAATAAATATTCAAAGAAAGATTGAAAGATTGAAAGAAAGAATGAAAGAAAGATTGAAAGAAAGATTGAAAGAAAGATTGAAAGTAATAAAGATTGAAAGAAAGAATGAAAGAAAAATTGAAAGATTGAAAGATTGAAAGAAAGATTTAAAGAAAGATTGAAAGACTGAAAGAAAGAATGAATAAAAGATTTAAAGAAAGATTGAAAGATTGAAAGATTGAAAGAAATATTGAAAGAAAGAAAGATTTATAGAAAGAATGAAAGAAAGATTGAAAAAAGAAAGAAAGATTGAAAGAAAGATTTAAAGATTGAATGAAAGAATGAAAGAAAGATTGAAAGAAAGATTGAAAAAAAGAAAGATTGAAAGAAAGATTGAAATAAAGATTGAAAGACTGAAGGAAAGAATGAAAGAAAGATGGAAAGAGAGATTGAAAGAAAGAAAGATTCAAAGAAATATTGAAAGAAAGATTGAAAGATTGAAAGAAAGATTGAAAGAAAGATTGAAAGATTGAAATATTGAAAGAAAGAATGAAAGAAAGATTGAAAGATTGAAAGAAAGATTGAAAAAAAGATTGAAAGACTGAAAGAAAGAATGAAAGAAAGATTGAAAGATAAAACAATTGAAAGAAAGATTGCAAAAAAGATTGAAAAAACAAAGATTGAAATAAAGAATGAAAGAAAGATTGAAAGATTGGAAGAAATATTGAAAGATAGAAAAATTGAAAGAAAGAAAGATTGAAAGAAAGAATTAAAGAAAGATTGAAAGATTGAAAGAAAGAATGAAAGAAAGATTTAAATATTGAAAGAAAAAATGAAAGAAAGATTGATAGATTGAAAGAAAGATTGAAAGAAAGATTGAAAGATTGAAAGATTGAAATAAAGATTGAAAGTTTGAAAGAAAGATTGAAAGAAAGATTTAAAGAAAGATAGATTGAAATATTGAAATAAAGATTGAAAGTTTGAAAGAAAGATTGAAAGAAATATTTAAAGAAAGAAAGATTGAAAGTAAGAAAGATTGAAAGAAATATTCAAAGAAAGATTGAAAGATTGAAAGAAAGAATGAAAGAAAGATTGAAAGAAAGATTGAAAGAAAGATTGAAAGTAATAAAGATTGAAAGAAATATTTAAAGAAAGAAAGATTGAAAGTAAGAAAGATTGAAAGAAATATTCAAAGAAAGATTGAAAGATTGAAAGAAAGAATGAATAAAAGATTTAAAGAAAGATTGAAAGATTGAATGATTGAAAGAAAGATTGAAAGATTGAATGATTGAAAGAAAGATTGAAAGAAAGAAAGATTTAAAGATAGAATGAAAGAAAGATTGAAAGATTGAAAGAAAGATTGAAAGAAAGATTGAAAGAAAGATTGAAAGACTGAAAGAAAGAATGAATAACAGATTTAAAGAAAGATTGAAAGATTGAAAGATTGAATGAAAGATTGAAAGAAAGATTGAAAGACTGAAAGAAAGAATGAATAAAAGATTTAAAGAAAGATTGAAAGATTGAATGATTGAAAGAAAGATTGAAAGAAAGAAAGATTTAAAGATAGAATGAAAGAAAGATTGAAAGATTGAAAGAAAGATTGAAAGAAAGATTGAAAGAAAGATTGAAAGACTGAAAGAAAGAATGAATAACAGATTTAAAGAAAGATTGAAAGATTGAAAGATTGAAAGAAAGATTGAAAGAAAGAAAGATTTAAAGAAAGACTGAAAGAAAGTTTGAAAAAAGAAAGAAAGATTGAAAGAAAGATTGAAAGATTGAAAGAAAGAATGAAAGAAAGATTGAAAGAAAGATTGAAAGAAAGATTGAAAAAAAGAAAGATTGAAAGAAAGATTGAAAAAAAGAAAGATTGAAAGAAAGATTGATATAAAGATTGAAAGACTGAAGGAAAGAATGAAAGAAAGATGGAAAGAAAGATTGAAAGAAAGAAAGATTGAAAGAAATATTGAAAGAAAGATTGAAAGATTGAAAGAAAGATTGAAATAAAGATTGAAAGAATGAAAGAAAGATTGAAAGATAGATGGAAAGATAGATTGAAAGAAAGAAAGATTGAAAGAATAACAAAAGAAAGATTGAAAGATTGGAAGAAATATTGAAAGATAGAAAAATTGAAAGAAAGAAAGATTGAAAAAAAGAATTAAAGAAAGATTGAAACATTGAAAGAAAGAATGAAAGAAAGATTGAAAGATTGAAATATTGAAAGAAAGAATGAAAGAAAGATTCAAAGATTGAAAGAAAGATTGAAAGAAAGATTGAAAGATTGAAAGATTGAAATAAAGATTGAAAGTTTGAAAGAAAGATTGAAAGAAAGATTTAAAGAAAGAAAGATTGAAAGATTGAAAGATTGAAAGAAATATTCAAAGAAAGATTGAAAGATTGAAAGAAAGAATGAAAGAAAGATTGAAAGAAAGATTGAAAGAAAGATTGAAAGTAATAAAGATTGAAAGAAAGAATGAAAGAAAAATTGAAAGATTGAAAGATTGAAAGAAAGATTGAAAGAAAGATTTAAAGAAAGATTGAAAGATTGAAAGAAAGAATGAAAGAAAGATTGAAAGAAAGATGGAAAGAAAGATTGAAAGAAAGAAAGATTGAAAGATTGAAAGAAAGAATGAAAGAAAGATTGAAAGAAAGATGGAAAGAAAGATTGAAAGAAAGAAAGTTTGAAAGAAATAATGAAAGAAAGATTGAACGATTGGAAGAAATATTGAAAGATAGAAAAATTGAAAGTAAGAAAGATTGAAAGAAAGAATGAAAGAAAGATTGAAAGATTGAAAGAAAGAATGAAAGAAAGATTGAAAGATTGAAATATTGAAAGAAAGAATGAAAGAAAGATTGAAAGATTGAAAAAAAGATTGAAAGACTGAAAGAAAGAATGAAAGAAAGATTGAAAGATAAAACAATTGAAAGAAAGATTGCAAAAAAGATTGAAAAAACAAAGATTGAAATAAAGAATGAAAGAAAGATTGAAAGATTGGAAGAAATATTGAAAGATAGAAAAATTGAAAGAAAGAAAGATTGAAAGAAAAAATTAAAGAAAGATTGAAAGATTGAAAGAAAGAATGAAAGAAAGATTGAAAGATTGAAATATTGAAAGAAAGAATGAAAGAAAGATTGAAAGATTGAAAGAAAGATTGAAAGAAAGATTGAAAGAAAGATTTAAAGAAAGAAAGATTGAAATATTAAAATAAAGATTGAAAGTTTGAAAGAAAGATTGAAAGAAATATTTAAAGAAAGAAAGATTGAAAGTAAGAAAGATTGAAAGAAATATTCAAAGAAAGATTGAAAGATTGAAAGAAAGAATGAAAGAAAGATTGAAAGAAAGATTGAAAGAAAGATTGAAAGTAATAAAGATTGAAAGAAAGAATGAAAGAAAAATTGAAAGATTGATAGATTGAAAGAAAGATTTAAAGAAAGATTGAAAGACTGAAAGAAAGAATGATAAAAGATTTAAAGAAAGATTGAAAGATTGAAAGATTGAAAGAAAGATTGAAAGAAAGAAAGATTTATAGAAAGAATGAAAGAAAGATTGAAAAAAGAAAGAAAGATTGAAAGATTGAAAGAAAGAATGAAAGAAAGATTGAAAGAAAGATTGAAAAAAAGAAAGAATGAAAGAAAGATGGAAAGAAAGATTGAAATAAAGAGAGATTGAAAGAAATATTGAAAGAAAGATTGAAAGATTGAAAGAAAGATTGAAATAAAGATTGAAAAGAATGAAAGAAAGATTGAAAGATAGATGGAAAGAAAGATTGAAAGAAAGAAAGATTGAAAGAATAACAAAAGAAAGATTGAAAGATTGAAATATTGAAAGAAAGAATGAAAGAAAGATTCAAAGATTGAAAGAAAGATTGAAAGAAAGATTGAAAGATTCAAAGATTGAAATAAAGATTGAAAGTTTGAAAGAAAGATTGAAAGAAAGATTTAAAGAAAGAAAGATTGAAAGATTGAAAGATTGAAAGAAATATTCAAAGAAAGATTGAAAGATTGAAAGAAAGAATGAAAGAAAGATTGAAAGAAAGATTGAAAGAAAGATTGAAAGTAATAAAGATTGAAAGAAAGAATGAAAGAAAAATTGAAAGATTGAAAGATTGAAAGAAAGATTGAAAGAAAGATTTAAAGAAAGATTGAAAGATTGAAAGAAAGAATGAAAGAAAGATTGAAAGATTGAAAGAAAGAATGAAAGAAAGATTGAAAGAAAGATTGAAAGAAAGATTGAAAGAAAGAAAGTTTGAAAGAAATAATGAAAGAAAGATTGAACGATTGGAAGAAATATTGAAAGATAGAAAAATTGAAAGTAAGAAAGATTGAAAGAAAGAATGAAAGAAAGATTGAAAGATTGAAAGAAAGAATGAAAGAAAGATTGAAAGATTGAAATATTGAAAGAAAGAATGAAAGAAAGATTGAAAGATTGAGAAAAAGATTGAAAGACTGAAAGAAAGAATGAAAGAAAGATTGAAAGATAAAACAATTGAAAGAAAGATTGCAAAAAAGATTGAAAAAACAAAGATTGAAATAAAGAATGAAAGAAAGATTGAAAGATTGGAAGAAATATTGAAAGATAGAAAAATTGAAAGAAAGAAAGATTGAAAGAAAAAATTAAAGAAAGATTGAAAGATTGAAAGAAAGAATGAAAGAAAGATTGAAAGATTGAAATATTGAAAGAAAGAATGAAAGAAAGATTGAAAGATTGAAAGAAAGATTGAAAGAAAGATTGAAAGAAAGATTGAAAGATTGAAAGATTGAAATAAAGATTGAAAGTTTGAAAGAAAGATTGAAAGAAAGATTGAAAGAAAGAAAGACTGAAATATTAAAATAAAGATTGAAAGTTTGAAAGAAAGATTGAAAGAAATATTTAAAGAAAGAAAGATTGAAAGTAAGAAAGATTGAAAGAAAGAAAGATTGAAAGATTGAAAGAAAGAATGAAAGACTGAAAGAACGATTGAAAGAAAGATTGAAAGAAAGATTGAAAGAAAGAATGAAAGAAAGATTGAAATAAAGAATGAAAGAAAGATTGAAAGAAAGATAGAAAGAAAGATTGAAAGAAAGAAAGATTGAAAGATTGAATGATTGAAAGAAAGACTGAAAGAAAGAATGACAGACAGAAAGACTGAAAGAAAGAATGAAAGAAAGATTGAAAGATAAAACAATTGAAAGAAAGATTGCAAAAAAGATTGAAAAAACAAAGATTGAAATAAAGAATGAAAGAAAGATTGAAAGATTGGAAGAAATATTGAAAGATAGAAAAATTGAAAGAAAGAAAGATTGAAAGAAAAAATTAAAGAAAGATTGAAAGATTGAAAGAAAGAATGAAAGAAAGATTGAAAGATTGAAATATTGAAAGAAAGAATGAAAGAAAGATTGAAAGATTGAAAGAAAGATTGAAAGAAAGATTGAAAGAAAGATTGAAAGATTGAAAGATTGAAATAAAGATTGAAAGTTTGAAAGAAAGATTGAAAGAGAGATTGAAAGAAAGAAAGATTGAAATATTAAAATAAAGATTGAAAGTTTGAAAGAAAGATTGAAAGAAATATTTAAAGAAAGAAAGATTGAAAGTAAGAAAGATTGAAAGATTGAAAGAAAGAATGAAAGACTGAAAGAACGATTGAAAGAAAGATTGAAAGAAAGATTGAAAGAAAGAATGAAAGAAAGATTGAAATAAAGAATGAAAGAAAGATTGAAAGAAAGATAGAAAGAAAGATTGAAAGAAAGAAAGATTGAAAGATTGAATGATTGAAAGAAAGACTGAAAGAAAGAATGACAGACAGAAAGATTGAAAGAAAGAATGAAAGAAAGATTGAAAAAAAGATTGAATGACTGAAAGAAAGAATGAAAGAAAGATTGAAAGAGAGATTGAAAGAAAGAAAGATTGAAAGAAAGATTGAAAAAAAGAAAGATTGAAAGAAATAATGAAAGAAAGATTGAACGATTGGAAGAAATATTGAAAGATAAAAAAATTGAAAGTAAGAAAGATTGAAAGAAAGAATGAAAGAAAGATTGAAAGATTGAAAGAAAGAATGAAAGAAAGATTGAAAGATTGAAATATTGAAAGAAAGAATGAAAGAAAGATTGAAAGATTGAAAGAAAGATTGAAAGAAAGATTGAAAGATTGAAATATTTAAAGAATTGAAAGATTGAACGAAAGAATGAAAGAACGATTGAAAGAAAGAATGAAAGAATGAAAGAAAAATTGACAGATTGAAAGAAATATTGAAAAAAGAAAGATTGAAAGAAAGAATGAAAGAAAGATTGAAAGAAAGATGGAAAGAAAGATTGAAAGTAAGAAAGATTGAAAGAAAGAATGAAAGAAAGATTGAAAGATTAAAAGAAAGAATGAAAGAAAAATTGAAAGATTGAAAGATTGAAAGAAAGATTGAAAGAAAGAATGAAAGAACGATTGAAAGAAAAAATGAAAGAATGAAAGAAAAATTGACCGATTGAAAGAAATATTGTAAGAAAGAGAGATTGAAAAAATAAAAGTTTGAATGAAAGATTGAAAGTTATGAAGATTGAAAGAAAGAATGAAGGAAAAACTGAACGATTGAAAGACTGAAAGAATGAATGAAAGAAAGATTGAAAGATTGAAAAAAAAAATGAAAAACTTAGAAGCAAGAAATATTGAAAGATAGATTGAAAGATTGAATGAAAGAAAGATTGAAAGAAAGAATGAAAGAAAGATTGTAAGAAAGAATGAAAGTAAGAAAGAAAGATTGAAAGATATATTGAAAGAAAGAAAGATTGAAAGTAAGAACGATTGAAAGAACGATTGAAAGAAAGATGGAAAGAAAGATTGAAAGCTTGAAAGAAAGATTTTAAGAAAGGTTGAAAGACTGAAAGAAAGAATGAAAGATTGAAAGAAAGAATGAAAGAACGATTGAAAGAAAGAATGAAAGAATGAAAGAAAGATTTAAAGCTTGAAAGAAATATTGAAAGAAAGAGAGAATGAAAGTAAGAAAGATTGAAAGAAAGAATGAAAGAAAAATTGAAAGATTGAAAGATTGAAAGAAAGATTGAAAGAAAGATTTAAAGAAAGATTGAAAGATTGAAAGATTGAAAGAAAGATTGAAAGAAAGATTGAAAGAAAGAAAGATATTAAGAATGAAAGATTTAAAGAAAGATTGAAAGACTAAAAGTAAGAATGAAAAAAAGAATGAAAGAAAGATTGAGAAAAAGAAAGATTGAAAGAAAGATTGAAAGACAGATTGAAAGAAAGAAAGATTGAAAGAAATATTGAAAGAAAGATTGAAAGATTGAAAGAAAGAATGAAAGAAAGATTGAAAAAAAGATTGAAAAAAAGAAAGATTGAAAGAAAGATTGAAAGAAAGATTGAAAGATTGAAAGAAAGAATGAAAGAAAGATTGAAAGATTGAAAGAAAGAATGAAAGAAAGATTGAAAAAAAGATTGAAAAAAGAAAGATTGAAAGAAAGATTGAAAAAAGAATGAAAGATTGAAAGATTGAAAGAAATATTGAAAGACAGAAAGATCGAAATAAATAATAAAAGAAAGATTGAAAGATTAAAAGAAAGAATGAAAGAAAGTTTGAAAGATTAAACAATTGAAAGAAAGATTGCAAGAAAGATTGAAAGAAAGAATGAAAGAAAGATTGAAAGAAAGATGGAAAGAAAGATTGAAAGAAAGAAAGTTTGAAAGAAATAATGAAAGAAAGATTGAACGATTGGAAGAAATATTGAAAGATAGAAAAAATGAAAGTAAGAAAGATTGAAAGAAAGAATGAAAGAAAGATTGAAAGAAAGAATGAAAGAAAGATTGAAAGATTGAAAGAAAGATTGAAAGAAAGATTGAAAGATTGAAATATTGAAAGAAAGATTGAAAGAAAGAATGAAAGAAAGATTGAAAAAAAGATTGAAAAAAGAAAAATTGAAAGAATGAAAGATTGAAAGAAAGATTGAAAGAAAGATTGAAAGAAAGATTGAAAGACTGAAAGAAAGAATGAATAAAAGATTTAAAGAAAGATTGAAAGATTGAAAGATTGAAAGAAAGATTGAAAGAAAGAAAGATTGAAAGAAATATTGAAAGAAAGATTGAAAGATTGAAAGAAAGAATGAAAGAAAGATTGAAAGATTGAAAGAAAAATTGAAAGAAAGATTGAAAGATTGAAAGATTGAAAGAAAGATTGAAAGATTGAAAGAAAGATTGAAAGTTTGAAAGAAATATTGAAAGACAGAAAGATTGAAAGAAAGAATGAAATAAAGATTGAAAGATTGAAATATTGAAAGAAATAATGAAAGAAAGATTGAAAGATTGAAAGAAAGCTTGAAAGAAAGATTGAAAGATTGAAATATTTAAAGAAAGATTGAAAGAAAGAATGAAAGAACGATTGAAAGAAAAAATGAAAGAAAGAGAGATTGAAAAAATAAAAGATAGAAAGAAAGATTGAAAGTTATGAAGATTGAAAGAAAGAATGAAGGAAAAACTGAAAGATTGAAAGACTGAAAGAATGAATGAAAGAAAGATTGAAAGATTGAAAGAAAAAATGAAAAACATAGAAGAAAGAAATATTGAAAGATAGATTGAAAGATTGAATGAAAGAAAGATTGAAAGAAAGAATGAAAGAAAGATTGTAAGAAAGAATGAAAGTAAGAAAGAAAGATTGAAAGATATATTGAAAGAAAGAAAGATTGAAAGTAAGAACGATTGAAAGAACGATTGAAAGAAAGATGGAAAGAAAGATTGAAAGCTTGAAAGAAAGATTGAAAGAAAGATTTTAAGAAAGGTTGAAAGACTGAAAGAAAGAATGAAAGATTGAAAGAAAGAATGAAAGAAATATTGAAAGAAAGAGAGAATGAAAGTAAGAAAGATTGAAAGAAAGAATGAAAGAAAAATTGAAAGATTGAAAGATTTAAAGAAAGATTGAAAGATTGAAAGATTGAAAGAAAGATTGAAAGAAAGATTGAAAGAAAGAAAGATATAAAGAATGAAAGATTTAAAGAAAGATTGAAAGACTAAAAGTAAGAATGAAAAAAAAGAATGAAAGAAAGATTGAGAAAAAGAAAGATTGAAAGAAAGATTGAAAGACAGATTGAAAGAAAGAAAGATTGAAAGAAATATTGAAAGAAAGATTGAAAGATTGAAAGAAAGAATGAAAGAAAGATTGAAAAAAAGATTGAAAAAAAGAAAGATTGAAAGAAAGATTGAAAAAAAGATTGAAAGAAGAAAGATTGAAAGAAAGATTGAAAAAAGAATGAAAGATTGAAAGATTGAAAGAAATATTGAAAGACAGAAAGATTGAAAGAAATAATGAAAGAAAGATTGAAAGATTAAAAGAAAGAATGAAAGAAAGATTGAAAGATTAAACAATTGAAAGAAAGATTGCAAGAAAGATTGAAAAAAGAAAGATTGAAAGAAAGAATGAAAGAAAGATTGAAAGAAAGATGGAAAGAAAGATTGAAAGAAAGAAAGATTGAAAGAAAGAATGAAACAAAGATTGAAATAAAGAATGAAAGAAAGATTGAAAGATTGAAAGAAAGATTGAAAGTTTGAAAGACAGATTGAAAGACTGAAAGAAAGATTGCAAGAAAGATTTAAAAAACAGAAAGATTTAAAGATAGAATAAAAGAAAGATTGAAAGAGAGATTGAAAAAAAAGGAAAGATTGAAAGATTGAAAGAAATATTGAAAGACAGAAAGATTGAAAGAAACAATTAAAGAAAGATTGACAGATTAAAATAAAGAATGAAAGAACGATTGAAAGAAAGATTGAAAGAAAGATTGAAAGAAAGATTGAAAGAAAGATTGAATGAAAGATTGAAAGAAAGAATGAAACAAAGATTGAAATAAAGAATGAAAGAAAGACTGAAAGAAAGAATGACGGACAGAAAGATTGAAAGAAAGAATGAAAGAAAGATTGAAAAGAAGATTGAAAGACTGAAAGAAAGAATGAAAGAAAGATTGAAAGATTAAACAATTGAAAGAACGATTGCAAGAAAGATTGAAAAAAGAAAGAAAGAATGAAAGAAAGATTGAAAAAAAGATTGAAAGAAGAAAGATTGAAAGAAAGATTGAAAAAAGAATGAAAGATTGAAAGATTGAAAGAAATATTGAAAGACAGAAAGATTGAAAGAAATAATGAAAGAAAGATTGAAAGATTAAAAGAAAGAATGAAAGAAAGATTGAAAGATTAAACAATTGAAAGAAAGATTGCAAGAAAGATTGAAAAAAGAAAGATTGAAAGAAAGAATGAAAGAAAGATTGAAAGAAAGATGGAAAGAAAGATTGAAAGAAAGAAAGATTGAAAGAAAGAATGAAACAAAGATTGAAATAAAGAATGAAAGAAAGATTGAAAGATTGAAAGAAAGATTGAAAGTTTGAAAGACAGATTGAAAGACTGAAAGAAAGATTGCAAGAAAGATTTAAAAAACAGAAAGATTTAAAGATAGAATAAAAGAAAGATTGAAAGAGAGATTGAAAAAAAAGGAAAGATTGAAAGATTGAAAGAAATATTGAAAGACAGAAAGATTGAAAGAAACAATTAAAGAAAGATTGACAGATTAAAATAAAGAATGAAAGAACGATTGAAAGAAAGATTGAAAGAAAGATTGAAAGAAAGATTGAAAGAAAGATTGAATGAAAGATTGAAAGAAAGAATGAAACAAAGATTGAAATAAAGAATGAAAGAAAGACTGAAAGAAAGAATGACGGACAGAAAGATTGAAAGAAAGAATGAAAGAAAGATTGAAAAAAAGATTGAAAGACTGAAAGAAAGAATGAAAGAAAGATTGAAAGATTAAACAATTGAAAGAACGATTGCAAGAAAGAATGAAAAAAGAAAGATTGAAAGAAAGAATGAAAGACTGATGGAAAGAATGAAAGAAAGATTGAAAGATTAAAAGAAAGAATGAAAGAAAGATTGAAAAATTGAAAGATTGAAAGAAAGACTAAAAGAAAGAAAGAACGATTGAAAGAAAGATTGAAAGAAAGAATGAAAGAAAGAATGAAAGAAAGATTGAAAGAAACAATGAAAGAAAGATTGAAAGATTAAAAGAAAGAATGAAAGAAAGATTGAAAAATTGAAAGATTGAAAGAAAGACTAAAAGAAAGAAAGAACGATTGAAAGAAAGATTGAAAGAAAGAATGAAAGAATGAATGAAAGAAAGATTGAAAGATTAAACAATTGAAAGAAAGATTGCAAGAAAGATTGAAAAAAGAAAGATTGAAAGAAAGAATGAAAGAAAGATTGAAAGAAAGATGGAAAGAAAGATTGAAAGAAAGAAAGATTGAAAGAGATAAAAGAAAGATTGAAAGAAATAATGAAAGAAAGATTGAACGATTGGAAGAAATATTGAAAGAGAAAAATTGAAAGTAAGAACGATTGAAAGAAAGAATGAAAGAAAGATTGAAAGATTGAAACAAAGAATGAAAGAAAGATTGAAAGATTGAAATATTTAAAGAAAGAATGAAAGAAAGATTGAACAATTGAAAGAAAGATTGAAAGAAAGATTGAATGATTGAAATATTTAAAGAAAGATTGAAAGATTGAAAGAAAGAATGAAAGAACGATTGAAAGAAAGAATGAAAGAAAAATTGACTGATTGAAAGAAATATTGAAAAAAGAAACATTGAAAGAAAGAATGAAAGAAAGATTGAAAGAAAGATGGAAAGAAAGAAAGATTGAAAGAAATAATGAAAGAAAGATTGAACGATTGGAAGAAATATTGAAAGATAGAAAAATTGAAAGTAAGAAAGATTGAAAGAAAGAATGAAAGAAAAATTGAAAGATTGAAAGATTGAAAGAAAGATTGAAAGATAGATTTAAAGAAAGATTGAAAGACTGAAAGAAAGATTGAAAGAAGAAAGATTTATAGAAAGAATGAAAGAAAGATTGAAAAAAGAAAGATAGATTGAAAGAAAGATTGAAAGATTGAAAGAAAGAATGAAAGAAAGATTTAAAAAAAGATTGAAAAAAAGAAAGATTGAAAGAAAGATTGAAAGAAAGATTGAAAGACTGAAGGAAAGAATGAAAGAAAGATGGAAAGAAAGATGGAAAGAAAGATTGAAAGAAAGAAAGATTGAAAGAAATATTGAAAGAAAGATTGAAAGATTGAAAGAAAGAATGAAAGAAAGATTGAAAGATTGAAAGAAAGATTGAAAGAAAGATTGAAATATTTAAAGAAAGATTGAAAGAAAGAATGAAAGAAAGATTGAAAAAAAGATTGAAAAAAGAAAAATTGAAAGATTGAAAGATTGAAAGAAAGATTTAAAGAAAGATGGAAAGAAAGATTGAAAGAAAGAAAGATTGAAAGAAATAATGAAAGAAAGATTGAACGATTGGAAGAAATTTTGAAAGATAGAAAAATTGAAAGTAAGAAAGATTTAAAGAAAGAATGAAAGAAAGATTGAAAGATTGAAAGAAAGAATGAAAGAAAGATTGAAAGATTGAAATATTGAAAGAAAGAATGAAAAAAAGATTGAAAGACTGAAAGAAAGAATGAAAGAAAGATTGAAAGATTAAACAATTGAAAGAGGTTTGCAAGAAAGTTTGAAAAAAGAAAGATTGAAAGAAAGAATGAAAGAAAGATTGAAAGATAGATGGATAGAAAGATTGAAAGAAAGAAAGATTGAAAGAATAACAAAAGAAAGATTGAAAGATTGGAAGAAATATTGAAAGATAGAAAAATTGAAAGTAAGAAAGATTGAAAGAAAAAATTAAAGAAAGATTCAAAGATTGAAAGAAAGAATGAAAGAAAGGTTGAAAGATTGAAATATTGAAAGAAAGAATGAACGAAAGATTGAAAGATTGAAAGAAAGATTGAAAGAAAGTTTGAAAGATTGAAAGATTGAAATAAAGAATGAAAGTTTGAAAGAAAGATTGAAAGAAAGATTTTAAGAAAGAAAGATTGAAAGTAAGAAAGATTGAAAGAAATATTGAAAGAAAGATTGAAAGATTGAAAGAAAGATTGAATGAAAGAATGAAAGAAAGATTGAAAGAAAGATTGAAAGAAAGATTGAAAGACTGAAGGAAAGAATGAAAGAAAGATTGAAAGAAAGATTGAAAGAAAGAAAGATTGAAAGAAAGATTGAAAGATTGAATGATTGAAAGAAAGACTGAAAGATAGATTGAAAGATTGAAGATTGAAAGATTCAAAGAAAGATTGAAAGAAAGATTGAACGACTGAAAGATTGAAAGAAAGATTGAAAGTTTGAAACAAATTTTGAAAGACTGAAAGAAAGAATGAAAGAAAGATTTAAAGAAATATTGAAAAAAGAAAGATTGAAAGAAAATTTGAAAGAAAGATTGAAAGAAGGAATGAAAGAAAGATTGAATGAAATATTGAAAGACAGAAAGATTGAAAGAAACAATGAAAGAAAGATTGAAAGATTAAAAGAAAGAATGAAAGAAAGATTGAAAAATTGAAATATTGAAAGAAAGAATGAAGGAAAGATTGAAAGATTGAAAGATTGAAATAAAGATTGAAAGTTTGAAAGAAAGATTGAAAGAAGGATTTAAAGAAAGAAAGATTGAAAGAAATATTGAAAGAAAGATTGAAAGTTTGAAAGAAAGATTGAAAGAAAAATTGAAAGAAAGATTGAAAGACTGAAGGAAAGAATGAAAGAAAGATGGAAAGAAAGATGGAAAGAAAGATTGACAGAAAGAAAGATTGAATGAAATATTGAAAGAAAGATTGAAAGATTGAAAGAAAGAATGAAAGAAAGATTGAAAGATTGAAAGACTGAAAGAAAGAATGAAAGAAAGACTGAAAGATTGAAAGAAAAATTGAAAGAAAGATTGAAAGTTTGAAAGACAGATTGAA
This sequence comes from Zeus faber, assembly GCF_960531495.2. Taxonomy (NCBI): domain Eukaryota; kingdom Metazoa; phylum Chordata; class Actinopteri; order Zeiformes; family Zeidae; genus Zeus; species Zeus faber. The sequence goes on along the minus strand of NC_137199.1, from coordinate 329,845 downwards.
AGACTGAAAGAAAGATTGCAAGAAAGATTGAAAAAACAAAGATTTAAAGATAGAATAAAAGAAAGATTGAAAGAAAGATTGAAAAAAAAGAAAGATTGAAAGATTGAAAGAAATATTGAAAGACAGAAAGATTGAAAGAAACAATTAAAGAAAGATTGAAAGATTAAAATAAAGAATGAAAGAAAGATTGAAAGAAAGATTGAAAGAAATATTGAAAGAAAGATTGAAAGAAAGATTGAATGAAAGATTGAAAGAAAGAATGAAACAAAGATTGAAATAAAGAATGAAAGAAAGATTGAAAGAAAGATAGAAGGAAAGATTGAAAGATTGAATGATTGAAAGAAAGACTGAAAGAAAGAATGACGGACAGAAAGATTGAAAGAAAGAATGAAAGAAAGATTGAAAAAAAGATTGAAAGACTGAAAGAAAGAATGAAAGAAAGATTGAAAGATTAAACAATTGAAAGAATGATTGCAAGAATGATTGAAAAAAGAAAGATTGAAAGAAAGAATGAAAGACTGAAGGAAAGAATGAAAGAAAGATGGACAGAAAGATTGAAAGAAACAATGAAAGAAAGATTGAAAGATTAAAAGAAAGAATGAAAGAAAGATTGAAAAATTGAAAGATTGAAAGAAAGACTAAACGAAAGAAAGAACGATTGAAAGAAAGAATGAAAGAAAGATTGAAAAAAGATTAAAAGACTGATGGAAAGAATGAAAGAAAGATTGAAAGATTAAACAATTGAAAGAAAGATTGCAAGAAAGAATGAAAGAAAGATTGAAAGTAATAAAGATTGAAAGAAAGAATGAAAGAAAAATTGAAAGATTGATAGATTGAAAGAAAGATTGAAAGAAAGATTTAAAGAAAGATTGAAAGACTGAAAGAAAGAATGAATAAAAGAATTAAAGAAAGATTGAAAGATTGAAAGATTGAAAGAAAGATTGAAAGAAAGAAAGATTTATAGAAAGAATGAAAGAATTAAAGAAAGATTGAAAGAAATATTGAAAGAAAGATTGAAAGATTAAACAATTGAAAGAAAGATTGCAAGAAAGATTGAAAAACGAAAGATTGAAAGAAATAATGAAAGGAAGATTGAACGATTGGAAGAAATATTGAAAGATAGAAAAATTGAAAGTAAGAAGATTGAAAGAAATAATGAAAGAAAGATTGAAAGATTGAAAGAAAGAATGAAAGAAAGATTGAAAGATTGAAATATTGAAATATTGAAAGAAAGAATGAAAGAAAGATTGAAAGATTGAAAGAAAGATTGAAAAAAAGATTGAAAGACTGAAAGAAAGAATGAAAGAAAGATTGAAAGATTGAAAGATTGAAAGAAAGAATGAAAGAAAGATTGAAAGATTGAAAGATTGAATGATTGAAAGAAAGAATGAAAGAAAGACTGAAAGATTGAAAGAAAAATTGAAAGAAAGATTGAAAGATTGAAATATTGAAAGAAAGATTGAAAGTTTGAAAGAAATATTGAAAGACTGAAAGAAAGATTGCAAGAAAAATTGAAAAAAGAAAGAAAGATTGAAAGATTCAATGAAAGAAAGATTGAAAGATTAAAAGAAAGAATGAAAGAAAGATTGAAATATTGAAAGATTGAAAGAAAGACTAAAAGAAAGAAAGAACGATTGAAAGAAAGATTGAAAGAAAGATTGAAAGAAAGAATGAAACAAAGATTGAAATAAAGAAAGAAAGAAAGATTGAAAGAAAGATTGAAAGAAAGATTGAAAGACTGAAAGAAAGAATGAAAGAAAGATTGAAAGTTTGAAAGAAAGAATGAAAGAATTAAAGAAAGATTGAGAGAAATATTGAAAGAATGAATGAAAGAAAGATTGAAAGATTAAACAATTGAAAGAAAGATTGCAAGAAAGATTGAAAAAAGAACGATTGAAAGAAATAATGAAAGAAAGATTGAACGATTGGAAGAAATATTGAAAGATAGAAAAATTGAAAGTAAGAAAGATTGAAAGAAATAATGAAAGAAAGATTGAAAGATTGAAAGAAAGAATGAAAGAAAGATTGAAAGATTAAACAATTGAAAGAAAGTTTGCAAGACAGATTGAAAAAAGAAAGATTGAAAGAAAGAATGAAAGAAAGATTGAAAGATAGATGGAAAGAAAGATTGAAAGAAAGAAAGATTGAAAGAATAACAAAAGAAAGATTGAAAGATTGGAAGAAATATTGAAAGATAGAAAAAATGAAAGAAAGAAAGATTGAAAGAAAAAATTAAAGAAAGATTGAAAGATTGAAAGAAAGAATGAAAGAAAGATTGAAAGATTGAAATATTGAAAGAAAGAATGAAAGAAAGAAAGATATAAAGAATGAAAGATTTAAAGAAAGTTTGAAAGACTAAAAGTAAGAATGAAAAAAAAGAATGAAAGAAAGATTGAAAAAAAGAAAGATTAAAAGAAAGAAAGATTTATAGTAAGAATGAAAGAACGATTGAAAAAAGAATGAAAGATTGAAAGAAAGAAAGATTGAAAGAAATATTGAAAGAAAGATTGAAAGATTGAAAGAAAGAATGAAAGAAAGATTGAAAAAAAGATTGAAAAAAAGAAAGATTGAAAGAAAGATTGAAAAAAAAGAAAGATTTAAAGATAGAATAAAAGAAAGATTGAAAGAAAGATTGAAAAAAGAAAGAAAGATTGAAAGATTGAAAGAAATATTGAAAGACAGAAAGATTGAAAGAAACAATGAAAGAAAGATTGAAAGATTAAAAGAAAGAATGAAAGAAAGATTGAAAAATTGAAAGATTGAAAGAAAGACTAAAAGAAAGATTGAAAGATTGAATGATTGAAAGAAAAATTTAAAGAAAGATTGAAAGCTTGAAAAAAAGATTGAAAGAAAGATTTTAAGAAAGGTTGAAAGACTGAAAGAAATAATGAAAGTTTGAAAGAAATATTGAAAGACTGAAAGAAAGATTGCAAGAAAAATTGAAAAAAGAAAGAAAGATTGAAAGATTCAATGAAAGAAAGATTGAAAGATTAATAGAAAGAATGAAAGAAAGATTGAAATATTGAAAGATTGAAAGAAAGACTAAAAGAAAGAAAGAACGATTGAAAGAAAGATTGAAAGAAAGATTGAAAGAAAGAATGAAACAAAGATTGAAATAAAGAAAGAAAGAAAGATTGAAAGAAAGATTGAAAGAAAGATTGAAAGACTGAAAGAAAGATTGAAAGTTTGAAAGAAAGAATGAAAGAATTAAAGAAAGATTGAGAGAAATATTGAAAGAAAGAATGAAAGAAAGATTGAAAGATTAAACAATTGAAAGAAAGATTGAAAAAAGAACGATTGAAAGAAATAATGAAAGAAAGATTGAACGATTGGAAGAAATATTGAAAGATAGAAAAATTGAAAGTAAGAAAGATTGAAAGAAATAATGAAAGAAAGATTGAAAGATTGAAAGAAAGAATGAAAGAAAGATTGAAAGATTTAAATATTGAAATTTTGAAAGAAAGAATGAAAGAAAGATTGAAAGATTGAAAGAAAGATTGAAAAAAAGATTGAAAGACTGAAAGAAAGAATGAAAGAAAGATTGAAAGATTAAACAATTGAAAGAAAGTTTGCAAGACAGATTGAAAAAAGAAAGATTGAAAGAAAGAATGAAAGAAAGATTGAAAGATAGATGGAAAGAAAGATTGAAAGAAAGAAAGATTGAAAGAATAACAAAAGAAAGATTGAAAGATTGGAAGAAATATTGAAAGATAGAAAAAATGAAAGAAAGAAAGATTGAAAGAAAAAATTAAAGAAAGATTGAAAGATTGAAAGAAAGAATGAAAGAAAGATTGAAAGATTGAAATATTGAAAGAAAGAATGAAAGAAAGAAAGATATAAAGAATGAAAGATTTAAAGAAAGTTTGAAAGACTAAAAGTAAGAATGAAAAAAAAGAATGAAAGAAAGATTGAAAAAAAGAAAGATTAAAAGAAAGAAAGATTTATAGTAAGAATGAAAGAACGATTGAAAAAAGAATGAAAGATTGAAAGAAAGATTGAAAGAAAGATTGAAAGAAAGAAAGATTGAAAGAAATATTGAAAGAAAGATTGAAAGATTGAAAGAAAGAATGAAAGAAAGATTGAAAGATAGATGGAAAGAAAGATTGAAAGAAAGAAAGATTGAAAGAATAACAAAAGAAAGATTGAAAGATTGGAAGAAATATTGAAAGATAGAAAAATTGAAAGAAAGAAAGATTGAAAGAAAGAATTAAAGAAAGATTGAAAGATTGAAAGAAAGAATGAAAGAAAGATTGAAAGATTGAAATATTGAAAGAAAGAATGAAAGAAAGAAAGATATAAAGAATGAAAGATTTAAAGAAAGTTTGAAAGACTAAAAGTAAGAATGAAAAAAAAGAATGAAAGAACGATTGAAAAAAGAATAAAATATTGAAAGAAAGATTGAAAGAAAGATTGAAAGAAAGAAAGATTGAAAGAAATATTGAAAGAAAGATTGAAAGATTGAAAGAAAGTATGAAAGAAAGATTGAAAAAAAGATTGAAAAAAAGAAAGATTGAAAGAAAGATTGAAAAAAAAGAAAGATTTAAAGATAGAATAAAAGAAAGATTGAAAGAAAGATTGAAAAAAGAAAGAAAGATTGAAAGATTGAAAGAAATATTGAAAGACAGAAAGATTGAAAGAAACAATGAAAGAAAGATTGAAAGATTTAAAGAAAGAATGAAAGAAAGATCGAAAAATTGAAAGATTGAAAGAAAGACTAAAAGAAAGATTGAAAGATTGAATGATTGAAAGAAAGATTGAAAGAAAGATTGAAAGCTTGAAAGAAAGATTGAAAGAAAGATTTTAAGAAAGGTTGAAAGACTGAAAGAAAGAATGAAAGATTGAAAGAAAGAATGAAAGAACGATTGAAAGAAAGAATGAAAGAATGAAAGAAAGATTGAAAGAAAGATTTTAAGAAAGGTTGAATTACTGAAAGAAAGAAAGATTTATAGAAAGAATGAAAGAAAGATTGAAAAAAGAAAGAAAGATTGAAAGAAAGATTGAAAGATTGAAAGAAAGAATGAAAGAAAGATTGAAAAAAGATAGAAAAATAGAAAAATTGAAAGATTGAAAGATTGAAAGAAAGATTGAAAGAAAGATTTAAAGAAAGATTGAAAGACTGAAAGAAAGAATGAATAAAAGATTTAAAGAAAGATTGAAAGATTGAAAGATTGAAAGAAAGATTGAAAGAAAGAAAGATTTATAGAAAGAATGAAAGAAAGATTGAAAAAAGAAAGAAAGAAAGATTTGAAGTAAGAATGAAATATTGAAAGAAATATTTTAGGAAAGGTTGAAAGACTGAAAGAAAGAATGAAAGAAAGAATGAAAGAAAGATTGAAAGATTGAAAGATTGAAAGAAAGAATGAAAGATTGAAAGAAAGATTGAAAGATTGAAAGAAAGATTGAAAGATTGAAAGAAATATTGAAAGAAAGAGAATTTGAAAGTAAGAAAGATTGAAAGAAAGATTGAAAGTAATAAAGATTGAAAGAAAGAATAAAAGAAAAATTGAAAGATTGAAAGATTGAAAGATTGAAAGATTGAAAGAAAGATTGAAAGAAAGATTTAAAGAAAAAATTGAAAGACTGAAAGTAAGAATGAAAGAAAGATTGAAAGTTTGAAAGAAAGAATGAAAGAATTAAAAAAAGATTGAAAGAAATATTGAAAGAAAGAATGAAAGAAAGATTGAAAGATTAAACAATTGAAAGAAAGATTGCAAGAAAGATTGAAAAACGAAAGATTGAAAGAAAGAATGAACGAAAGATTGAAAGAAAGATGGAAAGAAAGATTGAAAGAAAGAAAGATTGAAAGAAATAACAAAAGAAAGATTGAAAGAAATCATGAAAGAAAGATTGAACGATTGGAAGAAATATTGAAAGATAGAAAAATTGAAAGTAAGAAAGATTGAAAGAAAGAATGAAAGAAAGATTGAAAGATTGAAAGAAAGAATGAAAGAAAGATTGAAAGATTGAAATATTGAAAGAAAGAATGAAAGACAGATTGAAAGATTGAAAGAAAGATTGAAAGAAAGATTGAAAGATTGAAATATTTAAAGAAAGATTGAAAGAAAGAATGAAAGAAAGATTGAAAAAAAGATTGAAAAAAGAAAAATTGAAAGATTGAAAGATTGAAAGAAAGATTGAAAGAAAGATTTAAAGAAAGATGGAAAGAAAGATTGAAAGAAAGAAAGATTGAAAGAAATAATGAAAGAAAGATTGAACGATTGGAAGAAATTTTGAAAGATAGAAAAATTGAAAGTAAGAAAGATTTAAAGAAAGAATGAAAGAAAGATTGAAAGATTGAAAGAAAGAATGAAAGAAAGATTGAAAGATTGAAATATTGAAAGAAAGAATGAAAAAAAGATTGAAAGACTGAAAGAAAGAATGAAAGAAAGATTGAAAGATTAAACAATTGAAAGAGGTTTGCAAGAAAGTTTGAAAAAAGAAAGATTGAAAGAAAGAATGAAAGAAAGATTGAAAGATAGATGGATAGAAAGATTGAAAGAAAGAAAGATTGAAAGAATAACAAAAGAAAGATTGAAAGATTGGAAGAAATATTGAAAGATAGAAAAATTGAAAGTAAGAAAGATTGAAAGAAAAAATTAAAGAAAGATTCAAAGATTGAAAGAAAGAATGAAAGAAAGGTTGAAAGATTGAAATATTGAAAGAAAGAATGAAAGAAAGATTGAAAGATTGAAAGAAAGATTGAAAGAAAGTTTGAAAGATTGAAAGATTGAAATAAAGAATGAAAGTTTGAAAGAAAGATTGAAAGAAAGATTTTAAGAAAGAAAGATTGAAAGTAAGAAAGATTGAAAGAAATATTGAAAGATTGAAAGAAAGATTGAAAGAAAGAATGAAAGAAAGATTGAAAGAAAGATTGAAAGAAAGATTGAAAGAAAGATTGAAAGACTGAAGGAAAGAATGAAAGAAAGATTGAAAGAAAGATTGAAAGAAAGAAAGATTGAAAGAAAGATTGAAAGATTGAATGATTGAAAGAAAGACTGAAAGATAGATTGAAAGATTGAAGATTGAAAGATTCAAAGAAAGATTGAAAGAAAGATTGAACGACTGAAAGATTGAAAGAAAGATTGAAAGTTTGAAACAAATTTTGAAAGACTGAAAGAAAGAATGAAAGAAAGATTGAAAGAAATATTGAAAAAAGAAAGATTGAAAGAAAATTTGAAAGAAAGATTGAAAGAAGGAATGAAAGAAAGATTGAATGAAATATTGAAAGACAGAAAGATTGAAAGAAACAATGAAAGAAAGATTGAAAGATTAAAAGAAAGAATAAAAGAAAGATTGAAAAATTGAAAGATTGAAAGAAAGATTGAAAAAAAGATTGAAAGACTGAAAGAAAGAATGAAATAAAGATTGAAAGATTCAACAATTGAAAGAATGATTGCAAGAAAGATTGAAAAAAGAAAGATTGAAAGAAAATTTGAAAGAAAGATTGAAGAAGGAATGAAAGAAAGATTGAATGAAAAATTGAAAAACAGAAAGATTGAAAGAAAGAATGAAAGAAAGATTGAAAGATTGAAAGAAAGATTGAAAGATTAAAAGAAAGAATGAAAGAAAGATTGAAAAATTGAAAGATTGAAAGAAAGATTGAAAAAAAGATTGAAAGACTGGAAGAAAGAATGAAAGAAAGATTGAAAGAAAGAATGAAAGAAAGATTGAAAAAAAGATTGAAAGACTGAAAGAAAGAATGAAAGAAAGATTGAAAGATTAAACAATTGAAAGAACGATTGCAAGAAAGAATGAAAAAAGAAAGATTGAAAGAAAGAATGAAAGACTGAAGGAAAGAATGAAAGAAAGATTGAAAGATTAAAAGAAAGAATGAAAGAAAGATTGAAAAATTGAAAGATTGAAAGAAAGACTAAAAGAAAGAAAGAACGATTGAAAGAAAGATTGAAAGAAAGAATGAAAGAAAGAATGAAAGAAAGATTGAAAGAAACAATGAAAGAAAGATTGAAAGATTAAAAGAAAGAATGAAAGAAAGATTGAAAAATTGAAAGATTGAAAGAAAGACTAAAAGAAAGAAAGAACGATTGAAAGAAAGATTGAAAGAAAGAATGAAAGAAAGATTGAAAGATTAAACAATTGAAAGAAAGATTGCAAGAAAGATTGAAAAAAGAAAGATTGAAAGAAAGAATGAAAGAAAGATTGAAAGAAAGATGGAAAGAAAGATTGAAAGAAAGAAAGATTGAAAGAGATAAAAGAAAGATTGAAAGAAATAATGAAAGAAAGATTGAACGATTGGAAGAAATATTGAAAGAGAAAAATTGAAAGTAAGAACGATTGAAAGAAAGAATGAAAGAAAGATTGAAAGATTGAAACAAAGAATGAAAGAAAGATTGAAAGATTGAAATATTTAAAGAAAGAATGAAAGAAAGATTGAACGATTGAAAGAAAGATTGAAAGAAAGATTGAATGATTGAAATATTTAAAGAAAGATTGAAAGATTGAAAGAAAGAATGAAAGAACGATTGAAAGAAAGAATGAAAGAAAAATTGACTGATTGAAAGAAATATTGAAAAAAGAAACATTGAAAGAAAGAATGAAAGAAAGATTGAAAGAAAGATGGAAAGAAAGAAAGATTGAAAGAAATAATGAAAGAAAGATTGAACGATTGGAAGAAATATTGAAAGATAGAAAAATTGAAAGTAAGAAAGATTGAAAGAAAGAATGAAAGAAAAATTGAAAGATTGAAAGATTGAAAGAAAGATTGAAAGATAGATTTAAAGAAAGATTGAAAGACTGAAAGAAAGATTGAAAGAAGAAAGATTTATAGAAAGAATGAAAGAAAGATTGAAAAAAGAAAGATAGATTGAAAGAAAGATTGAAAGATTGAAAGAAAGAATGAAAGAAAGATTTAAAAAAAGATTGAAAAAAAGAAAGATTGAAAGAAAGATTGAAAGAAAGATTGAAAGACTGAAGGAAAGAATGAAAGAAAGATGGAAAGAAAGATGGAAAGAAAGATTGAAAGAAAGAAAGATTGAAAGAAATATTGAAAGAAAGATTGAAAGATTGAAAGAAAGAATGAAAGAAAGATTGAAAGATTGAAAGAAAGATTGAAAGAAAGATTGAAATATTTAAAGAAAGATTGAAAGAAAGAATGAAAGAAAGATTGAAAAAAAGATTGAAAAAAGAAAAATTGAAAGATTGAAAGATTGAAAGAAAGATTTAAAGAAAGATGGAAAGAAAGATTGAAAGAAAGAAAGATTGAAAGAAATAATGAAAGAAAGATTGAACGATTGGAAGAAATTTTGAAAGATAGAAAAATTGAAAGTAAGAAAGATTTAAAGAAAGAATGAAAGAAAGATTGAAAGATTGAAAGAAAGAATGAAAGAAAGATTGAAAGATTGAAATATTGAAAGAAAGAATGAAAAAAAGATTGAAAGACTGAAAGAAAGAATGAAAGAAAGATTGAAAGATTAAACAATTGAAAGAGGTTTGCAAGAAAGTTTGAAAAAAGAAAGATTGAAAGAAAGAATGAAAGAAAGATTGAAAGATAGATGGATAGAAAGATTGAAAGAAAGAAAGATTGAAAGAATAACAAAAGAAAGATTGAAAGATTGGAAGAAATATTGAAAGATAGAAAAATTGAAAGTAAGAAAGATTGAAAGAAAAAATTAAAGAAAGATTCAAAGATTGAAAGAAAGAATGAAAGAAAGGTTGAAAGAAAGATTGAAAGAAAGATGGAAAGAAAGATTGAAAGAAAGTTTGAAAGAAAAAATGAAAGAAAGATTGAACGATTGGAAGAAATATTGAAAGATAGAAAAATTGAAAGTAAGAATGATTGAAAGAAAGAATGAAAGAAAGATTGAAAGATTGAAAGATTGAAATATTGAAAGAAAGAATGAAAGAAAGATTGAAAGATTGAAAGAAAGATTGAAAAAAAGATTGAAAGACCGAAAGAAAGAATGAAAGAAAGATTGAAAGGTAAAACAATTGAAAGAAAGATTGCAAAAAAGAGTGAAAAAACAAACATTTAAATAAAGAATGAAAGAAAGATTGAAAGATTGGAAGAAATATTGAAAGATAGAAAAAGTGAAAGAAAGAAAGATTGAAAGAAAGAATTAAAGAAAGATTGAAAGATTGAAAGAAAGAATGAAAGAAAGATTGAAAGATTGAAATATTGATAGAAAGATTGAAAGAAAGATTGATTGAAAGAAAGATATAAAGAATGAAAGACTTAAAGAAAGATTGAAAGACTAAAAGTAAGAATGAAAAAAAAGAATGAAAGAAAGATTGAAAAAAAGAAAGATTGAAAGAAAGAAAGATTTATAGAAAGAATGAAAGAACGATTGAAAAAAGAAAGAAAGATTGAAAGAAAGATTGAAAGAAAGAAAGATTGAAAGAAATATTGAAAGAAAGATTGAAAGATTGAAAGAAAGAATGAAAGAAAGATTGAAAAAAAGATTGAAAAAAAGAAAGATTGAAAGAAATATTGAAAGAAAGATTGAAGATTGAAAGAAAGAATGAAAGAAAGATTGAAAGATTGAAAGAAAGAATGAAAGAAAGATTGAAAAAAAGAAAGATTGAAAGAAAGATTGAAAAAAGAAAGAAAGATTGAAAGATTGAAAGAAATATTGAAAGACAGAAAGATTGAAAGAAATAATGAAAGAAAGATTGAAAGATTAAAAGAAAGAATGAAAGAATGAAAGAAAGATTGAAAGATTGAAAGATTGAAAGATTAAACAATTGAAAGAAAGATTGCAAGAAAGATTGAAAAAAGAAAAATTGAAAGAAAGAATGAAAGAAAGATTGAAAGATTGGAAGAAATATTGAAAGATAGAAAAAGTGAAAGAAAGAAAGATTGAAAGAAAGAATTAAAGAAAGATTGAAAGATTGAAAGAAAGATTGAAAGATTGAAATATTGAAAGAAAGAATGAAAGAAAGATTGAAAGATTGAAAGATTGAAATAAAGATAGAAAGTTTGAAAGAAAGATTGAAAGAAAGATTTTAAGAAAGATTGAAAGTAATAAAGATTGAAAGAAATATTCAAAGAAAGATTGAAAGATTGAAAGAAAGAATGAAAGAAAGATTGAAGAAAGATTGAAAGTAATAAAGATTGAAAGAAAGAATGAAAGAAAAATTGAAAGATTGAAAGATTGAAAGAAAGATTGAAAGAAAGATTGAAAGTAATAAAGATTGAAAGAAATATTCAAAGAAAGATTGAAAGAATGAAAGAAAGATTGAAAGATTGAAAGAAAGAATGAAAGAAAGATTGAAAGAAAGATTGAAAGAAAGATTGAAAGATTGAAAGAAAGAATGAAAGAAAGATTGAAAGATTGAAAGAAAGAATGAATGAAAGATTGAAAAAAAGATTGAAAAAAAGAAAGATTGAAAGAAAGATTGAAAGAAAGATTGAAAGAAAGATTGAAAGAAAGAATGAAAGAAAAATTGAAAGATTGAAAGAACGAATGAAAGAAAGATTGAAAAAAAGATTGAAAAAAAGAAAGATTGAAAGAAAGATTGAAAAAAGAAAGAACGATTGAAAGATTGAAAGAAATATTGAAAGACAGAAAGATTGAAAGAAATAATGAAAGAAAGATTGAAAGATTAAAGGAAAGAATGAAAGAATGAAAGAAAGATTGAAAGATTAAACATTTGAAAGAAAGATTGCAAGAAAGATTGAAAAAAGAAAGATTGAACGAAAGAATGAAAGAAAGATTGAAAGAAAGAATGAAAGAAAGATTGAAAGATTGAAAGAAAGAATGAAAGAAAGATTGAAATATTGAAAGAAAGAATGAAAGAAAGATTGAAAGATTGAAAGAAAGATTGAAAAAAAGATTGAAAGACTGAAAGAAAGAATGAAAGAAAGATTGAAAGAAAGATTTAAAGGAGGATTGAAAGATTGAAATATTGATAGAAAGATTGAAAGAAAGATTGATTGAAAGAAAGATATAAAGAATGAAAGACTTAAAGAAAGATTGAAAGACTAAAAGTAAGAATGAAAAAAAAGAATGAAAGAAAGATTGAAAAAAAGAAAGATTGAAAGAAAGAAAGATTTATAGAAAGAATGAAAGAACGATTGAAAAAAGAAAGAAAGATTGAAAGAAAGATTGAAAGAAAGATTGAAAGAAAGAAAGATTGAAAGAAATATTGAAAGAAAGATTGAAAGATTGAAAGAAAGAATGAAAGAAAGATTGAAAAAAAGATTGAAAAAAAGAAAGACTGAAAGAAATATTGACAGAAAAATTGAAAGATTGAAAGAAAGAATGAAAGAAAGATTGAAAGATTGAAAGAAAGAATGAAAGAAAGATTGAAAAAAAGATTGAAAAAAAGATTGAAAAAAAGAAAGATTGAAAGAAAGATTGAAAGAAAGATTGAAAGATTGAAAGAAAGAATGAAAGAAAGATTGAAAGATTGAAAGAAAGAATGAAAGAAAGATTGAAAAAAAGATTGAAAAAAAGAAAGATTGAAAGAAAGATTGAAAGAAAGATTGAAAGTAATAAAGATTGAAAGAAATATTCAAAGAAAGATTCAAAGAATGAAAGAAAGATTGAAAGATTGAAAGAAAGAATGAAAGAAAGATTGAAAGAAAGATTGAAAGAAAGATTGAAAGATTGAAAGAAAGAATGAAAGAAAGATTGAAAGATTGAAAGAAAGAATGAATGAAAGTTTGAAAAAAAGATTGAAAAAAAGAAAGATTGAAAGAAAGATTGAAAGAAAGATTGAAAGAAAGATTGAAAGAAAGATTGAAAGAAAGAATGAAAGAAAAATTGAAAGATTGAAAGAACGAATGAAAGAAAGATTGAAAAAAAGATTGAAAAAAAGAAAGATTGAAAGAAAGATTGAAAAAAGAAAGAAAGATTGAAAGATTGAAAGAAATATTGAAAGACAGAAAGATTGAATGAAATAATGAAAGAAAGATTGAAAGATTAAAAGAAAGAATGAAAGAATGAAAGAAAGATTGAAAGATTAAACAATTGAAAGAAAGATTGCAAGAAAGATTGAAAAAAGAAAGATTGAAAGAAAGAATGAAAGAAAGATTGAAAGAAAGAATGAAAGAAAGATTGAAAGATTGAAAGAAAGAATGAAAGAAAGATTGAAAGATTGAAATATTGAAAGAAAGAATGAAAGAAAGATTGAAAGATTGAAAGAAAGATTGAAAAAAAGATTGAAAGACTGAAAGAAAGAATGAAAGAAAGATTGAAAGAAAGATTTAAAGGAGGATTGAAAGATTGAAATATTGATAGAAAGATTGAAAGAAAGATTGATTGAAAGAAAGATATAAAGAATGAAAGACTTAAAGAAAGATTGAAAGACTAAAAGTAAGAATGAAAAAAAAGAATGAAAGAAAGATTGAAAAAAAGAAAGATTGAAAGAAAGAAAGATTTATAGAAAGAATGAAAGAACGATTGAAAAAAGAAAGAAAGATTGAAAGAAAGATTGAAAGAAAGAAAGATTGAAAGAAATATTGAAAGAAAGATTGAAAGATTGAAAGAAAGAATGAAAGAAAGATTGAAAAAAAGATTGAAAAAAAGAAAGACTGAAAGAAAGATTGAAAGAAAAATTGAAAGATTGAAAGAAAGAATGAAAGAAAGATTGAAAGATTGAAAGAAAGAATGAAAGAAAGATTGAAAAAAAGATTGAAAAAAAGATTGAAAAAAAGAAAGATTGAAAGAAAGATTGAAAGAAAGATTGAAAGAAAGATTGAAAGATTGAAAGAAAGAATGAAAGAAAGATTGAAAGATTGAAAGAAAGAATGAAAGAAAGATTGAAAAAAAGATTGAAAAAAAGAAAGATTGAAAGAATGATTGAAAAAAGAAAGAAAGATTGAAAGATTGAAAGAAATATTGAAAGACAGAAAGATTGAAAGAAATAATGAAAGAACGATTGAAAGATTAAAAGAAAGAATGAAAGAATGTAAGAAAGATTGAAAGATTGAAAGATTAAACAATTGAAAGAAAGATTGCAAGAAAGATTGAAAAAAGAAAGATTGAAAGAAAGAATGAAAGAAAGATTGAAAGAAAGATTGAAAGATTGAAAGAAAGATTGAAAAAAAGATTGAAAGACCGAAAGAAAGAATGAAAGAAAGATTGAAAGATAAAACAATTGAAAGAAAGATTGCAAAAAAGATTGAAAAAACAAACATTTAAATAAAGAATGAAAGAAAGATTGAAAGAAAGAATTAAAGAAAGATTGAAAGATTGAAAGAAAGAATGAAAGAAAGATTGAAAGATTGAAATATTGAAAGAAAGAATGAAAGAAAGATTGAAAGATTGAAAGATTGAAATAAAGATAGAAAGTTTGAAAGAAAGATTGAAAGAAAGATTTTAAGAAAGATTGAAAGAAAGATTGAAAGTAATAAAGATTGAAAGAAATATTCAAAGAAAGATTGAAAGATTGAAAGAAAGAATGAAAGAAAGATTGAAAGAAAGATTGAAGAAAGATTGAAAGTAATAAAGATTGAAAGAAAGAATGAAAGAAAAATTGAAAGATTGAAAGATTGAAAGAAAGATTGAAAGAAAGATTGAAAGAAAGATTGAAAGTAATAAAGATTGAAAGAAATATTCAAAGAAAGATTGAAAGAATGAAAGAAAGATTGAAAGATTGAAAGAAAGAATGAAAGAAAGATTGAAAGAAAGATTGAAAGATTGAAAGAAAGAATGAAAGAAAGAATGAAAGAAAGATTGAAAGAAAGAATGAATGAAAGATTGAAAAAAAGATTGAAAAAAAGAAAGAATGAAAGAAAGATTGAAAGAAAGATTGAAAGAAAGATTGAAAGATTGAAAGAAAGAATGAAAGAAAAATTGAAAGATTGAAAGAACGAATGAAGAAAGATTGAAAAAAAGATTGAAAAAAAGAAAGATTGAAAGAAAGATTGAAAAAAGAAAGAACGATTGAAAGATTGAAAGAAATATTGAAAGACAGAAAGATTGAAAGAAATAATGAAAGAAAGATTGAAAGATTAAAGGAAAGAATGAAAGAATGAAAGAAAGATTGAAAGATTAAACATTTGAAAGAAAGATTGCAAGAAAGATTGAACGAAAGAATGAAAGAAAGATTGAAAGAAAGAATGAAAGAAAGATTGAAAGATTGAAAGAAAGAATGAAAGAAAGATTGAAATATTGAAAGAAAGAATGAAAGAAAGATTGAAAGATTGAAAGAAAGATTGAAAAAAAGATTGAAAGACTGAAAGAAAGAATGAAAGAAAGATTGAAAGAAAGATTTAAAGGAGGATTGAAAGATTGAAATATTGATAGAAAGATTGAAAGAAAGATTGATTGAAAGAAAGATATAAAGAAGGAAAAACTTAAAGAAAGATTGAAAGACTAAAAGTAAGAATGAAAAAAAAGAATGAAAGAAAGATTGAAAAAAAGAAAGATTGAAAGAAAGAAAGATTTATAGAAAGAATGAAAGAACGATTGAAAAAAGAAAGAAAGATTGAAAGAAAGATTGAAAGAAAGATTGAAAGAAAGAAAGATTGAAAGAAATATTAAAGAAAGATTGAAAGATTGAAAGAAAGAATGAAAGAAAGATTGAAAAAAAGATTGAAAAAAAGAAAGACTGAAAGAAATATTGACAGAAAAATTGAAAGATTGAAAGAAAGAATGAAAGAAAGATTGAAAGATTGAAAGAAAGAATGAAAGAAAGATTGAAAAAAAGATTGAAAAAAAGATTGAAAAAAAGAAAGATTGAAAGAAAGATTGAAAGAAAGATTGAAAGATTGAAAGAAAGAATGAAAGAAAGATTGAAAGATTGAAAGAAAGAATGAAAGAAAGATTGAAAAAAAGATTGAAAAAAAGAAAGATTGAAAGAAAGATTGAAAAAAGAAAGAAAGATTGAAAGATTTAAAGAAATATTGAAAGACAGAAAGATTGAAAGAAATAATGAAAGAACGATTGAAAGATTAAAAGAAAGAATGAAAGAATGAAAGAAAGATTGAAAGATTGAAAGATTAAACAATTGAAAGAAAGATTGCAAGAAAGATTGAAAAAAGAAAGATTGAAAGAAAGAATGAAAGAAAGATTGAAAGAAAGATGGAAAGAAAGATTGAAAGAAAGTTTGAAAGAAATAATGAAAGAAAGATTGAACGATTGGAAGAAATATTGAAAGATAGAAAAATTGAAAGTAAGAAAGATTGAAAGAAAGAATGAAAGAATGATTGAAAGATTGAAAGAAAGAATGAAAGAAAGATTGAAAGATTGAAATATTGAAAGAAAGAATGAAAGAAAGATTGAAAGATTGAAAGAAATATTGAAAGACAGAAAGATTGAAAGAAATAATGAAAGAAAGATTGAAAGATTAAAAGAAAGAATGAAAGAATGAAAGAAAGATTGAAAGATTGAAAGATTAAACAATTGAAAGAAATAATGAAAGAAAAATTGAAAGATTAAAAGAAAGAATGAAAGAATGAAAGAAAGATTGAAAAAAAGATTGAAAAAAAGAAAGATTGAAAGAAAGATTGAAAAAAGAAAGAAAGATTGAAAGATTTAAAGAAATATTGAAAGACAGAAAGATTGAAAGAAATAATGAAAGAACGATTGAAAGATTAAAAGAAAGAATGAAAGAATGAAAGAAAGATTGAAAGATTGAAAGATTAAACAATTGAAAGAAAGATTGCAAGAAAGATTGAAAAAAGAAAGATTGAAAGAAAGAATGAAAGAAAGATTGAAAGAAAGATGGAAAGAAAGATTGAAAGAAAGTTTGAAAGAAATAATGAAAGAAAGATTGAACGATTGGAAGAAATATTGAAAGATAGAAAAATTGAAAGTAAGAAAGATTGAAAGAAAGAATGAAAGAATGATTGAAAGATTGAAAGAAAGAATGAAAGAAAGATTGAAAGATTGAAATATTGAAAGAAAGAATGAAAGAAAGATTGAAAGATTGAAAGAAATATTGAAAGACAGAAAGATTGAAAGAAATAATGAAAGAAAGATTGAAAGATTAAAAGAAAGAATGAAAGAATGAAAGAAAGATTGAAAGATTGAAAGATTAAACAATTGAAAGAAATAATGAAAGAAAAATTGAAAGATTAAAAGAAAGAATGAAAGAATGAAAGAAAGATTGAAAGATTGAAAGATTAAACAATTGAAAGAAAGATTGCAAGAAAGATTGAAAAAAGAAAGATTGAAAGAAAGAATGAAAGAAAGATTGAAAGAAAGATGGAAAGAAAGATTGAAAGAAAGTTTGAAAGAAAAAATGAAAGAAAGATTGAACGATTGGAAGAAATATTGAAAGATAGAAAAATTGAAAGTAAGAATGATTGAAAGAAAGAATGAAAGAAAGATTGAAAGATTGAAAGATTGAAATATTGAAAGAAAGAATGAAAGAAAGATTGAAAGATTGAAAGAAAGATTGATAAAAAGATTGAAAGACCGTAAGAAAGAATGAAAGAAAGACTGAAAGGTAAAAAAATTGAAAGAAAGATTGCAAAAAAGAGTGAAAAAACAAACATTTAAATAAAGAATGAAAGAAAGATTGAAAGATTGGAAGAAATATTGAAAGATAGAAAAAGTGAAAGAAAGAAAGATTGAAAGAAAGAATTAAAGAAAGATTGAAAGAAAGAATGAAAGAAAGATTGAAAGATTGAAATATTGATAGAAAGATTGAAAGAAAGATTGATTGAAAGAAAGATATAAAGAATGAAAGACTTAAAGAAAGATTGAAAGACTAAAAGTAAGATTGAAAAAAAAGAATGAAAGAAAGATTGAAAAAAAGAAAGATTGAAAGAAAGAAAGATTTATAGAAAGAATGAAAGAACGATTGAAAAAAGAAAGAAAGATTGAAAGAAAGATTGAAAGAAAGATTGAAAGAAAGAAAGATTGAAAGAAATATTGAAAGAAAGATTGAAAGATTGAAAGAAAGAATGAAAGAAAGATTGAAAGATTGAAAGAAAGAATGAAAGAAAGATTGAAAAAAAGATTGAAAAAAAGAAAGATTGAAAGAAAGATTGAAAAAAGAAAGAAAGATTGAAAGATTGAAAGAAATATTGAAAGACAGAAAGATTGAAAGAAATAATGAAAGAAAGATTGAAAGATTAAAAGAAAGAATGAAAGAATGAAAGAAAGATTGAAAGATTGAAAGATTAAACAATTGAAAGAAAGATTGCAAGAAAGATTGAAAAAAGAAAGATTGAAAGAAAGAATGAAAGAAAGATTGAAAGAAAGATGGAAAGAAAGATTGAAAGAAAGTTTGAAAGAAATAATGAAAGAAAGATTGAACGATTGGAAGAAATATTGAAAGATAGAAAAATTGAAAGTAAGAAAGATTGAAAGAAAGAATGAAAGAATGATTGAAAGATTGAAAGAAAGAATGAAAGAAAGATTGAAAGATTGAAATATTGAAAGAAAGAATGAAAGAAAGATTGAAAGATTGAAAGAAATATTGAAAGACAGAAAGATTGAAAGAAATAATGAAAGAAAGATTGAAAGATTAAAAGAAAGAATGAAAGAAAGAAAGAAAGATTGAAAGATTGAAAGATTAAACAATTGAAAGAAAGATTGCAAGAAAGATTGAAAAAAGAAAGATTGAAAGAAAGAATGAAAGAAAGATTGAAAGAAAGATGGAAAGAAAGATTGAAAGAAAGTTTGAAAGAAAAAATGAAAGAAAGATTGAACGATTGGAAGAAATATTGAAAGATAGAAAAATTGAAAGTAAGAATGATTGAAAGAAAGAATGAAAGAAAGATTGAAAGATTGAAAGATTGAAATATTGAAAGAAAGAATGAAAGAAAGATTGAAAGATTGAAAGAAAGATTGAAAAAAAGATTGAAAGACCGAAAGAAAGAATGAAAGAAAGATTGAAAGGTAAAACAATTGAAAGAAAGATTGCAAAAAAGAGTGAAAAAACAAACATTTAAATAAAGAATGAAAGAAAGATTGAAAGAAAGATTGAAAGATTGAAAGAAAGAATGAAAGAAAGATTGAAAGATTGAAAGAAAGAATGAATGAAAGATTGAAAAAAAGATTGAAAAAAAGAAAGATTGAAAGAAAGATTGAAAGAAAGATTGAAAGAAAGATTGAAAGAAAGATTGAAAGATTGAAAGAAAGAATGAAAGAAAAATTGAAAGATTGAAAGAACGAATGAAAGAAAGATTGAAAAAAAGATTGAAAAAAAGAAAGATTGAAAGAAAGATTGAAAAAAGAAAGAACGATTGAAAGATTGAAAGAAATATTGAAAGACAGAAAGATTGAAAGAAATAATGAAAGAAAGATTGAAAGATTAAAGGAAAGAATGAAAGAATGAAAGAAAGATTGAAAGATTAAACATTTGAAAGAAAGATTGCAAGAAAGATTGAAAAAAGAAAGATTGAACGAAAGAATGAAAGAAAGATTGAAAGAAAGAATGAAAGAAAGATTGAAAGATTGAAAGAAAGAATGAAAGAAAGATTGAAATATTGAAAGAAAGAATGAAAGAAAGATTGAAAGATTGAAAGAAAGATTGAAAAAAAGATTTAAAGGAGGATTGAAAGATTGAAATATTGATAGAAAGATTGAAAGAAAGATTGATTGAAAGAAAGATATAAAGAATGAAAAACTTAAAGAAAGATTGAAAGACTAAAAGTAAGAATGAAAAAAAAGAATGAAAGAAAGATTGAAAAAAAGAAAGATTGAAAGAAAGAAAGATTTATAGAAAGAATGAAAGAACGATTGAAAAAAGAAAGAAAGATTGAAAGAAAGATTGAAAGAAAGAAAGATTGAAAGAAATATTAAAGAAAGATTGAAAGATTGAAAGAAAGAATGAAAGAAAGATTGAAAAAAAGATTGAAAAAAAGAAAGACTGAAAGAAATATTGACAGAAAAATTGAAAGATTGAAAGAAAGAATGAAAGAAAGATTGAAAGATTGAAAGAAAGAATGAAAGAAAGATTGAAAAAAAGATTGAAAAAAAGAAAGATTGAAAGAAAGATTGAAAAAAGAAAGAAAGATTGAAAGATTGAAAGAAATATTGAAAGACAGAAAGATTGAAAGAAATAATGAAAGAACGATTGAAAGATTAAAAGAAAGAATGAAAGAATGAAAGAAAGATTGAAAGATTGAAAGATTAAACAATTGAAAGAAAGATTGCAAGAAAGATTGAAAAAAGAAAGATTGAAAGAAAGAATGAAAGAAAGATTGAAAGAAAGATGGAAAGAAAGATTGAAAGAAAGTTTGAAAGAAATAATGAAAGAAAGATTGAACGATTGGAAGAAATATTGATAGATAGAAAAATTGAAAGTAAGAAAGATTGAAAGAAGGAATGAAAGAATGATTGAAAGATTGAAAGAAAGAATGAAAGAAAGATTGAAAGATTGAAATATTGAAAGAAAGAATGAAAGAAAGATTGAAAGATTGAAAGAAATATTGAAAGACAGAAAGATTGAAAGAAATAATGAAAGAAAGATTGAAAGATTAAAAGAAAGAATGAAAGAATGAAAGAAAGATTGAAAGATTGAAAGATTAAACAATTGAAAGAAAGATTGCAAGAAAGATTGAAAAAAGAAAGATTGAAAGAAAGAATGAAAGAAAGATTGAAAGAAAGATGGAAAGAAAGATTGAAAGAAAGTTTGAAAGAAAAAATGAAAGAAAGATTGAACGATTGGAAGAAATATTGAAAGATAGAAAAATTGAAAGTAAGAATGATTGAAAGAAAGAATGAAAGAAAGATTGAAAGATTGAAAGATTGAAATATTGAAAGAAAGAATGAAAGAAAGATTGAAAGATTGAAAGAAAGATTGAAAAAATGATTGAAAGACCGAAAGAAAGAATGAAAGAAAGACTGAAAGGTAAAAAAATTGAAAGAAAGATTGCAAAAAAGAGTGAAAAAACAAACATTTAAATAATGAATGAAAGAAAGATTGAAAGATTGGAAGAAATATTGAAAGATAGAAAAAGTGAAAGAAAGAAAGATTGAAAGAAAGAATTAAAGAAAGATTGAAAGATTGAAAGAAAGAATGAAAGAAAGATTGAAAGATTGAAATATTGATAGAAAGATTGAAAGAAAGATTGATTGAAAGAAAGATATAAAGAATGAAAGACTTAAAGAAAGATTGAAAGACTAAAAGTAAGAATGAAAAAAAAGAATGAAAGAAAGATTGAAAAAAAGAAAGATTGAAAGAAAGAAAGATTTATAGAAAGAATGAAAGAACGATTGAAAAAAGAAAGAAAGATTGAAAGAAAGATTGAAAGAAAGATTGAAAGAAAGAAAGATTGAAAGAAAGATTGAAAGAAAGAATGAAAGAAAGATTGAAAAAAAGATTGAAAAAAAGAAAGATTGAAAGAAATATTGAAAGAAAGATTGAAAGATTGAAAGAAAGAATGAAAGAAAGATTGAAAGATTGAAAGAAAGAATGAAAGAAAGATTGAAAAAAAGATTGAAAAAAAGAAAGATTGAAAGAAAGATTGAAAAAAGAAAGAAAGATTGAAAGATTGAAAGAAATATTGAAAGACAGAAAGATTGAAAGAAATAATGAAAGAAAGATTGAAAGATTAAAAGAAAGAATGAAAGAATGAAAGAAAGATTGAAAGATTGAAAGATTGAAAGATTAAACAATTGAAAGAAAGATTGCAAGAAAGATTGAAAAAAGAAAGATTGAAAGAAAGAATGAAAGAAAGATTGAAAGAAAGATGGAAAGAAAGATTGAAAGAAAGTTTGAAAGAAATAATGAAAGAAAGATTGAACGATTGGAAGAAATATTGAAAGATAGAAAAATTGAAAGTAAGAAAGATTGAAAGAAAGAATGAAAGAATGATTGACAGATTGAAAGAAAGAATGAAAGAAAGATTGAAAGATTGAAATATTGAAAGAAAGAATGAAAGAAAGATTGAAAGATTGAAAGAAATATTGAAAGACAGAAAGATTGAAAGAAATAATGAAAGAAAGATTGAAAGATTAAAAGAAAGAATGAAAGAATGAAAGAAAGATTGAAAGATTGAAAGATTAAACAATTGAAAGAAAGATTGCAAGAAAGATTGAAAAAAGAAAGATTGAAAGAAAGAATGAAAGAAAGATTGAAAGAAAGATGGAAAGAAAGATTGAAAGAAAGTTTGAAAGAAATAATGAAAGAAAGATTGAACGATTGGAAGAAATATTGAAAGATAGAAAAATTGAAAGTAAGAATGATTGAAAGAAAGAATGAAAGAAAGATTGAAAGATTGAAAGATTGAAATATTGAAAGAAAGAATGAAAGAAAGATTGAAAGATTGAAAGAAAGATTGAAAAAAAGATTGAAAGACCGAAAGAAAGAATGAAAGAAAGATTGAAAGGTAAAACAATTGAAAGAAAGATTGCAAAAAAGAGTGAAAAAACAAACATTTAAATAAAGAATGAAAGAAAGATTGAAAGATTGGAAGAAATATTGAAAGATAGAAAAAGTGAAAGAAAGAAAGATTGAAAGAAAGAATTAAAGAAAGATTGAAAGAAAGAATGAAAGAAAGATTGAAAGATTGAAATATTGAAAGAAAGAATGAAAGAAAGATTGAAAGATTGAAAGAAAGATTGAAAAAAAGATTGAAAGACTGAAAGAAAGAATGAAAGAAAGATTGAAAGAAAGATTTAAAGGAGGATTGAAAGATTGAAATATTGATAGAAAGATTGAAAGAAAGATTGATTGAAAGAAAGATATAAAGAATGAAAGACTTAAAGAAAGATTGAAAGACTAAAAGTAAGAATGAAAAAAAAGAATGAAAGAAAGATTGAAAAATAGAAAGATTGAAAGAAAGAAAGATTTATAGAAAGAATGAAAGAACGATTGGAAAAAGAAAGAAAGATTGAAAGAAAGATTGAAAGAAAGATTGAAAGAAAGAAAGATTGAAAGAAATATTGAAAGAAAGATTGAAAGATTGAAAGAAAGAATGAAAGAAAGATTGAAAAAAAGATTGAAAAAAAGAAAGACTGAAAGAAAGATTGAAAGAAAAATTGAAAGATTGAAAGAAAGAATGAAAGAAAGATTGAAAGATTGAAAGAAAGAATGAAAGAAAGATTGAAAAAAAAAAAGATTGAAAAAAAGAAAGATTGAAAGAAAGATTGAAAGAAAGATTGAAAGAAAGATTGAAAGATTGAAAGAAAGAATGAAAGAAAGATTGAAAGATTGAAAGAAAGAATGAAAGAAAGATTGAAAAAAAGATTGAAAAAAAGAAAGATTGAAAGAAAGATTGAAAAAAGAAAGAAAGATTGAAAGATTGAAAGAAATATTGAAAGACAGAAAGATTGAAAGAAATAATGAAAGAACGATTGAAAGATTAATAGAAAGAATGAAAGAATGAAAGAAAGATTGAAAGATTGAAAGATTAAACAATTGAAAGAAAGATTGCAAGAAAGATTGAAAAAAGAAAGATTGAAAGAAAGAATGAAAGAAAGATTGAAAGAAAGAATGAAAGAAAGATTGAAAGATTGAAAGAAAGATTGAAAAAAAGATTGAAAGACCGAAAGAAAGAATGAAAGAAAGATTGAAAGATAAAACAATTGAAAGAAAGATTGCAAAAAAGATTGAAAAAACAAACATTTAAATAAAGAATGAAAGAAAGATTGAAAGATTGGAAGAAATATTGAAAGATAGAAAAAGTGAAAGAAAGAAAGATTGAAAGAACGAATGAAATAAAGATTGAAAAAAAGAAAGATTGAAAGAAAGATTGAAAAAAGAAAGAACGATTGAAAGATTGAAAGAAATATTGAAAGACAGAAAGATTGAAAGAAATAATGAAAGAAAGATTGAAAGATTAAAGGAAAGAATGAAAGAAAGATTGAAAGATTCAACATTTGAAAGAAAGATTGCAAGAAAGATTGAAAAAAGAAAGATTGAACGAAAGAATGAAAGAAAGATTGAAAGATTGAAAGAAAGAATGAAAGAAAGATTGAAATATTGAAAGAAAGAATGAAAGAAAGATTGAAAGATTGAAAGAAAGATTGAAAAAAAGATTGAAAGACCGAAAGAAAGAATGAAAGAAAGATTGAAAGATAAAACAATTGAAAGAAAGATTGCAAAAAAGATTGAAAAAACAAACATTTAAATAAAGAATGAAAGAAAGATTGAAAGATTGGAAGAAATATTGAAAGATAGAAAAAGTGAAAGAAAGAAAGATTGAAAGAACGAATGAAATAAAGATTGAAAAAAAGAAAGATTGAAAAAAGAAAGAACGATTGAAAGATTGAAAGAAATATTGAAAGACAGAAAGATTGAAAGAAATAATGAAAGAAAGATTGAAAGATTAAAGGAAAGAATGAAAGAAAGATTGAAAGATTCAACATTTGAAAGAAAGATTGCAAGAAAGATTGAAAAAAGAAAGATTGAACGAAAGAATGAAAGAAAGATTGAAAGATTGAAAGAAAGAATGAAAGAAAGATTGAAATATTGAAAGAAAGAATGAAAGAAAGATTGAAAGATTGAAAGAAAGATTGAAAAAAAGATTGAAAGACTGAAAGAAAGAATGAAAGAAAGATTGAAAGAAAGATTTAAAGGAGGATTGAAAGATTGAAATATTGATAGAAAGATTGAAAGAAAGATTGATTGAAAGAAAGATATAAAGAATGAAAGACTTAAAGAAAGATTGAAAGACTAAAAGTAAGAATGAAAAAAAAGAATGAAAGAAAGATTGAAAAAAAGAAAGATTGAAAGAAAGAAAGATTTATAGAAAGAATGAAAGAACGATTGAAAAAAGAAAGAAAGATTGAAAGAAAGATTGAAAGAAAGATTGAAAGAAAGAAAGATTGAAAGAAATATTGAAAGAAAGATTGAAAGATTGAAAGAAAGAATGAAAGAAAGATTGAAAAAAAGATTGAAAAAAAGAAAGACTGAAAGAAATATTGACAGAAAAATTGAAAGATTGAAAGAAAGAATGAAAGAAAGATTGAAAGATTGAAAGAAAGAATGAAAGAAAGATTGAAAAAAAGATTGAAAAAAAGATTGAAAAAAAGAAAGATTGAAAGAAAGATTGAAAGAAAGATTGAAAGATTGAAAGAAAGAATGAAAGAAAGATTGAAAGATTGAAAGAAAGAATGAAAGAAAGATTGAAAAAAAGATTGAAAAAAGAAAGATTGAAAGAAAGATTGAAAGAAAGATTGAAAGTAATAAAGATTGAAAGAAATATTCAAAGAAAGATTCAAAGAATGAAAGAAAGATTGAAAGATTGAAAGAAAGAATGAAAGAAAGATTGAAAGAAAGATTGAAAGAAAGATTGAAAGATTGAAAGAAAGAATGAAAGAAAGATTGAAAGATTGAAAGAAAGAATGAATGAAAGTTTGAAAAAAAGATTGAAAAAAAGAAAGATTGAAAGAAAGATTGAAAGAAAGATTGAAAGAAAGATTGAAAGATTGAAAGAAAGAATGAAAGAAAAATTGAAAGATTGAAAGAACGAATGAAAGAAAGATTGAAAAAAAGATTGAAAAAAAGAAAGATTGAAAGAAAGATTGAAAAAAGAAAGAAAGATTGAAAGATTGAAAGAAATATTGAAAGACAGAAAGATTGAATGAAATAATGAAAGAAAGATTGAAAGATTAAAAGAAAGAATGAAAGAATGAAAGAAAGATTGAAAGATTAAACAATTGAAAGAAAGATTGCAAGAAAGATTGAAAAAAGAAAGATTGAAAGAAAGAATGAAAGAAAGATTGAAAGAAAGAATGAAAGAAAGATTGAAAGATTGAAAGAAAGAATGAAAGAAAGATTGAAAGATTGAAATATTGAAAGAAAGAATGAAAGAAAGATTGAAAGATTGAAAGAAAGATTGAAAAAAAGATTGAAAGACTGAAAGAAAGAATGAAAGAAAGATTGAAAGAAAGATTTAAAGGAGGATTGAAAGATTGAAATATTGATAGAAAGATTGAAAGAAAGATTGATTGAAAGAAAGATATAAAGAATGAAAGACTTAAAGAAAGATTGAAAGACTAAAAGTAAGAATGAAAAAAAAGAATGAAAGAAAGATTGAAAAAAAGAAAGATTGAAAGAAAGAAAGATTTATAGAAAGAATGAAAGAACGATTGAAAAAAGAAAGAAAGATTGAAAGAAAGATTGAAAGAAAGATTGAAAGAAAGAAAGATTGAAAGAAATATTGAAAGAAAGATTGAAAGATTGAAAGAAAGAATGAAAGAAAGATTGAAAAAAAGAAAGACTGAAAGAAAGATTGAAAGAAAAATTGAAAGATTGAAAGAAAGAATGAAAGAAAGATTGAAAGATTGAAAGAAAGAATGAAAGAAAGATTGAAAAAAAGATTGAAAAAAAGATTGAAAAAAAGAAAGATTGAAAGAAAGATTGAAAGAAAGATTGAAAGAAAGATTGAAAGATTGAAAGAAAGAATGAAAGAAAGATTGAAAGATTGAAAGAAAGAATGAAAGAAAGATTGAAAAAAAGATTGAAAAAAAGAAAGATTGAAAGAAAGATTGAAAAAAGAAAGAAAGATTGAAAGATTGAAAGAAATATTGAAAGACAGAAAGATTGAAAGAAATAATGAAAGAACGATTGAAAGATTAAAAGAAAGAATGAAAGAATGAAAGAAAGATTGAAAGATTGAAAGATTAAACAATTGAAAGAAAGATTGCAAGAAAGATTGAAAAAAGAAAGATTGAAAGAAAGAATGAAAGAAAGATTGAAAGAAAGAATGAAAGAAAGATTGAAAGATTGAAAGAAAGATTGAAAAAAAGATTGAAAGACCGAAAGAAAGAATGAAAGAAAGATTGAAAGATAAAACAATTGAAAGAAAGATTGCAAAAAAGATTGAAAAAACAAACATTTAAATAAAGAATGAAAGAAAGATTGAAAGATTGGAAGAAATATTGAAAGATAGAAAAAGTGAAAGAAAGAAAGATTGAAAGAAAGAATTAAAGAAAGATTGAAAGATTGAAAGGAAGAATGAAAGAAAGATTGAAAGATTGAAATATTGAAAGAAAGAATGAAAGAAAGATTGAAAGATTGAAAGATTGAAAAAAGATAGAAAGTTTGAAAGAAAGATTGAAAGAAAGATTTTAAGAAAGATTGAAAGAAAGATTGAAAGTAATAAAGATTGAAAGAAATATTCAAAGAAAGATTGAAAGATTGAAAGAAAGAATGAAAGAAAGATTGAAAGAAAGATTGAAGAAAGATTGAAAGTAATAAAGATTGAAAGAAAGAATGAAAGAAAAATTGAAAGATTGAAAGATTGAAAGAAAGATTGAAAGAAAGATTGAAAGTAATAAAGATTGAAAGAAATATTCAAAGAAAGATTGAAAGAATGAAAGAAAGATTGAAAGATTGAAAGAAAGAATGAAAGAAAGATTGAAAGAAAGATTGAAAGAAAGATTGAAAGATTGAAAGAAAGAATGAAAGAAAGATTGAAAGATTGAAAGAAAGAATGAATGAAAGATTGAAAAAAAGATTGAAAAAAAGAAAGATTGAAAGAAAGATTGAAAGAAAGATTGAAAGAAAGATTGAAAGAAAGATTGAAAGAAAGATTGAAAGAAAGATTGAAAGATTGAAAGAAAGAATGAAAGAAAAATTGAAAGATTGAAAGAACAAATGAAAAAAGAAAGAACGATTGAAAGATTGAAAGAAATATTGAAAGACAGAAAGATTGAAAGAAATAATGAAAGAAAGATTGAAAGATTAAAGGAAAGAATGAAAGAATGAAAGAAAGATTGAAAGATTAAACATTTGAAAGAAAGATTGCAAGAAAGATTGAAAAAAGAAAGATTGAACGAAAGAATGAAAGAAAGATTGAAAGAAAGATTGAAAGAAAGAATGAAAGAAAGATTGAAATATTGAAAGAAAGAATGAAAGAAAGATTGAAAGATTGAAAAAAAGATTGAAAGACTGAAAGAAAGAATGAAAGAAAGATTGAAAGAAAGATTTAAAGGAGGATTGAAAGATTGAAATATTGATAGAAAGATTGAAAGAAAGATTGATTGAAAGAAAGATATAAAGAATGAAAGACTTAAAGAAAGATTGAAAGACTAAAAGTAAGAATGAAAAAAAAGAATGAAAGAAAGATTGAAAAAAAGAAAGATTGAAAGAAAGAAAGATTTATAGAAAGAATGAAAGAACGATTGAAAAAAGAAAGAAAGATTGAAAGAAAGATTGAAAGAAAGATTGAAAGAAAGAAAGATTGAAAGAAATATTGAAAGAAAGATTGAAAGATTGAAAGAAAGAATGAAAGAAAGATTGAAAAAAAGATTGAAAAAAAGAAAGACTGAAAGAAATATTGACAGAAAAATTGAAAGATTGAAAGAAAGAATGAAAGAAAGATTGAAAGATTGAAAGAAAGAATGAAAGAAAGATTGAAAAAAAGATTGAAAAAAAGAAAGATTGAAAGAAAGATTGAAAGAAAGATTGAAAGAAAGATTGAAAGATTGAAAGAAAGAATGAAAGAAAGATTGAAAGATTGAAAGAAAGAATGAAAGAAAGATTGAAAAAAAGATTGAAAAAAAGAAAGATTGAAAGAAAGATTGAAAAAAGAAAGAAAGATTGAAAGATTGAAAGAAATATTGAAAGACAGAAAGATTGAAAGAAATAATGAAAGAACGATTGAAAGATTAAAAGAAAGAATGAAAGAATGAAAGAAAGATTGAAAGATTGAAAGATTAAACAATTCAAAGAAAGATTGCAAGAAAGATTGAAAAAAGAAAGATTGAAAGAAAGAATGAAAGAAAGATTGAAAGAAAGATGGAAAGAAAGATTGAAAGAAAGTTTGAAAGAAATAATGAAAGAAAGATTGAACGATTGGAAGAAATATTGAAAGATAGAAAAATTGAAAGTAAGAAAGATTGAAAGAAAGAATGAAAGAAAGATTGAAAGATTGAAAGAAAGAATGAAAGAAAGATTGAAAGATTGAAATATTGAAAGAAAGAATGAAAGAAAGATTGAAAGATTGAAAGAAATATTGAAAGACAGAAAGATTGAAAGAAATAATGAAAGAAAGATTGAAAGATTAAAAGAAAGAATGAAAGAATGAAAGAAAGATTGAAAGATTGAAAGATTAAACAATTGAAAGAAAGATTGCAAGAAAGATTGAAAAAAGAAAGATTGAAAGAAAGAATGAAAGAAAGATTGAAAGAAAGATGGAAAGAAAGATTGAAAGAAAGTTTGAAAGAAAAAATGAAAGAAAGATTGAACGATTGGAAGAAATATTGAAAGATAGAAAAATTGAAAGTAAGAATGATTGAAAGAAAGAATGAAAGAAAGATTGAAAGATTGAAAGATTGAAATATTGAAAGAAAGAATGAAAGAAAGATTGAAAGATTGAAAGAAAGATTGAAAAAAAGATTGAAAGACCGAAAGAAAGAATGAAAGAAAGATTGAAAGGTAAAACAATTGAAAGAAAGATTGCAAAAAAGAGTGAAAAAACAAACATTTAAATAAAGAATGAAAGAAAGATTGAAAGATTGGAAGAAATATTGAAAGATAGAAAAAGTGAAAGAAAGAAAGATTGAAAGAAAGAATTAAAGAAAGATTGAAAGATTGAAAGAAAGAATGAAAGAAAGATTGAAAGATTGAAATATTGATAGAAAGATTGAAAGAAAGATTGATTGAAAGAAAGATATAAAGAATGAAAGACTTAAAGAAAGATTGAAAGACTAAAAGTAAGAATGAAAAAAAAGAATGAAAGAAAGATTGAAAAAAAGAAAGGTTGAAAGAAAGAAAGATTTATAGAAAGAATGAAAGAACGATTGAAAAAAGAAAGAAAGATTGAAAGAAAGATTGAAAGAAAGATTGAAAGAAAGAAAGATTGAAAGAAATATTGAAAGAAAGATTGAAAGATTGAAGAAAGAATGAAAGAAAGATTGAAAAAAAGATTGAAAAAAAGAAAGATTGAAAGAAATATTGAAAGAAAGATTGAAAGATTGAAAGAAAGAATGAAAGAAAGATTGAAAGATTGAAAGAAAGAATGAAAGAAAGATTGAAAAAAAGATTGAAAAAAAGAAAGATTGAAAGAAAGATTGAAAAAAGAAAGAAAGATTGAAAGATTGAAAGAAATATTGAAAGACAGAAAGATTGAAAGAAATAATGAAAGAAAGATTGAAAGATTAAAAGAAAGAATGAAAGAATGAAAGAAAGATTGAAAGATTGAAAGATTGAAAGATTAAACAATTGAAAGAAAGATTGCAAGAAAGATTGAAAAAAGAAAGATTGAAAGAAAGAATGAAAGAAAGATTGAAAGAAAGATGGAAAGAAAGATTGAAAGATAGTTTGAAAGAAATAATGAAAGAAAGATTGAACGATTGGAAGAAATATTGAAAGATAGAAAAATTGAAAGTAAGAATGATTGAAAGAAAGAATGAAAGAAAGATTGAAAGATTGAAAGATTGAAATATTGAAAGAAAGAATGAAAGAAAGATTGAAAGATTGAAAGAAAGATTGAAAAAAAGATTGAAAGACCGAAAGAGAGAATGAAAGAAAGATTGAAAGGTAAAACAATTGAAAGAAAGATTGCAAAAAAGAGTGAAAAAACAAACATTTAAATAAAGAATGAAAGAAAGATTGAAAGATTGGAAGAAATATTGAAAGATAGAAAAAGTGAAAGAAAGAAAGATTGAAAGAAAGAATTAAAGAAAGATTGAAAGATTGAAAGAAAGAATGAAAGAAAGATTGAAAGATTGAAATATTGAAAGAAAGAATGAAAGAAAGATTGAAATATTGAAAGAAAGATTGAAAGAAAGATTGAAAGATTGAAAGATTGAAATAAAGATAGAAAGTTTGAAAGAAAGATTGAAAGAAAGATTTTAAGAAAGATTGAAAGAAAGATTGAAAGTAATAAAGATTGAAAGAAATATTCAAAGAAAGATTGAAAGATTGAAAGAAAGAATGAAAGAAAGATTGAAAGAAAGATTGAAAGAAAGATTGAAAGTAATAAAGATTG
Organism: Zeus faber; assembly: GCF_960531495.2. Classification (NCBI taxonomy): domain Eukaryota; kingdom Metazoa; phylum Chordata; class Actinopteri; order Zeiformes; family Zeidae; genus Zeus; species Zeus faber. Next base: position 299,100 of record NC_137199.1, on the reverse strand, counting down.
AAAGAAAGAATGAAAGAAAAATTGAAAGATTGAAAGAAAGAAAGATTTATAGAAAGAATGAAAGAAAGATTGAAAAAAGAAAGAAAGATTGAAAGAAAGATTGAAAGATTGAAAGAAAAAATGAAAGAAAGATTGAAAAAAGATAGAAAAATAGAAAAATTGAAAGATTGAAAGATTGAAAGAAAGATTTAAAGAAAGATTGAAAGACTGAAAGAAAGAATGAATAAAAGATTTAAAGAAAGATTGAAAGTTTGAAAGATTGAAAGAAAGATTGAAAGAAAGAAAGATTTATAGAAAGAATGAAAGAAAGATTGAAAAAAGAAAGAAAGAAAGATTTGAAGTAAGAATGAAATATTGAAAGAAAGATTTTAGGAAAGGTTGAAAGACTGAAAGAAAGAATGAAAGAAAGAATGAAAGAAAGATTGAAAGATTGAAAGATTGAAAGAAAGAATGAAAGATTGAAAGAAAGATTGAAAGAAAGATTGAAAGATTGAAAGAAATATTGAAAGAGAGAGAATTTGAAAGTAAGAAAGATTGAAAGAAAGATTGAAAGTAATAAAGATTGAAAGAAAGAATAAAAGAAAAATTGAAAGATTGAAAGATTGAAAGATTGAAAGATTGAAAGAAAGATTGAAAGAAAGATTTAAAGAAAAAATTGAAAGACTGAAAGTAAGAATGAAAGAAAGAATGAAAGAATTAAAGAAAGATTGAAAGAAATATTGAAAGAAAGAATGAAAGAAAGATTGAAAGATTAAACAATTGAAAGAAAGATTGCAAGAAAGATTGAAAAAAGAAAGATTGAAAGAAAGAAAGATTGAAAGAAATAACAAAAGAAAGATTGAAAGAAATCATGAAAGAAAGATTGAACGATTGGAAGAAATATTGAAAGATAGAAAAATTGAAAGTAAGAAAGATTGAAAGAAAGAATGAAAGAAAGATTGAAAGATTGAAAGAAAGAATGAAAGAAAGATTGAAAGATTGAAATATTGAAAGAAAGAATGAAAGACAGATTGAAAGATTGAAAGAAAGATTGAAAGAAAGATTGAAAGATTGAAATATTTAAAGAAAGATTGAAAGAAAGAATGAAAGAAAGATTGAAAAAAAGATTGAAAAAAGAAAAATTGAAAGATTGAAAGATTGAAAGAAAGATTGAAAGAAAGATTTAAAGAAAGATTGAAACACTGAAAGAAAGAATGAATAAAAGATTTAAAGAAAGATTGAAAGATTGAAAGATTGATAGAAAGATTGAAAGAAAGAAAGATTGAAAGAAAGAAAGGTTGAAAGAAATATTGAAAGAAAGATTGAAAGATTGAAAGAAAGAATGAAAGAAAGATTTAAAGAAAGATTGAAAGACTGAAAGAAAGAATGAATAAAAGATTTAAAGAAAGATTGAAAGATTGGAAGATTGAAAGAAAGATTGAAAGAAAGAAAGATTGAAAAAAAGAAAGGTTGAAAGAAATATTGAAAGAAAGATTGAAAGATTGAAAGAAAGAATGAAAGAAAGATTGAAAGAAAGATTGAAAAAAGAATGATTGAAAGAAAGATTGAAATAAAGATTGAAAGACTGAAGGAAAGAATGAAAGAAAGATGGAAAGAAAGATTGAAAGAAAGAAAGATTGAAAGAAAGAAAGATTGAAAGAAATATTTAAAGAAAGATTGAAAGATTGAAAGAAAGAATGAAAGAAAGATTGAAAGACTGAAAGTTTGAAAGATTGAAAGAAAGAATGAAAGAAAGACTGAAAGATTGAAAGAAAAATTGAAAGAAAGATTGAAAGATTGAAAGATTGAAAGAAAGATTGAAAGTTTGAAAGAAAGATTAAAAGACTGAAAGATAGATTGCAAGAAAGACTGAAAAAAAAGAAAGATTTAAAGATAGAATAAAAGAAAGATTGAAAAAAAGATTGAAAAAAGAAAGAAAGATTGAAAGATTGAAAGAAATATTGAAAGACGGAAAGATTGAAAGAAACAATGAAAGAAAGATTGAAAGATTAAAAGAAAGAATGAAAGAAAGATTGAAAAATTGAAAGATTGAAAGAAAGACTAAAAGAAAGAAAGAACGATTGAAAGAAAGATTGAAAGAAAGATTGAAAGAAAGAAAGATTGAAAGAAAGAATGAAACAAAGATTGACATAAAGAATGAAAGAAAGATTGAAAGAAAGATAGAAAGAAAGATTGAAAGAAAGAAAGATTGAAAGATTGAATGATTGAAAGAAAGATTGAAAGAAAGATTGAAAGCTTGAAAGAAAGATTGAAAGAAAGATTTTAAGAAAGGTTAAAAGACTGAAAGAAAGAATGAAAGATTGAAAGAAAGAATGAAAGAACGATTGAAAGAAAGAATGAAAGAATGAAAGAAAGATTGAAAGATTGAAAGAAATATTGAAAGAAAGAGAGAATGAAAGTAAGAAAGATTGAAAGAAAGATTGAAAGTAATAAAAATTGAAAGAAAGAATGAAAGAAAAACTTTAAGATTGAAAGATTGAAAGAAAGATTTAAAGAAAGATTGAAAGACTGAAAGAAAGAATGAATAAAAGATTTAAAGAGAGATTGAAAGATTGAAAGATTGAAAGAAAGATTGAAAGAAAGAAAGATTTATAGAAAGAATGAAAGAAAGATTGAAAAAAGAAAGAAAGATTGAAAGAAAGATTGAAAGATTGAAAGAAAGAATGAAAGAAAGATTTAAAGAAAGAAAGATTGAAAGAAATATTGAAAGAAAGATTGAAAGATTGAAAGAAGGAATGAATGAAAGATTGAAAGATTGAAAGATTGAAAGAAAGAATGAAAGACTGAAAGAACGATTGAAAGAAAGATTGAAAGAAAGATTGAAAGAAAGAATGAAAGAAAGATTGAAATAAAGAATGAAAGAAAGATTGAAAGAAAGATAGAAAGAAAGATTGAAAGAAAGAAAGATTGAAAGATTGAATGATTGAAAGAAAGACTGAAAGAAAGAATGACAGACAGAAAGATTGAAAGAAAGAATGAAAGAAAGATTGAAAAAAAGATTGAATGACTGAAAGAAAGAATGAAAGAAAGATTGAAAGAGAGATTGAAAGAAAGAAAGATTGAAAGAAATAACAAAAGAAAGATTGAAAGAAATAATGAAAGAAAGATTGAACGATTGGAAGAAATATTGAAAGATAAAAAAATTGAAAGTAAGAAAGATTGAAAGAAAGAATGAAAGAAAGATTGAAAGATTGAAAGAAAGATTGAAAGAAAGATTGAAAGATTGAAATATTGAAAGAAAGAATGAAAGAAAGATTGAAAGATTGAAAGAAAGATTGAAAGAAAGATTGAAAGATTGAAATATTTAAAGAAAGATTGAAAGATTGAACGAAAGAATGAAAGAACGATTGAAAGAAAGAATGAAAGAATGAAAGAAAAATTGACAGATTGAAAGAAATATTGAAAAAAGAAAGATTGAAAGTAATAAAGATTGAAAGAAATATTTAAAGAAAGAAAAATTGAAAGTAAGAAAGATTGAAAGAAAGAATGAAAGAAAGATTGAAAGATTGAAAGAAAGAATGAAAGAAAGATTGAAAGATTGAAATATTGAAAGAAAGAATGAAAGAAAGATTGAAAGATTGAAAGAAAGATTGAAAGAAAGATTGAAAGATTGAAATATTTAAAGAAAGATTGAAAGATTGAACGAAAGAATGAAAGAACGATTGAAAGAAAGAATGAAAGAATGAAAGAAAAATTGACAGATTGAAAGAAATATTGAAAAAAGAAAGATTGAAAGAAAGAATGAAAGAAAGATTGAAAGAAAGATGGAAAGAAAGATTGAAAGTAAGAAAGATTGAAAGAAAGAATGAAAGAAAGATTGAAAGATTAAAAGAAAGAATGAAAGAAAAATTGAAAGATTGAAAGATTGAAAGAAAGATTGAAAGAAAGATTTAAAGAAAGATTGAAAGACTGAAAGAAAGAATGAATAAAATAATTAAAGAAAGATTGAAAGATTGAAAGATTGAAAGAAAGATTGAAATAAAGAAAGATTTATAGAAAGAATGAAAGAAAGATTGAAAAAAGAAAGAAAGATTGAAAGAAAGATTAAAAGAAAGAATGAAAGAAAGATTGAAAGAAAGATTGAAAAAAAGAAAGATTGAAAGAAAGATTGAAATAAAGATTGAAAGACTGAAGGAAAGAATGAAAGAAAGATGGAAAGAAAGATTGAAAGAAAGAAAGATTGTAAGAAATATTGAAAGAATGAAAGAAAGATTGAAAGAGAGATGGAAAGAAAGATTGAAAGAAAGAAAGATTGAAAGAATAACAAAAGAAAGATTGAAAGATTGGAAGAAATATTGAAAGATAGAAAAATTGAAAGAAAGAAAGATTGAAAGAAAGATGGAAAGAAAGATTGAAAGCTTGAAAGAAAGATTGATAGAAAGATTTTAAGGAAGGTTGAAAGACAGAAAGAAAGAATGAAAGATTGAAAGAAAGAATGAAAGAACGATTGAAAGAATGAATGAAAGAATGAAAGAAAGATTGAAAGCTTGAAAGATTGAAAGAAAGATTGAAAGAAAGATTTAGAGAAAGATTGAAAGATTGAAATATTGAAAGAAAGATTGAAAGAAAGAAAGATATAAAGAATGAAAGATTTAAAGAAAGATTGAAAGACTAAAAGTAAGAATGAAAAAAAAGAATGAAAGAAAGATTGAAAAAAAGAAAGATTGAAAGAAAGAAAGATTTATAGAAAGAATGAAAGAACGATTGAAAAAAGAAAGAAAGATTGAAAGAAAGATTGAAAGAAAGAATGAAAGAAAGATTGAAAAAAATATTGAAAAAAAGAAAGATTGAAAGAAAGATTGAAAGAAAGATTGAAAGATTGAAAGAAAGAATGAAAGAAAGATTGAAAGATTGAAAGAAAGAATGAAAGAAAGATTGAAAAAAGATTGAAAAAAAGAAAGATTGAAAGAAAGATTGAAAGAAAGATTGAAAGAAAGATTGAAAGATTGAAAGAAAGAATGAAAGAAAGATTGAAAGAAAGAATGAAAGAAAGATTGAAAGATTAAACAATTGAAAGAAAGATTGCAAGAAAGATTGAATAAAGAAAGATTGAAAGAAAGAATGAAAGAAAGATTGAAAGAAAGATGGAAAGAAAGATTGAAAGAAAGAAAGTTTGAAAGAAAGAAAGATTGAAAGAAAGAATTAAAGAAAGATTGAAAGATTGAAAGAAAGAATGAAAGAAAGATTGAAAGATTGAAATATTGAAAGAAAGAATGAAAGAAAGATTGAAAGATTGAAAGAAAGATTGAAAGATTGAAAGATTGAAATAAAGATTGAAAGTTTGAAAGAAAGATTGAAAGAAAGATTTAAAGAAAGATAGATTGAAATATTGAAATAAAGATTGAAAGTTTGAAAGAAAGATTGATTGAAATATTTAAAGAAAGAAAGATTGAAAGTAAGAAAGATTAAAATAAATATTCAAAGAAAGATTGAAAGATTGAAAGAAAGAATGAAAGAAAGATTGAAAGAAAGATTGAAAGAAAGATTGAAAGTAATAAAGATTGAAAGAAAGAATGAAAGAAAAATTGAAAGATTGAAAGATTGAAAGAAAGATTTAAAGAAAGATTGAAAGACTGAAAGAAAGAATGAATAAAAGATTTAAAGAAAGATTGAAAGATTGAAAGATTGAAAGAAATATTGAAAGAAAGAAAGATTTATAGAAAGAATGAAAGAAAGATTGAAAAAAGAAAGAAAGATTGAAAGAAAGATTTAAAGATTGAATGAAAGAATGAAAGAAAGATTGAAAGAAAGATTGAAAAAAAGAAAGATTGAAAGAAAGATTGAAATAAAGATTGAAAGACTGAAGGAAAGAATGAAAGAAAGATGGAAAGAGAGATTGAAAGAAAGAAAGATTCAAAGAAATATTGAAAGAAAGATTGAAAGATTGAAAGAAAGATTGAAAGAAAGATTGAAAGATTGAAATATTGAAAGAAAGAATGAAAGAAAGATTGAAAGATTGAAAGAAAGATTGAAAAAAAGATTGAAAGACTGAAAGAAAGAATGAAAGAAAGATTGAAAGATAAAACAATTGAAAGAAAGATTGCAAAAAAGATTGAAAAAACAAAGATTGAAATAAAGAATGAAAGAAAGATTGAAAGATTGGAAGAAATATTGAAAGATAGAAAAATTGAAAGAAAGAAAGATTGAAAGAAAGAATTAAAGAAAGATTGAAAGATTGAAAGAAAGAATGAAAGAAAGATTTAAATATTGAAAGAAAAAATGAAAGAAAGATTGATAGATTGAAAGAAAGATTGAAAGAAAGATTGAAAGATTGAAAGATTGAAATAAAGATTGAAAGTTTGAAAGAAAGATTGAAAGAAAGATTTAAAGAAAGATAGATTGAAATATTGAAATAAAGATTGAAAGTTTGAAAGAAAGATTGAAAGAAATATTTAAAGAAAGAAAGATTGAAAGTAAGAAAGATTGAAAGAAATATTCAAAGAAAGATTGAAAGATTGAAAGAAAGAATGAAAGAAAGATTGAAAGAAAGATTGAAAGAAAGATTGAAAGTAATAAAGATTGAAAGAAATATTTAAAGAAAGAAAGATTGAAAGTAAGAAAGATTGAAAGAAATATTCAAAGAAAGATTGAAAGATTGAAAGAAAGAATGAATAAAAGATTTAAAGAAAGATTGAAAGATTGAATGATTGAAAGAAAGATTGAAAGATTGAATGATTGAAAGAAAGATTGAAAGAAAGAAAGATTTAAAGATAGAATGAAAGAAAGATTGAAAGATTGAAAGAAAGATTGAAAGAAAGATTGAAAGAAAGATTGAAAGACTGAAAGAAAGAATGAATAACAGATTTAAAGAAAGATTGAAAGATTGAAAGATTGAATGAAAGATTGAAAGAAAGATTGAAAGACTGAAAGAAAGAATGAATAAAAGATTTAAAGAAAGATTGAAAGATTGAATGATTGAAAGAAAGATTGAAAGAAAGAAAGATTTAAAGATAGAATGAAAGAAAGATTGAAAGATTGAAAGAAAGATTGAAAGAAAGATTGAAAGAAAGATTGAAAGACTGAAAGAAAGAATGAATAACAGATTTAAAGAAAGATTGAAAGATTGAAAGATTGAAAGAAAGATTGAAAGAAAGAAAGATTTAAAGAAAGACTGAAAGAAAGTTTGAAAAAAGAAAGAAAGATTGAAAGAAAGATTGAAAGATTGAAAGAAAGAATGAAAGAAAGATTGAAAGAAAGATTGAAAGAAAGATTGAAAAAAAGAAAGATTGAAAGAAAGATTGAAAAAAAGAAAGATTGAAAGAAAGATTGATATAAAGATTGAAAGACTGAAGGAAAGAATGAAAGAAAGATGGAAAGAAAGATTGAAAGAAAGAAAGATTGAAAGAAATATTGAAAGAAAGATTGAAAGATTGAAAGAAAGATTGAAATAAAGATTGAAAGAATGAAAGAAAGATTGAAAGATAGATGGAAAGATAGATTGAAAGAAAGAAAGATTGAAAGAATAACAAAAGAAAGATTGAAAGATTGGAAGAAATATTGAAAGATAGAAAAATTGAAAGAAAGAAAGATTGAAAAAAAGAATTAAAGAAAGATTGAAACATTGAAAGAAAGAATGAAAGAAAGATTGAAAGATTGAAATATTGAAAGAAAGAATGAAAGAAAGATTCAAAGATTGAAAGAAAGATTGAAAGAAAGATTGAAAGATTCAAAGATTGAAATAAAGATTGAAAGTTTGAAAGAAAGATTGAAAGAAAGATTTAAAGAAAGAAAGATTGAAAGATTGAAAGATTGAAAGAAATATTCAAAGAAAGATTGAAAGATTGAAAGAAAGAATGAAAGAAAGATTGAAAGAAAGATTGAAAGAAAGATTGAAAGTAATAAAGATTGAAAGAAAGAATGAAAGAAAAATTGAAAGATTGAAAGATTGAAAGAAAGATTGAAAGAAAGATTTAAAGAAAGATTGAAAGATTGAAAGAAAGAATGAAAGAAAGATTGAAAGAAAGATGGAAAGAAAGATTGAAAGAAAGAAAGATTGAAAGATTGAAAGAAAGAATGAAAGAAAGATTGAAAGAAAGATGGAAAGAAAGATTGAAAGAAAGAAAGTTTGAAAGAAATAATGAAAGAAAGATTGAACGATTGGAAGAAATATTGAAAGATAGAAAAATTGAAAGTAAGAAAGATTGAAAGAAAGAATGAAAGAAAGATTGAAAGATTGAAAGAAAGAATGAAAGAAAGATTGAAAGATTGAAATATTGAAAGAAAGAATGAAAGAAAGATTGAAAGATTGAAAAAAAGATTGAAAGACTGAAAGAAAGAATGAAAGAAAGATTGAAAGATAAAACAATTGAAAGAAAGATTGCAAAAAAGATTGAAAAAACAAAGATTGAAATAAAGAATGAAAGAAAGATTGAAAGATTGGAAGAAATATTGAAAGATAGAAAAATTGAAAGAAAGAAAGATTGAAAGAAAAAATTAAAGAAAGATTGAAAGATTGAAAGAAAGAATGAAAGAAAGATTGAAAGATTGAAATATTGAAAGAAAGAATGAAAGAAAGATTGAAAGATTGAAAGAAAGATTGAAAGAAAGATTGAAAGAAAGATTTAAAGAAAGAAAGATTGAAATATTAAAATAAAGATTGAAAGTTTGAAAGAAAGATTGAAAGAAATATTTAAAGAAAGAAAGATTGAAAGTAAGAAAGATTGAAAGAAATATTCAAAGAAAGATTGAAAGATTGAAAGAAAGAATGAAAGAAAGATTGAAAGAAAGATTGAAAGAAAGATTGAAAGTAATAAAGATTGAAAGAAAGAATGAAAGAAAAATTGAAAGATTGATAGATTGAAAGAAAGATTTAAAGAAAGATTGAAAGACTGAAAGAAAGAATGATAAAAGATTTAAAGAAAGATTGAAAGATTGAAAGATTGAAAGAAAGATTGAAAGAAAGAAAGATTTATAGAAAGAATGAAAGAAAGATTGAAAAAAGAAAGAAAGATTGAAAGATTGAAAGAAAGAATGAAAGAAAGATTGAAAGAAAGATTGAAAAAAAGAAAGAATGAAAGAAAGATGGAAAGAAAGATTGAAATAAAGAGAGATTGAAAGAAATATTGAAAGAAAGATTGAAAGATTGAAAGAAAGATTGAAATAAAGATTGAAAAGAATGAAAGAAAGATTGAAAGATAGATGGAAAGAAAGATTGAAAGAAAGAAAGATTGAAAGAATAACAAAAGAAAGATTGAAAGATTGAAATATTGAAAGAAAGAATGAAAGAAAGATTCAAAGATTGAAAGAAAGATTGAAAGAAAGATTGAAAGATTCAAAGATTGAAATAAAGATTGAAAGTTTGAAAGAAAGATTGAAAGAAAGATTTAAAGAAAGAAAGATTGAAAGATTGAAAGATTGAAAGAAATATTCAAAGAAAGATTGAAAGATTGAAAGAAAGAATGAAAGAAAGATTGAAAGAAAGATTGAAAGAAAGATTGAAAGTAATAAAGATTGAAAGAAAGAATGAAAGAAAAATTGAAAGATTGAAAGATTGAAAGAAAGATTGAAAGAAAGATTTAAAGAAAGATTGAAAGATTGAAAGAAAGAATGAAAGAAAGATTGAAAGATTGAAAGAAAGAATGAAAGAAAGATTGAAAGAAAGATTGAAAGAAAGATTGAAAGAAAGAAAGTTTGAAAGAAATAATGAAAGAAAGATTGAACGATTGGAAGAAATATTGAAAGATAGAAAAATTGAAAGTAAGAAAGATTGAAAGAAAGAATGAAAGAAAGATTGAAAGATTGAAAGAAAGAATGAAAGAAAGATTGAAAGATTGAAATATTGAAAGAAAGAATGAAAGAAAGATTGAAAGATTGAGAAAAAGATTGAAAGACTGAAAGAAAGAATGAAAGAAAGATTGAAAGATAAAACAATTGAAAGAAAGATTGCAAAAAAGATTGAAAAAACAAAGATTGAAATAAAGAATGAAAGAAAGATTGAAAGATTGGAAGAAATATTGAAAGATAGAAAAATTGAAAGAAAGAAAGATTGAAAGAAAAAATTAAAGAAAGATTGAAAGATTGAAAGAAAGAATGAAAGAAAGATTGAAAGATTGAAATATTGAAAGAAAGAATGAAAGAAAGATTGAAAGATTGAAAGAAAGATTGAAAGAAAGATTGAAAGAAAGATTGAAAGATTGAAAGATTGAAATAAAGATTGAAAGTTTGAAAGAAAGATTGAAAGAAAGATTGAAAGAAAGAAAGACTGAAATATTAAAATAAAGATTGAAAGTTTGAAAGAAAGATTGAAAGAAATATTTAAAGAAAGAAAGATTGAAAGTAAGAAAGATTGAAAGAAAGAAAGATTGAAAGATTGAAAGAAAGAATGAAAGACTGAAAGAACGATTGAAAGAAAGATTGAAAGAAAGATTGAAAGAAAGAATGAAAGAAAGATTGAAATAAAGAATGAAAGAAAGATTGAAAGAAAGATAGAAAGAAAGATTGAAAGAAAGAAAGATTGAAAGATTGAATGATTGAAAGAAAGACTGAAAGAAAGAATGACAGACAGAAAGACTGAAAGAAAGAATGAAAGAAAGATTGAAAGATAAAACAATTGAAAGAAAGATTGCAAAAAAGATTGAAAAAACAAAGATTGAAATAAAGAATGAAAGAAAGATTGAAAGATTGGAAGAAATATTGAAAGATAGAAAAATTGAAAGAAAGAAAGATTGAAAGAAAAAATTAAAGAAAGATTGAAAGATTGAAAGAAAGAATGAAAGAAAGATTGAAAGATTGAAATATTGAAAGAAAGAATGAAAGAAAGATTGAAAGATTGAAAGAAAGATTGAAAGAAAGATTGAAAGAAAGATTGAAAGATTGAAAGATTGAAATAAAGATTGAAAGTTTGAAAGAAAGATTGAAAGAGAGATTGAAAGAAAGAAAGATTGAAATATTAAAATAAAGATTGAAAGTTTGAAAGAAAGATTGAAAGAAATATTTAAAGAAAGAAAGATTGAAAGTAAGAAAGATTGAAAGATTGAAAGAAAGAATGAAAGACTGAAAGAACGATTGAAAGAAAGATTGAAAGAAAGATTGAAAGAAAGAATGAAAGAAAGATTGAAATAAAGAATGAAAGAAAGATTGAAAGAAAGATAGAAAGAAAGATTGAAAGAAAGAAAGATTGAAAGATTGAATGATTGAAAGAAAGACTGAAAGAAAGAATGACAGACAGAAAGATTGAAAGAAAGAATGAAAGAAAGATTGAAAAAAAGATTGAATGACTGAAAGAAAGAATGAAAGAAAGATTGAAAGAGAGATTGAAAGAAAGAAAGATTGAAAGAAAGATTGAAAAAAAGAAAGATTGAAAGAAATAATGAAAGAAAGATTGAACGATTGGAAGAAATATTGAAAGATAAAAAAATTGAAAGTAAGAAAGATTGAAAGAAAGAATGAAAGAAAGATTGAAAGATTGAAAGAAAGAATGAAAGAAAGATTGAAAGATTGAAATATTGAAAGAAAGAATGAAAGAAAGATTGAAAGATTGAAAGAAAGATTGAAAGAAAGATTGAAAGATTGAAATATTTAAAGAATTGAAAGATTGAACGAAAGAATGAAAGAACGATTGAAAGAAAGAATGAAAGAATGAAAGAAAAATTGACAGATTGAAAGAAATATTGAAAAAAGAAAGATTGAAAGAAAGAATGAAAGAAAGATTGAAAGAAAGATGGAAAGAAAGATTGAAAGTAAGAAAGATTGAAAGAAAGAATGAAAGAAAGATTGAAAGATTAAAAGAAAGAATGAAAGAAAAATTGAAAGATTGAAAGATTGAAAGAAAGATTGAAAGAAAGAATGAAAGAACGATTGAAAGAAAAAATGAAAGAATGAAAGAAAAATTGACCGATTGAAAGAAATATTGTAAGAAAGAGAGATTGAAAAAATAAAAGTTTGAATGAAAGATTGAAAGTTATGAAGATTGAAAGAAAGAATGAAGGAAAAACTGAACGATTGAAAGACTGAAAGAATGAATGAAAGAAAGATTGAAAGATTGAAAAAAAAAATGAAAAACTTAGAAGCAAGAAATATTGAAAGATAGATTGAAAGATTGAATGAAAGAAAGATTGAAAGAAAGAATGAAAGAAAGATTGTAAGAAAGAATGAAAGTAAGAAAGAAAGATTGAAAGATATATTGAAAGAAAGAAAGATTGAAAGTAAGAACGATTGAAAGAACGATTGAAAGAAAGATGGAAAGAAAGATTGAAAGCTTGAAAGAAAGATTTTAAGAAAGGTTGAAAGACTGAAAGAAAGAATGAAAGATTGAAAGAAAGAATGAAAGAACGATTGAAAGAAAGAATGAAAGAATGAAAGAAAGATTTAAAGCTTGAAAGAAATATTGAAAGAAAGAGAGAATGAAAGTAAGAAAGATTGAAAGAAAGAATGAAAGAAAAATTGAAAGATTGAAAGATTGAAAGAAAGATTGAAAGAAAGATTTAAAGAAAGATTGAAAGATTGAAAGATTGAAAGAAAGATTGAAAGAAAGATTGAAAGAAAGAAAGATATTAAGAATGAAAGATTTAAAGAAAGATTGAAAGACTAAAAGTAAGAATGAAAAAAAGAATGAAAGAAAGATTGAGAAAAAGAAAGATTGAAAGAAAGATTGAAAGACAGATTGAAAGAAAGAAAGATTGAAAGAAATATTGAAAGAAAGATTGAAAGATTGAAAGAAAGAATGAAAGAAAGATTGAAAAAAAGATTGAAAAAAAGAAAGATTGAAAGAAAGATTGAAAGAAAGATTGAAAGATTGAAAGAAAGAATGAAAGAAAGATTGAAAGATTGAAAGAAAGAATGAAAGAAAGATTGAAAAAAAGATTGAAAAAAGAAAGATTGAAAGAAAGATTGAAAAAAGAATGAAAGATTGAAAGATTGAAAGAAATATTGAAAGACAGAAAGATCGAAATAAATAATAAAAGAAAGATTGAAAGATTAAAAGAAAGAATGAAAGAAAGTTTGAAAGATTAAACAATTGAAAGAAAGATTGCAAGAAAGATTGAAAGAAAGAATGAAAGAAAGATTGAAAGAAAGATGGAAAGAAAGATTGAAAGAAAGAAAGTTTGAAAGAAATAATGAAAGAAAGATTGAACGATTGGAAGAAATATTGAAAGATAGAAAAAATGAAAGTAAGAAAGATTGAAAGAAAGAATGAAAGAAAGATTGAAAGAAAGAATGAAAGAAAGATTGAAAGATTGAAAGAAAGATTGAAAGAAAGATTGAAAGATTGAAATATTGAAAGAAAGATTGAAAGAAAGAATGAAAGAAAGATTGAAAAAAAGATTGAAAAAAGAAAAATTGAAAGAATGAAAGATTGAAAGAAAGATTGAAAGAAAGATTGAAAGAAAGATTGAAAGACTGAAAGAAAGAATGAATAAAAGATTTAAAGAAAGATTGAAAGATTGAAAGATTGAAAGAAAGATTGAAAGAAAGAAAGATTGAAAGAAATATTGAAAGAAAGATTGAAAGATTGAAAGAAAGAATGAAAGAAAGATTGAAAGATTGAAAGAAAAATTGAAAGAAAGATTGAAAGATTGAAAGATTGAAAGAAAGATTGAAAGATTGAAAGAAAGATTGAAAGTTTGAAAGAAATATTGAAAGACAGAAAGATTGAAAGAAAGAATGAAATAAAGATTGAAAGATTGAAATATTGAAAGAAATAATGAAAGAAAGATTGAAAGATTGAAAGAAAGCTTGAAAGAAAGATTGAAAGATTGAAATATTTAAAGAAAGATTGAAAGAAAGAATGAAAGAACGATTGAAAGAAAAAATGAAAGAAAGAGAGATTGAAAAAATAAAAGATAGAAAGAAAGATTGAAAGTTATGAAGATTGAAAGAAAGAATGAAGGAAAAACTGAAAGATTGAAAGACTGAAAGAATGAATGAAAGAAAGATTGAAAGATTGAAAGAAAAAATGAAAAACATAGAAGAAAGAAATATTGAAAGATAGATTGAAAGATTGAATGAAAGAAAGATTGAAAGAAAGAATGAAAGAAAGATTGTAAGAAAGAATGAAAGTAAGAAAGAAAGATTGAAAGATATATTGAAAGAAAGAAAGATTGAAAGTAAGAACGATTGAAAGAACGATTGAAAGAAAGATGGAAAGAAAGATTGAAAGCTTGAAAGAAAGATTGAAAGAAAGATTTTAAGAAAGGTTGAAAGACTGAAAGAAAGAATGAAAGATTGAAAGAAAGAATGAAAGAAATATTGAAAGAAAGAGAGAATGAAAGTAAGAAAGATTGAAAGAAAGAATGAAAGAAAAATTGAAAGATTGAAAGATTTAAAGAAAGATTGAAAGATTGAAAGATTGAAAGAAAGATTGAAAGAAAGATTGAAAGAAAGAAAGATATAAAGAATGAAAGATTTAAAGAAAGATTGAAAGACTAAAAGTAAGAATGAAAAAAAAGAATGAAAGAAAGATTGAGAAAAAGAAAGATTGAAAGAAAGATTGAAAGACAGATTGAAAGAAAGAAAGATTGAAAGAAATATTGAAAGAAAGATTGAAAGATTGAAAGAAAGAATGAAAGAAAGATTGAAAAAAAGATTGAAAAAAAGAAAGATTGAAAGAAAGATTGAAAAAAAGATTGAAAGAAGAAAGATTGAAAGAAAGATTGAAAAAAGAATGAAAGATTGAAAGATTGAAAGAAATATTGAAAGACAGAAAGATTGAAAGAAATAATGAAAGAAAGATTGAAAGATTAAAAGAAAGAATGAAAGAAAGATTGAAAGATTAAACAATTGAAAGAAAGATTGCAAGAAAGATTGAAAAAAGAAAGATTGAAAGAAAGAATGAAAGAAAGATTGAAAGAAAGATGGAAAGAAAGATTGAAAGAAAGAAAGATTGAAAGAAAGAATGAAACAAAGATTGAAATAAAGAATGAAAGAAAGATTGAAAGATTGAAAGAAAGATTGAAAGTTTGAAAGACAGAAAGAAAGACTGAAAGAAAGATTGCAAGAAAGATTTAAAAAACAGAAAGATTTAAAGATAGAATAAAAGAAAGATTGAAAGAGAGATTGAAAAAAAAGGAAAGATTGAAAGATTGAAAGAAATATTGAAAGACAGAAAGATTGAAAGAAACAATTAAAGAAAGATTGACAGATTAAAATAAAGAATGAAAGAACGATTGAAAGAAAAATTGAAAGAAAGATTGAAAGAAAGATTGAAAGAAAGATTGAATGAAAGATTGAAAGAAAGAATGAAACAAAGATTGAAATAAAGAATGAAAGAAAGACTGAAAGAAAGAATGACGGACAGAAAGATTGAAAGAAAGAATGAAAGAAAGATTGAAAAGAAGATTGAAAGACTGAAAGAAAGAATGAAAGAAAGATTGAAAGATTAAACAATTGAAAGAACGATTGCAAGAAAGATTGAAAAAAGAAAGAAAGAATGAAAGAAAGATTGAAAAAAAGATTGAAAGAAGAAAGATTGAAAGAAAGATTGAAAAAAGAATGAAAGATTGAAAGATTGAAAGAAATATTGAAAGACAGAAAGATTGAAAGAAATAATGAAAGAAAGATTGAAAGATTAAAAGAAAGAATGAAAGAAAGATTGAAAGATTAAACAATTGAAAGAAAGATTGCAAGAAAGATTGAAAAAAGAAAGATTGAAAGAAAGAATGAAAGAAAGATTGAAAGAAAGATGGAAAGAAAGATTGAAAGAAAGAAAGATTGAAAGAAAGAATGAAACAAAGATTGAAATAAAGAATGAAAGAAAGATTGAAAGATTGAAAGAAAGATTGAAAGTTTGAAAGACAGATTGAAAGACTGAAAGAAAGATTGCAAGAAAGATTTAAAAAACAGAAAGATTTAAAGATAGAATAAAAGAAAGATTGAAAGAGAGATTGAAAAAAAAGGAAAGATTGAAAGATTGAAAGAAATATTGAAAGACAGAAAGATTGAAAGAAACAATTAAAGAAAGATTGACAGATTAAAATAAAGAATGAAAGAACGATTGAAAGAAAGATTGAAAGAAAGATTGAAAGAAAGATTGAAAGAAAGATTGAATGAAAGATTGAAAGAAAGAATGAAACAAAGATTGAAATAAAGAATGAAAGAAAGACTGAAAGAAAGAATGACGGACAGAAAGATTGAAAGAAAGAATGAAAGAAAGATTGAAAAAAAGATTGAAAGACTGAAAGAAAGAATGAAAGAAAGATTGAAAGATTAAACAATTGAAAGAACGATTGCAAGAAAGAATGAAAAAAGAAAGATTGAAAGAAAGAATGAAAGACTGATGGAAAGAATGAAAGAAAGATTGAAAGATTAAAAGAAAGAATGAAAGAAAGATTGAAAAATTGAAAGATTGAAAGAAAGACTAAAAGAAAGAAAGAACGATTGAAAGAAAGATTGAAAGAAAGAATGAAAGAAAGAATGAAAGAAAGATTGAAAGAAACAATGAAAGAAAGATTGAAAGATTAAAAGAAAGAATGAAAGAAAGATTGAAAAATTGAAAGATTGAAAGAAAGACTAAAAGAAAGAAAGAACGATTGAAAGAAAGATTGAAAGAAAGAATGAAAGAATGAATGAAAGAAAGATTGAAAGATTAAACAATTGAAAGAAAGATTGCAAGAAAGATTGAAAAAAGAAAGATTGAAAGAAAGAATGAAAGAAAGATTGAAAGAAAGATGGAAAGAAAGATTGAAAGAAAGAAAGATTGAAAGAGATAAAAGAAAGATTGAAAGAAATAATGAAAGAAAGATTGAACGATTGGAAGAAATATTGAAAGAGAAAAATTGAAAGTAAGAACGATTGAAAGAAAGAATGAAAGAAAGATTGAAAGATTGAAACAAAGAATGAAAGAAAGATTGAAAGATTGAAATATTTAAAGAAAGAATGAAAGAAAGATTGAACGATTGAAAGAAAGATTGAAAGAAAGATTGAATGATTGAAATATTTAAAGAAAGATTGAAAGATTGAAAGAAAGAATGAAAGAACGATTGAAAGAAAGAATGAAAGAAAAATTGACTGATTGAAAGAAATATTGAAAAAAGAAACATTGAAAGAAAGAATGAAAGAAAGATTGAAAGAAAGATGGAAAGAAAGAAAGATTGAAAGAAATAATGAAAGAAAGATTGAACGATTGGAAGAAATATTGAAAGATAGAAAAATTGAAAGTAAGAAAGATTGAAAGAAAGAATGAAAGAAAAATTGAAAGATTGAAAGATTGAAAGAAAGATTGAAAGATAGATTTAAAGAAAGATTGAAAGACTGAAAGAAAGATTGAAAGAAGAAAGATTTATAGAAAGAATGAAAGAAAGATTGAAAAAAGAAAGATAGATTGAAAGAAAGATTGAAAGATTGAAAGAAAGAATGAAAGAAAGATTTAAAAAAAGATTGAAAAAAAGAAAGATTGAAAGAAAGATTGAAAGAAAGATTGAAAGACTGAAGGAAAGAATGAAAGAAAGATGGAAAGAAAGATGGAAAGAAAGATTGAAAGAAAGAAAGATTGAAAGAAATATTGAAAGAAAGATTGAAAGATTGAAAGAAAGAATGAAAGAAAGATTGAAAGATTGAAAGAAAGATTGAAAGAAAGATTGAAATATTTAAAGAAAGATTGAAAGAAAGAATGAAAGAAAGATTGAAAAAAAGATTGAAAAAAGAAAAATTGAAAGATTGAAAGATTGAAAGAAAGATTTAAAGAAAGATGGAAAGAAAGATTGAAAGAAAGAAAGATTGAAAGAAATAATGAAAGAAAGATTGAACGATTGGAAGAAATTTTGAAAGATAGAAAAATTGAAAGTAAGAAAGATTTAAAGAAAGAATGAAAGAAAGATTGAAAGATTGAAAGAAAGAATGAAAGAAAGATTGAAAGATTGAAATATTGAAAGAAAGAATGAAAAAAAGATTGAAAGACTGAAAGAAAGAATGAAAGAAAGATTGAAAGATTAAACAATTGAAAGAGGTTTGCAAGAAAGTTTGAAAAAAGAAAGATTGAAAGAAAGAATGAAAGAAAGATTGGAAGATAGATGGATAGAAAGATTGAAAGAAAGAAAGATTGAAAGAATAACAAAAGAAAGATTGAAAGATTGGAAGAAATATTGAAAGATAGAAAAATTGAAAGTAAGAAAGATTGAAAGAAAAAATTAAAGAAAGATTCAAAGATTGAAAGAAAGAATGAAAGAAAGGTTGAAAGATTGAAATATTGAAAGAAAGAATGAACGAAAGATTGAAAGATTGAAAGAAAGATTGAAAGAAAGTTTGAAAGATTGAAAGATTGAAATAAAGAATGAAAGTTTGAAAGAAAGATTGAAAGAAAGATTTTAAGAAAGAAAGATTGAAAGTAAGAAAGATTGAAAGAAATATTGAAAGAAAGATTGAAAGATTGAAAGAAAGATTGAATGAAAGAATGAAAGAAAGATTGAAAGAAAGATTGAAAGAAAGATTGAAAGACTGAAGGAAAGAATGAAAGAAAGATTGAAAGAAAGATTGAAAGAAAGAAAGATTGAAAGAAAGATTGAAAGATTGAATGATTGAAAGAAAGACTGAAAGATAGATTGAAAGATTGAAGATTGAAAGATTCAAAGAAAGATTGAAAGAAAGATTGAACGACTGAAAGATTGAAAGAAAGATTGAAAGTTTGAAACAAATTTTGAAAGACTGAAAGAAAGAATGAAAGAAAGATTTAAAGAAATATTGAAAAAAGAAAGATTGAAAGAAAATTTGAAAGAAAGATTGAAAGAAGGAATGAAAGAAAGATTGAATGAAATATTGAAAGACAGAAAGATTGAAAGAAACAATGAAAGAAAGATTGAAAGATTAAAAGAAAGAATGAAAGAAAGATTGAAAAATTGAAATATTGAAAGAAAGAATGAAGGAAAGATTGAAAGATTGAAAGATTGAAATAAAGATTGAAAGTTTGAAAGAAAGATTGAAAGAAGGATTTAAAGAAAGAAAGATTGAAAGAAATATTGAAAGAAAGATTGAAAGTTTGAAAGAAAGATTGAAAGAAAAATTGAAAGAAAGATTGAAAGACTGAAGGAAAGAATGAAAGAAAGATGGAAAGAAAGATGGAAAGAAAGATTGACAGAAAGAAAGATTGAATGAAATATTGAAAGAAAGATTGAAAGATTGAAAGAAAGAATGAAAGAAAGATTGAAAGATTGAAAGACTGAAAGAAAGAATGAAAGAAAGACTGAAAGATTGAAAGAAAAATTGAAAGAAAGATTGAAAGTTTGAAAGACAGATTGAAAGACTGAAAGAAAGATTGCAAGAAAGATTGAAAAAACAAAGATTTAAAGATAGAATAAAAGAAAGATTGAAAGAAAGATTGAAAAAAAAGAAAGATTGAAAGATTGAAAGAAATATTGAAAGACAGAAAGATTGAAAGAAACAATTAAAGAAAGATTGAAAGATTAAAATAAAGAATGAAAGAAAGATTGAAAGAAAGATTGAAAGAAATATTGAAAGAAAGATTGAAAGAAAGATTGAATGAAAGATTGAAAGAAAGAATGAAACAAAGATTGAAATAAAGAATGAAAGAAAGATTGAAAGAAAGATAGAAGGAAAGATTGAAAGATTGAATGATTGAAAGAAAGACTGAAAGAAAGAATGACGGACAGAAAGATTGAAAGAAAGAATGAAAGAAAGATTGAAAAAAAGATTGAAAGACTGAAAGAAAGAATGAAAGAAAGATTGAAAGATTAAACAATTGAAAGAATGATTGCAAGAATGATTGAAAAAAGAAAGATTGAAAGAAAGAATGAAAGACTGAAGGAAAGAATGAAAGAAAGATGGACAGAAAGATTGAAAGAAACAATGAAAGAAAGATTGAAAGATTAAAAGAAAGAATGAAAGAAAGATTGAAAAATTGAAAGATTGAAAGAAAGACTAAACGAAAGAAAGAACGATTGAAAGAAAGAATGAAAGAAAGATTGAAAAAAGATTAAAAGACTGATGGAAAGAATGAAAGAAAGATTGAAAGATTAAACAATTGAAAGAAAGATTGCAAGAAAGAATGAAAGAAAGATTGAAAGTAATAAAGATTGAAAGAAAGAATGAAAGAAAAATTGAAAGATTGATAGATTGAAAGAAAGATTGAAAGAAAGATTTAAAGAAAGATTGAAAGACTGAAAGAAAGAATGAATAAAAGAATTAAAGAAAGATTGAAAGATTGAAAGATTGAAAGAAAGATTGAAAGAAAGAAAGATTTATAGAAAGAATGAAAGAATTAAAGAAAGATTGAAAGAAATATTGAAAGAAAGATTGAAAGATTAAACAATTGAAAGAAAGATTGCAAGAAAGATTGAAAAACGAAAGATTGAAAGAAATAATGAAAGGAAGATTGAACGATTGGAAGAAATATTGAAAGATAGAAAAATTGAAAGTAAGAAGATTGAAAGAAATAATGAAAGAAAGATTGAAAGATTGAAAGAAAGAATGAAAGAAAGATTGAAAGATTGAAATATTGAAATATTGAAAGAAAGAATGAAAGAAAGATTGAAAGATTGAAAGAAAGATTGAAAAAAAGATTGAAAGACTGAAAGAAAGAATGAAAGAAAGATTGAAAGATTGAAAGATTGAAAGAAAGAATGAAAGAAAGATTGAAAGATTGAAAGATTGAATGATTGAAAGAAAGAATGAAAGAAAGACTGAAAGATTGAAAGAAAAATTGAAAGAAAGATTGAATGATTGAAATATTGAAAGAAAGATTGAAAGTTTGAAAGAAATATTGAAAGACTGAAAGAAAGATTGCAAGAAAAATTGAAAAAAGAAAGAAAGATTGAAAGATTCAATGAAAGAAAGATTGAAAGATTAAAAGAAAGAATGAAAGAAAGATTGAAATATTGAAAGATTGAAAGAAAGACTAAAAGAAAGAAAGAACGATTGAAAGAAAGATTGAAAGAAAGATTGAAAGAAAGAATGAAACAAAGATTGAAATAAAGAAAGAAAGAAAGATTGAAAGAAAGATTGAAAGAAAGATTGAAAGACTGAAAGAAAGAATGAAAGAAAGATTGAAAGTTTGAAAGAAAGAATGAAAGAATTAAAGAAAGATTGAGAGAAATATTGAAAGAATGAATGAAAGAAAGATTGAAAGATTAAACAATTGAAAGAAAGATTGCAAGAAAGATTGAAAAAAGAACGATTGAAAGAAATAATGAAAGAAAGATTGAACGATTGGAAGAAATATTGAAAGATAGAAAAATTGAAAGTAAGAAAGATTGAAAGAAATAATGAAAGAAAGATTGAAAGATTGAAAGAAAGAATGAAAGAAAGATTGAAAGATTAAACAATTGAAAGAAAGTTTGCAAGACAGATTGAAAAAAGAAAGATTGAAAGAAAGAATGAAAGAAAGATTGAAAGATAGATGGAAAGAAAGATTGAAAGAAAGAAAGATTGAAAGAATAACAAAAGAAAGATTGAAAGATTGGAAGAAATATTGAAAGATAGAAAAAATGAAAGAAAGAAAGATTGAAAGAAAAAATTAAAGAAAGATTGAAAGATTGAAAGAAAGAATGAAAGAAAGATTGAAAGATTGAAATATTGAAAGAAAGAATGAAAGAAAGAAAGATATAAAGAATGAAAGATTTAAAGAAAGTTTGAAAGACTAAAAGTAAGAATGAAAAAAAAGAATGAAAGAAAGATTGAAAAAAAGAAAGATTAAAAGAAAGAAAGATTTATAGTAAGAATGAAAGAACGATTGAAAAAAGAATGAAAGATTGAAAGAAAGAAAGATTGAAAGAAATATTGAAAGAAAGATTGAAAGATTGAAAGAAAGAATGAAAGAAAGATTGAAAAAAAGATTGAAAAAAAGAAAGATTGAAAGAAAGATTGAAAAAAAAGAAAGATTTAAAGATAGAATAAAAGAAAGATTGAAAGAAAGATTGAAAAAAGAAAGAAAGATTGAAAGATTGAAAGAAATATTGAAAGACAGAAAGATTGAAAGAAACAATGAAAGAAAGATTGAAAGATTAAAAGAAAGAATGAAAGAAAGATTGAAAAATTGAAAGATTGAAAGAAAGACTAAAAGAAAGATTGAAAGATTGAATGATTGAAAGAAAAATTTAAAGAAAGATTGAAAGCTTGAAAAAAAGATTGAAAGAAAGATTTTAAGAAAGGTTGAAAGACTGAAAGAAATAATGAAAGTTTGAAAGAAATATTGAAAGACTGAAAGAAAGATTGCAAGAAAAATTGAAAAAAGAAAGAAAGATTGAAAGATTCAATGAAAGAAAGATTGAAAGATTAATAGAAAGAATGAAAGAAAGATTGAAATATTGAAAGATTGAAAGAAAGACTAAAAGAAAGAAAGAACGATTGAAAGAAAGATTGAAAGAAAGATTGAAAGAAAGAATGAAACAAAGATTGAAATAAAGAAAGAAAGAAAGATTGAAAGAAAGATTGAAAGAAAGATTGAAAGACTGAAAGAAAGATTGAAAGTTTGAAAGAAAGAATGAAAGAATTAAAGAAAGATTGAGAGAAATATTGAAAGAAAGAATGAAAGAAAGATTGAAAGATTAAACAATTGAAAGAAAGATTGAAAAAAGAACGATTGAAAGAAATAATGAAAGAAAGATTGAACGATTGGAAGAAATATTGAAAGATAGAAAAATTGAAAGTAAGAAAGATTGAAAGAAATAATGAAAGAAAGATTGAAAGATTGAAAGAAAGAATGAAAGAAAGATTGAAAGATTTAAATATTGAAATTTTGAAAGAAAGAATGAAAGAAAGATTGAAAGATTGAAAGAAAGATTGAAAAAAAGATTGAAAGACTGAAAGAAAGAATGAAAGAAAGATTGAAAGATTAAACAATTGAAAGAAAGTTTGCAAGACAGATTGAAAAAAGAAAGATTGAAAGAAAGAATGAAAGAAAGATTGAAAGATAGATGGAAAGAAAGATTGAAAGAAAGAAAGATTGAAAGAATAACAAAAGAAAGATTGAAAGATTGGAAGAAATATTGAAAGATAGAAAAAATGAAAGAAAGAAAGATTGAAAGAAAAAATTAAAGAAAGATTGAAAGATTGAAAGAAAGAATGAAAGAAAGATTGAAAGATTGAAATATTGAAAGAAAGAATGAAAGAAAGAAAGATATAAAGAATGAAAGATTTAAAGAAAGTTTGAAAGACTAAAAGTAAGAATGAAAAAAAAGAATGAAAGAAAGATTGAAAAAAAGAAAGATTAAAAGAAAGAAAGATTTATAGTAAGAATGAAAGAACGATTGAAAAAAGAATGAAAGATTGAAAGAAAGATTGAAAGAAAGATTGAAAGAAAGAAAGATTGAAAGAAATATTGAAAGAAAGATTGAAAGATTGAAAGAAAGAATGAAAGAAAGATTGAAAGATAGATGGAAAGAAAGATTGAAAGAAAGAAAGATTGAAAGAATAACAAAAGAAAGATTGAAAGATTGGAAGAAATATTGAAAGATAGAAAAATTGAAAGAAAGAAAGATTGAAAGAAAGAATTAAAGAAAGATTGAAAGATTGAAAGAAAGAATGAAAGAAAGATTGAAAGATTGAAATATTGAAAGAAAGAATGAAAGAAAGAAAGATATAAAGAATGAAAGATTTAAAGAAAGTTTGAAAGACTAAAAGTAAGAATGAAAAAAAAGAATGAAAGAAC
Source organism: Zeus faber (assembly GCF_960531495.2). Taxonomy (NCBI): domain Eukaryota; kingdom Metazoa; phylum Chordata; class Actinopteri; order Zeiformes; family Zeidae; genus Zeus; species Zeus faber. Next base: position 275,567 of record NC_137199.1, on the reverse strand, counting down.
GATTGAAAAAAGAATAAAATATTGAAAGAAAGATTGAAAGAAAGATTGAAAGAAAGAAAGATTGAAAGAAATATTGAAAGAAAGATTGAAAGATTGAAAGAAAGTATGAAAGAAAGATTGAAAAAAAGATTGAAAAAAAGAAAGATTGAAAGAAAGATTGAAAAAAAAGAAAGATTTAAAGATAGAATAAAAGAAAGATTGAAAGAAAGATTGAAAAAAGAAAGAAAGATTGAAAGATTGAAAGAAATATTGAAAGACAGAAAGATTGAAAGAAACAATGAAAGAAAGATTGAAAGATTTAAAGAAAGAATGAAAGAAAGATCGAAAAATTGAAAGATTGAAAGAAAGACTAAAAGAAAGATTGAAAGATTGAATGATTGAAAGAAAGATTGAAAGAAAGATTGAAAGCTTGAAAGAAAGATTGAAAGAAAGATTTTAAGAAAGGTTGAAAGACTGAAAGAAAGAATGAAAGATTGAAAGAAAGAATGAAAGAACGATTGAAAGAAAGAATGAAAGAATGAAAGAAAGATTGAAAGAAAGATTTTAAGAAAGGTTGAATTACTGAAAGAAAGAAAGATTTATAGAAAGAATGAAAGAAAGATTGAAAAAAGAAAGAAAGATTGAAAGAAAGATTGAAAGATTGAAAGAAAGAATGAAAGAAAGATTGAAAAAAGATAGAAAAATAGAAAAATTGAAAGATTGAAAGATTGAAAGAAAGATTGAAAGAAAGATTTAAAGAAAGATTGAAAGACTGAAAGAAAGAATGAATAAAAGATTTAAAGAAAGATTGAAAGATTGAAAGATTGAAAGAAAGATTGAAAGAAAGAAAGATTTATAGAAAGAATGAAAGAAAGATTGAAAAAAGAAAGAAAGAAAGATTTGAAGTAAGAATGAAATATTGAAAGAAATATTTTAGGAAAGGTTGAAAGACTGAAAGAAAGAATGAAAGAAAGAATGAAAGAAAGATTGAAAGATTGAAAGATTGAAAGAAAGAATGAAAGATTGAAAGAAAGATTGAAAGATTGAAAGAAAGATTGAAAGATTGAAAGAAATATTGAAAGAAAGAGAATTTGAAAGTAAGAAAGATTGAAAGAAAGATTGAAAGTAATAAAGATTGAAAGAAAGAATAAAAGAAAAATTGAAAGATTGAAAGATTGAAAGATTGAAAGATTGAAAGAAAGATTGAAAGAAAGATTTAAAGAAAAAATTGAAAGACTGAAAGTAAGAATGAAAGAAAGATTGAAAGTTTGAAAGAAAGAATGAAAGAATTAAAAAAAGATTGAAAGAAATATTGAAAGAAAGAATGAAAGAAAGATTGAAAGATTAAACAATTGAAAGAAAGATTGCAAGAAAGATTGAAAAACGAAAGATTGAAAGAAAGAATGAACGAAAGATTGAAAGAAAGATGGAAAGAAAGATTGAAAGAAAGAAAGATTGAAAGAAATAACAAAAGAAAGATTGAAAGAAATCATGAAAGAAAGATTGAACGATTGGAAGAAATATTGAAAGATAGAAAAATTGAAAGTAAGAAAGATTGAAAGAAAGAATGAAAGAAAGATTGAAAGATTGAAAGAAAGAATGAAAGAAAGATTGAAAGATTGAAATATTGAAAGAAAGAATGAAAGACAGATTGAAAGATTGAAAGAAAGATTGAAAGAAAGATTGAAAGATTGAAATATTTAAAGAAAGATTGAAAGAAAGAATGAAAGAAAGATTGAAAAAAAGATTGAAAAAAGAAAAATTGAAAGATTGAAAGATTGAAAGAAAGATTGAAAGAAAGATTTAAAGAAAGATGGAAAGAAAGATTGAAAGAAAGAAAGATTGAAAGAAATAATGAAAGAAAGATTGAACGATTGGAAGAAATTTTGAAAGATAGAAAAATTGAAAGTAAGAAAGATTTAAAGAAAGAATGAAAGAAAGATTGAAAGATTGAAAGAAAGAATGAAAGAAAGATTGAAAGATTGAAATATTGAAAGAAAGAATGAAAAAAAGATTGAAAGACTGAAAGAAAGAATGAAAGAAAGATTGAAAGATTAAACAATTGAAAGAGGTTTGCAAGAAAGTTTGAAAAAAGAAAGATTGAAAGAAAGAATGAAAGAAAGATTGAAAGATAGATGGATAGAAAGATTGAAAGAAAGAAAGATTGAAAGAATAACAAAAGAAAGATTGAAAGATTGGAAGAAATATTGAAAGATAGAAAAATTGAAAGTAAGAAAGATTGAAAGAAAAAATTAAAGAAAGATTCAAAGATTGAAAGAAAGAATGAAAGAAAGGTTGAAAGATTGAAATATTGAAAGAAAGAATGAAAGAAAGATTGAAAGATTGAAAGAAAGATTGAAAGAAAGTTTGAAAGATTGAAAGATTGAAATAAAGAATGAAAGTTTGAAAGAAAGATTGAAAGAAAGATTTTAAGAAAGAAAGATTGAAAGTAAGAAAGATTGAAAGAAATATTGAAAGATTGAAAGAAAGATTGAAAGAAAGAATGAAAGAAAGATTGAAAGAAAGATTGAAAGAAAGATTGAAAGAAAGATTGAAAGACTGAAGGAAAGAATGAAAGAAAGATTGAAAGAAAGATTGAAAGAAAGAAAGATTGAAAGAAAGATTGAAAGATTGAATGATTGAAAGAAAGACTGAAAGATAGATTGAAAGATTGAAGATTGAAAGATTCAAAGAAAGATTGAAAGAAAGATTGAACGACTGAAAGATTGAAAGAAAGATTGAAAGTTTGAAACAAATTTTGAAAGACTGAAAGAAAGAATGAAAGAAAGATTGAAAGAAATATTGAAAAAAGAAAGATTGAAAGAAAATTTGAAAGAAAGATTGAAAGAAGGAATGAAAGAAAGATTGAATGAAATATTGAAAGACAGAAAGATTGAAAGAAACAATGAAAGAAAGATTGAAAGATTAAAAGAAAGAATAAAAGAAAGATTGAAAAATTGAAAGATTGAAAGAAAGATTGAAAAAAAGATTGAAAGACTGAAAGAAAGAATGAAATAAAGATTGAAAGATTCAACAATTGAAAGAATGATTGCAAGAAAGATTGAAAAAAGAAAGATTGAAAGAAAATTTGAAAGAAAGATTGAAGAAGGAATGAAAGAAAGATTGAATGAAAAATTGAAAAACAGAAAGATTGAAAGAAAGAATGAAAGAAAGATTGAAAGATTGAAAGAAAGATTGAAAGATTAAAAGAAAGAATGAAAGAAAGATTGAAAAATTGAAAGATTGAAAGAAAGATTGAAAAAAAGATTGAAAGACTGGAAGAAAGAATGAAAGAAAGATTGAAAGAAAGAATGAAAGAAAGATTGAAAAAAAGATTGAAAGACTGAAAGAAAGAATGAAAGAAAGATTGAAAGATTAAACAATTGAAAGAACGATTGCAAGAAAGAATGAAAAAAGAAAGATTGAAAGAAAGAATGAAAGACTGAAGGAAAGAATGAAAGAAAGATTGAAAGATTAAAAGAAAGAATGAAAGAAAGATTGAAAAATTGAAAGATTGAAAGAAAGACTAAAAGAAAGAAAGAACGATTGAAAGAAAGATTGAAAGAAAGAATGAAAGAAAGAATGAAAGAAAGATTGAAAGAAACAATGAAAGAAAGATTGAAAGATTAAAAGAAAGAATGAAAGAAAGATTGAAAAATTGAAAGATTGAAAGAAAGACTAAAAGAAAGAAAGAACGATTGAAAGAAAGATTGAAAGAAAGAATGAAAGAAAGATTGAAAGATTAAACAATTGAAAGAAAGATTGCAAGAAAGATTGAAAAAAGAAAGATTGAAAGAAAGAATGAAAGAAAGATTGAAAGAAAGATGGAAAGAAAGATTGAAAGAAAGAAAGATTGAAAGAGATAAAAGAAAGATTGAAAGAAATAATGAAAGAAAGATTGAACGATTGGAAGAAATATTGAAAGAGAAAAATTGAAAGTAAGAACGATTGAAAGAAAGAATGAAAGAAAGATTGAAAGATTGAAACAAAGAATGAAAGAAAGATTGAAAGATTGAAATATTTAAAGAAAGAATGAAAGAAAGATTGAACGATTGAAAGAAAGATTGAAAGAAAGATTGAATGATTGAAATATTTAAAGAAAGATTGAAAGATTGAAAGAAAGAATGAAAGAACGATTGAAAGAAAGAATGAAAGAAAAATTGACTGATTGAAAGAAATATTGAAAAAAGAAACATTGAAAGAAAGAATGAAAGAAAGATTGAAAGAAAGATGGAAAGAAAGAAAGATTGAAAGAAATAATGAAAGAAAGATTGAACGATTGGAAGAAATATTGAAAGATAGAAAAATTGAAAGTAAGAAAGATTGAAAGAAAGAATGAAAGAAAAATTGAAAGATTGAAAGATTGAAAGAAAGATTGAAAGATAGATTTAAAGAAAGATTGAAAGACTGAAAGAAAGATTGAAAGAAGAAAGATTTATAGAAAGAATGAAAGAAAGATTGAAAAAAGAAAGATAGATTGAAAGAAAGATTGAAAGATTGAAAGAAAGAATGAAAGAAAGATTTAAAAAAAGATTGAAAAAAAGAAAGATTGAAAGAAAGATTGAAAGAAAGATTGAAAGACTGAAGGAAAGAATGAAAGAAAGATGGAAAGAAAGATGGAAAGAAAGATTGAAAGAAAGAAAGATTGAAAGAAATATTGAAAGAAAGATTGAAAGATTGAAAGAAAGAATGAAAGAAAGATTGAAAGATTGAAAGAAAGATTGAAAGAAAGATTGAAATATTTAAAGAAAGATTGAAAGAAAGAATGAAAGAAAGATTGAAAAAAAGATTGAAAAAAGAAAAATTGAAAGATTGAAAGATTGAAAGAAAGATTTAAAGAAAGATGGAAAGAAAGATTGAAAGAAAGAAAGATTGAAAGAAATAATGAAAGAAAGATTGAACGATTGGAAGAAATTTTGAAAGATAGAAAAATTGAAAGTAAGAAAGATTTAAAGAAAGAATGAAAGAAAGATTGAAAGATTGAAAGAAAGAATGAAAGAAAGATTGAAAGATTGAAATATTGAAAGAAAGAATGAAAAAAAGATTGAAAGACTGAAAGAAAGAATGAAAGAAAGATTGAAAGATTAAACAATTGAAAGAGGTTTGCAAGAAAGTTTGAAAAAAGAAAGATTGAAAGAAAGAATGAAAGAAAGATTGAAAGATAGATGGATAGAAAGATTGAAAGAAAGAAAGATTGAAAGAATAACAAAAGAAAGATTGAAAGATTGGAAGAAATATTGAAAGATAGAAAAATTGAAAGTAAGAAAGATTGAAAGAAAAAATTAAAGAAAGATTCAAAGATTGAAAGAAAGAATGAAAGAAAGGTTGAAAGATTGAAATATTGAAAGAAAGAATGAAAGAAAGATTGAAAGATTGAAAGAAAGATTGAAAGAAAGTTTGAAAGATTGAAAGATTGAAATAAAGAATGAAAGTTTGAAAGAAAGATTGAAAGAAAGATTTTAAGAAAGAAAGATTGAAAGTAAGAAAGATTGAAAGAAATATTGAAAGAAAGATTGAAAGATTGAAAGAAAGATTGAATGAAAGAATGAAAGAAAGATTGAAAGAAAGATTGAAAGAAAGATTGAAAGACTGAAGGAAAGAATGAAAGAAAGATTGAAAGAAAGATTGAAAGAAAGAATGATTGAAAGAAAGATTGAAAGATTGAATGATTGAAAGAAAGACTGAAAGATAGATTGAAAGATTGAAGATTGAAAGATTCAAAGAAAGATTGAAAGAAAGATTGAACGACTGAAAGATTGAAAGAAAGATTGAAAGTTTGAAACAAATTTTGAAAGACTGAAAGAAAGAATGAAAGAAAGATTTAAAGAAATATTGAAAAAAGAAAGATTGAAAGAAAATTTGAAAGAAAGATTGAAAGAAGGAATGAAAGAAAGATTGAATGAAATATTGAAAGACAGAAAGATTGAAAGAAACAATGAAAGAAAGATTGAAAGATTAAAAGAAAGATTGAAAGAAAGATTGAAAAATTGAAATATTGAAAGAAAGAATGAAGGAAAGATTGAAAGATTGAAAGATTGAAATAAAGATTGAAAGTTTGAAAGAAAGATTGAAAGAAGGATTTAAAGAAAGAAAGATTGAAAGAAATATTGAAAGAAAGATTGAAAGTTTGAAAGAAAGATTGAAAGAAAAATTGAAAGAAAGATTGAAAGACTGAAGGAAAGAATGAAAGAAAGATGGAAAGAAAGATGGAAAGAAAGATTGACAGAAAGAAAGAGTGAATGAAATATTGAAAGAAAGATTGAAAGATTGAAAGAAAGAATGAAAGAAAGATTGAAAGATTGAAAGACTGAAAGAAAGAATGAAAGAAAGACTGAAAGATTGAAAGAAAAATTGAAAGAAAGATTGAAAGTTTGAAAGACAGATTGAAAGACTGAAAGAAAGATTGCAAGAAAGATTGAAAAAACAAAGATTTAAAGATAGAATAAAAGAAAGATTGAAAGAAAGATTGAAAAAAAAGAAAGATTGAAAGATTGAAAGAAATATTGAAAGACAGAAAGATTGAAAGAAACAATTAAAGAAAGATTGAAAGATTAAAATAAAGAATGAAAGAAAGATTGAAAGAAAGATTGAAAGAAATATTGAAAGAAAGATTGAAAGAAAGATTGAATGAAAGATTGAAAGAAAGAATGAAACAAAGATTGAAATAAAGAATGAAAGAAAGATTGAAAGAAAGATAGAAGGAAAGATTGAAAGATTGAATGATTGAAAGAAAGACTGAAAGAAAGAATGACGGACAGAAAGATTGAAAGAAAGAATGAAAGAAAGATTGAAAAAAGATTGAAAGACTGAAAGAAAGAATGAAAGAAAGATTGAAAGATTAAACAATTGAAAGAATGATTGCAAGAATGATTGAAAAAAGAAAGATTGAAAGAAAGAATGAAAGACTGAAGGAAAGAATGAAAGAAAGATGGACAGAAAGATTGAAAGAAACAATGAAAGAAAGATTGAAAGATTAAAAGAAAGAATGAAAGAAAGATTGAAAAATTGAAAGATTGAAAGAAAGACTAAAAGAAAGAAAGAATGATTGAAAGAAAGATTGAAAGAAAGAATGAAAGAAAGAATGAAAGAAAGAATGAAAGAAAGATTGAAAGAAACAATGAAAGAAAGATTGAAAGATTAAAAGAAAGAATGAAAGAAAGATTGAAAAATTGAAAGATTGAAAGAAAGACTAAACGAAAGAAAGAACGATTGAAAGAAAGAATGAAAGAAAGATTGAAAAAAGATTAAAAGACTGATGGAAAGAATGAAAGAAAGATTGAAAGATTAAACAATTGAAAGAAAGATTGCAAGAAAGAATGAAAGAAAGATTGAAAGTAATAAAGATTGAAAGAAAGAATGAAAGAACAATTGAAAGATTGATAGATTGAAAGAAAGATTGAAAGAAAGATTTAAAGAAAGATTGAAAGACTGAAAGAAAGAATGAATAAAAGAATTAAAGAAAGATTGAAAGATTGAAAGATTGAAAGAAAGATTGAAAGAAAGAAAGATTTATAGAAAGAATGAAAGAATTAAAGAAAGATTGAAAGAAATATTGAAAGAAAGATTGAAAGATTAAACAATTGAAAGAAAGATTGCAAGAAAGATTGAAAAACGAAAGATTGAAAGAAATAATGAAAGGAAGATTGAACGATTGGAAGAAATATTGAAAGATAGAAAAATTGAAAGTAAGAAGATTGAAAGAAATAATGAAAGAAAGATTGAAAGATTGAAAGAAAGAATGAAAGAAAGGTTGAAAGATTGAAATATTGAAATATTGAAAGAAAGAATGAAAGAAAGATTGAAAGATTGAAAGAAAGATTGAAAAAAAGATTGAAAGACTGAAAGAAAGAATGAAAGAAAGATTGAAAGATTGAAAGATTGAAAGAAAGAATGAAAGAAAGATTGAAAGATTGAAAGATTGAATGATTGAAAGAAAGAATGAAAGAAAGACTGAAAGATTGAAAGAAAAATTGAAAGAAAGATTGAAAGATTGAAAGATTGAAAGAAAGATTGAAAGTTTGAAAGAAATATTGAAAGACTGAAAGAAAGATTGCAAGAAAAATTGAAAAAAGAAAGAAAGATTGAAAGATTCAATGAAAGAAAGATTGAAAGATTAAAAGAAAGAATGAAAGAAAGATTGAAATATTGAAAGATTGAAAGAAAGACTAAAAGAAAGAAAGAACGATTGAAAGAAAGATTGAAAGAAAGATTGAAAGAAAGAATGAAACAAAGATTGAAATAAAGAAAGAAAGAAAGATTGAAAGAAAGATTGAAAGAAAGATTGAAAGACTGAAAGAAAGAATGAAAGAAAGATTGAAAGTTTGAAAGAAAGAATGAAAGAATTAAAGAAAGATTGAGAGAAATATTGAAAGAAAGAATGAAAGAAAGATTGAAAGATTAAACAATTGAAAGAAAGATTGCAAGAAAGATTGAAAAAAGAACGATTGAAAGAAATAATGAAAGAAAGATTGAACGATTGGAAGAAATATTGAAAGATAGAAAAATTGAAAGTAAGAAAGATTGAAAGAAATAATGAAAGAAAGATTGAAAGATTGAAAGAAAGAATGAAAGAAAGATTGAAAGATTAAACAATTGAAAGAAAGTTTGCAAGACAGATTGAAAAAAGAAAGATTGAAAGAAAGAATGAAAGAAAGATTGAAAGATAGATGGAAAGAAAGATTGAAAGAAAGAAAGATTGAAAGAATAACAAAAGAAAGATTGAAAGATTGGAAGAAATATTGAAAGATAGAAAAAATGAAAGAAAGAAAGATTGAAAGAAAAAATTAAAGAAAGATTGAAAGATTGAAAGAAAGAATGAAAGAAAGATTGAAAGATTGAAATATTGAAAGAAAGAATGAAAGAAAGAAAGATATAAAGAATGAAAGATTTAAAGAAAGTTTGAAAGACTAAAAGTAAGAATGAAAAAAAAGAATGAAAGAAAGATTGAAAAAAAGAAAGATTAAAAGAAAGAAAGATTTATAGTAAGAATGAAAGAACGATTGAAAAAAGAATGAAAGATTGAAAGAAAGATTGAAAGAAAGAAAGATTGAAAGAAATATTGAAAGAAAGATTGAAAGATTGAAAGAAAGAATGAAAGAAAGATTGAAAAAAAGATTGAAAAAAAGAAAGATTGAAAGAAAGATTGAAAAAAAAGAAAGATTTAAAGATAGAATAAAAGAAAGATTGAAAGAAAGATTGAAAAAAGAAAGAAAGATTGAAAGATTGAAAGAAATATTGAAAGACAGAAAGATTGAAAGAAACAATGAAAGAAAGATTGAAAGATTAAAAGAAAGAATGAAAGAAAGATTGAAAAATTGAAAGATTGAAAGAAAGACTAAAAGAAAGATTGAAAGATTGAATGATTGAAAGAAAAATTTAAAGAAAGATTGAAAGCTTGAAAGAAAGATTGAAAGAAAGATTTTAAGAAAGGTTGAAAGACTGAAAGAAAGAATGAAAGTTTGAAAGAAATATTGAAAGACTGAAAGAAAGATTGCAAGAAAAATTGAAAAAAGAAAGAAAGATTGAAAGATTCAATGAAAGAAAGATTGAAAGATTAATAGAAAGAATGAAAGAAAGATTGAAATATTGAAAGATTGAAAGAAAGACTAAAAGAAAGAAAGAACGATTGAAAGAAAGATTGAAAGAAAGATTGAAAGAAAGAATGAAACAAAGATTGAAATAAAGAAAGAAAGAAAGATTGAAAGAAAGATTGAAAGAAAGATTGAAAGAAAGATTGAAAGACTGAAAGAAAGATTGAAAGTTTGAAAGAAAGAATGAAAGAATTAAAGAAAGATTGAGAGAAATATTGAAAGAAAGAATGAAAGAAAGATTGAAAGATTAAACAATTGAAAGAAAGATTGCAAGAAAGATTGAAAAAAGAACGATTGAAAGAAATAATGAAAGAAAGATTGAACGATTGGAAGAAATATTGAAAGATAGAAAAATTGAAAGTAAGAAAGATTGAAAGAAATAATGAAAGAAAGATTGAAAGATTGAAAGAAAGAATGAAAGAAAGATTGAAAGATTGAAATATTGAAATTTTGAAAGAAAGAATGAAAGAAAGATTGAAAGATTGAAAGAAAGATTGAAAAAAAGATTGAAAGACTGAAAGAAAGAATGAAAGAAAGATTGAAAGATTAAACAATTGAAAGAAAGTTTGCAAGACAGATTGAAAAAAGAAAGATTGAAAGAAAGAATGAAAGAAAGATTGAAAGATAGATGGAAAGAAAGATTGAAAGAAAGAAAGATTGAAAGAATAACAAAAGAAAGATTGAAAGATTGGAAGAAATATTGAAAGATAGAAAAAATGAAAGAAAGAAAGATTGAAAGAAAAAATTAAAGAAAGATTGAAAGATTGAAAGAAAGAATGAAAGAACGATTGAAAGATTGAAATATTGAAAGAAAGAATGAAAGAAAGAAAGATATAAAGAATGAAAGATTTAAAGAAAGTTTGAAAGACTAAAAGTAAGAATGAAAAAAAAGAATGAAAGAAAGATTGAAAAAAAGAAAGATTAAAAGAAAGAAAGATTTATAGTAAGAATGAAAGAACGATTGAAAAAAGAATGAAAGATTGAAAGAAAGATTGAAAGAAAGATTGAAAGAAAGAAAAATTGAAAGAAATATTGAAAGAAAGATTGAAAGATTGAAAGAAAGAATGAAAGAAAGATTGAAAGATAGATGGAAAGAAAGATTGAAAGAAAGAAAGATTGAAAGAATAACAAAAGAAAGATTGAAAGATTGGAAGAAATATTGAAAGATAGAAAAATTGAAAGAAAGAAAGATTGAAAGAAAGAATGAAAGAAAGATTGAAAGATTGAAAGAAAGAATGAAAGAAAGATTGAAAGATTGAAATATTGAAAGAAAGAATGAAAGAAAGAAAGATATAAAGAATGAAAGATTTAAAGAAAGTTTGAAAGACTAAAAGTAAGAATGAAAAAAAAGAATGAAAGAACGATTGAAAAAAGAATAAAATATTGAAAGAAAGATTGAAAGAAAGATTGAAAGAAAGAAAGATTGAAAGAAATATTGAAAGAAAGATTGAAAGATTGAAAGAAAGTATGAAAGAAAGATTGAAAAAAAGATTGAAAAAAAGAAAGATTGAAAGAAAGATTGAAAAAAAAGAAAGATTTAAAGATAGAATAAAAGAAAGATTGAAAGAAAGATTGAAAAAAGAAAGAAAGATTGAAAGATTGAAAGAAATATTGAAAGACAGAAAGATTGAAAGAAACAATGAAAGAAAGATTGAAAGATTTAAAGAAAGAATGAAAGAAAGATCGAAAAATTGAAAGATTGAAAGAAAGACTAAAAGAAAGATTGAAAGATTGAATGATTGAAAGAAAGATTGAAAGAAAGATTGAAAGCTTGAAAGAAAGATTGAAAGAAAGATTTTAAGAAAGGTTGAAAGACTGAAAGAAAGAATGAAAGATTGAAAGAAAGAATGAAAGAACGATTGAAAGAAAGAATGAAAGAATGAAAGAAAGATTGAAAGAAAGATTGAAAGATTGAAAGAAAGAATGAAAGAAAGATTGAAAAAAGATAGAAAAATAGAAAAATTGAAAGATTGAAAGATTGAAAGAAAGATTGAAAGAAAGATTTAAAGAAAGATTGAAAGACTGAAAGAAAGAATGAATAAAAGATTTAAAGAAAGATTGAAAGATTGAAAGATTGAAAGAAAGATTGAAAGAAAGAAAGATTTATAGAAGGAATGAAAGAAAGATTGAAAAAAGAACGAAAGAAAGATTTGAAGTAAGAATGAAATATTGAAAGAAAGATTTTAGGAAAGGTTGAAAGACTGAAAGAAAGAATGAAAGAAAGAATGAAAGAAAGATTGAAAGATTGAAAGATTGAAAGAAAGAATGAAAGATTGAAAGAAAGATTGAAAGATTGAAAGAAAGATTGAAAGATTGAAAGAAATATTGAAAGAAAGAGAATTTGAAAGTAAGAAAGATTGAAAGAAAGATTGAAAGTAATAAAGATTGAAAGAAAGAATAAAAGAAAAATTGAAAGATTGAAAGATTGAAAGATTGAAAGATTGAAAGAAAGATTGAAAGAAAGATTTAAAGAAAAAATTGAAAGACTGAAAGTAAGAATGAAAGAAAGATTGAAAGTTTGAAAGAAAGAATGAAAGAATTAAAAAAAGATTGAAAGAAATATTGAAAGAAAGAATGAAAGAAAGATTGAAAGATTAAACAATTGAAAGAAAGATTGCAAGAAAGATTGAAAAACGAAAGATTGAAAGAAAGAATGAACGAAAGATTGAAAGAAAGATGGAAAGAAAGATTGAAAGAAAGAAAGATTGAAAGAAATAACAAAAGAAAGATTGAAAGAAATCATGAAAGAAAGATTGAACGATTGGAAGAAATATTGAAAGATAGAAAAATTGAAAGTAAGAAAGATTGAAAGAAAGAATGAAAGAAAGATTGAAAGATTGAAAGAAAGAATGAAAGAAAGATTGAAAGATTGAAATATTGAAAGAAAGAATGAAAGACAGATTGAAAGATTGAAAGAAAGATTGAAAGAAAGATTGAAAGATTGAAATATTTAAAGAAAGATTGAAAGAAAGAATGAAAGAAAGATTGAAAAAAAGATTGAAAAAAGAAAAATTGAAAGATTGAAAGATTGAAAGAAAGATTGAAAGAAAGATTTAAAGAAAGATGGAAAGAAAGATTGAAAGAAAGAAAGATTGAAAGAAATAATGAAAGAAAGATTGAACGATTGGAAGAAATTTTGAAAGATAGAAAAATTGAAAGTAAGAAAGATTTAAAGAAAGAATGAAAGAAAGATTGAAAGATTGAAAGAAAGAATGAAAGAAAGATTGAAAGATTGAAATATTGAAAGAAAGAATGAAAAAAAGATTGAAAGACTGAAAGAAAGAATGAAAGAAAGATTGAAAGATTAAACAATTGAAAGAGGTTTGCAAGAAAGTTTGAAAAAAGAAAGATTGAAAGAAAGAATGAAAGAAAGATTGAAAGATAGATGGATAGAAAGATTGAAAGAAAGAAAGATTGAAAGAATAACAAAAGAAAGATTGAAAGATTGGAAGAAATATTGAAAGATAGAAAAATTGAAAGTAAGAAAGATTGAAAGAAAAAATTAAAGAAAGATTCAAAGATTGAAAGAAAGAATGAAAGAAAGGTTGAAAGATTGAAATATTGAAAGAAAGAATGAAAGAAAGATTGAAAGATTGAAAGAAAGATTGAAAGAAAGTTTGAAAGATTGAAAGATTGAAATAAAGAATGAAAGTTTGAAAGAAAGATTGAAAGAAAGATTTTAAGAAAGAAAGATTGAAAGTAAGAAAGATTGAAAGAAATATTGAAAGAAAGATTGAAAGATTGAAAGAAAGATTGAAAGAAAGAATGAAAGAAAGATTGAAAGAAAGATTGAAAGAAAGATTGAAAGAAAGATTGAAAGACTGAAGGAAAGAATGAAAGAAAGATTGAAAGAAAGATTGAAAGAAAGAAAGATTGAAAGAAAGATTGAAAGATTGAATGATTGAAAGAAAGACTGAAAGATAGATTGAAAGATTGAAGATTGAAAGATTCAAAGAAAGATTGAAAGAAAGATTGAACGACTGAAAGATTGAAAGAAAGATTGAAAGTTTGAAACAAATTTTGAAAGACTGAAAGAAAGAATGAAAGAAAGATTGAAAGAAATATTGAAAAAAGAAAGATTGAAAGAAAATTTGAAAGAAAGATTGAAAGAAGGAATGAAAGAAAGATTGAATGAAATATTGAAAGACAGAAAGATTGAAAGAAACAATGAAAGAAAGATTGAAAGATTAAAAGAAAGAATAAAAGAAAGATTGAAAAATTGAAAGATTGAAAGAAAGATTGAAAAAAAGATTGAAAGACTGGAAGAAAGAATGAAATAAAGATTGAAAGATTCAACAATTGAAAGAATGATTGCAAGAAAGATTGAAAAAAGAAAGATTGAAAGAAAATTTGAAAGAAAGATTGAAGAAGGAATGAAAGAAAGATTGAATGAAAAATTGAAAAACAGAAAGATTGAAAGAAAGAATGAAAGAAAGATTGAAAGATTGAAAGAAAGATTGAAAGATTAAAAGAAAGAATGAAAGAAAGATTGAAAAATTGAAAGATTGAAAGAAAGATTGAAAAAAAGATTGAAAGACTGGAAGAAAGAATGAAAGAAAGATTGAAAGATTCAACAATTGAAAGAAAGATTGCAAGAAAGATTTAAAAAAGAAAGATTGAAAGAAAGAATGAAAGAATGAAAGAAAGATTGAAAGATTGAAAGAAAGAAAGATTGAAAGATTGAATGGTTGAAAGAAAGACTGAAAGAAAGATTGACAGACTGAAAGACTGAAAGAGAGAATGAAAGAAAGATTGAAAGATTCAAAAATTGAAAGAAAGATTGCAAGAAAGATTGAAAAAAGAAAGATTGAAAGAAAGAATGAAAGAAATATTGAAAGAAAGAAAGATTGAAAGAAATAACAAAAGAAAGATTGAAAGAAAGAATGAAAGAAAGATTGAAAGATAGATGGAAAGAAAGATTGAAAGAAATAAAGATAGAAAAATTGAAAGTAAGAAAGAATGAAAGAAAGATTGAAAGATTGAAATATTGAAAGAAAGAATGAAAGAAAGATTGAAAGATGAAAGAAAGATTGAAAGAAAGATTGAAAGATTGAAAGATTGAAAGATTGAAATAAAGATTGAAAGTTTGAAAGAAAGATTGAAAGAAAGATTTAAAGAAAGAAAGATTGAAAGTAAGAAAGATTGAAAGAAATATTGAAAGAAAGATTGAAAAAAAGAAAGATTGAAAGAAAGATTGAAAGAAAGATTGAAAGAAAGATTGAAAGAAAGAAATATTGAAGGAAAGATTGAAAGATTGAATGATTGAAAGAAAGACTGAAAGAAAGATTGACGGACAAAAAGATTGAAAGAAAGAATGAAAGAAAGATTGAAAGAAAGAATGAAAGAAAGATTGAAAGATTAAACAATTGAAAGAAAGATTGCAAGAAAGATTGAAAAAAGAAAGATTGAAAGAAAGAATAAAAGAAAGATTGAAAGAAAGATGGAAAGAAAGAAAGATTGAAAGAAATAACAAAAGAAAGATTGAAAGAAAGAATGAAAGAAAGATTGAACGATTGGAAACAATATTGAAAGAAAGAAAGATTGAAAGTAAGATAGATTGAAAGAAAGAATGAAAGAAAGATTGAAAGATTGAAAGAAAGAATGAAAGAAAGATTGAAAGATTGAAAGAAAGATTGAAAGATTGAAAGATTGAAATAAAGATTGAAAGTTTGAAAGAAAGATTGAAAGAAAGATTTAAAGAAAGATTGAAAGACTGAAAGAAAGAATGAAAGGCAGATTGAAAGAAAGATTGAAAGTAAGAAGGATTGAAAGAAAGAATGAAAGAAAGATTGAAAGATTGCAAGAAAGAATGAAAGAAAGATTGAAAGATTGAAATATTGAAAGAAAGAATGAAAGAAAGATTGAAAGATTGAAAGAAAGAATGAAAGAAAGATTAAATGAAAGATTGAAAGATTGAAAGATTGAAAAAAAGATTGAAAGTTTGAAAGAAAGATTGAAAGAAAGACTGAAAGAAAGATTGAAAGATTGAAAGAAAGATTGAAAGAAAGATTGAAAGATTGAAATATTGAAAGAAAGAATGAAAGAAAGATTGAAAGATTGAAAGAAAGATTGAAAGAAAGATTGAAAGAATGAAAGATTGAAATAATGATTGAAAGTTTGAAAGAAAGATTGAAAGAAAGATTTAAACAAAGAAAGATTAAAAGTAAGAAAGATTGAAATAATGATTGAAAGTTTGAAAGAAAGATTGAAAGAAAGATTTAAACAATGAAAGATTGAAAGTAAGAAAGATTGAAAGAAATATTGAACGAAAGATTGAAAGAAAGGATGAAAGAAAGATTGAAAGAAAGATTGAAAAAAGAAAGATTGAAAGAAAGATTGAATGACTGAAGGATAGAATGAAAGAAAGATTGAAAGAAAGATTGAAAGAATGAAATATTGAAGGAAAGATTGAAAGATTGAATGATTGAAAGAAAGACTGAAAGAAAGATTGAAAAAAGAAAGATTGAAAGAAAGAATAAAAGAAAGATTGAAAGAAAGATGGAAAGAAAGAAAGATTGAAAGAAATAACAAAAGAAAGATTGAAAGAAAGAATGAAAGAAAGATTGAAAGAAAGAATAAAAGAAATATTGAAAGATTAAACAATTGAAAGAAAGATTGCAAGAAAGATTGAAAAAAGAAAGATTGAAAGAAAGAATAAAAGAAAGATTGAAAGAAAGATGGAAAGAAAGAAAGATTGAAAGAAATAACAAAAGAAAGATTGAAAGAAAGAATGAAAGAAAGATTGAACGATTGGAAGAAATATTGAAAGAAAGAAAGATTGAAAGTAAGATAGATTGAAAGTAAGAATGAAAGAAAGATTGAAAGATTTAAAGAAAGAATGAAAGAAAGATTGAAAGATTGAAATATTGAAAGAAAGAATGAAAGAAAGATTGAAAGATTGAAAGAAAGATTGAAAGATTGAAAGATTGAAATAAAGATTGAAAGTTTAAAAGAATGATTGAAAGAGAGATTTAAAGAAAGATTTAAAGAAAGATTGAACGACTGAAAGAAAGAATGAAAGGCAGATTGAAAGAAAGATTGAAATTAAGAAAGATTGAAAGAAAGAATGAAAGAAAGATTGAAAGATTGCAAGAAAGAATGAAAGAAATATTGAAAGATTGAAATATTGAAAGAAAGAATGAAAGAAAGATTGAAAGTAAGAAAGAAAGATTGAAAGAAAGATTGAAAGAAAGATTGAAAGATTGAAATAAAGATTGAAAGTTTGAAAGAAAGATTGAAAGAAAGATTTAAAGAAAGAAAGAAAGATTGAAAGAAAGATTGAAAGAAAGATTGAAAGAAAGATTGAAAGAAAGAATGAAACAAAGATTGAAATAAAGAATGAAAGAAAGATTGAAAGAAAGATTGAAAGAAAGAAAGATTGAAAGATTGAATGATTGAAAGAAAGACTGAAAGAAAGAATGACGGACAGAAAGATTGAAAGAAAGAATGAAAGAAAGATTGAAAAAAAGATTCAAAGACTGAAAGAAAGAATGAAAGAAACATTGAAAGATTAAACAATTGAAAGAAAGATTGCAAGAAAGATGGAAAGAATGAAAGATTGAAATAATGATTGAAAGTTTGAAAGAATGATTGAAAGAAAGATTTAAACAAAGAAAGATTACATTTACATTTACATTTAGTCATTTAGCAGACGCTTTTATCCAAAGCGACTTACAAGGGAGAATAACATTCAGCTACATTGCGACAGAGATTAGTGTAACAACAACATTGGTGTAACAATAAATACTGCAAGGTGGTGCTCAGTAATTGTAGATTAGGACAGGAGGTACTCACTGAAGAGCTGGGTCTTCAGGTGCTTCTTAAAGACAGAGAGGGAGGTCCCCGCTCTGGTCATTTTTGGCAGCTCGTTCCACCAACGTGGAACTACAAATGAGAATAGCCTGGATTGCCGTGGCTGTATGGCCGGCAGAGCCAGGCGACACTCATTAGACGAGGGCAGCATCCGGGGGGCAACATGTGCTCTTACAAGAGCATTTAAGTAGGCGGGAGCATTCCCAACAATCACTCTGTAGGCCAGCATAAGAGACTTGAACTTGATGCGGGCGGCTACAGGTAACCAGTGGAGCTCGATGAGCAGCGGAGTGACATGTGCCCTCTTTGGCTGGTGCGAAGCGGCAGGACCGGGAGACGGCGGCAACATGGTCCGAGAATGTCAGTTGGTCATCAATAATGACACCAAGATTCCTTGCAGCCTTGGTAGGAACAAGAGATAGAGAGTCGATTTTAATATCAATGTTGTGATAAATACCTTGTTTGGCCGGGAAGACCAGCAGTTCCGTTTTCGCCAGATTTAGTTGAAGATGATAATCCTTCATCCATGTGGATATGTCAGCGAGACAATCCGAGATCCGCGTCGAGACAGTAGGGTCGTCGGGCGGGAAGGACAGATAGAGTTGAGTATCATCCGCATAGCAGTGATATGAAAAGCCTTGTGAGCGGATGATCGGGCCCAGTGAGGTGGTGTATATGGCAAAGAGGAGGGGTCCTAGCACCGAGCCTTGGGGCACCCCTGTGGTGAGGTTGTGAGGCACAGACAGCTGGCCTCGCCATGTCACACTGAACGAGCGCCCAGCAAGGTAAGATTCGAACCAGGAAAGTGCACTGCCCGTTATGCCCATGCTTGAGAGTATGGACAGGAGTATGCAATGATTGACAGTGTCAAAAGCAGCTGATAAGTCTAGCAGAATGAGGACCGAGGATTTGGCAGCAGCTCTAGCAGTTTTTAAGGCCTCTGTCACAGACAACAGGGCTGTTTAAGTGGAGTGACCACTTTTGAAGCCAGATTGAAGTGTATCAAGAAGGTTGTTCCTTGACAGGTACTCTGTAACCTGTCTAGAGACCGCCCTCTCTAAGGTTTTGGAAAGGAATGGGAGGAGAGAGACCGGCCGATAGTTTCCTACTTGATTGGGATCGAGTGAGGGTTTTTTGAGCAGTGGTGCGACCCGAGCCGCTTTGAAAGCGGAAGGGAAAGTGCCGGAAGTTAGGGAAGAATTTATCACATGTGTGATTGCCGGGGTGATAGTCGGTGATATGGCTTGAAGGAGGTTGGATGGGATCGGATCTAGCGGACAGGTAGTAGGACGGCTACATGTTAGTAGTTTAGATACCTCACTTTCAGCGAGGGGGGCGAAACCAGGGAACGATGAGCCTAGGGCTGGAGAAGACAGGTTGTGAGTAAGTTGTTTAGTGAATTGGCTGCTGATGGCTGCCACTTTGTTAGTAAAAAAGGAGGCAAGGCAGTCAGCAGTGAGGTTAGTAGCTGGGGGAGGTGGTGGAGGGTAAAGCAGAGACTTGAAGGTGGTGAATAACGTACGTGTGTCTGTGGCACCGTTGATCCTATCGTTGAAGAAGGCCTTCTTGGCAGCAGTGATGCCGGAAGAGAAGGAGGACAGCAGTGTCTGGTAGCTAGCAAGATCCTCAGTTGTTTTGGATTTGTGCCATTTCCTCTCGGCTGCTCTGAGGTCAGTGCGCGTTGTCCGGAGGGTGTCAGTCAGCCAAGGGTGCGACTGGGTTGAACGAGCAGGTCTGGTGGATAGTGGACACAGGATATCCAGACATGAGCTCAAGGTGGAGCAGAGGGAGTCAGTGGCATCATTAACCTGCAGAGAGGAGAAAGTGCCATGGGGTGGAAGAGAAGAGGAGAGCACAGAGGAGAAGTGGGTGGGAGACAAGTTGCGGAGATTGCTGCGGATAGTAACCATGGGTGGGGAGGTGGGGGGTTGTTTTGGTAGCTGGACATTGAAGTGGATGAAGAAGTGGTCAGAGAGATGAAGAGGAGTGACCCATAGGTTGTCGGTGGTACAGCTCCGAGCAAGAATGAGATAAAGCTCTTTGCCAGCCTTGTGAGTCGGTGGAGTCGGGATCTGTCTTAGGTCGAACGAGCGAACCAAAGACAGGAAGTCAGCCGAGCTCGCACTGTCCAAGTGAATGTTCATGTCTCCGAGGACGAGCATGGGACACTCGTGCTCAGGGATTGATGACAGCAGGGTGTCAAGCTCATGTAGGAAGTCACCTAGTTGTCCTGGTGGACGGTAGATGACGACCACATAGGCTTTCACCGGAGCAGTCACCAAGACGGCGTGATATTCAAAGGAGGCAAAGTTGTTTAAAGGCAGCAGTGGATTAAATTTCCATGTGTTGGAAATTAGCAGGCCAGTCCCACCACCACGGCCAGATGGTCTGGATGTGTGGGAGAATGAGTAGTTAGTGGAGAGTGCAGCCGGGGTTGCGCTATCTTCCGGTTTAATCCATGTCTCAGTGAGAGCAAGGAGCTCTAAGGAGAGTTGGTTGGCATGACCAGAAATGAAGTCTGCCTTGTTAACTGCAGATCGACAATTCCACAAGCCAACAGAGAAGGAGGTCTTTGCAGAAGATGTTTGCTGCAGGGACCTGAGGTTACCCGGATTGCATTGGCGTATGGTATAACGACGCTTTCTGGGTGACCTTGAAGTTGTAGGGATGCGGTAGTAGCACACTTTGTATGGAGTGAGAGAAAGAAGGCAGGTTTGCCTTGTTCGGTGTCCTTGCTTCGGTTGACGTGCAGAGGTAGACCTGCGTCTTTACACAGAGCGTCTTCACACGAGAGCGACTACAAATGGGCCAACGCTTGAAGGGCAGGACCATAAATAGGTGATAGAATACAGCTGCTCGTGTGATTAGGGTTGCACCTGGCTAAGAGCACGCCCACATAAGAGAGGACTTACCTGAATAGGGGGTGTGTCTGGAACACAAGCTTGTTGGCAGATCAGCAAATAGCAGTGAAATGTACAGAGTCAATCCAGTAGTCCAAATTGCAATACTACAATACGAGCAGTGATACACTACACAGCAACCTCAGCACTAGAGCTCGACTCAGAGTTAGCTCGACTCAGATTGAAAGTAAGAAAGATTGAAAGAAATATTGAACGAAAGATTGAAAGAAAGGATGAAAGAAAGATTGAAAGAAAGATTTAAACAAAGAAAGATTGAAAATAAGAAAGATTGAAAGAAATATTGAACGAAAGATTGAAAGAAAGGATGAAAGAAAGATTGAAAGAAAGATTGAAAAAAAGAAAGATTGAAAGAAAGATTGAACGACTGAAGAAAAGAATGAAAGAAAGATTGAAAGAAAGATTGAAAGAAAGAAATATTGAAGGAAAGATTGAAAGATTGAATGATTGAAAGAAAGACTGAAAGAAAGATTGACCGACAGAAAGATTGAAAGAAAGATTGAAAGAAAGAATGAAAGAAAGATTGAAAGATTAAACAATTGAAAGAAAGATTGCAAGAAAGATTGAAAAAAGAAAGATTGAAAGAAAGAATAAAAGAAAGATTGAAAGAAATATGGAAAGAAAGAAAGATTGAAAGAAATAACAAAAGAAAGATTGAAAGAAAGAATGAAAGAAAGATTGAAAGACTGAAAGAAAGAATGAAAGGCAGATTGAAAGAAAGATTGAAAGTAAGAAAAATTGAAAGAAAGAATGAAAGAAAGATTGAAAGATTGCAAGAAAGAATGAAAGAAATATTGAAAGATTGAAATATTGAAAGAAAGAATGAAAGAAAGATTGAAAGATTGAAAGAAAGATTGAAAGATTGAAAGAAAGATTGAAAGTTTGAAAGAAAGATTGAAAGAAAGATTTAAAGAAAGAAAGAAAGATTGAAAGAAAGATTGAAAGAAAGATTGAAAGAAAGAAAGATTGAAAGATTGAATAATTGAAAGAAAGACTGAAAGAAAGAATGACGGACAGAAAGATTGAAAGAAAGATTTAAACAAAGAAAGATTTAAACAAAGAAAGATTGAAAGTAAGAAAGATTGAAAGAAATATTGAACGAAAGATTGAAAGAAAGGATGAAAGAAAGATTGAAAGAAAGATTGAAAAAAAGAAAGATTGAAAGAAAGATTGAACGACTGAAGAAAAGAATGAAAGAAAGATTGAAAGAAAGATTGAAGGAAAGAAATATTGAAGGAAAGATTGAAAGATTGAATGATTGAAAGAAAGACTGAAAGAAAGATTGACCGACAGAAAGATTGAAAGAAAGAATGAAAGAAAGATTGAAAGAAAGAATGAAAGAAAGATTGAAAGATTAAACAATTGAAAGAAAGATTGCAAGAAAGATTGAAAAAAGAAAGATTGAAAGAAAGAATAAAAGAAAGATTGAAAGAAAGATGGAAAGAAAGAAAGATTGAAAGAAATAACAAAAGAAAGATTGAAAGAAAGAATGAAAGAAAGATTGAAAGACTGAAAGAAAGAATGAAAGGCAGATTGAAAGAAAGAAAGAAAGAAAGATTGAAAGAAAGATTGAAAGAAAGAAAGATTGAAAGATTGAATAATTGAAAGAAAGACTGAAAGAAAGAATGACGGACAGAAAGATTGAAAGAAAGAATGAAAGAAAGATTGAAAAAAGATTGAAAGACTGAAAGAAAGAATGAAAGAAACATTGAAAGATTAAACAATTGAAAGAAAGATTGCAAGAAAGATGGAAAGAATGAAAGATTGAAATAATGATTAAAAGTTTGAAAGAAAGTTTGAAAGAAAGATTTAAACAAAGAAAGATTGAAAGTAAGAAAGATTGAAAGAAATATTGAACGAAAGATTGAAAGAAAGGATGAAAGAAAGATTGAAAGAAAGATTGAAAAAAAGAAAGATTGAAAGAATGATTGAACGACTGAAGGAAAGAATGAAAGAAAGATTGAAAGAAAGATTGAAAGAAATAAATATTGAAGGAAAGATTGAAAGATTGAATGACTGAAAGAAAGACTGAAAGAAAGATTGACAGACAGAAAGATTGAAAGAAAGAATGAAAGAAAGATTGAAAGAAAGAATGAAAGAAAGATTGAAAGTTTGAAAGAAAGATTGAAAGAAAGATTTAAAGAAAGATTGAAAGACTGAAAGAAAGAATGAAAGGCAGATTGAAAGAAAGATTGAAAGTAAGAAAGATTGAAAGAAAGAATGAAAGAAAGATTGAAAGATTGCAAGAAAGAATGAAAGAAATATTGAAAGATTGAAATATTGAAAGAAAGAATGAAAGAAAGATTGAAAGATTGAAAGAAAGATTGAAAGAAAGATTGAAAGATTGATATAAAGATTGAAAGTTTGAAAGAAAGATTGAAAGAAAGATTTAAAGAAAGAAAGAAAGATTGAAAGAAAGATTGACAGACAGAAAGATTGAAAGAAAGAATGAAAGAAAGATTGAAAGAAAGAATAAAAGAAAGATTGAAAGTTTGAAAGAAAGATTGAAAGAAAGATTTAAAGAAAGATTGAAAGACTGAAAGAAAGAATGAAAGGCAGATTGAAAGAAAGATTGAAAGTAAGAAAGATTGAAAGAAGGAATGAGAGAAAGATTGAAAGATTGCAAGAAAGAATGAAAGAATTATTGAAAGATTGAAATATTGAAAGAAAGAATGAAAGAAAGATTGAAAGATTGAATGAAAAATTGAAAGAAAGAATGAAAGAACGATTGAAAGAAAGAATGAAAGAATGAAAGAAAGATTGAAAGATTGAAAGAAATATTGAAAGAAAGAGAGAATGAAAGATTGAAAGATTGAAAGAAAGATTGAAAGTAATAAAGATTGAAAGAAAGAATGAAAGAAAAATTGAAAGATTGAAAGATTGAAAGAAAGATTGAAAGAAAGATTTAAAGAAAGATTGAAAGACTGAAA
Source organism: Zeus faber (assembly GCF_960531495.2). Lineage (NCBI taxonomy): Eukaryota > Metazoa > Chordata > Actinopteri > Zeiformes > Zeidae > Zeus > Zeus faber. The sequence continues at coordinate 252,338 of NC_137199.1, read as the reverse complement.
GAAAGAATGAATAAAAGAATTAAAGAAAGATTGAAAGATTTATAGATTGAAAGAAAGAATGAAAGAAAGATTGAAAGATCTAAAGAACGATTGAAAGAAAGATTGAAAGATTGAAAGATTGAAATAAAGATTGAAAGTTTGAAAGAAAGGTTGAAAGAAAGATTTAAAGAAAGAAAGATTGAAAGAAATATTGAAAGAAAGATTGAAAGAAATAACAAAAGAAAGATTGAAAGAAAGAATGAAAGAAAGATTGAACGATTGGAAGAAATATTGAAAGAAAGATAGATTGAAAGTAAGATAGATTGAAAGAAAGAATGAAAGAAAGAATGAAAGATTTAAAGAAAGAATGAAAGAAAGATTGAAAGATTAAAATATTGAAAGAAAGAATGAAAGAAAGATTGAAAGATTGAAAGAAAGATTGAAAGAAAGATATAAAGAAAGATTGAAAGACTGAAAGAAAGAAAGATTGAAATAAAGAATGAAAGAAATATTGAAAGAAAGATTGAAAGAAAGAAAGATTGAATGATTGAATGATTGAAAGAAAGACTGAAAGAAAGAATGACGGACAGAAAGATTGAAAGAAAGAATGAAAGAAAGATTGAGAAAAAGATTGAAAGACTGAAAGAAAGAATGAAAGAATCATTGAAAGATTAAACAATTGAAAGAAAGATTGCAAGAAAAATGGAAAGAATGAAAGATTGAAATAATGATTGAAAGTTTGAAAGAAAGATTGAAAGAAAGATTTAAAGAAAGAAAGATTGAAAGAAATATTGAAAGAAAGATTGAAAGAAATAACAAAAGAAAGATTGAAAGAAAGAATGAAAGAAAGATTGAACGATTGGAAGAAATATTGAAAGAAAGATAGATTGAAAGTAAGATAGATTGAAAGAAAGAATGAAAGAAAGATTGAAAGATTTAAAGAAAGAATGAAAGAAAGATTGAAGGATTGAAATATTGAAAGAAAGAATGAAAGAAAGATTGAAAGATTGAAAGAAAGATTTAAAGAAAGATTGAAAGACTGAAAGAAACAAAGATTGAATTAAAGAATGAAAGAAAGATTGAAAGAAAGATTGAAAGACTGAAAGAAACAAAGATTGAATTAAAGAATGAAAGAAAGATTGAAAGAAAGATTGAAAGAAAGATTGAAAGAAAGATTGAAAAAAAGATTGAAAGACTGAAAGAAAGAATGAAAGAAACATTGAAAGATTAAACAATTGAAAGAAAGATTGCAAGAAAAATGGAAAGAATGAAAGATTGAAATAATGATTGAAAGTTTGAAAGAAAGTTTGAAAGAGAGATTTAAACAAAGAAAGATTGAAAGTAAGAAAGATAGAAAGAATGAATGAAAGAAATATTGAAAGATTGAAAGAAAGAATGACAGAAAGATTGAAAGATTGAAATATTGAAAGAAAGATTGAATGTTTGAAAAAAGATTGAAAGTATTAAAGATCGAAAGAAATATTTAAAGAAAGATTGAAAGATTGAAAGAAAGAATGAAAGATTAAACAATTGAAAGAAAGATTGGAAGAAAGATTGAAAAAAGAAATATTGAAAGAAAGAATGAAAGAAAGATTGAAAGAAAGTTGGAAAGAAAGATTGAAAGAAAGAAAGATTGAAAGAAATAATGAAAGAAAGATTGAACGATTGGAAGAAATATTGAAAGATAGAAAAATTGAAAGTAAGAAAGAATGAAAGCAAGATTGAAAGATCGAAAGAAAGAATGAAAGAAAGATTGAAAGATAGATTGAAAAAAAGATTGAAAGACTGAAAGAAAGAATGAAAGAAAGATTGAAAGATAGATGAAAGAAAGATTTATAGAAAGAAAGATTGAAAGAAATAACAAAAGAAAGATTGAAAGATTGGAAGAAATATTGAAAGATAGAAAAATTGAAAGTAAGAAAGATTGAAAGAAAGAATGAAAGAAAGATTGAAAGATTGAAAGAAAGATTGAAAGAAAGATTGAAAGATTGAAAGATTGAAAGAAAGATTGAATGTTTGAAAGAAAGATTGAAAGAAAGATTTAAAGAAAGAAAGATTGAAAGAAATATTGAAAGAAAGATTGAAAGATTGAAAGAAAGATTGAAAGATTGAAAGATTGAAATAATGATTGAAAGTTTGAAAGAAAGATTTAAAGAAAGAAAGATTGAAAGTAAGAAAGATTGAAAGAAATATTGAAAGAAAGATTGAAAGATTGAAAGAAAGATTGAAAGAAAGATTGAAAGAAAGATTGAAAGAAAGATTGAAAGAAAGATTGAAAAAAGAAAGATTGAAAGAAAGATTGAAAGACTGAAGGAAAAAATGAAAGAAAGATTGAAAGAAAGATTGAAAGAAAGATTGAAAGACTGAAAGAAAGAATGAAAGAAAGAAAGATTGAAAGAAAGATTGAAAGATTGAAAGATTGAAAGAAAGAATGAAAAATTGAAAGAAAGAATGAAAGAACAATTGAAAGAAAGAATGAAAGAATGAAAGAAAGATTGAAAGATTGAAAGAAATATTGAAAGAAAGAGAGAATGAAAGTAAGAAAGATTGAAAGAAAGATTGAAAGTAATAAAGATTGAAAGAAAGAATGAAAGAAAAATTGAAAGATTGATAGATTGAAAGAAAGATTGAAAGAAAGATATAAAGAAAGATTGAAAGACTGAAAGAAAGAATGAATAAAAGAATTAAAGAAAGATTGAAAGATTGAAAGATTGAAAGAAAGATTGAAAGAAAGAAAGATTTATAGAAAGAATGAAAGAAAGATTGAAAAAAGAAAGAAAGATTGAAAGAAATATTGAAAGATTGAAAGAAAGAATGAAAGAAAGATTGAAAAAAGATTGAAAAAAATAAAAATTGAAAGAAAGATTGAAAGAAATATTGAAAGACTGAAGGAAAGAATGAAAGAAAGATGGAAAGAAAGATTGAATGAAAGAAAGATTGAAAGTAAGAAAGAGTGAAAGAAATATTGAAAGAAAGATTGAAAGATTGAAAGAAAGAATGAAAGAAAGATTGAAAGATTGAAAGATTGAAAGATTGAAAGAAAGAAAGGAAAGAAAGAGTGAAAGATTGAAAGATTGAAAGAAAGATTGAAAGTTTGAAAGAAATATTGAAAGACTGAAAGAAAGATTGCAAGAAAGATTGAAAAAAGAAAGAAAGATTGAAAGATTCAATGAAAGAAAGATTGAAAGATTAAAAGAAAGAATGAAAGAAAGATTGAAAAATTGAAAGATTGAAAGAAAGACTAAAAGAAAGAAAGAACGATTGAAAGAAAGATTGAAAGAAAGATTGAAAGAAAGAAAGATTGAAAGAAATAATGAAAGAAAGATTGAACGATTGGAAGAAATATTGAAAGATAGAAAAATTGAAAGTAAGAAAGAATGAAAGCAAGATTGAAAGATTGAAAGAAAGAATGAAAGAAAGATTGAAAGATAGATTGAAAAAAAGATTGAAAGACTGAAAGAAAGAATGAAAGATAGATGAAAGAAAGATTTATAGAAAGAAAGATTGAAAGAAATAACAAAAGAAATATTGAAAGATTGGAAGAAATATTGAAAGATAGAAAAATTGAAAGTAAGAAAGATTGAAAGAAAGAATGAAAGAAAGATTGAAAGATTGAAAGAAAGATTGAAAGAAAGATTGAAAGATTGAAAGATTGAAAGAAAGATTGAATGTTTGAAAGAAAGATTGAAAGAAAGATTTAAAGAAAGAAAGATTGAAAGAAATATTGAAAGAAAGATTGAAAGATTGAAAGAAAGATTGAAAGATTGAAAGATTGAAATAATGATTGAAAGTTTGAAAGAAAGATTTAAAGAAAGAAAGATTGAAAGTAAGAAAGATTGAAAGAAATATTGAAAGAAAGATTGAAAGATTGAAAGAAAGATTGAAAGAAAGATTGAAAGAAAGATTGAAAGAAAGATTGAAAAAAGAAAGATTGAAAGAAAGATTGAAAGACTGAAGGAAAGAATGAAAGAAAGATTGAAAGAAAGATTGAAAGAAAGATTGAAAGACTGAAAGAAAGAATGAAAGAAAGAAAGATTGAAAGAAAGATTGAAAGATTGAAAGATTGAAAGAAAGAATGAAAAATTGAAAGAAAGAATGAAAGAACGATTGAAAGAAAGAATGAAAGAATGAAAGAAAGATTGAAAGATTGAAAGAAATATTGAAAGAAAGAGAGAATGAAAGTAAGAAAGATTGAAAGAAAGATTGAAAGTAATAAAGATTGAAAGAATGAATGAAAGAAAAATTGAAAGATTGATAGATTGAAAGAAAGATTGAAAGAAAGATATAAAGAAAGATTGAAAGACTGAAAGAAAGAATGAATAAAAGAATTAAAGAAAGATTGAAAGATTGAAAGATTGAAAGAAAGATTGAAAGAAAGAAAGATTTATAGAAAGATTGAAAGATTGAAAGATTGAAAGAAAGAATGAAAAATTGAAAGAAAGAATGAAAGAACGATTGAAAGAAAGAATGAAAGAATGAAAGAAAGATTGAAAGATTGAAAGAAATATTGAAAGAAAGAGAGAATGAAAGTAAGAAAGATTGAAAGAAAGATTGAAAGTAATAAAGATTGAAAGAAAGAATGAAAGAAAAATTGAAAGATTGATAGATTGAAAGAAAGATTGAAAGAAAGATATAAAGAAAGATTGAAAGACTGAAAGAAAGAATGAATAAAAGAATTAAAGAAAGATTGAAAGATTGAAAGATTGAAAGAAAGATTGAAAGAAAGAAAGATTTATAGAAAGAATGAAAGAAAGATTGAAAAAAGAAAGAAAGATTGAAAGAAATATTGAAAGATTGAAAGAAAGAATGAAAGAAAGATTGAAAAAAGATTGAAAAAAATAAAAATTGAAAGAAAGATTGAAAGAAATATTGAAAGACTGAAGGAAAGAATGAAAGAAAGATGGAAAGAAAGATTGAATGAAAGAAAGATTGAAAGTAAGAAAGAGTGAAAGAAATATTGAAAGAAAGATTGAAAGATTGAAAGAAAGAATGAAAGAAAGATTGAAAGATTGAAAGATTGAAAGATTGAAAGAAAGAAAGGAAAGAAAGAGTGAAAGATTGAAAGATTGAAAGAAAGATTGAAAGTTTGAAAGAAATATTGAAAGACTGAAAGAAAGATTGCAAGAAAGATTGAATGAAATATTGAAAGACAGAAAGATTGAAAGATTCAATGAAAGAAAGATTGAAAGATTAAAAGAAAGAATGAAAGAAAGATTGAAAAATTGAAAGATTGAAAGAAAGACTAAAAGAAAGAAAGAACGATTGAAAGAAAGATTGAAAGAAAGATTGAAAGAAAGAAAGATTGAAAGAAATAATGAAAGAAAGATTGAACGATTGGAAGAAATATTGAAAGATAGAAAAATTGAAAGTAAGAAAGAATGAAAGCAAGATTGAAAGATTGAAAGAAAGAATGAAAGAAAGATTGAAAGATAGATTGAAAAAAAGATTGAAAGACTGAAAGAAAGAATGAAAGATAGATGAAAGAAAGATTTATAGAAAGAAAGATTGAAAGAAATAACAAAAGAAAGATTGAAAGATTGGAAGAAATATTGAAAGAAAGATTGAAAGATTGAAAGATTGAAAGAAAGATTGAATGTTTGAAAGAAAGATTGAATGTTTGAAAGAAAGATTGAAAGAAAGATTTAAAGAAAGAAAGATTGAAAGAAATATTGAAAGAAAGATTGAAAGATTGAAAGAAAGATTGAAAGATTGAAAGATTGAAATAATGATTGAAAGTTTGAAAGAAAGATTTAAAGAAAGAAAGATTGAAAGTAAGAAAGATTGAAAGAAATATTGAAAGAAAGATTGAAAGATTGAAAGAAAGATTGAAAGAAAGATTGAAAGAAAGATTGAAAGAAAGATTGAAAAAAGAAAGATTGAAAGAAAGATTGAAAGACTGAAGGAAAGAATGAAAGAAAGATTGAAAGAAAGATTGAAAGAAAGATTGAAAGACTGAAAGAAAGAATGAAAGAAAGAAAGATTGAAAGAAAGATTGAAAGATTGAAAGATTGAAAGAAAGAATGAAAAATTGAAAGAAAGAATGAAAGAACGATTGAAAGAAAGAATGAAAGAATGAAAGAAAGATTGAAAGATTGAAAGAAATATTGAAAGAAAGAGAGAATGAAAGTAAGAAAGATTGAAAGAAAGATTGAAAGTAATAAAGATTGAAAGAAAGAATGAAAGAAAAATTGAAAGATTGATAGATTGAAAGAAAGATTGAAAGAAAGATATAAAGAAAGATTGAAAGACTGAAAGAAAGAATGAATAAAAGAATTAAAGAAAGATTGAAAGATTGAAAGATTGAAAGAAAGATTGAAAGAAAGAAAGATTTATAGAAAGAATGAAAGAAAGATTGAAAAAAGAAAGAAAGATTGAAAGAAATATTGAAAGATTGAAAGAAAGAATGAAAGAAAGATTGAAAAAAGATTGAAAAAAATAAAAATTGAAAGAAAGATTGAAAGAAATATTGAAAGACTGAAGGAAAGAATGAAAGAAAGATGGAAAGAAAGATTGAATGAAAGAAAGATTGAAAGTAAGAAAGAGTGAAAGAAATATTGAAAGAAAGATTGAAAGATTGAAAGAAAGAATGAAAGAAAGATTGAAAGATTGAAAGATTGAAAGATTGAAAGAAAGAAAGGAAAGAAAGAGTGAAAGATTGAAAGATTGAAAGAAAGATTGAAAGTTTGAAAGAAATATTGAAGACTGAAAGAAAGATTGCAAGAAAGATTGAAAAAAGAAAGAAAGATTGAAAGATTCAATGAAAGAAAGATTGAAAGATTAAAAGAAAGAATGAAAGAAAGATTGAAAAATTGAAAGATTGAAAGAAAGACTAAAAGAAAGAAAGAACGATTGAAAGAAAGATTGAAAGAAAGATTGAAAGAAAGAAAGATTGTAAGAAAGAATGAAACAAAGATTGAAATAAAGAAAGAAAGAAAGATTGAAAGAAAGATTGAAAGAAAGATTGAAAGACTGAAAGAAAGAATGAAAGAAAGATTGAAAGTTTGAAAGAAAGAATGAAAGAATTAAAGAAAGATTGAAAGAAATATTGAAAGAAAGAATGAAAGAAAGATTGAAAGATTAAACAATTGAAAGAAAGATTGCAAGAAAGATTGAAAAAAGAAAGATTGAAAGAAATAATGAAAGAAAGATTGAACGATTGGAAGAAATATTGAAAGATAGAAAAATTGAAAGTAAGAAAGATTGAAAGAAATAATGAAAGAAAGATTAAAAGATTGAAAGAAAGAATGAAAGAAAGATTGAAAGATTGAAATATTGAAAGATAGAATGAAAGAAAGATTGAAAGATTGAAAGAAAGATTGAAAGAAAGATTGAAAGATTGAAAGATTGAAAGAAAGATTGAATGTTTGAAAGAAAGATTGAAAGAAAGATTGAAAGAAAGAAAGATTGAAAGAAAGAATGAAAGAAAGATTGAAAGATAGATGGAAAGAAAGATTGAAAGAAAGAAAGATTGAAAGAATAACAAAAGAAAGATTGAAAGATTGGAAGAAATATTGAAAGATAGAAAAATTGAAAGAAAGAAAGATTGAAAAAAAGAATTAAAGAAAGATTGAAAGATTGAAAGAAAGAATGAAAGAAAGATTGAAAGATTGAAAGTTTGAAATAAAGATTGAAAGTTTGAAAGAAAGACTGAAAGAAAGATTTAAAGAAAGAAAGATTGAAAGAAATATTGAAAGAAAGATTGAAAGATTGAAAGAAAGATTGAAAGAAAGAATGAAAGAAAGATTGAACGATTGAAATATTGAAATAAAGAATGAAAGTTTGAAAGAAAGATTGAAAGAAAGTTTTAAAGAAAGAAAGATTGAAAGTAAAAAAGATTGAAAGAAATATTGAAAGAAAGATTGAAAGCTTGAAAAAAAGAATAAAAGAAAGATTGAAAGAATGAAAGAAAGATTGAAATAAATAATGAAAGAAAGATTGAAAGAAGGAATGAAAGAATGAAAGAAAGATTGAAAGATTGAAAGAAATATTGCAAGAAAGAACGATTGAAAGATTGAAAGAAAGAATGAAAGATTGAAAGAAAGATTGAAAGATTGAAAGAAAGATTGAAAAAATGAAAGATTGAAAGAAAGAATAAAAGAAAGATTGAAAGAACGATTGAAAGATTGAAAGAAAGAATGAAAGAAAGATTAAAGGAAGGAATGAAAGAATGAAAGAAAGATTGAAAGATTGAAAGAAATATTGAAAGGAAGAAAGATTGATAGATTAAAAAAAAGAATAAAAGAAAGATTGAAAGATTGAAAAAAAGATTGAACGAAATAATGAAAGAAAGATTGAAAGAAATAATGAAAGAAGGAATGAAAGAATGAAAGAAAGATTGAAAGAAATATTGAAAGTAAGAAAGATTGAAAAAAAGAATGAATAAAAGATTGAAAGAAAGATTGAAAAAAAGAAAGATTTAAAGAAATATTGAAAGAAAAATTTAAACAAAGATTGAAAGACTGAAAGAAAGATTGAAAGAAAGAATGAAAGAATGAAAGAATGAAAGAAAGATTGAAAGAAAGATTGAAAGTCATATAAATTGAAAGAAAGAATGAAAGAAAGATTGAAAGATTAAATGATTGAAAGAAAGATTGAAAGAAATAATGAAAGAAAGATTGAAAGAAATAATGGAAGAAGGAATGAAAGAATGAAAGAAAGATTGAAAGAAATACTGAAAGTAAGAAAGATTGAAAAAAAGAATGAAAGAAAGATTGAAAGAAAGATGGAAAAAAAGAAAGATTGAAAGAAATATTGAAAGAAAAATTTAAAGAAAGATTGAAAGATTGAAAGATTGAAAGAAAGATTGAAAAAAAGAATAAAAGAAAGATTGAAAGATTGAAAGAAAGATTGAAATAAATAATGAGACTGAAAGAAAGAATGAAAGAAACATTGAAAGATTAAACAATTGAAAGAAAGATTGCAAGAAAAATGGAAAGAATGAAAGATTGAAATAATGATCGAAAGTTTGAAAGAAAGATTGAAAGAAAGATTTAAAGAAAGAAAGATTGAAAGAAATATTGAAAGAAAGATTGAAAGAAATAAAAAAAGAAAGATTGAAAGAAAGAATGAAAGAAAGATTGAACGATTGGAAGAAATATTTAAAGAAAGATAGATTGAAAGTAAGATAGATTGAAAGAAAGAATGAAAGAAAGATTGAAAGATTTAAAGAAAGAATGAAAGAAAGATTGAAATATTGAAAGAAAGAATGAAAGATAGATTGAAAGATTGAAAGAAAGATTGAAAGAAAGATTTAAAGAAAGATTGAAAGACTGAAAGAAACAAAGATTGAATTAAAGAATGAAAGAAAGATTGAAAGAAAGATTGAAAGAAAGAAAGATTGAATGATTGAATGATTGAAAGAAAGACTGACAGAAAGAATGACGGACAGAAAGATTGAAAGAAAGAATGAAAGAAAGATTGAAAAAAAGATTGAAAGACTGAAAGAAAGAATGAAAGAAACATTGAAAGATTAAACTATTGAAAGAAAGATTGCAAGAAAAATGGAAAGAATGAAAGATTGAAATAATGATTGAAAGTTTGAAAGAAAGTTTGAAAGAGAGATTTAAACAAAGAAAGATTGAAAGTAAGAAAGATAGAAAGAATGAATGAAAGAAATATTGAAAGATTGAAAGAAACAATGACAGAAAGATTGAAAGATTGAAATATTGAAAGAAAGATTGAATGTTTGAAAAAAGATTGAAAGTATTAAAGATCGAAAGAAATATTTAAAGAAAGATTGAAAGATTGAAAGAAAGAATGAAAGATTAAACAATTGAAAGAAAGATTGAAAGAAAGATTGAAAAAAGAAATATTGAAAGAAAGAATGAAAGAAAGATTGAAAGAAAGTTGGAAAGAAAGATTGAAAGAAAGAAAGATTGAAAGAAATAATGAAAGAAAGATTGAACGATTGGAAGAAATATTGAAAGATAGAAAAATTGAAAGTAAGAAAGATTGAAAGAAAGAATGAAAGAAAGATTGAAAGATTGAAAGAAAGATTGAAAGAAAGATTGAAAGAAAGATTGAAAGAAAGATTGAATGTTTGAAAGAAAGATTGAAAGAAAGATTTAAAGAAAGAAAGATTGAAAGAAATATTAAAAGAAATATTGAAAGATTGAAAGAAAGATTGAAAGATTGAAAGATTGAAATAATGATTGAAAGTTTGAAAGAAAGATTTAAAGAAAGAAAGATTGAAAGTAAGAAAGATTGAAAGAAATATTGAAAGAAGGATTGAAAGATTGAAAGAAAGATTGAAAGAAAGATTGAAAGAAAGATTGAAAGAAAGATTGAAAAAAAGATTGAAAGATTGAAAGTTTGAAATAAAGATTGAAAGTTTGAAAGAAAGACTGAAAGAAAGATTTAAAGAAAGAAAGATTGAAAGAAATATTGAAAGAAAGATTGAAAGATTGAAAGAAAGATTGAAAGAAAGAATGAAAGAAAGATTGAACGATTGAAATATTGAAATAAAGAATGAAAGTTTGAAAGAAAGATTGAAAGAAAGTTTTAAAGAAAGAAAGATTGAAAGTAAAAAAGATTGAAAGAAATATTGAAAGAAAGATTGAAAGATTGAAAAAAAGAATAAAAGAAAGATCGAAAGAATGAAAGAAAGATTGAAATAAATAATGAAAGAAAGATTGAAAGAAGGAATGAAAGAATGAAAGAAAGATTGAAAGATTGAAAGAAATATTGAAAGAAAGAACGATTGAAAGATTGAAAGAAAGAATGAAAGATTGAAAGAAAGATTGAAAGAAAGATTGAAAGAAATAACAAAAGAAAGATTGAAAGAAAGAATGAAAGAAAGATTGAACGATTGGAAGAAATATTGAAAGAAAGATAGATTGAAAGTAAGATAGATTGAAAGAAAGAATGAAAGAAAGATTGAAAGATTTAAAGAAAGAATGAAAGAAAGATTGAAATATTGAAAGAAAGAATGAAAGATAGATTGAAAGATTGAAAGAAAGATTGAAAGAAAGATTTAAAGAAAGATTGAAAGACTGAAAGAAACAAAGATTGAATTAAAGAATGAAAGAAAGATTGAAAGAAAGATTGAAAGAAAGAAAGATTGAATGATTGAATGATTGAAAGAAAGACTGACAGAAAGAATGACGGACAGAAAGATTGAAAGAAAGAATGAAAGAAAGATTGAAAAAAAGATTGAAAGACTGAAAGAAAGAATGAAAGAAACATTGAAAGATTAAACTATTGAAAGAAAGATTGCAAGAAAAATGGAAAGAATGAAAGATTGAAATAATGATTGAAAGTTTGAAAGAAAGTTTGAAAGAGAGATTTAAACAAAGAAAGATTGAAAGTAAGAAAGATAGAAAGAATGAATGAAAGAAATATTGAAAGATTGAAAGAAACAATGACAGAAAGATTGAAAGATTGAAATATTGAAAGAAAGATTGAATGTTTGAAAAAAGATTGAAAGTATTAAAGATCGAAAGAAATATTTAAAGAAAGATTGAAAGATTGAAAGAAAGAATGAAAGATTAAACAATTGAAAGAAAGATTGGAAGAAAGATTGAAAAAAGAAATATTGAAAGAAAGAATGAAAGAAAGATTGAAAGAAAGTTGGAAAGAAAGATTGAAAGAAAGAAAGATTGAAAGAAATAATGAAAGAAAGATTGAACGATTGGAAGAAATATTGAAAGATAGAAAAATTGAAAGTAAGAAAGATTGAAAGAAAGAATGAAAGAAAGATTGAAAAATTGAAAGAAAGATTGAAAGAAAGATTGAAAGAAAGATTGAAAGAAAGATTGAATGTTTGAAAGAAAGATTGAAAGAAAGATTTAAAGAAAGAAAGATTGAAAGAAATATTAAAAGAAATATTGAAAGATTGAAAGAAAGATTGAAAGATTGAAAGATTGAAATAATGATTGAAAGTTTGAAAGAAAGATTTAAAGAAAGAAAGATTGAAAGTAAGAAAGATTGAAAGAAATATTGAAAGAAGGATTGAAAGATTGAAAGAAAGATTGAAAGAAAGATTGAAAGAAAGATTGAAAGAAAGATTGAAAAAAAGATTGAAAGATTGAAAGTTTGAAATAAAGATTGAAAGTTTGAAAGAAAGACTGAAAGAAAGATTTAAAGAAAGAAAGATTGAAAGAAATATTGAAAGAAAGATTGAAAGATTGAAAGAAAGATTGAAAGAAAGAATGAAAGAAAGATTGAACGATTGAAATATTGAAATAAAGAATGAAAGTTTGAAAGAAAGATTGAAAGAAAGTTTTAAAGAAAGAAAGATTGAAAGTAAAAAAGATTGAAAGAAATATTGAAAGAAAGATTGAAAGATTGAAAAAAAGAATAAAAGAAAGATCGAAAGAATGAAAGAAAGATTGAAATAAATAATGAAAGAAAGATTGAAAGAAGGAATGAAAGAATGAAAGAAAGATTGAAAGATTGAAAGAAATATTGAAAGAAAGAACGATTGAAAGATTGAAAGAAAGAATGAAAGATTGAAAGAAAGATTCAAAGATTGAAAGAAAGATTGAAAAAATGAAAGATTGAAAGAAAGAATAAAAGAAAGATTGAAAGAACGATTGAAAGATTGAAAGAAAGAATGAAAGAAAGATTAAAGGAAGGAATGAAAGAATGAAAGAAAGATTGAAAGATTGAAAGAAATATTGAAAGGAAGAAAGATTGAAAGTAAGAAAGATTGAAAGATTAAAAAAAAGAATAAAAGAAAGATTGAAAGATTGAAAAAAAGATTGAACGAAATAATGAAAGAAAGATTGAAAGAAATAATGAAAGAAGGAATGAAAGAATGAAAGAAAGATTGAAAGAAATATTGAAAGTAAGAAAGATTGAAAAAAAGAATGAATAAAAGATTGAAAGAAAGATTGAAAAAAAGAAAGATTTAAAGAAATATTGAAAGAAAAATTTAAACAAAAATTGAAAGACTGAAAGAAAGATTGAAAGAAAGAATGAAAGAATGAAAGAATGAAAGAAAGATTGAAAGAAAGATTGAAAGTCATATAAATTGAAAGAAAGAATGAAAGAAAGATTGAAAGATTAAATGATTGAAAGAAAGATTGAAAGAAATAATGAAAGAAAGATTGAAAGAAATAATGGAAGAAGGAATGAAAGAATGAAAGAAAGATTGAAAGAAATACTGAAAGTAAGAAAGATTGAAAAAAAGAATGAAAGAAAGATTGAAAGAAAGATGGAAAAAAAGAAAGATTGAAAGAAATATTGAAAGAAAAATTTAAAGAAAGATTGAAAGATTGAAAGATTGAAAGAAAGATTGAAAAAAAGAATAAAAGAAAGATTGAAAGATTGAAAGAAAGATTGAAATAAATAATGAGACTGAAAGAAAGAATGAAAGAAACATTGAAAGATTAAACAATTGAAAGAAAGATTGCAAGAAAAATGGAAAGAATGAAAGATTGAAATAATGATCGAAAGTTTGAAAGACAGATTGAAAGAAAGATTTAAAGAAAGAAAGATTGAAAGAAATATTGAAAGAAAGATTGAAAGAAATAACAAAAGAAAGATTGAAAGAAAGAATGAAAGAAAGATTGAACGATTGGAAGAAATATTGAAAGAAAGATAGATTGAAAGTAAGATAGATTGAAAGAAAGAATGAAAGAAAGATTGAAAGATTTAAAGAAAGAATGAAAGAAAGATTGAAATATTGAAAGAAAGAATGAAAGATAGATTGAAAGATTGAAAGAAAGATTGAAAGAAAGATTTAAAGAAAGATTGAAAGACTGAAAGAAACAAAGATTGAATTAAAGAATGAAAGAAAGATTGAAAGAAAGATTGAAAGAAAGAAAGATTGAATGATTGAATGATTGAAAGAAAGACTGACAGAAAGAATGACGGACAGAAAGATTGAAAGAAAGAATGAAAGAAAGATTGAAAAAAAGATTGAAAGACTGAAAGAAAGAATGAAAGAAACATTGAAAGATTAAACTATTGAAAGAAAGATTGCAAGAAAAATGGAAAGAATGAAAGATTGAAATAATGATTGAAAGTTTGAAAGAAAGTTTGAAAGAGAGATTTAAACAAAGAAAGATTGAAAGTAAGAAGGATAGAAAGAATGAATGAAAGAAATATTGAAAGATTGAAAGAAACAATGACAGAAAGATTGAAAGATTGAAATATTGAAAGAAAGATTGAATGTTTGAAAAAAGATTGAAAGTATTAAAGATCGAAAGAAATATTTAAAGAAAGATTGAAAGATTGAAAGAAAGAATGAAAGATTAAACAATTGAAAGAAAGATTGGAAGAAAGATTGAAAAAAGAAATATTGAAAGAAAGAATGAAAGAAAGATTGAAAGAAAGTTGGAAAGAAAGATTGAAAGAAAGAAAGATTGAAAGAAATAATGAAAGAAAGATTGAACGATTGGAAGAAATATTGAAAGATAGAAAAATTGAAAGTAAGAAAGATTGAAAGAAAGAATGAAAGAAAGATTGAAAGATTGAAAGAAAGATTGAAAGAAAGATTGAAAGAAAGATTGAAAGAAAGATTGAATGTTTGAAAGAAAGATTGAAAGAAAGATTTAAAGAAAGAAAGATTGAAAGAAATATTAAAAGAAATATTGAAAGATTGAAAGAAAGATTGAAAGATTGAAAAATTGAAATAATGATTGAAAGTTTGAAAGAAAGATTTAAAGAAAGAAAGATTGAAAATAAGAAAGATTGAAAGAAATATTGAAAGAAAGATTGAAAGATTGAAAGAAAGATTGAAAGAAAGATTGAAAGAAAGATTGAAAGAAAGATTGAAAAAAAGAAAGACTGAAAGAAAGATTGAAAGACTGAAGGAAAGAATGAAAGAAAGATTGAAAGAAAGATTGAAAGAAAGATTGAAAGAAAGAAAGATTGAAAGAAAGATTGAAAGATTGAAAGATTGAAAGAAAGAATGAAAAATTGAAAGAAAGAATGAAAGAACGATTGAAAGAAAGAATGAAAGAATGAAAGAAAGATTGAAAGATTGAAAGAAATATTGAAAGAAAGAGAGAATGAAAGTTAGAAAGATTGAAAGAAAGATTGAAAGTAATAAAGATTGAAAGAAAGAATGAAAGAAAAATTGAAAGATTGATAGATTGAAAGAAAGATTGAAAGAAAGATATAAAGAAAGATTGAAAGACTGAAAGAAAGAATGAATAAAAGAATTAAAGAAAGATTGAAAGATTGAAAGATTGAAAGAAAGATTGAAAGAAAGAAAAATTTATAGAAAGATTGAAAGAAAGATTGAAAAAAGAAAGAAAGATTGAAAGAAATATTGAAAGATTGAAAGAAAGAATGAAAGAAAGATTGAAAAAAGATTGAAAAAAAGAAAAATTGAAAGAAAGATTGAAAGAAATAATGGAAGAAGGAATGAAAGAATGAAAGAATGATTGAAAGAAATACTGAAAGTAAGAAAGATTGAAAAAAAGAATGAAAGAAAGATTGAAAGAAAGATGGAAAAAAAGAAAGATTGAAAGAAATATTGAAAGAAAAGTTGAAAGAAAGATTGAAAGATTGAAAGATTGAAAGAAAGATTGAAAAAAAGAATAAAAGAAAGATTGAAAGATTGAAAGAAAGATTGAAATAAATAATGAAAGAAAGATTAAAGGAAGGAATGAAAGAATGAAAGAAAGATTGAAAGATTGAAAGAAATATTGAAAGAAAGAAAGATTGAAAGTAAGAAAGATTGAAAAAAAGATTGAAAGAAATAATGAAAGAAAGATTGAAAGAAATAATGAAAGAAGGAATGAAAGAATGAAAGAAAGATTGAAAGAAATATTGAAAGTAAGAAAGATTGAAAAAAGAATGAAAGAAAGATTGAAAGAAAGATTGAAAGAAGGAATGAAAGAATGAAAGAAAGATTGAAAGATTGAAAGAAATATTGAAAGAAAGAACGATTGAAAGATTGAAAGAAAGAATGAAAGATTGAAAGAAAGATTGAAAGATTGAAAGAAAGATTGAAAAAATGAAAGATTGAAAGAAAGAATAAAAGAAAGATTGAAAGAACGATTGAAGGATTGAAAGAAAGAATGAAAGAAAGATTAAAGGAAGGAATGAATGAATGAAAGAAAGATTGAAAGATTGAAAGATTGAAAGAAATATTGAAAGGAAGAAAGATTGAAAGTAAGAAAGATTGAAAGATTAAAAAAAAGAATAAAAGAAAGATTGAAAGATTGAAAAAAAGATTGAACGAAATAATGAAAGAAAGATTGAAAGAAATAATGAAAGAAGGAATGAAAGAATGAAAGAAAGATTGAAAGAAATATTGAAAGTAAGAAAGATTGAAAAAAAGAATGAATAAAAGATTGAAAGAAAGATTGAAAAAAAGAAAGATTTAAAGAAATATTGAAAGAAAAATTTAAACAAAGATTGAAAGACTGAAAGAAAGATTGAAAGAAAGAATGAAAGAATGAAAGAATGAAAGAAAGATTGAAAGAAAGATTGAAAGAAAGAAAGATTGAAAGTCATATAAATTGAAAGAAAGAATGAAAGAAAGATTGAAAGATTAAATGATTGAAAGAAAGATTGAAAGAAATAATGAATGAAAGATTGAAAGAAATAATGGAAGAAGGAATGAAAGAATGAAAGAAAGATTGAAAGAAATATTGAAAGTAAGAAAGATTGAAAAAAAGAATGAAAGAAAGATTGAAAGAAAGATGGAAAAAAAGAAAGATTGAAAGAAATATTGAAAGAAAAATTTAAAGAAAGATTGAAAGATTGAAAGATTGAAAGAAAGATTGAAAAAAAGAATAAAAGAAAGATTGAAAGATTTAAAGAAAGATTGAAATAAATAATGAAAGAAAGATTAAAGGAATGAATGAAAGAATGAAAGAAAGATTGAAAGATTGAAAGAAATATTGAAAGAAAGAAAGATTGAAAGTAAGAAAGATTGAAAGATTGAAAAAACGATTGAAAGAAATAATGAAAGAAAGATTGAAAGAAATAATGAAAGAAGGAATGAAAGAATGAAAGAAAGATTGAAAGAAATATTGAAAGTAAGAAAGATTGAAAAAAAGAATGAAAGAAAGATTGAAAGAAAGATTGAAAAAAAGAAAGATTTGAAGAAATATTGAAAGAAAATTTAAACAAAGATTGAAAGACTGAAAGAAAGATTGAAAGAAAGAATGAAAGAATGAAAGAATGAAAGAAAGATTGAAAGAAAGATTGAAAGAAAGAAAGATTGAAAGTCATATAAATTGAAAGAAAGAATGAAAGAAAGATTGAAAGAAAGAATGAAATAAAGATTGAAAGAAAGAATGAAAGAATGAAAAAAAGATTTAAAGATTGAAAGAAACATTGAAAGAAAGAAAGATTGAAAGTAATAAAAATTGAAAGAAAGACTGAAAGAAAGATTGAAAGTAAGAAAGATTGAAAGAAAGATTGAAAGAAAGATTGATAGAAAGATTGAAAGATTGAAAGATTGAAAGAAAGATTGAAAAAAAGAATAAAAGAAAGATTGAAAGATTGAAAGAAAGATTGAAATAAATAATGAAAGAAAGATTAAAGGAAGGAATGAAAGAATGAAAAGAAAGATTGAAAGATTGAAAGAAATATTGAAAGAAAGAAAGATTGAAAGTAAGAAAGATTGAAAGATTGAAAAAAAGAATAAAAGAAAGATTGAAAGATTGAAAAAAAGATTGAACGAAATAATGAAAGAAAGATTGAAAGAAATAATGAAAGAAGGAATGAAAGAATGAAAGAAAGATTGAAAGAAATATTGAAAGTAAGAAAGATTGAAAAAAAGAATGAATAAAAGATTGAAAGAAAGATTGAAAAAAAGAAAGATTTAAAGAAATATTGAAAGAAAAATTTAAACAAAGATTGAAAGACTGAAAGAAAGATTGAAAGAAAGAATGAAAGAATGAAAGAATGAAAGAATGAAAGAAAGATTGAAAGAAAGATTGAAAGAAAGAAAGATTGAAAGTCATATAAATTGAAAGAAAGAATGAAAGAAAGATTGAAAGATTAAATGATTGAAAGAAAGATTGAAAGAAATAATGAAAGAAAGATTGAAAGAAATAATGGAAGAAGGAATGAAAGAATGAAAGAAAGATTGAAAGAAATACTGAAAGTAAGAAAGATTGAAAAAAAGAATGAAAGAAAGATTGAAAGAAAGATGGAAAAAAAGAAAGATTGAAAGAGATATTGAAAGAAAAATTTTAAGAAAGATTGAAAGATTGAAAGATTGAAAGAAAGATTGAAAAAAAGAATAAAAGAAAGATTGAAAGATTGAAAGAAAGATTGAAATAAATAATGAAAGAAAGATTAAAGGAAGGAATGAAAGAATGAAAGAAAGATTGAAAGATTGAAAGAAATATTGAAAGAAAGAAAGATTGAAAGTAAGAAAGATTGAAAGATTGAAAAAAAGATTGAAAGAAATAATGAAAGAAAGATTGAAAGAAATAATGGAAGAAGGAATGAAAGAATGAAAGAAAGATTGAAAGAAATACTGAAAGTAAGAAAGATTGAAAAAAAGAATGAAAGAAAGATTGAAAGAAAGATGGAAAAAAGAAAGATTGAAAGAAATATTGAAAGAAAAATTTAAAGAAAGATTGAAAGATTGAAAGATTGAAAGAAAGATTGAAAAAAAGAATAAAAGAAAGATTTAAAGATTTAAAGAAAGATTGAAATAAATAATGAAAGAAAGATTAAAGGAAGGAATGAAAGAATGAAAGAAAGATTGAAAGATTGAAAGAAATATTGAAAGAAAGAAAGATTGAAAGTAAGAAAGATTGAAAGATTGAAAAAACGATTGAAAGAAATAATGAAAGAAAGATTGAAAGAAATAATGAAAGAAGGAATGAAAGAATGAAAGAAAGATTGAAAGAAATATTGAGAGTAAGAAAGATTGAAAAAAAGAATGAAAGAAAGATTGAAAGAAAGATTGAAAAAAAGAAAGATTTGAAGAAATATTGAAAGAAAAATTTAAACAAAGATTGAAAGACTGAAAGAAAGATTGAAAGAAAGAATGAAAGAATGAAAGAAAGATTGAAAGAAAGATTGAAAGAAAGAAAGATTGAAAGTCATATAAATTGAAAGAAAGAATGAAAGAAAGATTGAAAGAAAGAATGAAAGAAAGATTGAAAGAAAAAATGAAAGAATGAAAAAAAGATTTAAAGATTGAAAGAAACATTGAAAGAAAGAAAGATTGAAAGTAATAAAAATTGAAAGAAAGACTGAAAGAAAGATTGAAAGTAAGAAAGATTGAAAGAAAGATTGAAAGAAAGATTGATAGAAAGATTGAAAGATTGAAAGATTGAAAGAAAGATTGAAAAAAAGAATAAAAGAAAGATTGAAAGATTGAAAGAAAGATTGAAATAAATAATGAAAGAAAGATAAAAGGAAGGAATGAAAGAATGAAAAGAAAGATTGAAAGATTGAAAGAAATATTGAAAGAAAGAAAGATTGAAAGTAAGAAAGATTGAAAGATTGAAAAAAAGAATAAAAGAAAGATTGAAAGATTGAAAAAAAGATTGAACGAAATAATGAAAGAAAGATTGAAAGAAATAATGAAAGAAGGAATGAAAGAATGAAAGAAAGATTGAAAGAAATATTGAAAGTAAGAAAGATTGAAAAAAAGAATGAATAAAAGATTGAAAGAAAGATTGAAAAAAAGAAAGATTTAAAGAAATATTGAAAGAAAAATTTAAACAAAGATTGAAAGACTGAAAGAAAGATTGAAAGAAAGAATGAAAGAATGAAAGAATGAAAGAATGAAAGAAAGATTGAAAGAAAGATTGAAAGAAAGAAAGATTGAAAGTTATATAAATTGAAAGAAAGAATGAAAGAAAGATTGAAAGATTAAATGATTGAAAGAAAGATTGAAAGAAATAATGAAAGAAAGATTGAAAGAAATAATGGAAGAAGGAATGAAAGAATGAAAGAAAGATTGAAAGAAATACTGAAAGTAAGAAAGATTGAAAAAAAGAATGAAAGAAAGATTGAAAGAAAGATGGAAAAAAAGAAAGATTGAAAGAAATATTGAAAGAAAAATTTAAAGAAAGATTGAAAGATTGAAAGATTGAAAGAAAGATTGAAAAAAAGAATAAAAGAAAGATTGAAAGATTTAAAGAAAGATTGAAATAAATAATGAAAGAAAGATTAAAGGAAGGAATGAAAGAATGAAAGAAAGATTGAAAGATTGAAAGAAATATTGAAAGAAAGAAAGATTGAAAGTAAGAAAGATTGAAAGATTGAAAAAACGATTGAAAGAAAGATTGAAAGAAATAATGAAAGAAGGAATGAAAGAATGAAAGAAAGATTGAAAGATTGAAAGAAATATTGAAAGAAAGAAAGATTGAAAGTAAGAAAGATTGAAAGATTGAAAAAACGATTGAAAGAAATAATGAAAGAAAGATTGAAAGAAATAATGAAAGAAGGAATGAAAGAATGAAAGAAAGATTGAAAGAAATATTGAAAGTAAGAAAGATTGAAAAAAAGAATGAAAGAAAGATTGAAAGAAAGATTGAAAAAAAGAAAGATTTGAAGAAATATTGAAAGAAAAATTTAAACAAAGATTGAAAGACTGAAAGAAAGATTGAAAGAAAGAATGACAGAATGAAAGAATGAAAGAAAGATTGAAAGAAAGATTGAAAGAAAGAAAGATTGAAAGTCATATAAATTGAAAGAAAGAATGAAAGAAAGATTGAAAGAAAGAATGAAAGAAAGATTGAAAGAAAAAATGAAAGAATGAAAAAAAGATTTAAAGATTGAAAGAAACATTGAAAGAAAGAAAGATTGAAAGTAATAAAAATTGAAAGAAAGACTGAAAGAAAGATTGAAAGTAAGAAAGATTGAAAGAAAGATTGAAAGAAAGATTGATAGAAAGATTGAAAGATTGAAAGATTGAAAGAAAGATTGAAAAAAAGAATAAAAGAAAGATTGAAAGATTGAAAGAAAGATTGAAATAAATAATGAAAGAAAGATTAAAGGAAGGAATGAAAGAATGAAAAGAAAGATTGAAAGATTGAAAGAAATATTGAAAGAAAGAAAGATTGAAAGTAAGAAAGATTGAAAGATTGAAAAAAATAATAAAAGAAAGATTGAAAGATTGAAAAAAAGATTGAACGAAATAATGAAAGAAAGATTGAAAGAAATAATGAAAGAAGGAATGAAAGAATGAAAGAAAGATTGAAAGAAATATTGAAAGTAAGAAAGATTGAAAAAAAGAATGAATAAAAGATTGAAAGAAAGATTGAAAAAAAGAAAGATTTAAAGAAATATTGAAAGAAAAATTTAAACAAAGATTGAAAGACTGAAAGAAAGATTGAAAGAAAGAATGAAAGAATGAAAGAATGAAAGAATGAAAGAAAGATTGAAAGAAAGATTGAAAGAAAGAAAGATTGAAAGTCATATAAATTGAAAGAAAGAATGAAAGAAAGATTGAAAGATTAAATGATTGAAAGAAAGATTGAAAGAAATAATGAAAGAAAGATTGAAAGAAATAATGGAAGAAGGAATGAAAGAATGAAAGAAAGATTGAAAGAAATACTGAAAGTAAGAAAGATTGAAAAAAAGAATGAAAGAAAGATTGAAAGAAAGATGGAAAAAAAGAAAGATTGAAAGAAATATTGAAAGAAAGATTGATAGAAAGATTGAAAGATTGAAAGATTGAAAGAAAGATTGAAAAAAAGAATAAAAGAAAGATTGAAAGATTGAAAGAAAGATTGAAATAAATAATGAAAGAAAGATTAAAGGAAGGAATGAAAGAATGAAAGAAAGATTGAAAGATTGAAAGAAATATTGAAAGAAAGAAAGATTGAAAGTAATAAAAATTGAAAGAAAGACTGAAAGAAAGATTGAAAGTAAGAAAGATTGAAAGAAAGATTGATTGAAAGATTGAAAGATTGAAAGATTGAAAGAAAGATTGAAAAAAACAATAAAAGAAAGATTGAAAGATTGAAAGAAAGATTGAAATAAATAATGAAAGAAAGATTAAAGGAAGGAATGAAAGAATGAAAGAAAGATTGAAAGATTGAAAGAAATATTGAAAGAAAGACAGATTGAAAGTAAGAAAGATTGAAAGATTAAAAAAGAGAATAAAAGAAAGATTGAAATATTGAAAAAAAGATTGAACGAAATAATGAAAGAAAGATTGAAAGAAATAATGAAAGAAGGAATGAAAGAATGAAAGAAAGATTGAAAGAAATATTGAAAGTAAGAAAGATTGAAAAAAAGAATGAAAGAAAGATTGAAAGAAAGATTGAAAAAAAGAAAGATTTAAAGAAATATTGAAAGAAAAATCTAAACAAAGATTGAAAGACTGAAAGAAAGATTGAAAGAAAGAATGAAAGAATGAAAGAATGAAAGAAAGATTGAAAGAAAGAAAGATTGAAAGAAAGAATGACAGACAGATTGAAAGAAAGAATGAAAGAAAGATTGAAAGAAAGAATGAAAGAATGAAAAAAAGATTTAAAGATTGAAAGAAGTATTGAAAGAAAGAAAGATTGAAAGTAATAAAAATTGAAAGAAAGACTGAAAGAAAGATTGAAAGTAAGAAAGATTGAAAGAAAGATTGAAAAGAAAGATTGATAGAAAGATTGAAAGATTGAAAGATTGAAAGAAAGATTGAAAAAAACAATAAAAGAAAGATTGAAAGATTGAAAGAAAGATTGAAATAAATAATGAAAGAAAGATTAAAGGAAGGAATGAAAGAATGAAAGAAAGATTGAAAGATTGAAAGAAATATTAAAAGAAAGAAAGATTGAAAGTAAGAAAGATTGAAAGATTGAAAAAAAGAATAAAAGAAAGATTGAAAGATTGAAAAAAAGATTGAAAGAAATAATGAAAGAAAGATTGAAAGAAATAATGAAAGAAGGAATGAAAGAATGAAAGAAAGATTGAAAGAAATATTGAAAGTAAGAAAGATTGAAAAAAAGAATGAAAGAAAGATTGAAAGAAAGATTGAAACAAAGATTGAAAGACTGAAAGAAAGATTGAAAGAAAGAATGAAAGAATGAAAGAATGAAAGAAAGTTTGAAAGAAAGATTGAAAGAAAGAAAGATTGAAAGTCATATAAAGTGAAAGAAAGAATGAAAGAAAGATTGAACGATTGAAAGAAAGATTGAAAGAAAGAAAGATTGAAAGAAAGAATGAAAGACGGATTGAAAGAAAGAATGAAAGAAAGATTGAAAGAAAGAATGAAAGAATGAAAAAAAGATTTAAAGATTGAAAGAAATATTGAAAGAAAGAAAGATTGAAAGTAATAAAAATTTAAAGAAAGAATGAAAGAAAGATTGAAAGTAAGAAAGATTGAAAGAAAGATTGAAAGAAAGATTGATAGAAAGATTGAAAGATTGAAAGATTGAAAGAAAGATTGAAAAAAAGAATAAAAGAAAGATTGAAAGATTGAAAAAAAGATTGAAAGAAATAATGAAAGAAAGATTGAAAGAAATAATGAAAGAAGGAATGAAAGAATGAAAGAAAGATTGAAAGAAATATTGAAAGTAAGAAAGATTGAAAAAAAGAATGAAAGAAAGATTTAAACAAAGATTGAAAGACTGAAAGAAAGATTGAAAGAAAGAATGAAAGAATGAAAGAATGAAAGAAAGATTGAAAGAAAGATTGAAAGAAAGAAAGATTGAAAGTCATATAAATTGAAAGAAAGAATGAAAGAAAGATTGAACGATTGAAAGAAAGATTGAAAGAAAGAAAGATTGAAAGAAAGAATGAAAGACAGATTGAAAGAAAGAATGAAAGAAAGATTGAAAGAAAGAATGAAAGAATTAAAAAAAGATTTGAAGATTGAAAGAAATATTGAAAGAAAGAAAGATTGAAAGTAATAAAAATTTAAAGAAAGAATGAAAGAAAGATTGAAAGTAAGAAAGATTGAAAGAAAGATTGAAAGAAAGATTGATAGAAAGATTGAAAGATTGAAAGATTGAAAGAAGGATTGAAAAAAAGAATAAAAGAAAGATTGAAAGAATGAAAGAAAGATTGAAATAAATAATGAAAGAAAGATTGAAAGAAGGAATGAAAGAATGAAAGAAAGATTGAAAGATTGAAAGAAATATTGAAAGAAAGAACGATTGAAAGATTGAAAGAAAGAATGAAAGATTGAAAGAAAGATTGAAAGATTGAAAGAAATATTGAAAGAAAGAACGATTGAAAGATTGAAAGAAAGAATGAAAGATTGAAAGAAAGATTGAAAGATTGAAAGAAAGATTGAAAAAATGAAAGATTGAAAGAAAGAATAAAAGAAAGATTGAAAGAACGATTGAAAGATTGAAAGAAAGAATGAAAGAAAGATTAAAGGAAGGAATGAAAGAATGAAAGAAAGATTGAAAGATTGAAAGAAATATTGAAAGGAAGAAAGATTGAAAGTAAGAAAGATTGAAAGATTAAAAAAAAGAATAAAAGAAAGATTGAAAGATTGAAAAAAAGATTTAACGAAATAATGAAAGAAAGATTGAAAGAAATAATGAAAGAAGGAATGTAAGAATGAAAGAAAGATTGAAAGAAATATTGAAAGTAAGAAAGATTGAAAAAAAGAATGAATAAAAGATTGAAAGAAAGATTGAAAAAAAGAAAGATTTAAAGAAATATTGAAAGAAAAATTTAAACAAAGATTGAAAGACTGAAAGAAAGATTGAAAGAAAGAATGAAAGAATGAAAGAATGAAAGAATGAAAGAAAGATTGAAAGAAAGATTGAAAGAAAGAAAGATGGAAAGTCATATAAATTGAAAGAAAGAATGAAAGAAAGATTGAAAGATTAAATGATTGAAAGAAAGATTGAAAGAAATAATGAAAGAAAGATTGAAAGAAATAATGGAAGAAGGAATGAAAGAATGAAAGAAAGATTGAAAGAAATACTGAAAGTAAGAACTATTGAAAAAAAGAATGAAAGAAAGATTGAAAGAAAGATGGAAAAAAAGAAATATTGAAAGAAATATTGAAAGAAAAATTTAAAGAAAGATTGAAAGATTGAAAGATTGAAAGAAAGATTGAAATAAATAATGAAAGAAAGATTAAAGGAAGGAATGAAAGAATGAAAGAAAGATTGAAAGATTGAAAGAAATATTGAAAGAAAGAAAGATTGAAAGTAAGAAAGATTGAAAGATTGAAAAAAAGATTGAAAGAAATAATGAAAGAAAGATTGAAAGAAATAATGAAAGAAGGAATGAAAGAATGAAAGAAAGATTGAAAGAAATATTGAAAGTAAGAAAGATTGTAAAAAGAATGAAAGAAAGATTGAAAGAAAGATTGAAAGAAGGAATGAAAAAATGAAAGAAAGATTGAAAGATTGAAAGAAATATTGAAAGAAAGAACGATTGAAAGATTGAAAGAAAGAATGAAAGATTGAAAGAAAGATTGAAAGATTGAAAGAAAGATTGAAAAAATGAAAGATTGAAAGAAAGAATAAAAGAAAGATTGAAAGAACGATTGAAAGATTGAAAGAAAGAATGAAAGAAAGATTAAAGGAAGGAATGAAAGAATGAAAGAAAGATTGAAAGATTGAAAGAAATATTGAAAGGAAGAAAGATTGAAAGTAAGAAAGATTGAAAGATTAAAAAAAAGAATAAAAGAAAGATTGAAAGATTGAAAAAAAGAATAAAAGAAAGATTGAAAGATTGAAAAAAAGATTGAAAGAAGGAATGAAAGAATGAAAGAAAGATTGAAAGAAATATTGAAAGTAAGAAAGATTGAAAAAAAGAATGAATAAAAGATTGAAAGAAAGATTGAAAAAAAGAAAGATTTAAAGAAATATTGAAAGAAAAATTTAAACAAAGATTGAAAGACTGAACGAAAGATTGAAAGAAAGAATGAAAGAATGAAAGAATGAAAGAAAGATTGAAAGAAAGATTGAAAGAAAGAAAGATTGAAAGTCATATAAATTGAAAGAAAGAATGAAAGAAAGATTGAAAGATTAAATGATTGAAAGAAAGATTGAAAGAAATAATGAAAGAAAGATTGAAAGAAATAATGGAAGAAGGAATGAAAAAATGAAAGAAAGATTGAAAGAAATACTGAAAGTAAGAAAGATTGAAAAAAAGAATGAAAGAAAGATTGAAAGAAAGAAGGAAAAAAAGAAAGATTGAAAGAAATATTGAAAGAAAAATTTAAAGAAAGATTGAAAGATTGAAAGATTGAAAGAAAGATTGAAAAAAAGAATAAAAGAAAGATTGAAAGATTTAAAGAAAGATTGAAATAAATAATGAAAGAAAGATTAAAGGAAGGAATGAAAGAATGAAAGAAAGATTGAAAGATTGAAAGAAATATTGAAAGAAAGAAAGATTGAAAGTAAGAAAGATTGAAAGATTGAAAAAACGATTGAAAGAAATAATGAAAGAAAGATTGAAAGAAATAATGAAAGAAGGAATGAAAGAATGAAAGAAAGATTGAAAGAAATATTGAAAGTAAGAAAGATTGAAAAAAAGAATGAAAGAAAGATTGAAAGAAAGATTGAAAAAAAGAAAGATTTGAAGAAATATTGAAAGAAAAATTTAAACAAAGATTGAAAGACTGAAAGAAAGATTGAAAGAAAGAATGAAAGAATGAAAGAATGAAAGAAAGATTGAAAGAAAGATTGAAAGAAAGAAAGATTGAAAGTCATATAAATTGAAAGATAGAATGAAAGAAAGATTGAAAGAAAGAATGAAAGAAAGATTGAAAAAAAGAATGAAAGAATGAAAAAAAGATTTAAAGATTGAAAGAAATATTGAAAGAAAGAAAGATTGAAAGTAATAAAAATTGAAAGAAAGACTGAAAGAAAGATTGAAAGTAAGAAAGATTGAAAGAAAGATTGAAAGAAAGATTGATAGAAAGATTGAAAGATTGAAAGATTGAAAGAAAGATTGAAAAAAAGAATAAAAGAAAGATTGAAAGATTGAAAGAAAGATTGAAATAAATAATGAAAGAAAGATTAAAGGAAGGAATGAAAGAATGAAAAGAAAGATTGAAAGATTGAAAGAAATATTGAAAGAAAGAAAGATTGAAAGTAAGAAAGATTGAAAGATTGAAAAAAAGAATAAAAGAAAGATTGAAAGATTGAAAAAAAGATTGAAAGAAATAATGAAAGAAAGATTGAAAGAAATAATGAAAGAAAGATTGAAAGAAATAATGAAAGAAGGAATGAAAGAATGAAAGAAAGATTGAAAGAAATATTGAAAGTAAGAAAGATTGAAAAAAAGAATGAAAGAAAGATTGAAAGAAAGATTGAAAAAAAGAAAGATTTAAAGAAATATTGAAAGAAAAATTTAAACAAAGATTGAAAGACTGAAAGAAAGATTGAAAGAAAGAATGAAAGAATGAAAGACTGAAAGAAAGATTGTAAGAAAGATTGAAAGAAAGAAAGATTGAAAGTCATATAAATTGAAAGAAAGAATGAAAGAAAGATTGAACGATTGAAAGAAAGATTGAAAGAAAGAAAGATTGAAAGTCATATAAATTGAAAGAAAGAATGAAAGAAAGATTGAAAGATTAAATGATTGAAAGAAAGATTGAAAGAAATAATGAAAGAAAGATTGAAAGAAATAATGGAAGAAGGAATGAAAAAATGAAAGAAAGATTGAAAGAAATACTGAAAGTAAGAAAGATTGAAAAAAAGAATGAAAGAAAGATTGAAAGAAAGATGGAAAAAAAGAAGGATTGAAAGAAATATTGAAAGAAAAATTTAAACAAAGATTGAAAGATTGAAAGATTGAAAGAAAGATTGAAAAAAAGAATAAAAGAAAGATTGAAAGATTCAAAGAAAGATTGAAATAAATAATGAAAGAAAGATTAAAGGAAGGAATGAAAGAATGAAAGAAAGATTGAAAGATTGAAAGAAATATTGAAAGTAAGAAAGATTGAAAAAAAGAATGAAAGAAAGATTGAAAGAAAGATTGAAAAAAAGAAAGATTTGAAGAAATATTGAAAGAAAAATTTAAACAAAGATTGAAAGACTGAAAGAAAGATTGAAAGAAAGAATGAAAGAATGAAAGAATGAAAGAAAGATTGAAAGAAAGATTGAAAGAAAGAAAGATTGAAAGTCATATAAATTGAAAGAAAGAATGAAAGAAAGATTGAAAGAAAGAATGAAAGAAAGATTGAAAGAAAGAATGAAAGAATGAAAAAAAGATTTAAAGATTGAAAGAAATATTGAAAGAAAGAAAGATTGAAAGTAATAAAAATTGAAAGAAAGACTGAAAGAAAGATTGAAAGTAAGAAAGATTGAAAGAAAGATTGAAAGAAAGATTGATAGAAAGATTGAAAGATTGAAAGATTGAAAGAAAGATTGAAAAAAAGAATAAAAAGAAGATTGAAAGATTGAAAGAAAGATTGAAATAAATAATGAAAGAAAGATTAAAGGAAGGAATGAAAGAATGAAAAGAAAGATTGAAAGATTGAAAGAAATATTGAAAGAAAGAAAGATTGAAAGTAAGAAAGATTGAAAGATTGAAAAAAAGAATAAAAGAAAGATTGAAAGATTGAAAAAAAGATTGAAAGAAATAATGAAAGAAAGATTGAAAGAAATAATGAAAGAAAGATTGAAAGAAATAATGAAAGTAAGAAAGATTGAAAAAAAGAATGAAAGAAAGATTGAAAGAAAGATTGAAAAAAAGAAAGATTTAAAGAAATATTGAAAGAAAAATTTAAACAAAGATTGAAAGACTGAAAGAAAGATTGAAAGAAAGAATGAAAGAATGAAAGACTGAAAGAAACATTGTAAGAAAGATTCAAAGAAAGAAAGATTGAAAGTCATATAAATTGAAAGAAAGAATGAAAGAAAGATTGAACGATTGAAAGAAAGATTGAAAGAAAGAAAGATTGAAAGAAAGAATGAAAGACAGATTGAAAGAAAGAATGAAAGAAAGATTGAAAGAAAGAATGAAAGAATGAAAAAAGATTTAAAGATTGAAAGAAATATTGAAAGAAAGAAAGATTGAAAGTAATAAAAATTTAAAGAAAGAATGAAAGAAAGATTGAAAGTAAGAAAGATTGAAAGAAAGATTGAAAGAAAGATTGATAGAAAGATTGAAAGATTGAAAGATTGAAAGAAAGATTAAAAAAAAGAATAAAAGAAAGATTGAAAGAATGAAAGAATGATTGAAATAAATAATGAAAGAAAGATTGAAAGAAGGAATGAAAGAATGAAAGAAGGATTGAAAGATTGAAAGAAATATTGAAAGAAAGAACGATTGAAAGATTGAAAGAAAGAATGAAAGATTGAAAGAAAGATTGAAAGATTGAAAGAAAGATTGAAAAAATGAAAGATTGAAAGAAAGAATAAAAGAAAGATTGAAAGAACGATTGAAAGATTGAAAGTAAGAATGAAAGATTGAAAGAAACATTGAAAGAAAGATTGAAAGATTGAAAGAAAGAATGAAAGAGCGATTGAAAGATTGAATGAAAGATTGAAAGATCGATTGAAAGATTGAAAGATTGAAAGAAAGATTGAAAGAAAGATTGAAAGTTTGAAAGAAAGATTTAAAGAAAGATTGAAATATTGAAAGAAATATTGAAAGAGAGAAAGATTAAAAGTAAGAAAGATTGAAAGAAAGAATGAAAGAAAGATTGAATGATCGAAAGATTGAAAGAAAGATTGAAAGAAAGAAAGATTGAAAGAAAGAATGAAAGAATGAAAGAAAGAATGAAAGAAAGATTGAAAGAAAGATTGAAAGAAATATTGAAAGAAAGAAAGATTGAAAGTAAGAAAGATTGAAAGAAAGAATGAAAGAAAGATTGAAATATTGAAAGAAAGATTGAAAAAAGAAAGATTGAACGACTGAAAGAAAGAATGAAAGAAAGATTGAAAGATAGATTGAAAGAGAGATTGAACGAAATATTGAAAGACTGAAAGAAAGAATGAAAGAAATATTGAAAGAAAGAAAGATTGAAAGTAATAAAAATTGAAAGAAAGACTGAAAGAAAGATTGAAAGTAAGAAAGATTGAAAGAAAGATTGAAAGAAAGATTGATAGAAAGATTGAAAGATTGAAAGATTGAAAGAAAGATTGAAAAAAAGAATAAAAGAAAGATTGAAAGATTGAAAGAAAGATTGAAATAAATAATGAAAGAAAGATTAAAGGAAGGAATGAAAGAATGAAAAGAAAGATTGAAAGATTGAAAGAAATATTGAAAGAAAGAAAGATTGAAAGTAAGAAAGATTGAAAGATTGAAAAAAAGAATAAAAGAAAGATTGAAAGATTGAAAAAAAGATTGAAAGAAATAATGAAAGAAAGATTGAAAGAAATAATGAAAGAAAGATTGAAAGAAATAATGAAAGAAGGAATGAAAGAATGAAAGAAAGATTGAAAGAAATATTGAAAGTAAGAAAGATTGAAAAAAAGAATGAAAGAAAGATTGAAAGAAAGATTGAAAAAAAGAAAGATTTAAAGAAATATTGAAAGAAAAATTTAAACAAAGATTGAAAGACTGAAAGAAAGATTGAAAGAAAGAATGAAAGAATGAAAGACTGAAAGAAAGATTGTAAGAAAGATTGAAAGAAAGAAAGATTGAAAGTCATATAAATTGAAAGAAAGAATGAAAGAAAGATTGAACGATTGAAAGAAAGATTGAAAGAAAGAAAGATTGAAAGAAAGAATGAAAGACAGATTGAAAGAAAGAATGAAAGAAAGATTGAAAGAAAGAATGAAAGAATGAAAAAAGATTTAAAGATTGAAAGAAATATTGAAAGAAAGAAAGATTGAAAGTAATAAAAATTTAAAGAAAGAATGAAAGAAAGATTGAAAGTAAGAAAGATTGAAAGAAAGATTGAAAGAAAGATTGATAGAAAGATTGAAAGATTGAAAGATTGAAAGAAAGATTGAAATAAATAATGAAAGAAAGATTAAAGGAAGGAATGAAAGAATGAAAGAAAGATTGAAAGATTGAAAGAAATATTAAAAGAAAGAAAGATTGAAAGTAAGAAAGATTGAAAGATTGAAAAAAAGAATAAAAGAAAGATTGAAAGATTGAAAAAAAGATTGAAAGAAATAATGAAAGAAAGATTGAAAGAAATAATGAAAGAAGGAATGAAAGAATGAAAGAAAGATTGAAAGAAATATTGAAAGTAAGAAAGATTGAAAAAAAGAATGAAAGAAAGATTGAAAGAAAGATTGAAACAAAGATTGAAAGACTGAAAGAAAGATTGAAAGAAAGAATGAAAGAATGAAAGAATGAAAGAAAGTTTGAAAGAAAGATTGAAAGAAAGAAAGATTGAAAGTCATATAAAGTGAAAGAAAGAATGAAAGAAAGATTGAACGATTGAAAGAAAGATTGAAAGAAAGAAAGATTGAAAGAAAGAATGAAAGACGGATTGAAAGAAAGAATGAAAGAAAGATTGAAAGAAAGAATGAAAGAATGAAAAAAAGATTTAAAGATTGAAAGAAATATTGAAAGAAAGAAAGATTGAAAGTAATAAAAATTTAAAGAAAGAATGAAAGAAAGATTGAAAGTAAGAAAGATTGAAAGAAAGATTGAAAGAAAGATTGATAGAAAGATTGAAAGATTGAAAGATTGAAAGAAAGATTGAAAAAAAGAATAAAAGAAAGATTGAAAGATTGAAAAAAAGATTGAAAGAAATAATGAAAGAAAGATTGAAAGAAATAATGAAAGAAGGAATGAAAGAATGAAAGAAAGATTGAAAGAAATATTGAAAGTAAGAAAGATTGAAAAAAAGAATGAAAGAAAGATTTAAACAAAGATTGAAAGACTGAAAGAAAGATTGAAAGAAAGAATGAAAGAATGAAAGAATGAAAGAAAGATTGAAAGAAAGATTGAAAGAAAGAAAGATTGAAAGTCATATAAATTGAAAGAAAGAATGAAAGAAAGATTGAACGATTGAAAGAAAGATTGAAAGAAAGAAAGATTGAAAGAAAGAATGAAAGACAGATTGAAAGAAAGAATGAAAGAAAGATTGAAAGAAAGAATGAAAGAATTAAAAAAAGATTTGAAGATTGAAAGAAATATTGAAAGAAAGAAAGATTGAAAGTAATAAAAATTTAAAGAAAGAATGAAAGAAAGATTGAAAGTAAGAAAGATTGAAAGAAAGATTGAAAGAAAGATTGATAGAAAGATTGAAAGATTGAAAGATTGAAAGAAGGATTGAAAAAAAGAATAAAAGAAAGATTGAAAGAATGAAAGAAAGATTGAAATAAATAATGAAAGAAAGATTGAAAGAAGGAATGAAAGAATGAAAGAAAGATTGAAAGATTGAAAGAAATATTGAAAGAAAGAACGATTGAAAGATTGAAAGAAAGAATGAAAGATTGAAAGAAAGATTGAAAGATTGAAAGAAATATTGAAAGAAAGAACGATTGAAAGATTGAAAGAAAGAATGAAAGATTGAAAGAAAGATTGAAAGATTGAAAGAAAGATTGAAAAAATGAAAGATTGAAAGAAAGAATAAAAGAAAGATTGAAAGAACGATTGAAAGATTGAAAGAAAGAATGAAAGAAAGATTAAAGGAAGGAATGAAAGAATGAAAGAAAGATTGAAAGATTGAAAGAAATATTGAAAGGAAGAAAGATTGAAAGTAAGAAAGATTGAAAGATTAAAAAAAAGAATAAAAGAAAGATTGAAAGATTGAAAAAAAGATTTAACGAAATAATGAAAGAAAGATTGAAAGAAATAATGAAAGAAGGAATGTAAGAATGAAAGAAAGATTGAAAGAAATATTGAAAGTAAGAAAGATTGAAAAAAAGAATGAATAAAAGATTGAAAGAAAGATTGAAAAAAAGAAAGATTTAAAGAAATATTGAAAGAAAAATTTAAACAAAGATTGAAAGACTGAAAGAAAGATTGAAAGAAAGAATGAAAGAATGAAAGAATGAAAGAATGAAAGAAAGATTGAAAGAAAGATTGAAAGAAAGAAAGATGGAAAGTCATATAAATTGAAAGAAAGAATGAAAGAAAGATTGAAAGATTAAATGATTGAAAGAAAGATTGAAAGAAATAATGAAAGAAAGATTGAAAGAAATAATGGAAGAAGGAATGAAAGAATGAAAGAAAGATTGAAAGAAATACTGAAAGTAAGAACTATTGAAAAAAAGAATGAAAGAAAGATTGAAAGAAAGATGGAAAAAAAGAAATATTGAAAGAAATATTGAAAGAAAAATTTAAAGAAAGATTGAAAGATTGAAAGATTGAAAGAAAGATTGAAATAAATAATGAAAGAAAGATTAAAGGAAGGAATGAAAGAATGAAAGAAAGATTGAAAGATTGAAAGAAATATTGAAAGAAAGAAAGATTGAAAGTAAGAAAGATTGAAAGATTGAAAAAAAGATTGAAAGAAATAATGAAAGAAAGATTGAAAGAAATAATGAAAGAAGGAATGAAAGAATGAAAGAAAGATTGAAAGAAATATTGAAAGTAAGAAAGATTGTAAAAAGAATGAAAGAAAGATTGAAAGAAAGATTGAAAGAAGGAATGAAAAAATGAAAGAAAGATTGAAAGATTGAAAGAAATATTGAAAGAAAGAACGATTGAAAGATTGAAAGAAAGAATGAAAGATTGAAAGAAAGATTGAAAGATTGAAAGAAAGATTGAAAAAATGAAAGATTGAAAGAAAGAATAAAAGAAAGATTGAAAGAACGATTGAAAGATTGAAAGAAAGAATGAAAGAAAGATTAAAGGAAGGAATGAAAGAATGAAAGAAAGATTGAAAGATTGAAAGAAATATTGAAAGGAAGAAAGATTGAAAGTAAGAAAGATTGAAAGATTAAAAAAAAGAATAAAAGAAAGATTGAAAGATTGAAAAAAAGAATAAAAGAAAGATTGAAAGATTGAAAAAAAGATTGAAAGAAGGAATGAAAGAATGAAAGAAAGATTGAAAGAAATATTGAAAGTAAGAAAGATTGAAAAAAAGAATGAATAAAAGATTGAAAGAAAGATTGAAAAAAAGAAAGATTTAAAGAAATATTGAAAGAAAAATTTAAACAAAGATTGAAAGACTGAACGAAAGATTGAAAGAAAGAATGAAAGAATGAAAGAATGAAAGAATGAAAGAAAGATTGAAAGAAAGATTGAAAGAAAGAAAGATTGAAAGTCATATAAATTGAAAGAAAGAATGAAAGAAAGATTGAAAGATTAAATGATTGAAAGAAAGATTGAAAGAAATAATGAAAGAAAGATTGAAAGAAATAATGGAAGAAGGAATGAAAAAATGAAAGAAAGATTGAAAGAAATACTGAAAGTAAGAAAGATTGAAAAAAAGAATGAAAGAAAGATTGAAAGAAAGAAGGAAAAAAAGAAAGATTGAAAGAAATATTGAAAGAAAAATTTAAAGAAAGATTGAAAGATTGAAAGATTGAAAGAAAGATTGAAAAAAAGAATAAAAGAAAGATTGAAAGATTTAAAGAAAGATTGAAATAAATAATGAAAGAAAGATTAAAGGAAGGAATGAAAGAATGAAAGAAAGATTGAAAGATTGAAAGAAATATTGAAAGAAAGAAAGATTGAAAGTAAGAAAGATTGAAAGATTGAAAAAACGATTGAAAGAAATAATGAAAGAAAGATTGAAAGAAATAATGAAAGAAGGAATGAAAGAATGAAAGAAAGATTGAAAGAAATATTGAAAGTAAGAAAGATTGAAAAAAAGAATGAAAGAAAGATTGAAAGAAAGATTGAAAAAAAGAAAGATTTGAAGAAATATTGAAAGAAAAATTTAAACAAAGATTGAAAGACTGAAAGAAAGATTGAAAGAAAGAATGAAAGAATGAAAGAATGAAAGAAAGATTGAAAGAAAGATTGAAAGAAAGAAAGATTGAAAGTCATATAAATTGAAAGATAGAATGAAAGAAAGATTGAAAGAAAGAATGAAAGAAAGATTGAAAAAAAGAATGAAAGAATGAAAAAAAGATTTAAAGATTGAAAGAAATATTGAAAGAAAGAAAGATTGAAAGTAATAAAAATTGAAAGAAAGACTGAAAGAAAGATTGAAAGTTAGAAAGATTGAAAGAAAGATTGAAAGAAAGATTGATAGAAAGATTGAAAGATTGAAAGATTGAAAGAAAGATTGAAAAAAAGAATAAAAGAAAGATTGAAAGATTGAAAGAAAGATTGAAATAAATAATGAAAGAAAGATTAAAGGAAGGAATGAAAGAATGAAAAGAAAGATTGAAAGATTGAAAGAAATATTGAAAGAAAGAAAGATTGAAAGTAAGAAAGATTGAAAGATTGAAAAAAAGAATAAAAGAAAGATTGAAAGATTGAAAAAAAGATTGAAAGAAATAATGAAAGAAAGATTGAAAGAAATAATGAAAGAAAGATTGAAAGAAATAATGAAAGAAGGAATGAAAGAATGAAAGAAAGATTGAAAGAAATATTGAAAGTAAGAAAGATTGAAAAAAAGAATGAAAGAAAGATTGAAAGAAAGATTGAAAAAAAGAAAGATTTAAAGAAATATTGAAAGAAAAATTTAAACAAAGATTGAAAGACTGAAAGAAAGATTGAAAGAAAGAATGAAAGAATGAAAGACTGAAAGAAAGATTGTAAGAAAGATTGAAAGAAAGAAAGATTGAAAGTCATATAAATTGAAAGAAAGAATGAAAGAAAGATTGAACGATTGAAAGAAAGATTGAAAGAAAGAAAGATTGAAAGTCATATAAATTGAAAGAAAGAATGAAAGAAAGATTGAAAGATTAAATGATTGAAAGAAAGATTGAAAGAAATAATGAAAGAAAGATTGAAAGAAATAATGGAAGAAGGAATGAAAAAATGAAAGAAAGATTGAAAGAAATACTGAAAGTAAGAAAGATTGAAAAAAAGAATGAAAGAAAGATTGAAAGAAAGATGGAAAAAAAGAAAGATTGAAAGAAATATTGAAAGAAAAATTTAAAGAAAGATTGAAAGATTGAAAGATTGAAAGAAAGATTGAAAAAAAGAATAAAAGAAAGATTGAAAGATTCAAAGAAAGATTGAAATAAATAATGAAAGAAAGATTAAAGGAAGGAATGAAAGAATGAAAGAAAGATTGAAAGATTGAAAGAAATATTGAAAGTAAGAAAGATTGAAAAAAAGAATGAAAGAAAGATTGAAAGAAAGATTGAAAAAAAGAAAGATTTGAAGAAATATTGAAAGAAAAATTTAAACAAAGATTGAAAGACTGAAAGAAAGATTGAAAGAAAGAATGAAAGAATGAAAGAATGAAAGAAAGATTGAAAGAAAGATTGAAAGAAAGAAAGATTGAAAGTCATATAAATTGAAAGAAAGAATGAAAGAAAGATTGAAAGAAAGAATGAAAGAAAGATTGAAAGAAAGAATGAAAGAATGAAAAAAAGATTTAAAGATTGAAAGAAATATTGAAAGAAAGAAAGATTGAAAGTAATAAAAATTGAAAGAAAGACTGAAAGAAAGATTGAAAGTAAGAAAGATTGAAAGAAAGATTGAAAGAAAGATTGATAGAAAGATTGAAAGATTGAAAGATTGAAAGAAAGATTGAAAAAAAGAATAAAAGAAAGATTGAAAGATTGAAAGAAAGATTGAAATAAATAATGAAAGAAAGATTAAAGGAAGGAATGAAAGAATGAAAAGAAAGATTGAAAGATTGAAAGAAATATTGAAAGAAAGAAAGATTGAAAGTAAGAAAGATTGAAAGATTGAAAAAAAGAATAAAAGAAAGATTGAAAGATTGAAAAAAAGATTGAAAGAAATAATGAAAGAAAGATTGAAAGAAATAATGAAAGAAAGATTGAAAGAAATAATGAAAGTAAGAAAGATTGAAAAAAAGAATGAAAGAAAGATTGAAAGAAAGATTGAAAAAAAGAAAGATTTAAAGAAATATTGAAAGAAAAATTTAAACAAAGATTGAAAGACTGAAAGAAAGATTGAAAGAAAGAATGAAAGAATGAAAGACTGAAAGAAAGATTGTAAGAAAGATTCAAAGAAAGAAAGATTGAAAGTCATATAAATTGAAAGAAAGAATGAAAGAAAGATTGAACGATTGAAAGAAAGATTGAAAGAAAGAAAGATTGAAAGAAAGAATGAAAGACAGATTGAAAGAAAGAATGAAAGAAAGATTGAAAGAAAGAATGAAAGAATGAAAAAAGATTTAAAGATTGAAAGAAATATTGAAAGAAAGAAAGATTGAAAGTAATAAAAATTTAAAGAAAGAATGAAAGAAAGATTGAAAGTAAGAAAGATTGAAAGAAAGATTGAAAGAAAGATTGATAGAAAGATTGAAAGATTGAAAGATTGAAAGAAAGATTAAAAAAAAGAATAAAAGAAAGATTGAAAGAATGAAAGAATGATTGAAATAAATAATGAAAGAAAGATTGAAAGAAGGAATGAAAGAATGAAAGAAGGATTGAAAGATTGAAAGAAATATTGAAAGAAAGAACGATTGAAAGATTGAAAGAAAGAATGAAAGATTGAAAGAAAGATTGAAAGATTGAAAGAAAGATTGAAAAAATGAAAGATTGAAAGAAAGAATAAAAGAAAGATTGAAAGAACGATTGAAAGATTGAAAGTAAGAATGAAAGATTGAAAGAAACATTGAAAGAAAGATTGAAAGATTGAAAGAAAGAATGAAAGAGCGATTGAAAGATTGAATGAAAGATTGAAAGATCGATTGAAAGATTGAAAGATTGAAAGAAAGATTGAAAGAAAGATTGAAAGTTTGAAAGAAAGATTTAAAGAAAGATTGAAATATTGAAAGAAATATTGAAAGAGAGAAAGATTAAAAGTAAGAAAGATTGAAAGAAAGAATGAAAGAAAGATTGAATGATCGAAAGATTGAAAGAAAGATTGAAAGAAAGAAAGATTGAAAGAAAGAATGAAAGAATGAAAGAAAGAATGAAAGAAAGATTGAAAGAAAGATTGAAAGAAATATTGAAAGAAAGAAAGATTGAAAGTAAGAAAGATTGAAAGAAAGAATGAAAGAAAGATTGAAATATTGAAAGAAAGATTGAAAAAAGAAAGATTGAACGACTGAAAGAAAGAATGAAAGAAAGATTGAAAGATAGATTGAAAGAGAGATTGAACGAAATATTGAAAGACTGAAAGAAAGAATGAAAGAAATATTGAAAGAAAGAAAGATTGAAAGTAATAAAAATTGAAAGAAAGACTGAAAGAAAGATTGAAAGTAAGAAAGATTGAAAGAAAGATTGAAAGAAAGATTGATAGAAAGATTGAAAGATTGAAAGATTGAAAGAAAGATTGAAAAAAAGAATAAAAGAAAGATTGAAAGATTGAAAGAAAGATTGAAATAAATAATGAAAGAAAGATTAAAGGAAGGAATGAAAGAATGAAAAGAAAGATTGAAAGATTGAAAGAAATATTGAAAGAAAGAAAGATTGAAAGTAAGAAAGATTGAAAGATTGAAAAAAAGAATAAAAGAAAGATTGAAAGATTGAAAAAAAGATTGAAAGAAATAATGAAAGAAAGATTGAAAGAAATAATGAAAGAAAGATTGAAAGAAATAATGAAAGAAGGAATGAAAGAATGAAAGAAAGATTGAAAGAAATATTGAAAGTAAGAAAGATTGAAAAAAAGAATGAAAGAAAGATTGAAAGAAAGATTGAAAAAAAGAAAGATTTAAAGAAATATTGAAAGAAAAATTTAAACAAAGATTGAAAGACTGAAAGAAAGATTGAAAGAAAGAATGAAAGAATGAAAGACTGAAAGAAAGATTGTAAGAAAGATTGAAAGAAAGAAAGATTGAAAGTCATATAAATTGAAAGAAAGAATGAAAGAAAGATTGAACGATTGAAAGAAAGATTGAAAGAAAGAAAGATTGAAAGAAAGAATGAAAGACAGATTGAAAGAAAGAATGAAAGAAAGATTGAAAGAAAGAATGAAAGAATGAAAAAAGATTTAAAGATTGAAAGAAATATTGAAAGAAAGAAAGATTGAAAGTAATAAAAATTTAAAGAAAGAATGAAAGAAAGATTGAAAGTAAGAAAGATTGAAAGAAAGATTGAAAGAAAGATTGATAGAAAGATTGAAAGATTGAAAGATTGAAAGAAAGATTAAAAAAAAGAATAAAAGAAAGATTGAAAGAATGAAAGAATGATTGAAATAAATAATGAAAGAAAGATTGAAAGAAGGAATGAAAGAATGAAAGAAAGATTGAAAGATTGAAAGAAATATTGAAAGAAAGAACGATTGAAAGATTGAGAGAAAGAATGAAAGATTGAAAGAAAGATTGAAAGATTGAAAGAAAGATTGAAAAAATGAAAGATTGAAAGAAAGAATAAAAGAAAGATTGAAAGAACGATTGAAAGATTGAAAGTAAGAATGAAAGATTGAAAGAAACATTGAAAGAAAGATTGAAAGATTGAAAGAAAGAATGAAAGAGAGATTGAAAGATTGAATGAAAGATTGAAAGATCGATTGAAAGATTGAAAGATTGAAAGAAAGATTGAAAGAAAGATTGAAAGTTTGAAAGAAAGATTTAAAGAAAGATTGAAATATTGAAAGAAATATTGAAAGAGAGAAAGATTAAAAGTAAGAAAGATTGAAAGAAAGAATGAAAGAAAGATTGAATGATCGAAAGATTGAAAGAAAGATTGAAAGAAAGAAAGATTGAAAGAAAGAATGAAAGAATGAAAGAAAGAATGAAAGAAAGATTGAAAGAAAGATTGAAAGAAATATTGAAAGAAAGAAAGATTGAAAGTAAGAAAGATTGAAAGAAAGAATGAAAGAAAGATTGAAATATTGAAAGAAAGATTGAAAAAAGAAAGATTGAACGACTGAAAGAAAGAATGAAAGAAAGATTGAAAGATAGATTGAAAGAGAGATTGAAAGAAATATTGAAAGACTGAAAGAAAGAATGAAAGAAAGATTGAAAGAAAGATTGAAAGAAAGAAAGAAAAATTGAAAGAAAGATTGAAAGATTGAAAGAAAGATTGAAAGAACGATTGAAATAAAGGAGAACGAAAGAAAGGTTGATCCATTAACATCAGCACAACCCCATTGTGTTTATTGTTCTATGATAAGATTGAAAGAAAGATTGAAAATAAGATTGAAAGAAACAAAGATTGAAAGAAAGATTTAAAAAAAATGAGTACTAGTCACTTTTAAAAAATCATTTGTCCTATGGATTAAATGCCATACACACTTGCATCTCTCCCCTCCCACCCCACACACATTCACATGACCAATCCTCCCAACACCCACACACACATGCGTACATGCACACACACACACACACACACACACACACACACACACTAGCACAGGAATAAATGTACCCGTACATGTTAGGCCCACGGCCTCCCAGCGCCACTAGAGGCCGCCCTTGCCCCATCTGCAGCTCCCTACTCAGACCCAATTGCACACACCTGGGATCAATCACCCGCACTGTATTTAGCCCCAGCTTCCTAGCCATTCCTTGCCAGACCGTCAACTAGCTTTCCCCGAGTTGCATCGCGATTGGCTCCCTTCCTAGTTCCTAGTTCCTAGTTCCTAGTTCCTAGTTCCCAGTTCCCAGTTCCAAGTTCCTAGTTTATGTCTTGTTGTCTCGCCTTCCCTTCACCTGTCTGTCTCCGCTTGTCGACCAGGACTCTCCACCCAGCCTGGTTCCCCGTCTCTCCACCCGGATCCTGGACCCCATCTCCTGGTCATCATCGTCCCTGCCCTGCCCTGCTCCATCCCCTCCCGACCAGGTCCCCCCGGCCAGCTCCACCGTCCCGGTTAATAAACATCCCTTGCCTGCCTCCCGTGTCCCTGTGTCGTGTGTTTGGGTTCCTCCCTGTTCGGGTCGTGACAGTACGGTCTGGCCAGGAAAACATGGACCCAGCCGACACAGAAGGGCTCCGCCGCGCACTCCGGGACAGAGGAGTGTTGCTTGGGCAACATAACCGGGTCCTCCGGGACATCGCGGAACACCTCCGGACCATCTCTGCGGCCGTCAGCAGCCTGCAGGGCCCTCCGGCCCCCGTGGCCTCCCCTGCTCCTCCGACCTGCCCTCCTTCCCCCACCAGGGCTCCCAGCGCCTCTCTCGTTCCCCCTGAGCCCCACGTTCCGGCTCCAGCGCCTTACGACGGCGATTTCGGCACCTGCCGTTCCTTCCTTGTGCAGTGCGCGGTGGTTTTCCAACAGCGGCTGTCGTCGTACGCCTCTGATAGTGCCCACATCGCGTTCCTCATCTCCTGCCTGAGAGGGGCGGCTCTCGGCTGGGGTTCCGCGGTTTGGAGTCAGGGGGGTCCCGTGAGTCTCTCCTACGATCTGTTTACCCGCGAAATGAGGAGAGTCTTCGACCACCCAGTTTGCGGCAAGGAGGCCGCCAGAAGACTCCTCTCCCTCCGCCAGGGTTCCCATAGCGTCGCCTCCCTCGTCGTCGAGTTCCGGACTCTAGCCGCGGAAAGCGGCTGGAATGACGGAGCCCTGCAGGACGTGTTCCAGCGTGCCCTGAACGACGAGTTGCGGGACGAGCTGGCATGGCGGGACGAGCCCACGGACCTGGACCAACTAGTGGAGACCTCAATCCGCCTGGACAACCGGCTACGGGAGCGCCAGCGCGAGAGGGAGGGGGCGAGCCTCCAGTCCGTGCCTCCCGCCTGGGCGGCCACGCCCCAGTCTCCAGCGCCCGCTACTCTTGGGCGCCGCACAAGTCCCCCGACTCTCTCCGATGCCGAGCCAATGCAGCTTGGTCGCTCCCGGATCTACCCAGAGGAGCGAGCACGCCGCCTACAGACCGGTGCCTCTCTGTATTGCGGTCGGCTGGGACACCTCTGAGCCACCTGCCCGGTCCGGCCACGAGAGGGCGACTCCTCGGTAGGGCTACGCTCCGGCCGCTCCAGCACCGACCCTCTCTCCCGTCCGCTGCTCCCAGCTACCCTCTCTTGGGGAAATATAACACTCTCTTCCTCTGCTCTCATAGATTCCGGGGCAGATTCGAGTTTCCTCGACTAGGGACTAGCACGCCAGCTAGGGCTGACACCCGTTCCTCTCCCCGCACCGCTCGAGGTCAAGGAGCTGAATGGGTCGCATCTGACCCGGATTACCCACCAGACAGCTCCCCTCAAGCTGCTACTCTCCGGCAACCACCATGAGTCTTTAAGGTTCTTCCTTATTGATTCCCCACTGAATCCCGTGGTGCTGGGGTACCCCTGGCTCCAGACCGATAACCCTCAGATGGACTGGCGCTCGGGCAGCGTGAGCTCCTGGAGCACACACTGTCATGCCCACTGCCTCGGCTCGGCCCCAACCCCGCTGCGGGGTGCGCCGCTGGGCGCGCCGCCGGGGGTCCCCAGGAGCCCTGACCTGCCCTCGGTCCCATCGCAATATCTGGACCTAGCCCCGGTCTTCAGCAAGCAGGAGGCGCTATCCTTACCACCTCATCGCCCCTATGACTGCGCAATCAACCTCCTGCCAGGCGCCCCCCTCCCCTGCAGTCGCCTGTATAACGTCTCCCGGCCTGAACAGGAGGCCATGGAGACTCACATCCGCGACTCTCTCGCTGCCAGGATTACTCGTCCCTCGTTTTCTCCGCTAGGCGCAGGGTTCTTCTTTGTTGCGGAGAAGGACAAGACCCTCCGTCCTTGCGTCGATTTCAGGGGACTGAACGATATCACGATCAAAGACAAGTACCCCTTGCCCCTGATGGATTCAGTCTTCGTCCCCATCCAGGGGGCCACCCACTTTTCCAAGCTGGACCTCCGCAACGCTTACCACCTGGTCCGCATCCGCAAAGGGGACGAGTGGAAGACTGCCTTTAACACCCTGCTCGGACACTTTGAGTACCTTGTTATGCCCTTTGGGCTGTCAAATGCCCCAGCTGTCTTCCAGGCCCTAATTAACGGGAGGTTAGCAACTAGTTGCATCGCCGCGTCAGCCGCGTCAGCCGCGTCAGCGATTGGCTCCCTTCCTAGTTCCTAGTTCCCAGTTCCAAGTTCCAAGTTCCTAGTTTATGTCTTGTTGTCTCGCCTTCCCTTCACCTGTCTGTCTCCGCTGGTCGACCAGGACTCTCCACCCAGCCTGGTTCCCCGTCTCTCCACCCGGATCCTGGACCCCATCTCCTGGTCATCATCGTCCCTGTCCTGCCCTGCTCCATCCCCCCCCGACCAGGTCCCCCCGGCCAGCTCCACCGTCCCGGTTAATAAACATCAGTTTATTATTTGCCTGCCTCCCGTGTCCCTGTGTCGTGCGTTTGGGTTGCTCCCTGTTCTGGTCGTGACAGTACATCCAGTATGTATACACACACAGTCATGTTAACCTATACACTGTGGTTTAAGCAGGACTACGTACTACCCATATGCACTCACAGCACTGTGTATATCCTCTCCCACCACACACATTCACATAACAAACCGTCCCGGCACACACACACACACACACACACACACACACACAATGATGCAAGTCATATCAACACAGCTGAAGCCGCCTTGTGTTAAGAATTCCTCTCATGCCGCAGCCTTCAGCTCTCCAGTAGCTCTCCAGCAGCTCCTCGTGTCCCAGCAGAGCTGCCGTGCAGTTGTTCTGCTGCTAAAGGCTTTCAACGTTCAGCGGGCGGACGCTCGTTTGCCCCCACCCTC
The DNA here is from genome assembly GCF_960531495.2 of Zeus faber. NCBI lineage: Eukaryota > Metazoa > Chordata > Actinopteri > Zeiformes > Zeidae > Zeus > Zeus faber. The sequence continues at coordinate 209,013 of NC_137199.1, read as the reverse complement.
CGAGCTCCCCTGCCATCCAGGGTCCTTCTGACCCCCCCCTCCCCCTTTAGCAGGGAGCTTGCCATCCTGCTTCTGTGTGTGGCCAGAGTCCACCGCTGCACACATCCCCTGGCCGACACGGCCCGTTGTGTTGTTGTTTTTTATAATAGGGGGGATAAACAAAGTGTGTGTGTGGCGGAACAATCTCACGGGTTACAGGGGCCAAGTTGGGTTCACCTGTCGACGATGACGAAGCCCGGCATTGACGTGCAAGCTTGGCGGCGGTAGTGGAGTCGGGTGGTGGGGGTAGGCAGACTCAGAGCTTTACAAGGAGCGGGGCCGGGAAATGTGGCGCACGGCTGAAGGCGACGTAGCTAAATCACCTCCACGGGGTGTTTACGGGGAAGGATCATTAGCGAGCTCGGCTACCTGCGTTACCCCTCGCTCTCCCTCCGTCAGCGTTTCGGCAGGAGTCCAGGGAGTCTGATGCCCTCATTAATAAAGATTACTATCTTATCCTACAATGAATAGTAGTAATTTTAATAATTATGCCGAACAGCGATAAACTTAATCTCATTAAATTAATGCCCAATCGTTCTTCTTTACAAAGAATAATCCACGTATTCATAATAATAAATAATAATTTGGTTATCAAAATGCGTCATTATAGACGTTTTTTTTAATATCTTAATGGTATATTTTGTACGATCACATTAGCATGATGTAATAATAATTTTGGGAATGCATTATTAAAATATATTAAAATAATTTATTTGGATGGAGTAATTTTTTGGAGAAGCTTCCGCATTGCGGGAGGAGAACGTCTGAGAGAAGCACACTATATTTACCCTATCTCCTCATGCCGTGACTGTGCCCAATATTGAAACAGCAGAAGAAGAACGGGGGCAATAAAATGGATATAGAGTAAGTGCACGAAAAAAAAATGTTTTAGAAAGTTAACTTTTCAATTGTTACACGTTTTTGCTGTTAAATGCTAGCAGGTTTTGTGTTATAACACGATATAACACGGAGAGATTATGCATGCAAAAGTTAATGACTTTGTTTTATTTTATAAAGCCGTTTTTAACATGCACAGTATCTAGCTTTAGTTAAATGTGTGTTGGAGTGGAGTGTTAACTAGCATTTAGATTTAGTTTACTGTGTGTTGGGGCAGGGAGACGGTACTGTGAGAGAGAGACGGTTTTCAAACAGACGGACCCGCTAGCTAAGTTTCACTTGATCGGTTCTCCACCAAAGCGTGCTGAGAGAGTCCGGACTGTTTTTTGCCAGTTTAGACTTTATTTGAAGGTACAATGGTACCTCGACTTATGACTGCATCTACTTACTAATCCAAGATACGATAGTCGCGAAAATTAGCATCGTCTTACGACTGACTGCTCCAGATACGACCGTGGAAATTTGTAGTTGGCGCGTCGGCGTCAGTCAGCGGGCGACCTACATCGTGTGTGCACGTTGTTCGTGGCTTATCGATTTTTTTTTTTCATATTTACTGTGTTTGTGCTGTGCATTTTGTTTTTTTGTTTTTTAACTTATGAAAGCAATATGTGCTCTCTGTCATTTGGGTGGGCCGGCTGTACAAGTGGTTGCCTGCTGAAATAGAATATTTTCTGCAATGATATCTGTTATCCTCGGGCAGTGCCTGACTTTAAGGATAAACAGTAAAAGATAACATTTATAAAGTCGCGATCATGTGGGACATCTGGAACAATCACAGCATCCCATTTTGCTGGTTGATACACATTGCTGTATGGAGGTGATTTAGCAGCATGAGAAATGTACCACTGAATTTTGGAGTCCTAAATAGTTGTAACTGGTTCTAATGTTGTGGCTGATCGGTGTGTATGTTGTTGTATGATGTTGTTGTGATTTTATTTTTTCCTATTGAAATAAAAAAAAATGAAAGTCAAACCTGATTTTAAATTTCACTCATCCTTTGGTCATGAAATGGAAAAATAATTTTTCAATTTTGATTTTTGTATCTCCAAAAAAGCAAAATTTGAAAACCACTCATACCCCATTTTTTCCATTTCTGATTCTGAATTGAGAATAGAGTAACCAAAAGATACAGCGATTGAAAGACCTGTTCTACACTACTAATTGTATTTGTCCTTTTACATTTCTATTTCTATCTTAGAAATCTCTGAGAGAATGAGGTGGTTACCTGAGGAGGTCCATGCGGTGGAAAAGAACCTGAAGGCTTTCATTGAAAGTGGTAAAGTGCCGGGAAGGACTGAGTGTGATGCATGTATTAGAGCTTCACCTGAAGCTCTAAACCAGCGAAGCTGGACTGCATTGAAGTAGTATGTAAAAAATCGTATCACTGCCATCCAATGCGAAAGTGCGAGAAGAATTTATTAATAGAGTTGTTAAAGCATTTGCTCAAACATGTTGGTTCACGTTGCTCAAAAATGTTGGTTCATTTGATGCAACTTCATTTTTGATGATGTTTGTGTTGTTCGTTGGCATCCTGAGTACCCAGGTATACACTGGAGTTCAACTAGTTATTGATTTTATCAGGCGAAAACATTGATAATTAGTAGTTAGGTGCAGTCAAAGGCCGCAAGTCAATTCATCTGCTGATAACAACTGACTCTACGGTGGCCAACGGGAAAACTCTGCAACTAAAGAAAATACATGTAAATAGACAAAACGCAAGCAAATTTAGAAAATGTCATCATCAATTTGACAACACAGGCAACAACACAATGGAAAAGTTCACGAAGGAACAAACTTAAAATAAAAACATCAAGAAATGTTTGTGTATCATATCTGATATATTCCCCAAATGAAGTGTCCGTGGTGAATTGCTTTTAAGTTTGTTTCTGTGCAAATGTTTCCATTGTTTTGCATCTCTTGCCTGTGTTGTCAAATTGATGATGATGTTTTCTGAATTTGCTTGTGTTTTGTCTATTTGCAGTGAGTTTTCCTGCCGACCACCGTAGGGTAGGTTTTTATCAGCAGATTAATTGAAAATGGATAGTTAGGTGCAGGCAAAGGCCAAAGGTCAGGGTTTACCACCATACTACTCTTCCCCCGCGTGAATACATTGCACTTTTTCTTTGTTACAAAGCATATCAGGAGACTTACTGAGCCCTGTGTGAGCCCTTGTTTGTTTTCTTGTGCCATCTGCTCCTTTTTATTTTATAATAAATAATTGTAATTTCTTATCTACCTTTTGTACAGTGGGTGTAGGTTTATTGCCCGTTCGATTACGTTTGGAAGAAAATATTATACTGTCAAAACCATCAAATTCAATAACAATTGATTCTGTGCTCTCTTTTAAAGTATATGTGGTATTTGTCATACTTATCTGGAAATCAATTGATGAACCGGTATTTAAGTCGAAAATGATCTGCATAATATGCTCAAATTTACTACATTTACTTACAGCGTGCTTAGGTAGAAAAATAATCTTTACTTTCCAATTTTTGATATGTTTAAGTGGTGTTGGCCTGAGGCCTGATTTCTTAAATTGGTTGTATATCCTTTCAAATTAATAATTATACTTTTGGAAGGTTTATATTTTTCAATCAGAATCTGACCTATTGATTAAAAAAAGTGTTCAGTGTCAAAGTTTGCATGTCAATAGACCATAACATGGTGGGTCCCCTGTGTAATCAAAAGGTCAGGTGGGGTTCCCATGAGGCTCAAAAATTCAGGTCTAAAATCTTTTTGAGGGTTATCATTTTTTAAAGTAGTTTTTGTATCATCAAAAAATGATCCGTGATTTATGTACTCAACACTAAACATTTTACGAGACACAAGGACGCGTTAGCATGGGGTATGCCACGTGAAAACCCCAGCATGCAATGAGGGGCGTACCTTCGTATTCCTGTCTATTATTTGTCCGCATTTTGTTAATTGTTTATATTCTTGTTATTTACATTTACATTTACATTTAGTCATTTAGCAGATGCTTTTATCCAAAGCGACTTACAAGGGAGAATAACATTCAAGCTACAGCTATTTCTCTACATTCTGCTGGTACTTGTAGAGTTAATTGACTAACCGATATGATGGTCTATAGACCAATCAATAGAAAAAATAGTTTCACCTTTACAGCCAGCAGTAAGGTTTTTGGATGCTTTAAATTGCAGTACACTTGTTCTAGAAAATGATCAGTTTCTAAGTTATGGAGCCATTTCAAAATGTTATTGTCGAATTAGTGTCTTGTGCTGTTCTTATTTATCTATTGTGCCTCAACACTTTTAGAAGCCTCGTGGAAAGTCAGTAGTATTTATTTTGGGTTTTTGTCTGTTAAGAAACAGGTGATCACCAGAAAGTGCGCCTGTAGCCAATTTCCACCGTGACTGGACGAAGCCACAAGCTGGTCATTACAGCAGAGTCTCCAGATAAGAAGGTATTTTTGTTTGATTATTTATGAACAATACTTGAAGACAAAAGTTGTGATTTTCATGAAAAAAAAAGACTTTCTATGTTTCTAGTTTGTACTTCTTGTTGGTGACTCCCATCTACGGAGCATTGTGGATGGATTTGTGAAGATGCCAGGGGACCGAGGTACTGAATGCTTTTTTGTCTCAGAGACCTGACGCAGTTTGTGTTGTAGCCCCTAGCAGCGACTTGACGGCCAGCAGGACCATCGACGAGGCAGCAGTAGACTTTCGCAGCCTCCTGGTCAGTGTCTGCAGTCGCTGGCCAAAGTTACGCTTCATGTTTAGTACATTTTTGGTAGTATTGGTACTATTAATACTTTTGCTTTGTGAGCTCTGCAGAACATATTTTACATTTTGAAAACAAATGTACTGTAATAAACACCTTTTTTTTTTTGTGTGTTTGTATAGGTGTTTGTCCTGGACTTCCTTCCGCGTCTGACTATTTGCTCCGTGAGGAATACCATCCTGTGGCGGCATGCATGGGAAGCATATTTTAATTTTAGTACAGTTAAATGTATAACGGAGTATATATTTTTAGACAAACCAATTCAATAAATATTTCTAATGAACAAAGTTGACATCTATGTATGCATATTTCTATTCGTCCTAATCGTTGTTTTAAGGCATCAAGTACTTTTCTGCAGCCAACCACTTCCCATTGAACCACCCAGAGCTGTGAAGCAGAGATGGTGTAAGTACAATTGTACAATTTGTTGTCATGTCACGTGATGGCTATTTTATGAATAACTTTGCTATGTTGTGAAACCATGGCCCTGTGACATTGCTGTGAAATGCTGCTTATCGCCAACTGGAGACAACAGCGCCGCCAACAGCACGAAAGTCAAAGGTTTCTCCCGGCAGGTCACTTCCAACATTCTCTCCAAAAGTGGTTGTGAAGGGAGAGCTCATCGTGCCTCATCCTTCACCTAACCCTTTTGAGTGGAGACTGGTTGGAAGGGGCAGAAAGATAATCGGTTGCACACTGTTATTGTTGGGGTAAGACCCTCTGGAAACTGTGATAGTCTCTGATATTCACTCAAAGTGTACCGATTTTCATTAAACAATTTTAATATGTTTGTTATGAAACATATGGACATTAACACACACACACACACACACACACACACATGTCTAACACACTTTAATTAACTGAACAACTTACCAGTGAGCGCTCAGCAGTTGATTCTGCTGTCGGCTCCCCTCAACCGTCCTCTATTGTTTTGTATCCAGGAGATTTTCTGCAGTTTGTTGGTTTTTTTATTCTCTTTTTAGTTAGTAGTTTAGTTTAGTTTAGTTTAGTAGTTAGTGCTTTTAGTTGGCCTTTTGTCAAGACATTGTCTTAAATCGACATTTTGCTCTATGATTTCACAGGTGGACACAACACCAGTAGCGTCGCCGGAATGATCCATCCCGTTATCAACTTGTTCCATCGCATCTTTCTAGCGCTGTCCAGTGTGGAGAATTTTATATTGTTTTTATATCAACAATTGTATATCAATTTTATATCAAGAAAATTTTGCTTTGCTTACATGGGAAAGCCACGGTGGGACATTGGCAGAAAGCTACTGCCTCCAAGAGGACACTGGGAACGGAGCAGGTTTGCTTTGTTCGTTGTTTTTCTTCTTTTTTCAATGACATTTTTGATAGTAGTACTTCATTTTAGTTTTATTTTGTCCATGCATTTCATTCTCTTGCTTTTTTTTAGGGGAAGGCAGCACCAACCGTTGTGGAGGTGTCTTCAAAGCCACACCTGCCAGTGATGTGCCAGTTCTTGTGAAGGAATAGCAGCGCTCTCAAACATTTGTCAAAGGTCAGAGTGATGCTGCTCCTTATTATCCTGATATGGAGAGTGCTACAGTGTTTTCTGATGTTGCAGCAGAGCTTGACGCTAGCAGTTCTGTCATGGGAACAATTGATGTCACTTCTATCAGCGGAACAGGTGATAGCTGAGAACATTTTTTAACAAAGAAAAACGTAGAACACTTTCAGTGCCGGGAAAGCATACATTGAGTGTTTACACAAATGGTCCTTTTACGATCTAGAAAAACTGAGATAACGACTAAAACTTTCGTGACAGTGATATACAGGAATGTAAGATCTCCTGTGAAAGAGTCGGGCGTCACCAAACAAACATATGCCTCAGCATTCAGACATCACTTGGTGGTAGAATTATATCATTCATTAACATTGATCATCATTTTTCTCTCACACTCCCTTCTGTTGTTCCCAGTGGAATGATACAAAAGGAAAATGCAATAATGCTTAAGTATAATATAATTGAGGCAAAGGGATCAGAAAATGATGTATAAATTGAGTACAATACATTTATACAGAGATATTGTTTTATCTGTGTCCTTTTGATGGAGGGGCCAAGGAAAATGATGACCATATAACAAGGTGGGAAGTGGCCAGGTGTAATCAAATGTGGAGCAGAAGTCCAGCGGTGGAGCCGTCTGTGGGGCGCCAATGTTGGTGTAGAAAGCCCCTTCGATAACTGCTTCCAAAACACACATTTCTTCGGCTGTGGTAAGGGGAATGGCAGTAACCCAAGTAGCCTATGTAGGTATGGTTGAAGTGGTTCCATCGCAGTTGCAGGGTGAGCAGCGTTCAGCGTACACTCACGTTGTCTCCTCAACGAGTACCTAGAGGGGAGTAGGAACTTTCTTGCGATGAGATACGTGTATCCATATTGGTCGTTCTACCACCTTAACTGCTGCTGCAGTGGTGCGGGTCCCTAACCCTGCTGGAAAGGTCCTAGGAATCTGGCAGAGTTCCAGCTTTTCCTCTGTAAGTCGCGATCACCACCCATTCACCTGGTCAGCGGCCGTGTAGAGGTCCTTCAAGTGGGACGGGTAGGGCTGCTTTGACCTGGGCACATAGACTTAAACACTTGGGTGAGAGACACATTTTGACAACATTGTTTGGTATAGGTCCAAGATTGTTAAATGGGCGTTAAATAGTTGAATAGCAGACTACAGGCTCAGTACAAAAATGAATGTATGCACACTCGTGTAACAACAGAATAATATTATCACAATGTCTAATATGTAGGAGATAATAGGCGGCCATTTTGACACGCCCATGCATGGCACCACTAGAATATCAAATGACACACTGGGACTGACGAGTGTGCAAAGATTTGTGAATTTCCAAGTATCTTTTGGAACATGAAATTGTACGTGTTGCCACGCCCACACCGTGTGCCAAAATATATATGTATTTTAATAAGTTTTAGCTGTGAAGGTGTCTTGTAGACACTCGTCAAGTTTGAAGTCGATCCGATAAATGGCCAAGGAGGAGTTTCGCGAAAGTACAAAGCATAAATATGACTAAAAAGTCAGGAAAATTCAAAATGGCCGACTTCCTGTTGGGTTTCCGTCATGGCGGAAATATATATTTTTTCCAAGTCTAGAGAGGTTACAAATGTGTACCGAATTTTGGGAGTTTACGTGGAAAAAGGTGAATAGGTCAGAAAATTATTATTTTATTTTCTAGGGTGGCGTGGCAACACGTAAAATTTCATGTTCCAAAGATACTAATTCACGAAACTTTGCGCACTTGTTAGTCCCAGTGTGGCAATTGATATTGTATGAGTTGCCTGCATGGGCGTGGCAAAATGGCCCGACACACCCTGTTGAAAATTTCAAAACATCAAACCTATTCACTTTTTACCATGAAATTCACAAAATTCGGGACACTTTTGTAACTTCTTGGATTAAATGTGTAATTTTAGTCACTTTCCGTTCATTTTCTCGCTTTGTACTTTCGTAAACTCCTCCGAGGCCATTTATCTGGCTTCAAACTTGGCGAGTGTCTACAAGACACCTTCACGATTAAAAGATATTAAAAAAAATAATAATTGTCACACGATGTGGCCGTGGCAAAGCGTTGGATTTCGTGTTCCAAAAAAAGCTGTGTTTTTGTAATATTTTATCCACTTTTTATGCTTTGTACTTTCGTGAACTTCTCCTGGGGGATTTTTTGGATTGAGACTCATTGGGGATTAAAAGTTATTAAAACATTTTTTTTTCGTCACGATGCGGGTGTGGCAACGCGTTGAATTTTATGTTCAAAAAAACAGTTTACGTGACTTTTGGGGCCTTGAGAAACTACAAAATTATTGCAAAACTTTGCACACTCTTCAGTCCCAGTGTGGCATTTAATATTCTATGGGTCCTATACATGGGCGTGTCAAAATGATCAACTAGATGCAGTTATCGTGGATGAGGATGTCGGGGTCCTGGTGCTGGGGAAAGGAGGCCCATACCTATAGCAACATAGGTGTCGCCACATTCCTTCTGTCTCAATGCCATGTACGCTTGTATTTCTGGTTTTCCCAACGCAGTCATGATGCATTTTTCACTAGAGTACAAATGCATGGTATACAACAACATCCACATACAATTAACAGAGCAGCAATGATAGCAACGTTGATTATGCATGATAAAATGAGGCCTTTTCATTTGGAAAACATAGAGTCCAACCAACCAGTGATGTGATCATCCATTCCTGCATTTTCTTTTAGTTCTACGCTCCGTGAGTGGAGTAGCAATTCCTCCTACTGGTTCCTGTGTTTATAAGCACATTACTCCATGCCCCACAATCAATATGGGTACCTTAAACCTCGTCCAGCCACCAGTCACTTGTTAGTCTAGGGTTGGTGGACCACGCATATTTCTCATTCCACTGGTACTGCTCCTACCCTGTGGAATCACACTTTATTATGGAACAGAAATCAACATTGAATGCCAGGATTTGTCCTTCATAGGCATAAATGACAAGAACTGTTTCTTTCATTCGGCCCCACTCTTTGACCTTTGTCATATACTGGTCATACGATAATTGGGGTCCCACTTGGTAAGAATATGTATACTGTGTAGGGTCCAGGACTTCTCCTAGGGTAAACAAAAAAAATATTTTTTTTTTTTTACATGGTTAATTACAGAATGCTTACGTCTTTCAGCTGGATCCTTGTTTCTGTGAGAGTTCTTGCGGGTGGGGTGACAGGGGCGCAGTGGGAGAGGTGGTGACAGGGAGCACCAGTTTTATTTTTGAGCTTTACTGCATGTGAGGTGGCCAACACTACCTCCCAAGGTCCAGTCCACCTTGGCTCAGGCCACTTCTGTTTGTGGACCTTGATGTGGACCCAGTCTCCGGGGCTGACCACCAGGGTGTGGGGCAGTCTGGGGCAGTGTTCTTGACCTGTGAATACAAAACTCGAGATACTGCGGTTAGTGCTTTGACATATTCAGGTAAACCTTCCTGGAAATCATCAAAAGCGGGTGATTTAGCTGGTAGGTTGTGAGGACCTGGCATGGGGCGGCCTGTTAATATCTCGTGTGGGCTAAGATGTGTTTGACTATGGGGAGAGGTCTCGCATGGACATTAATGCTAGGGGTAGGGCATCTACCCACGTTAGTTTCGTCGTTTTTGTGATGTTCTGTAGAGACATACTGAGTTGCTGTTTTGTCTCTATCAGCACCTTGGCCATTTTTTCTTTCAAAGTCTGGTTTGCACTTTCAACTAGGCCTTTTGACTGGGGGTGATAGACTGAACCAGATCTATGGGAGATACCTAATGCCTGTTCTACCTGGCTGAGTTTTTTATCGCTGGTAAAATGAGATCCATTATCCGAGCAGATAACTGTGGGGTAACCCCACCGAGGAATGCGTTTTTTCCATAACCATTTAATCACAGATACTGCATCCTCTCTTTTGCAAGGGACTGCTTCTACCCATTTGGAGAATCGATCTACCATCACAAGTAGGTATCTGTACCCTTGTACTCTGTTGTCCCTGCCCATGCCGGTGTAATCTATGCATATTTCTCTGAAGGGGTAGGGGGGCACTGAGAATGTTCCCAAAGGTCTTTGGTAGACTGTCTTCTTATTTAGCTCGTGACAGACGACGCATTCTGCAATATGGTTGGCCACCATTTCCTCCAGGTAGGGATGCCACCAGTCCTGTTTGAGCCTGTTGGTGGTTCTTTTGGGTCCTTCATGAGTCTGTCCATGTGCATCCTTGATGAGGTAGACCAGGAGTGCGGCTGGTGCTACTGGGCGCCCATCGTGGCTTCTCCATAGGCCGCTGGTGCATGTGGCTCCTTTCTTCTGCCACTGCGAGTGTTCGTTCCATTTCGCTTCTTTCTGCACTTCTTTCAGATGTTCCTCTGACAAATTGAGGGCGTTGTCTTCAGTAAATACAATCATCATTGCTGCGCTTTCTTTTAGGTTCCCTCCTGCTTCTTTTGCTGCTGTGTCGGCTGCGTTTGAATTTCCTTTGGAGTGTCCTTTGCATTTGATGATCTGGATTTTTCGGGGGAGATGTATAGCTTCCAGGAGGGCAAGTATGGGGTCTTTGTGTTTTACCGGGGCTCCTGCTGACGTTTGGAGTCCTCTTTTCATCCATATGGCTACATCCACGTGAGCTGCAGCGTGTGCGTATGCTGAGTCGGTGAATATGTTTGCATTTTTGTTTTTTGAGATTTTTAATGCTTTCACCGAGGCGTCGAGTTCTGCTTTTTGTGCTGATGCTGGTTGTTCTATCATCCCACTTCTTAGGGTGACGTGGTGTCCATTAATTTGTTGAATGGCTGCGTATGATGCTCTATTTCCCTCTTCTTCTTTGAAACAACAACCATCTATAAACAGGACAATTTCTGCATCGGGGTCAGATGTTCCATCCAAGTCTGTGCGGCCCTTTGCTTCCAGTTTCATGAGCTGTACGCAGTCATGGGTGCCATCTGCATACTGTAGTCCGCCGGCCAAGTTGATTCCATCGGCTGTGTACAAGACATTGTCTCTTTCCAGGGTGACATGCAAGCGCATCTTGTGTTTTGGTGTGGTAAAGGTGAAATCCGTTTGATCGAGGTAGGATTTGACTCCATGAGTGGTATGCACGATGGTGGGGTGGTAGAAAGTAATGTGGTCGGTTCTCGTAGGGCGTGTGCGATGGCAGCCGTGTGTCGTCCACATCCGGAGAGTCCATGTTCCACTGTGTCGAGTTTGCAACTGTGGTGAGCCAGGATCGCGCGCTCACCGTGTCGAGGCTGCCAGAGCACAGCTTGACAATTCCGTGCTTTTCAGTAACGTCCAAATGGAACGAGGAAGAGATGTCTGGGGTGCATAGGTGTTCGGCCTTCCCCATGAGTTGTTTCAATCTTATGAACGCTTCCTCCGCACTTGTGGTCCAGTTGAGTGGTGCCTTGACGTTCCGATGGCCAGCTTCCGCAATGGGTTCGCGTGGGGGAACAGTGTGGTCCACATAATCAGCTATGTGGTGTCTGCTATAGCCAGTGAGTCCCAGGAATGCTAGCATTTGCTGCACGGTGGTGGGTTTAGGGTACTGGAGCATTGCCTGTTGTCTTTCCGGGTTGATGTATCTCTTATCTCCCGTGATCCTTTTTCCCAGGAATACCACTTCTGTGCGGCAGACCTGTGCTTTTTCCTTCCTGATTTTGTAGCCACATTTTGCGATGCGCCGTAGCAGGGATTTGGTGGCCGTGAGGCAATTTTCTACTGTGGTGATGTCCATGAGGATGTCGTCGACATACTGGATGAGTAGGAGTTCCTTGAGATCTGCCTTCAGGCAGGCGTTGAATATGGTTGGCGTGCATGTGAATCCTCGTAGCATTCTTGTGTAGGTCTAAGAGCATTTTTTAAATGTGAATGCAAACATATCTTGACTTTCTTTGGCCAAGGGGAGGCAAAAAAATGCGTTGGCCAGGTCGATGACGGTGAAAAATTGATGACTCGGGGAGCCTGCATGCAGGGCGACATGGGGGTTGGGCACTTTTTCAGTAATGGGTTGGACCACCTGGTTGATACGTCGCAGATCGTGGACCAGGCGCCATGAGTGTCCTCCAGCCTTGGGTACTGGTAGAATTTGTGTGTTCCACGGTGAATCCGCTGGTCGTAGAACTCCTGCTTGTAAGAGGCCTTCATTGGTGGAGGCTATTCGAGCAGCTGCCTCGGGCTTGACCTTGTACTGACCTTGCCAAATGGGCACAGCGTGGGCTTTCACTTTGATGTGTATATTGTGGTGTGGTGTGCAGCCAACGTGATAGGGGCCGGTGGTCCAGAGGGTTGGCGGTAGTTGGGCGAACATTTCTGCTGCCAGGGGGTGTTCTTCGATGCTTCCTTGATAAGTTCTTTCCAGGACATTTCTTTCATATATGCCTTGTTCGTAGCTGTTGTGTCCTATTCTCCAAACCGATTTGTCTGGCGTGTGTTGCAACAGGGGGTTCGTTGTGGGGACCCAGGTGGGTTGGCGAGGGCTCTTTTGACCATGGGGCCCAATTGTTTGGCTGCATGGTTGGCTTCTACGGCTAGGGTCACATGTGGAACTGCGGTGTCATGAAGTAGATACCAGGATTGTTGGTCTGGTGTCAGGCGGACCGCTGCTGCAACTCCTTCGTGGCCCAGATAGAAGTCTGTTGTCTGGAGTCGTTCTTGTCGTCCCTCCTTTTTCGCTTCCCAGCCTTCGTCATAGATGTCATCACGGTGGCGTGTGAAACAGAGAGTGCAGTGTACGGGTCCAGCATCGACTTTTTCCAGAGTTGGTAGGTTTACAAAATGCCACCAGCCGGTGAGTGTGGGGTCGGGGGTGGTATCAGGAGTTCCACCTAAGACGAGTATACGTTCGAGGGGTATTAGCTCTTCTTTTGGCTCAGAGAAACTAACTTCCAGACCGTGGAGGTTACATATCACAGATGCCCCTGTTCTTCGGAGAAGGTCCCTTCCCATTAGGTTGGTGGGGCAGCTTGGTGAGTAGAGGTATTGGTGTCTGACTTTGTGAGGACCTATCTTGGTAGGGAGGGGTGCGGTGAAGGGTTGGACTTGTGTCGTCCCAGAGAATCCAACAGTCCGTAATTTCCGAGTGGATAGTTGTATGTAGTACGTAGTATGTTGCCGGCCAGGTTCTTCAAGCAAGACACGTGACAGTGACAGTGACAGTAATTCCTTGGATTGACAGTGATTCCTTGGATTGTACATGGCACTACTGGTTCGGCATTTATTTTTGTCTGTACCACCACTTCCATGTCCCCTGGGCGCCTCTATGCTCCATGCCATGGCGGGGTGTCCATGCGGGGTCCTCCCTTTCCTCTCGAGGAAGCTCCTCTTCCTCTCTGAGGGGGGCGGTAGGATCCTCTATATAATTGCTGGTGCAGCTACGCCACTAGTGGTCTTTTAGGTTATTACAGGTCAACTTTTTTTTTTTATTTGTATTTTTTTTTTATATATTGCCCTTTTATCTAGGGCAATTTGAGGAGGTTGTTCATACACATACACACACAAAACCTCTATCACACATGCACAGACTCTATCAAACACACACTCTCTTAAACACAAAGACTGTCTCAAACACACACACGCCCGCGGTCTCTCTCACATTCACACACACGCATGGTACCTCTCTTTCCACACACACAAGGTACCTCGTTGCGCACACTCTCACTCACACAGCCGGCAATACAATTTTACGCTAAGTCACGTGAATTGGGCCTTTAACCCTTTAATATTTGGTTTCTCTAAGAACCGGGCCTTTAACCCCTAAATGCTTGGCTTCCTTTTTACTTTAAAAATGATTCCGGGCCTTTCACCCTTAAATGAAATTACCGACTATCGACTACCCTTCTGAAGGCTGAGTTTAACATTTTTCATCGCCAGACATCACTTAGTTTAGGCATTTCGGAGGTCTTTTCAACAACCGGGCCTAAACGGGATTCGGAATTACTTCACGAGTTAAACATTGTTCATCACCAAAACGTCGCTCAGTTTAGGCATACTGGATGTATTCTCTACACACGGGCCCAAACGTTACGTGGAATTACTACGCAATTTAAACACACAGCTGCTTCGAAGGGGGGTTTCCTAACCCGTTCCCTTAACTTACCTTACTACCGTTCTCATCAAACAATCCAATTTCTCCTCTCCACAATATTTAACAATTATTATTCATGCATCATTCAACAATACATCCCCAAAACCACAAAGTTGTTCGTCCAGCCTTAAACAGTACAACACTTCCACCTAAAATATTCCTATCTAATCTATGCAGACTTCATGAAATGGCTCTGCTCACCTTTTAGCGGGTACCCATGGAAGTATCGCAACCGTTCAGGCTTTCGGAACTCCTCTGCAGTCTTGTAATGGGATCACGTCGGGGTCACCAATTTGTCGTGTTCAAAATTTCCAAATCCGGAATGATGGGATGAAACTGGAACTTTGAGCTACGGAGAGTTTATAGGACGGTTTGAGAATCTACCAAAAAATAAAAAACGTTTTACGTCGACGTGGTTAGTCCTAAGCTGCGTGTCTCATCTAGCATACATTTCACCCAGGAGTCTGCAGAAACTTTGTTTCCTCGTCACTTTGTTACAAACCACAGACCCCCCTTTGCGAGGCGGTCCCGCCTTTGTTATTTCCCATCTCCCGAGTATCTAGTTTCAGACTCCCCGCTGTGTGTGCGCCAGATTAACCGTTTCAGTGCCGGTTTCTAACTGGTTGCGTAGTTACACCCAGTGTCTTTAGACATGTTTTAATTTTGGCTCTGACTGATCAATAAAACTGTATTTCATAATTACCCACTATATGAATGATAGTAATGTACATGAATAAATTTATGTAATGTATACTGTAGTATACACACATATAGTTTTGCTATCGAGGATTAGTTCAATCTGTAATGTTATAGTTATAGTAGTATAGTTATATGTAGTACGTAATAGTTATAGTATATGTATATATATATAATTTTTTTTTTTTCTCACAAAACCCAACAGGAAGTCGGCCATTTTTAATTTTCCTGACTTTTTAGTCATATTTATGTTTTGTACTTTAGCGAAACTCCTCCTTGGCGATTTATCGGATCGGCTTCACACTTGACGAGTGTCTACAAGACACCTTCACAGCTTAACATTATCAAAATATATATATTTTTTGGCACACGGTGTGGTCGTGGCAACACGTTAAATTTCATGTTCCAAAAGATACTTGGAAATTCACGAAACTTTGTGCACTCGTCAGTCCCAGTGTGGCAATTGATATTCTATGGGTTCCGTGCTTGGGCATGGCAAAATGACCGGACACGCCCTGTTGAAAATTTCAAAACATCAAACCTATTCACTTTTTAACATGAAATTGGGTATATTAATGTAACATCACTAGACTCAAAAAAAATTATATTGCCGCCATGACCGACACCCAACCAACAGGAAGGTGGCCATATTGGATTTAATGTGCGCAAACTCCTAGGGGATTCATCAGATCGACTTCAAAGTTCGCGAGTGTCTGCAAGACACTTTGGGGATTAAATTTATTAAAACATTGGGTTTTCGTCACACAATGTGGGCATGGCACTGTGTTGAATTGAAGTGTTAACCTGACTTTTGGGGCCTTAAGAAACTCGAAAAATCACAAAACTTTACACACTCAAGATCAAACCTATTCACTTTTTTAGTATCTCCTCCGAGATCTGCATAGAATTCCGGCAGGTTTTCCTCTTGTCTTTCTCCTCCGTCGGCGTATTGGTAAACACAGTGGCGGCAGGACAAAGAGATCTTAGTACGTACTCCGGTAAGTTGCGAAAAAGTCCCTATGAGGTGTCGAACAGACGTCCAGGAGTGCTTGTCGTTCATATTGTAATAGCGACAGTGCACTGCATGCAAAAATAAGAACAATACAAATAGTAATAAACACAAAACTAAGAGTTGAATGCAGAGCCGGTGTGTCCATACTACGGCGCACCCGGAAGTTAGTCCGGGTTAACTCATAAGTTAGCTAGCTTCCTCTGCTGAACCAATATTTTACTAAAATGACTTTTACAACTCTCTTTGCTCCAACTTCCATCCTTAACAAAGAATCCCAAATGCATCATTTGCTAACTTTCCCACTTTCATTGTCTTTCACATCAACTTCCATAATCATTTCAGCCTGTCAACTAACTTTACAGCTCTCTCGCCTTGTTATATTTTTTTCAAATAAATTTAAAGCCTTACAGTATCCTTTCCAGAAATCCTACCAGATATTTAGATTATAACGCTACTTTTAAACCAAGGACTCATGTGGGAAACTAGTTTGACATGTTGTGTACAACACACATACTATGCTTACTGTATCTCACATTTATACATTTGCTTGTTTTTAATCGCGATTTTCATCAGCCATGTAGCTAAACATACCCCGAGACACTGATAAAATGTCTCCGAACTCATCTCATCCATACGTGCTCCAGAGTGATCCATCGACCAGGCGGTCACACGCCTCAAACACCATTTCAATCACCCAAGGATTCATTCATTCAACGCTTTTGCTAGGATGGGTCAAGAATAATCTATAATAATCATGTATTTAATAATGTCGATTTTATTATTGGATAACATAAAGCAAATAAACAGACAAAAACCACGATTCTCTTGATCAATGCAAAATTGGCTACTTCATAAGTAAGGCATACATTTTTAATGTACAACACATCTCTGAGTACTTAAAAAAGCCCTCTATATAATACATTTCTCTTTATTCTTCTTCATAATATTGTTCTTATACTGTAGCTAACCAATAATAAATGAAATACTTTTTACCATTAATGCAACTTCTGGTGCTCCTTCGTTTTGCTGATGGCCTTCTAGTCTGGATCATACGTTGTGAGGTTAAGCTTAATGCAGGCGTTGAGGCTTCCATCAGTTAAACTTAAGCGTAGGATGGTCTTAATGTTTCTCAGATGCGAGAAAGACTGCTCACATGCATTTGTAAAGCCAAACATGGTCAATACAGCATTACTCACACACTGCATTGTGTGCTGTGTGACGGGACGCTCGTTCCAAGTTTTAAGAATCAGCTGGTCTTCAGTTTCAAGTTCAAGTTCAAGTTCAAGAGATTATTTGTCACATACATATTGAAGTTTTTTCGACTTCTGTCCACTTTTGTTCAGCTGATTGGTCCGACTCGAGGCAGGGAGTTTTCTTAATGTTTGTCTGTCTTACAGAGGGGATCGGCGCATGGGCTCGTAAGCAGTCCAGCAGTGGAACGCCATTCCTCCTGCTCCCAAGAGGATCATTATTATCCACAATTATTATAATGATCCTCAGTGATACATATAATTGTGGCCTGCGTGCCACAAGTTGAAATGAACAGTAAAACTTTCGCCATGTCGGCGCACCACAGCCATCTCCTTCCCTAAGCCCTTACCTGTGGGCAGAGACTTCCACAAGTTGCGCCTGAGCAGAGACCCGGTAGGGGCAGGGCGCCGAGTAAATGGCGCCCCGGAGTCTTTATGTTGTCCGCAGCCGGTGCTTGACTACTTTGTCCGCCACATTTATATTTTGAATTTTATTTTCAAGTTGTACTTTCTCTTACCTGTTTTACTTTAAAATGACACAGAATAATAATTTATTACTTGTTAATTGTGATGAAAAATTTTAGCTCAAAATTGTATGCGAGCCATATACCGTCATCAAAAGAGCCGTAATTGGCTCGCGAGCCATAGGTTCCCGACCCCTGCTCTAGATTGATTCAATCTTTAAGCTTACTCAGATCTTCCCTGATCGGAACAATATCTCAGTGAGTCGTCACCTTCACTTTTCGGGAATCTTGTGTTGCCTTTGCTGGACCTGTCCAGACGACTCCTTGTTGGATATCTTACGGCCGGTCTCTGACTGCCGCTGGGCACACAACCTGGACATGAAGAGAGTCTCATCATCGTCGCCAGATTGTTGGATAAATTATCCTAGGTGGTCGGTGAGGTTAATCTGCCTGCTACAGGAAAACAAAACTGAGAGTATTAAAGATATTTATTCTGCAAAATAAAGAGAAAGATACCGTCATGCTTCAAAGCAGTGTTCTGATCAGTCTACCCCTATTACTGACGAAGAGGGCTTTATACCAAAGAGAGGTTGTGTGTCAGGTGTCATTTACAACTCTGATCCTCAGTCATATCCCTGGGTGTTCCCCCAAACAGTGATTTAACAGTCAAACTTCGGTCACAGACACAATCCTACTGTACCATAAAACAAACACACAACGCTCTTTTAAGTCCCTCTTGTCCTTATCCTTATCTCCACACAAGGTTAAGTGAAGGATGGAATGTGGTCTGGTATTTCCAATACTACAACTGAAATGTTTTAGACAGTTTTTACACACAGACACACACAGACACTTTTTTTGTCTCTTTATATTAACTCTGAGTGACTCATAAAAACCCATAGACAATGAGTTTTATAACTAAGTAACATACAAAAGGCTATTGTCCTGTATAAAACATGTAAAACCTCATTCAAATAGTTGATCATGTGCATTTTTCTCTCAGCCTACATACGTGCAACTGCGGCTCTAGCGCATGCCACTGTGATTGCACTGACGTTTCACCTTCTGGACTTGATAGACCTGCTGGCTAATTTAAGGGTCTTATTGGCCCGACTTAATGGCCTTGTTGGCCGACTTGCTGGATGCGTTGCCAAGCCCGCTTTGCGCACTCAAAGTTGTACTGCCACTGCGGTCCAGGCCTTTTGCCCGTTCCTCCAAGCCTGGCTGTCTGTTTGGGCCCACGAGTTCTGTGGAGCCTCAGCCTTCCGAGGGGTCTGAGGGTTCCGTGGGCCCTGGGTGTTCTGACATCATTGCTCTCAGCAATGCCTTGAGGTGAGGCCAATCTTTTTACTCTTAAGCCTTACATTACATTACATTTAGTCATTTAGCAGACGCTTTTATCCAAAGCGACTTACAATTGTTCAAACACCGACGGACGCAGCCATCAGGAGCAATTAGGGGTTAAGTGTCTTGCTCAAGGACACTACAGCATGCTAGCAGGAGGAGGCTGGGATCGAACCAGCAACCTTTAGATCACTAGACCACCAGCTCTACCGCCTGAGCTACCATCCCCTTCACCACATGTAGCTGTACTTGGCTATACAGCGAGCTAAACACTCTTGCAATAAGTACCCAGAGACAGGAGCGCACTTTTGGTATCGTTAATGAAAGCGGTGTAAAACTGTGGAACAGTAGAGAAATATGCAGATAAACGATCAATCTCTATGCAGATGTAGATAACGTGTTAATACGTTGTCATAGCTCCCACATTGTATACATACAACAATAACATGAATTATCTCACAAATTGTGCTTTCTCAAGGGCAGTGAAGAGGCTGATGGAAGAGATGTTAATCCGGGTCTGGGACATGATCAGATTGGCTGAGTGTGCCTTGATCTGTTTATGCCTGTTCTGATTTTACTATTATATTATTATACTATCATCCAAATGCTATGATGTTGCAATACTGACTGCGCGGGGGGCGCACCGGGAGGCAGAACAACCGTGTTTTGGTTGCATCTAAATTTTTTAGTATGGCTTTTAAGTTGGTTTTTAACTGTATTTCTGTGTTTGTATTGGAACTGATTTTTTTAATCTGGCTTTTAAATCAGTTTTGAAACTGTATTTCTGTATCAGGATTGGGTCTGAATTTTTGGGACACATCATCAGTAGTGGACCCCAGGACCATGGGGTGTTTGACCATTATCACTAGACACCCTGGCCTGAGGAAGGCCCTCCCGTGGTTGATCAAGCCTCGGAGTGTGTCCCATAGCCAATTGGAGTTCAATTTGGGTTATGCTCGATTGTGGGTAGGCAAAGAGTTTTGCTAAGCATTAATTTAGAATGATTTATGTTAAGAGTTTTGCTAAACATTAATTTTGAATGACCAATTTACTAATGCTTCATGCAATTATGCCATGTCAAGGTTGGTATGGTAAATTATAAAAAAAAAATAAAAGGTTACGTTTAATAGGTAAGTATTTAGAGGTGTCTTGTGTTCCTACTTTGTGTCAGGGTCTTCTGTAGGTTCAGAATGAAGTTAGCTCCTCGGCACATCTGAATTTATGGGGCATAGCTCCACCCATTTTTTGGAATAAACTCCTTTTATTTTCTTTGTTTTCTTCCAATAAAAATCCTAATTGGTTTTAACCAATTGGGGATGGGGGGATGGGTTTTAACCAACTTCATCTTTCATTTTCATAAACGTCCTTTACTTACTCAACTTACTACGCCGGATCGAGCTGTACACTCTACCTTCATCCACTCCCTCATTTTCATGAGGGAAAGGAGGATAGAAGAGAGAAGATAGAAGATAACGTATTGTCAGACGATTTAAAATGCTGAAAAGGCGGTTAGGTTAAAAGCTTGTATGTGAGCCCCACACTGTGTTGGTGTGGGGCGTGGTTGTGTGTTTGGGCGCCGCGCCCCTGCATCGATCTGGTCGCGATTCGCCTCTCTCCCAGTGCCAAAACTTATATTCACAAATACACCACACAATAGGCCTAGGGCTTGCGGGATGGGTGGGGTGCAAGCTATATAGGTGGGGATGCAGCGGGCAGCTGCCATCTTGCCTGTCACGCTCCTGCCCCAGCGTGCTTCTCGTCCGTTACGAAATGTTAATCCGACTCATATTGGCTTAGAATGCATACACTCGCACACGAATCCTACTCCAAGCAACACTCCACCAGACCAGGGTCTGCGGGGCAGGAGGGGTGTGAGTGATTCAGGGTCGACTTGCCTGAAGGACTTGCATCCCCAACCCCGCAATTTTGACTGCAATAGGCAACAGTACACATTTAGCACTGGGGTTTTCCGGGATGGACAGACAGGCGGTCCTATCACACACACACACACATGCACACACCACCACACCTTCTTTGAATGCACCCCAGCAGCCTTCTGGTTGCATTACTCTCCTTTTCTCCCTCATTTACTGCCATAACTATGACAGGAAGAGGCCAGGTGACCATTTGTCATTCCAGTTTTCCTGGACCTAATCAACTGTTTTTCATTACATGTTGTCGTCCAATGTTAATTTTTTTGTGTAAATGTTTTCAGGTTCTATGTTTAATTGTCTCACCGGCCATGATTCTCTCCCTCTTGGGGTAGTGATCAGTTGTTTATAGACCCAAACATGATAAATAGTTTTCCAAAGAGGGGGGTTGGTGGTGGTTCTCTTTGACCAAAAACTGTGCTCTTGTCATCCTACAGGTCATCCACTGGACAGAATTATTGCAGCAGTTCTTGATGATTTAAGAATTAATAAAGTGTTGCATTGCAGGTGGAGAACTTGAGCTACACTTGCGGACTAACTCTGTCCTAGATGCAATGGCATGCAAATACTCTTTGTTGTATACCCAGCATGCTGACAGGATGGGTTGAAAATAAATAAATAAAAAATAAAATCTCCACAAATTACTCTGTGTGGCAGGATCAGACAAAAGGTCAAACATGTATTTGTCGAGTTAAAAAACGCATTTTCAGCCCATTTAAACGTCGAAAAGGCGGATCGGTTAAACGCTACAGTCATTACTCTGTGTGACAGTGTCAGGCAGTTTAAATACTATGATGAACTAGTATGTGCTGCTAAAGTGTTGTTTGTCAAACAGTTGTAGGTCCTTCTAACATTTATTTTTCGAGTAATGATTATTTTTATCAACGTCTGCACATGTGGGAAAAAACGCATTTTCAGCCGATTTAAACGCCGAAAAGGCGGATCGGTTAAACGCTACAGTCATTACTCTGTGCGACAGTGTCAGACAGTTTAAATACTATGATGAACTAGTATGTGCTGCTGAAGTGTTGTCTGTCAACGAGTTTTAGGCTCATATAAAATGTATTTTTCGAGTTATGAGTATTTTCAGAATTTTGGACGGTTTGCTGCCTTGCTGAATTAGAGAAACACCGAACCAATGTCTCTTTATAGGTGAATGATTCAGAATGCTGCAGTACACCACATAATTTTAATTAATATGAGGAACAATTATGTGCTTAAGTCTTTCTCAAAGACAGTTTAAATACAATGATAAACTAGTATGTGCTGCCAAAGTCTTGTTTGTCAACCAGTTTTAGGCCCATATAAAATGTATTTTTCGAGTTCTGATAATTTTCATCAAAGTCTACACATGTGGGAAAAAACGCATTTTCAGTCGATTTAAACGTCGAAAAGGCGAATCGGTTAAACGCTTAAGTCATTACTCCATGTGACAGTGTCAGACAGTTTAAATACAATGATGAACTAGTATGTGCTGCTAAAGTGTTGTTTGTCAACCAGTTTTAGGCCCATATAAAATGTATTTTTCGAGTTATGATCATTTTCAGAAATTTGGACGATTTGCTGTCTAGCTGAATTTGAGAAACACCGAACCATTGCCTCTTTGTAGGTGCATGATTTAGAATGCTGCAGTACACCATATAACTTTAATTAATATGAGGAACAATTATGTGCTTCTTAAGTCTTTCGCAAAGACAGTTTAAATACAATGATGAACTAGTATGTGCTGCTAAAGTGTTGTTTGTCAACCAGTTTTAGGCCCATATAAAATGTATTTTTCGAGTTATGATCATTTTCAGAACTTTGGATCGTTTGCTGTCTAGCTGAATTAGAGAAACACCGAACCATTGTCTCTTTGTAGGCGCATGATTTAGAATGCTGCAGTACACCATATAACTTTAATGAATATGAGGAACTATTATGTGCTTCTTATGTCTTTCTCAAAGACAGTTTAAATACAATGATAAACTAGTATGTGCTGCCAAAGTCTTGTTTGTCAACCAGTTTTAGGCCCATATAAAATGTATTTTTCGAGTTCTGATAATTTTCATCAAAGTCTACACATGTGGGAAAAAACGCATTTTCAGTCGATTTAAACGTCGAAAAGGCGAATCGGTTAAACGCTTAAGTCATTACTCCATGTGACAGTGTCAGACAGTTTAAATACAATGATGAACTAGTATGTGCTGCTAAAGTGTTGTTTGTCAACCAGTTTTAGGCCCATATAAAATGTATTTTTCGAGTTATGATCATTTTCAGAAATTTGGACGATTTGCTTTCTAGCTGAATTTGAGAAACACCGAACCATTGCCTCTTTGTAGGTGCATGATTTAGAATGCTGCAGTACACCATATAACTTTAATTAATATGAGGAACAATTATGTGCTTCTTAAGTCTTTCGCAAAGACAGTTTCAATACAATGATAAACTAGTATGTGCTGCTAAAGCGTTGTTTGTCAACCAGTTTTAGGCCCATATAAAATGTATTTTTCGAGTTATGATAATTTTCATCAAAGTCTACACATGTGGGAAAAAACGCATTTTCAGCCGATTTAAACGTCAAAAAGGCGGATCGGTTAAACGCTTCAGCCATTACTCTGTGACAGTGTCAGACAGTTTAAATACAATGATAAACTAGTATGTGCTACTAAAGTCTTGTTTGTCAACCAGTTTTAGGCCCATATAAAATGTATTTTTCGAGTTCTGATAATTTTCATCAAAGTCTACACGTGGGAAAAAACGCATTTTCAGCCGATTTTAACGTCGATTTGGCGGAACGGTTAAGCGCTTCAGTCATTACTCTATGTGACAGTGTCAGACAGTTTAAATACAATGATAAACTAGTATGTGCTGCTAAAGTGTTGTTTGTCAACCAGTTTTAGGCCCATATAAAATGTATTTTTCGAGTTATGATCATTTTCAGAACTTTGGACGATTTGCTGTCTAGCTGAATTAGAGAAACACCGAACAATTGTCTCTTTGTAGGTGCATGATTTAGAATGCTGCAGTACACCATATAACTTTAATTAATATGAGGAACAATTATGTGCTTCTTAAGTCTTTCGCAAAGACAGTTTAAATACAATGATAAACTAGTATGTGCTGCTAAAGTGTTGTTTGTCAACCAGTTTTAGGCCCATATAAAATGTATTTTTCGAGTTATGATCATTTTCAGAAATTTGGACGATTTGCTGTCTAGCTGAATTAGAGAAACACCGAACCATTGCCTCTTTGTAGGTGCATGATTTAGAATGCTGCAGTACACCATATAACTTTAATTAATATGAGGAACAATTATGTGCTTCTTAAGTCTTTCGCAAAGACAGTTTAAATACAATGATAAACTAGTATGTGCTGCTAAAGTGTTGTTTGTCAACCAGTTTTAGGCCCATATAAAATGTATTTTTCGAGTTATGATAATTTTCATCAAAGTCTACACATGTGGGAAAAAACGCATTTTCAGCCGATTTAAACGTCGAAACGGCGGATCGGTTAAACGCTTCAGCCATTACTCTGTGACAGTGTCAGACAGTTTAAATACAATGATAAACTAGTATGTGCTACTAAAGTCTTGTTTGTCAACCAGTTTTAGGCCCATATAAAATGTATTTTTCGAGTTCTGATAATTTTCATCAAAGTCTACACGTGGGAAAAAACGCATTTTCAGCCGATTTTAACGTCGATTTGGCCGAACGGTTAAACGCTTCAGTCATTACTCTATGTGACAGTGTCAGACAGTTTAAATACAATGATAAACTAGTATGTGCTGCTAAAGTGTTGTTTGCCAACCAGTTTTAGGCCCATATAAAATGTATTTTTCGAGTTATGATCATTTTCCGAACTTTGGACCGTTCGCTGTCTAGCTGAATTAGAGAAACACCGAACCATTGTCTCTTTGTAGGCGCATGATTCAGAATACTGCAGTACAGCATAGAAATTTAATTAATATGATGAACTATTATGTGCTTCTTAAGTGTTTCTCACAGAGTTCTAGGCCCATCTAACATGTATTTGTGGAGTTATGATCATTTTCAGAACTTTGGACGATTTGCTGTCGAGCTGAATTAGAGAAACACCGAACCATTGTCTCTTTGTAGGTGAATGATTCAGAATGCTGCAGTACACCATATAACTTTAATTAATATGAGGAACAATTATTTTGCTTCTTAAGTCTTTCTCAAAGACAGTTTAAATACAATGATGAACTAGTATGTGCTGCTTATGTCTTGTTTGTCAACCAGTTTTAGGCCCATATAAAATGTATTTTTCGAGTTCTGATAATTTTCATCAAAGTCTACACATGTGGGAAAAAATGCATTTTCAGCTGATTTTAACGTCGATTTGGTGGAACGGTTAAACGCTTCAGTCATTACTCTATGTGACAGTGTCAGACAGTTTAAATACAATGATAAACTAGTATGTGCTGCTAAAGTGTTGTTTGTCAGCCAGTTTTAGGCCCTTATAAAATGTATTTTTCGAGTTATGATCATTTTCAGAACTTTGGACGATTTGCTGTCGAGCTGAATTAGAGAAACACCGAACAATTGTTTCTTTGTAGGTGCATGATTCAGTATACTGCAGTACAGCATAGAAATTTAATTAATATGATGAACTATTATGTGCTTCTTAAGTGTTTCTCACAGAGTTCTAGGCCCATCTAACATGTATTTGTGGAGTTATGATCATATTCAGAACTTTGGACGATTTGCTGTCGAGCTGAAATAGAGAAACACCGAACCATTGTCTCTTTGTAGGCGCATGATTTAGAATGCTGCAGTACACCATATAACTTTAATTAATATGAGGAACAATTATTTTGCTTCTTAAGTCTTTCTCAAAGACAGTTTAAATACAATGATAAACTAGTATGTGCAGCTAAAGTCTTGTTTGTCAACCAGTTTTAGGCCCATATAAAATGTATTTTTCGAGTTATGATAATTTTCATCAAAGTCTACACATGTGGGAAAAAACGCATTTTCAGCCGATTTAAACGTCGAAAAGGCGGATCGGTTAAACGCTTCAGCCATTACTCTGTGACAGTGTCAGACAGTTTAAATACAATGATAAATTAGTATGTGCTACTAAAGTCTTGTTTGTCAACCAGTTTTAGGCCCATATAAAATGTATTTTTCGAGTTCTGATAATTTTCATCAAAGTCTACACGTGGGAAAAAACGCATTTTCAGCCGATTTTAACGTCGATTTGGCGGAACGGTTAAACGCTTCAGTCATTACTCTATGTGACAGTGTCAGAAAGTGTAAATACAATGATGAACTAGTATGTGCTGCTAATGTGTTGTTTGCCAACCAGTTTTAGGCCCATATAAAATGTATTTTTCGAGTTATGATCATTTTCCGAACTTTGGACCGTTTGCTGTCTAGCTGAATTAGAGAAACACCGAACCATTGTCTCTTTGTAGGCGCATGATTTAGAATGCTGCAGTACACCATATAACTTTAATTAATATGAGGAACAATTATTTTGCTTCTTAAGTCTTTCTCAAAGACAGTTTAAATACAATGATAAACTAGTATGTGCAGCTAAAGTCTTGTTTGTCAACCAGTTTTAGGCCCATATAAAATGTATTTTTCGAGTTCTGATAATTTTCATCAACGTCTACACGTGGGAAAAAACGCATTTTCAGTCGATTTAAACGTCGATTTGGCGGAACGGTTAAACGCTTCAGTCATTACTCTATGTGACAGTGTCGTTCAGTTTAAATACAATGATGAACTAGTATGTGCTGCTAAAGTCTTGTTTGTCAACCAGTTTTAGGCCCATATAAAATGTATTTTTCGAGTTCTGATAATTTTCATCAAAGTCTACACGTGGGAAAAAACGCATTTTCAGTCGATTTAAACGTCGAAAAGGCGAATCGGTTGAACGCTTCAGTCATTACTCTATGTGACAGTGTCAGAAAGTGTAAATACAATGATAAACTAGTATGTGCTGCTAATGTGTTGTTTGCCAACCAGTTTTAGGCCCATATAAAATGTATTTTTCGAGTTATGATCATTTTCCGAACTTTGGACCGTTTGCTGTCTAGCTGAATTAGAGAAACACCGAACCATTGTCTCTTTGTAGGCGCATGATTTAGAATGCTGCAGTACACCATTTAACTTTAATGAATATGAGGAACTATTATGTGCTTCTTAAGTCTTTCTCAAAGACAGTTTAAATACAATGATAAACTAGTATGTGCTGCTAAAGTGTTGTTTGTCAAACAGTTTTAGGCCCATATAAAATGTATTTTTCGAGTTCTGATAATTTTCATCAAAGTCTACACGTGGGAAAAAACGCATTTTCAGCCGATTTTAACGTCGATTTGGCGGAACGGTTAAACGCTTCAGTCATTACTCTATGTGACAGTGTCAGACAGTTTAAATACAATGATAAACTAGTATGTGCTGCTAAAGTGTTGTTTGTCAAACAGTTTAAGGTCCATATAAAATGTATTTTTCGAGTTATGATCATTTTCAGAACTTTGGACGATTTGCTGTCTAGCTGAATTAGAGAAACACCGAACAATTGTCTCTTTGTAGGTGCATGATTTTGAATGCTGCAGTACACCATATAACTTTAATTAATATGAGGAACAATTATGTGCTTCTTAAGTCTTTCTCAAAGACAGTTTAAATACAATGATAAACTAGTATGTGCTGCTAAAGTGTTGTTTGTCAACCAGTTTTAGGCCCATATAAAATGTATTTTTCGAGTTATGATAATTTTCATCAAAGTCTACACATGTGGGAAAAAACGCATTTTCAGCCGATTTAAACGTCGAAAAGGCGGATCGGTTAAACGCTTCAGCCATTACTCTGTGACAGTGTCAGACAGTTTAAATACAATGATAAATTAGTATGTGCTACTAAAGTCTTGTTTGTCAACCAGTTTTAGGCCCATATAAAATGTATTTTTCGAGTTCTGATAATTTTCATCAAAGTCTACACGTGGGAAAAAACGCATTTTCAGCCGATTTTAACGTCGATTTGGCGGAACGGTTAAACGCTTCAGTCATTACTCTATGTGACAGTGTCAGACAGTTTAAATACAATGATAAACTAGTATGTGCTGCTAAAGTGTTGTTTGCCAACCAGTTTTAGGCCCATATAAAATGTATTTTTCGAGTTATGATCATTTTCCGAACTTTGGACCGTTCGCTGTCTAGCTGAATTAGAGAAACACCGAACCATTGTCTCTTTGTAGGCGCATGATTCAGAATACTGCAGTACAGCATAGAAATTTAATTAATATGATGAACTATTATGTGCTTCTTAAGTGTTTCTCACAGAGTTCTAGGCCCATCTAACATGTATTTGTGGAGTTATGATCATTTTCAGAACTTTGGACGATTTGCTGTCGAGCTGAATTAGAGAAACACCGAACCATTGTCTCTTTGTAGGTGAATGATTCAGAATGCTGCAGTACACCATATAACTTTAATTAATATGAGGAACAATTATTTTGCTTCTTAAGTCTTTCTCAAAGACAGTTTAAATACAATGATGAACTAGTATGTGCTGCTTATGTCTTGTTTGTCAACCAGTTTTAGGCCCATATAAAATGTATTTTTCGAGTTCTGATAATTTTCATCAAAGTCTACACATGTGGGAAAAAATGCATTTTCAGCTGATTTTAACGTCGATTTGGTGGAACGGTTAAACGCTTCAGTCATTACTCTATGTGACAGTGTCAGACAGTTTAAATACAATGATAAACTAGTATGTGCTGCTAAAGTGTTGTTTGTCAGCCAGTTTTAGGCCCTTATAAAATGTATTTTTCGAGTTATGATCATTTTCAGAACTTTGGACGATTTGCTGTCGAGCTGAATTAGAGAAACACCGAACAATTGTTTCTTTGTAGGTGCATGATTCAGTATACTGCAGTACAGCATAGAAATTTAATTAATATGATGAACTATTATGTGCTTCTTAAGTGTTTCTCACAGAGTTCTAGGCCCATCTAACATGTATTTGTGGAGTTATGATCATATTCAGAACTTTGGACGATTTGCTGTCGAGCTGAAATAGAGAAACACCGAACCATTGTCTCTTTGTAGGCGCATGATTTAGAATGCTGCAGTACACCATATAACTTTAATTAATATGAGGAACAATTATTTTGCTTCTTAAGTCTTTCTCAAAGACAGTTTAAATACAATGATAAACTAGTATGTGCAGCTAAAGTCTTGTTTGTCAACCAGTTTTAGGCCCATATAAAATGTATTTTTCGAGTTCTGATAATTTTCATCAATGTCTACACGTGGGAAAAAACGCATTTTCAGTCGATTTAAACGTCGATTTGGCGGAACGGTTAAACGCTTCAGTCATTACTCTATGTGACAGTGTCGTTCAGTTTAAATACAATGATGAACTAGTATGTGCTGCTAAAGTCTTGTTTGTCAACCAGTTTTAGGCCCATATAAAATGTATTTTTCGAGTTCTGATAATTTTCATCAAAGTCTACACGTGGGAAAGAACGCATTTTCAGTCGATTTAAACGTCGAAAAGGCGAATCGGTTGAACGCTTCAGTCATTACTCTATGTGACAGTGTCAGAAAGTGTAAATACAATGATAAACTAGTATGTGCTGCTAATGTGTTGTTTGCCAACCAGTTTTAGGCCCATATAAAATGTATTTTTCGAGTTATGATCATTTTCCGAACTTTGGACCGTTTGCTGTCTAGCTGAATTAGAGAAACACCGAACCATTGTCTCTTTGTAGGCGCATGATTTAGAATGCTGCAGTACACCATATAACTTTAATGAATATGAGGAACTATTATGTGCTTCTTAAGTCTTTCTCAAAGACAGTTTAAATACAATGATAAACTAGTATGTGCTGCTAAAGTCTTGTTTGTCAACCAGTTTTAGGCCCATAAAAAATGTATTTTTCGAGTTCTGATCATTTTCATCAAAGTCTACACATGTGGGAAAAAATGCATATTAAGCCGATTTTAACGTCGATTTGGTGGAACGGTTAAACGCTTCAGTCATTACTCTATGTGACAGTGTCAGACAGTTTAAATACAATGATCAACTAGTATGTGCTGCTAAAGTGTTGTTTGTCAAACAGTTTTAGGCCCATATAAAATGTATTTTTCGAGTTCTGATAATTTTCATCAAAGTCTACACGTGGGAAAAAACGCATTTTCAGCCGATTTTAACGTCGATTTGGCGGAACGGTTAAACGCTTCAGTCATTACTCTATGTGACAGTGTCAGACAGTTTAAATACAATGATAAACTAGTATGTGCTGCTAAAGTGTTGTTTGTCAAACAGTTTTAGGTCCATATAAAATGTATTTTTCGAGTTATGATCATTTTCAGAACTTTGGACGATTTGCTGTCTAGCTGAATAAGAGAAACAGCGAACAATTGTCTCTTTGTAGGTGCATGATTTTGAATGCTGCAGTTCACCATATAACTTTAATTAATATGAGGAACAATTATGTGCTTCTTAAGTCTTTCTCAAAGACAGTTTAAATACAATGATAAACTAGTATGTGCAGCTAAAGTCTTGTTTGTCAACCAGTTTTAGGCCCATATAAAATGTATTTTTCGAGTTATGATAATTTTCATCAATGTCTACACGTGGGAAAAAACGCATTTTCAGTCGATTTAAACGTCGATTTGGCGGAACGGTTAAACGCTTCAGTCATTACTCTATGTGACAGTGTCAGTCAGTTTAAATACAATGATGAACTAGTATGTGCTGCTAAAGTCTTGTTTGTCAACCAGTTTTAGGCCCATATCAAATGTATTTTTCGAGTTCAGATAATTTTCATCAAAGTCTACACGTGGGAAAAAACGCATTTTCAGTCGATTTAAACGTCGATTTGGCGGAACGGTTAAACACTTCAGCCATTACTCTATGTGACAGTGTCAGACAGTTTAAATACAATGATAAACTAGTATGTGCTGCTAAAGTCTTGTTTGTCAACCAGTTTTAGGCCCAAATAAAATGTATTTTTCGAGTTCTGATAATTTTCATCAAAGTCTACACGTGAGAAAAAACGCATTTTCAGCCGATTTAAACGTCGAAAAGGCGAATCGGTTGAACGCTTCAGTCATTACTCTATGTGACAGTGTCAGAAAGTGTAAATACAATGATAAACTAGTATGTGCTGCTAATATTTTGTTTGCCAACCAGTTTTAGGCCCATATAAAATGTATTTTTCGAGTTATGATCATTTTCCGAACTTTGGACCGTTTGCTGTCTAGCTGAATTAGAGAAACACCGAACCATTGTCTCTTTGTAGGCGCATGATTCAGAATACTGCAGTACAGCATAGAAATTTAATTAATATGATGAACTATTATGTGCTTCTTAAGTGTTTCTCACAGAGTTCTAGGCCCATCTAACATGTATTTGTGGAGTTATGATCATTTTCAGAACTTTGGACGATTTGCTGTCGAGCTGAATTAGAGAAACACCGAGCCATTGTCTCTTTGTAGGTGAATGATTCAGAATGCTGCAGTACACCATATAACTTTAATTAATATGAGGAACAATTATTTTGCTTCTTAAGTCTTTCTCAAAGACAGTTTAAATACAATGATGAACTAGTATGTGCTGCTTATGTCTTGTTTGTCAACCAGTTTTAGGCCCATATAAAATGTATTTTTCGAGTTCTGATAATTTTCATCAAAGTCTACACGTGGGAAAAAACGCATTTTCAGTCGATTTAAACGTCGATTTGGCGGAACGGTTAAACACTTCAGTCATTACTCTATGTGACAGTGTCAGACAGTTAAAATACAATGATAAACTAGTATGTGCTGCTAAAGTCTTGTATGTCAACCAGTTTTAGGCCCATATAAAATGTATTTTTCGAGTTCTGATAATTTTCATCAAAGTCTACACGTGAGAAAAAACGCATTTTCAGCCGATTTAAACATCGAAAAGGCGAATCGGTTGAACGCTTCAGTCATTACTCTATGTGACAGTGTCAGACAGTTTAAATACAATGAATAACTAGTATGTGCTGCTAAAGTGTTGTATGTCAAACAGTTTTAGGCCCATTTAAAATGTATTTGTTGAGTTATGATCATTTTCATCATAGTGTGCACATGTGGGAAAAAACGCATTTTCAGCCGATTTAAACGTCGAAAAGGCGTATTGGTTAAACACTTCAGTCAGTACTCTGTGTGACAGTGTCAGACAGTTTAAATACAATGGTGAACTAGTATATGCTGCTAAAGTGTTGTTTGTCAAACAGTTTTAGGCCCATACAACATGTATTTGTCGAGGTATGAGCATTTTCAGAACATTGGACGGTTTGCTGTCTAGCTGATTTAGAGAAACACCGAACCATTGTCTCTTCAGAGGTGAATGATTCAGAATGCTGCAGTACAGCATTGAAATTTAATTAATATGATGAACTATTATGTCCTTCTTAAGTGTTTCTCACAGAATTATAGGCCCATCTAACATGTATTTGTGGTGTTATGATCATTTTCATCATAGTGTGCACATGTGGGAAAAAATGCATTTTCAGCCGATTTAAACGTCGAAAAGGAGAATTGGTCAAAAGCTTTAGTCATTACTTTGAGTGACAGAGTCAGACAGTTTGAATACAATGGTGAACTAGTATATGCTGCTAAAGTGTTGTTTGTCAAACAGTTTTAGGCCCATGTAAAATGTATTTGTCGAGTTATGATCATTTTCATCATAGTGTGCACATGTGGGAAAAAATGCATTTTCAGCCGATTTAAACGTCGAAAAGGAGAATTGGTCAAAAGCTTTAGTCATTACTTTGAGTGACAGAGTCAGACAGTTTAAATACAATGAATAACTAGTATGTGCTGCTAAAGTGTTGTTTGTCAAACAGTTTTAGGTCCATATAAAATGTATTTTTCGAGTTATGATCATTTTCAGAACTTTGGACGATTTGCTGTCTAGCTGAATTAGAGAAACACCGAACCATTGTCTCTTTGTAGGTGAATGATTCAGAATGCTGCAGTACAGCATAGAAATTGAATTAATATGATGAACTATTATGTCCTTCTTATGTGTTTCTCACAGAGTTCTAGGCCCATCTAACATGTATTTGTGGAGTTATGATCATTTTCATCATTGTGTGCACATGTGGGAAAAAACGCATTTTCAGCCGATTTAAACGTCGAAAAGGCGAATTGGTTAAACACTTCAGTCATTACTCTGTGTGACAGTGTCAGACAGTTTAAATACAATGGTGAACTAGTATATGCTGCTAAAGTGTTGTTTGTCAAACTGTTTTAGGCCCATGTAAAATGTATTTGTCGAGTTATGATCATTTTCATCATATTGTGCACATGTGGGAAAAAACGCATTTTCAGCCGATTTAAACGTCGAAAAGGCGAATTGGTCAAACGCTTCAGTCATTACTCTGTGTGACAGTGTCAGACAGTTTAAATACAATGAATAACTAGTATGTGCGGCTAAAGTGTTGTTTGTCAACCAGTGCGCATGCGCGACTGGCATCCGACAGCACCAGGAAGTGGAACACCGCGGGTGGAACACGGAAGGGAGTTTTTTCCGGACTCCAGAACGTCTTTACGGAATCTTTTTCATTTTTATGTGACTGATCCTCCAGCAGTGGTTTTTTTCAGTGCGTGGGGGGTCCCCCCCCCCACACACCCCAACCACCCTTTTTCTTCGGGTGTGCGATGACCGATCACATTGAAACAAACTCTGCGACCGGGAAAATGGATCACGTACGGCTGAATGAAGAAGCAAACGCACCAAAAGGTGGCGGCGAAGCAGACAGAAGCTATGGAAAAGAGCTTACAGTCTGTGTGGAACTGCAAGGGGAGGAAAGTATTACGACGACGGAATTGATGAAGAACGTGCGAGAGCTCTGCGGCGGTTTACTAGCTTGCCGCACCACCGGAGATCGACGATACGAACTTACTATGAGTCACCAAAGAGGGAAAGATCGCCTGCTGGAGGGATTCAAGATTGGAGAGGTAAGAATAATAGCCAGAGAAGCCGGCTTATATTACTGACGACGAAATACTGGGGAAGCTACATGGTTGGGGCGTGTCGGCCACCTCGCCGATTAAGCGCAGAATGTGGCCAGGAACCCGTATTGCGGACGGTACACGGTTTATGAGAGTAAAATTCAATAAATTAGTTCAGAGTCTTCCATACTCTGCAAAGTTTCACACTGCCATAGGGCCAGAGTACTTCCGCGTCATTCACGATAGACAATCAAAGGTCTGCCGCCTCTGTATACAGCCTGGACATATCCTACGGGAATGTCCGGAGTTCTTCTGTCGCAAATGTGGATTGCAAGGACACTTTGCGAGAGAGTGCAAAAGTGCCAAGAAATGTGACCGGTGTCATAACACTTGGAATGAATGTGACTGCAATAAGAGCGAGGAGGACGGCGGCGCTCCGCTGGTCACGACGGCCGCTTCAACCGATAGGCAAGGCGAACTGCATAGCGAGGATGAAAATAAAATGGAGACTGAGACGGGGCAGGCGGATGTGAGGGATGAAACTCAACCTGCAGTGGCGGGTAGTATGAACCAAGCAAGCAAGGTGAGGCTAGATCTGAGCTCCGGCTCTGACGAGGAGAGCGGAGCGAGACGAGGAGCGAGGCTGAAGGCGGAGGTGGGAGGGGAGGTGCTAGCCTTGGGAGTGGGCCCCACCCCCGCTCCTACCCCGCTGCTGCTGAAGCAAATCAGAGATCCTGCATCTGAGATGGGAATGATGAATAGGTCATCATCTCAGTCCCAGCCCCTCCAGCGACTGCCTCTTGATAACCCGATCTCAAGTGCAAGTGAGGCCGAATCCGAGATAGACTTGTCTCATATGAACAGAATTGGGAAAAGGCTAAGTGAAAAGCAGATGAGAAGGAGAAGCAAGAGAAACAAAGACAGAGTTAATAACTAAATGTCGAAAATCATACTCTCTTCTCAGTGTGACTCTAATGATTAGCTTCACTTCTCTAAATGCTAACGGCCTACGCACAAAATCGAAAATAGATTCTGTACTGCAAACTTTGAACTCGGATGTAGTCTGCCTGCAAGAAACTTGGTGGGACCAGGAGCATCACGACTATGTGGCGAACCAGAGAAACAAGCAGGTATTTTCAAACCACGGGTCAGCAAGATCATGCGGGGTAGCAATCATATCTAAGATTGCTTCAGGCATGAGTGCTGAAGAGATATACAAAGACGATCAAGGCAGAGTATTAATTGTAGATTTTTCACTTAATAAACAACGATATAGAATAATTAACATATATGCACCAAACAATGAAAATCATAGAAAGCAGTTTTTCATTAAATTAAAGAAATGGTACGGAAACAATGTAATAATAACTGGAGACTTTAATGTGGCTCTAACAAAAATGGACGTGTCAGTAAACAATACCTTCAAGAGTGACGCCAGTCGAACAACCCTAATGAATTTGATAAATCACCATAACCTAGTAGAAATGTGGAGAATCTCAAACCCTTTGAAGCGGGACTTCTCGAGAAGGCAGATTGTAAAGGGGGTCCTCAAACAGTCCAGAATCGATCTCTGTCTGGCTTCCTCCAGCATTATCAGGGACATTAACAAAATTAAATATGAGTTCAATAGCTGGAGCGATCACGCATCTTTATACTGGCAATTAGGGGACGATGGAAGGCCCAGAGGTGGGGGCATCTGGTGCTTCAATGCCAGTCTCCTTGAGGACCAAACCTTCAAAAAAAAGATAAGGAATCTACTGAGCAATATAACAGATGAATTAGCTGTAGAAGAAAACTACATTAAATCATGGGACGATGTAAAAAGACGAATTAAGAGAGCCTGTATAAATTATAGTAAAGAGAAAGGATGGCGGGAAGGAATGGAGGAGAGAACATTAAGGCACCTCCTCGCAAAAGAAATTACATTACTTGACCATAACCCTGACAGAAGTTGTGCAAAATTTGAAGAATATGAAGCTAAACTTCACTCTTTTGAAAAGAAAAGATGCATAGGAGCAGCTGTTAGAAGTAGATTTAAAAATATCACAGATGGGGAGAAATGTACAGCTTTTTTCCTTGGCCTAGAAAAACAAAAACAAAACAAAGCCAGAATGGGTCAGATTGAAAATAGTAAGGGGGAAATAATAGCTGAGCAGGAAGACATACTGGACGAAATACATAGGTATTACGAGAACCTCTTTACTAGTAACAGCTCCAATCCAAAACAGACTAAAGAAATACTGGAATGTATTGATAGGGAAATCAATCACATCGACAAAGAAGAGTGTGACACGGTAATCACATTAGCGGAAGTAGAACTGGCAATAGATGGACAAAATAAGAACAAAAGCCCAGGCCCAGACGGAATCTCGACAGAGTTCTACCAGTGCTTCAAAGCCCAGCTGGCCCCCTTGCTGCTAAAACTTTACACTAGTATTAGAGTAAACCAGACAACTCCGGACTCCCTCACAAAAGGTATCATCACAATTGTATTTAAGAATAAAGGATGCCGGAACCAACTGAAAAACTATAGGCCAATTAGCCTACTCAATTCAGATTATAAGATTCTGGCAAAAATTCTGGCTAATAGACTTAAAGCAGTAATAGGCTCAATCATCAGCAATACGCAAACTTACAGTATCCCAGGCAGAGATATTACAGACTCCATCAATACAATTAGGGATACAGTAAAAACAATGACTATGCAGAGGGGCCTGCTGCTTGGAGTAGACCTAGAAAAAGCTTTTGACAGGGTTGAGCATCCGTTCCTCTGGTCCGTAATGGAAAAGTTCGGCTTCGGAGCAAAGTTCATCGATTGGATCAAGGTTTTATATCGAAGTGCGAGTAGCAGGGTGAAATGCAACGGACTTCTCACCAGGGACATTCGGATCGAGAGGTCGGTGAGACAGGGATGCCCCCTCTCAGCTCTGCTATACACCCTGGTCGCAGAACCCCTTGCACTCCTAATACTGAAGGACAAAAATATAAAAGGTATCTTAACGCCAAATGGCAACAAAACCAAAATAGTCCAATATGCAGACGACATTAATATCATGGTCTCGGATGGTGACAGCATAGACCATGTCTTCAAACACCTAGGGGCCTATGAGAAAGCCTCTGGCGCAAGAATCAATGAAGAAAAATCTGCAATAATGTTCTGCGGTAAGAATCAAAAAACGATAAACAAATGGGGCCTTAAAGAGACCACAGGGTGCAGAGAAATCTTGGGTGTGTACATTGGGAAAGACGAGAGTGAAGCAAGAGATAAAACATGGAAGAGTGTGATAATTAAAATACAGTGTACCTTGAACCTGTGGAGGGCGAGGGGGCTTAGTCTAAAAGGAAAGGTAATAGTATCTAATACCCTAGTGCTGTCAAAAATAAATCATGCTTTGGGAACCTGTGAGCTGCCCGATTGGGCACTAAATTCATTGAACGGTGAGATCTCCTCCTTTCTTTGGAAGGGTAAGGGAAATATCTTCGCCCGCAGGACGTTAATTGCTAATAAACGGGAGGGGGGATTAGGGCTGATTGACATTGGTGCCAAAAGAGACGCACTGAGGGTTAAATTTATAGGGAAATTCTTGGATTCGACCAGGCAGTATCCCTGGGAGGACGCACTCGCAGGCTACCTGGCGGAGTTTGGGGAGAGGAGCAAATACAATCTCTGTACCCACTACCCCAGAAAAACTTACAGTGGCCTGCCGGGCTTCTACCAGGAGGTGCTGGAGGCATGGGGAAGGATACTCCCCCACCTCAGACCCGAGTACAGTAAAAAAGAGCATGTGCTGCAGTTACCTTTCCTCTCGAATCCATGCTTCACCTATAATGGGAGAAACCTCGTCAGCAGTCACTTGACGGCAGCAGGCCTAACAAGAGTGGGACAGGTGACCGACCACAAAGGGAACTTTGATATAGGGAATGTACTATGGGAATTAGACAGATGGAAGGTGCAATACAGGGAAAAACTGATTGTCTCTTTCGGGGAAAAATTTGATCAAAGCCTACTACCTGAGTGGCGAGGCATGCTCAAAGAGAAAGGACCCAAGGTGCAGGATGATGCCCTGAACTTCCTCCTGTGTCTTAGAGGAAAATTCCCCACCATCCAATCAGTGAAAACCAGAGACTGGTATAGATTACTCATTTCAAAGATTGTGACAATTCCAGCTTCAGAAAAGGCCTGGTCAAGGATATTTCCTGGCTATTCAATTAGAAATATATGGAACAACATGGAAATCCCTTTTGCCACATCAGCCATCTTCCACCTGGATTTCAAAATAAGGCACAGGAGGATTTTTACTGGCATCATCCTGCATCAATAACACAAAGACTTGCACAAAAGGGAGTGTGTGGTCTGCATGGAAGAAGCAGAAGACATTGAGCACCTGTTCCTTAGGTGCACGGCCCTCACAAACTATAGGGAGAGGGTCAAGAGCCTACTGGTGGAACATTGTGGCCTTAGGAGACTAACAGGGCTTACATGGGACTGGGCCTACATGTTTGCCCCCCCCCCAAAACAATGAGCCCAACGGAAAACTTACTGATAAACACTGTGCTGGCATTTGCCAGGCGCGCAACATGGACAAGAAGGAACTTGGCACTATATGAGGGTAGAGACGTAAGCATACAAAGCCTCTTTGGAAACTCACTAAAAGCCCACCTATTGTTGCTAAATGGAGGAAACAAAGACCTTTTTGTAATCCAATTTATGCAACAAACTACCCTACTCCAGGAAACTGAATGCCACTCTCTCTCCTTCGCATTCCGATAGGATAGAGAAGGGAGAAAAAGGGAAAACATGTATTTCCCAAGTGTTTAAAAATGTTTTCTTGGCATAATTGTTACTGTTGATGATTCTGTATTTTTATATTAAAAAAAAAAAATGTATTTGTTGAGTTATGATCATTTTCATCATAGTGTGCACATGTGGGAAAAAACGCATTTTCAGCCGATTTAAACGTCGAAAAGGCGTATTGGTTAAACACACTGTCTAGCTGAATTAGAGAAACACCGAACCATTGTCTCTTCAGAGGTGAATGATTCAGAATGCTGCAGTACAGCATAGAAATTGAATTAATATGATGAACTATTATGTCCTTCTTATGTGTTTCTCACAGAGTTCTAGGCCCATCTAACATGTATTTGTGGAGTTATGATCATTTTCATCATTGTGTGTACATGTGGGAAAAAACGCATTTTCAGCCGATTTAAACGTCGAAAAGGGGAATTGCTTAAACGCTTCAGTCATTACTCTGTGTGACAGTGTCAGACAGTTTAAATACAATGGTGAACTAGTATATGATGCTAAAGTGTTGTTTGTCAAACAGTTTTAGGCCCATACAACATGTATTTGTTGAGGTATGAGCATTTTCAGAACATTGTGGACGGTTTGCTGTCTAGCTGAATTAGAGAAACACCGAACCATTGTCTCTTCAGAGGTGAATGATTCAGAATGCTGCAGTACAGCATAGAAATTTAATTAATATGATGAACTATTATGTGCTTCCTAAGTTTTTCTCTCAGATTTCTATGCCCATCTAACATGTATTTGTGGAGTTAGGATCATTTTCATCATAGTGTGCACATGTGGGAAAAAACGCATTTTCAGCCGATTTAAACGTCGAAAAGGGGAATTGGTTAAACGCTTCAGTCATTACTCTGTGTGACAGTGTCAGACAGTTTAAATACAATGGTGAACTAGTATATGCTGCTAAAGTGTTGTTTGTCAAACAGTTTTAGGCCCATCTAACATGTATTTGTCGAGTTATGATCATTTTCATCATTATGTGTACATGTGGGAAAAAACGCATTTTCAGCCGATTTAAACGTCGAAAAGGGGAATTGGTTAAACGCTTCAGTCATTACTCTGTGTGACAGTGTCAGACAGTTTAAATACAATGGTGAACTAGTATATGCTGCTAAAGCGTTGTTTGTCAAACAGGTTTAGGCCCAAACAACAGTTATTTGTCGAGGTATGAGCATTTTCAGAACATTGGACGGTTTGCTGTCTAGCTGAATTAGAGAAACACCGAACCATTGTCTCTTCAGAGGTGAATGATTCAGAATGCTGCAGT
Source organism: Zeus faber (assembly GCF_960531495.2). Taxonomy (NCBI): domain Eukaryota; kingdom Metazoa; phylum Chordata; class Actinopteri; order Zeiformes; family Zeidae; genus Zeus; species Zeus faber. The sequence goes on along the minus strand of NC_137199.1, from coordinate 169,024 downwards.
ACAGCGTTGAAATTTAATTAATATGATGAACTATTATGTGCTTCCTAAGTTTTTCTCTCAGATTTCTATGCCCATCTAACATGTATTTCTGGAGTTATGATCATTTTCATCATTGTGTGCACATGTGGGAAAAAAACGCATTTTCAGCCGATTTAAACGTCGAAAAGGGGAATTGGTTAAACGCTTCAGTCATTACTCTGTGTGACAGTGTCAAACAGTTTAACATGGGCCTAAAACTGTTTGACAAACAACACTTTAGCAGCATATACTAGTTCACCATTGTATTTAAACTGTCTGACACTGTCACACAGAGTAATGACTGAAGCGTTTAAGCAATTCCCCTTTTCGACGTTTAAATCGGCTGAAAATGCGTTTTTCCCCACATGTGCACACTATGATGAAAATGATCCTAACTCCACGAATACATGTTAGATGGGCATAGAAATCAGAGAGAAAAACTTAGGAAGCACATAATAGTTCATCATATTAATTAAATGTCTATGCTGTACTGCAGCATTCTGAATCATTTACCTCTGAAGAGACAATGGTTCGGTGTTTCTCTAATTCAGCTAGACAGCAAACCTTCACAAGTTCTGAAAATGATCATAACTCCAGAAATACATGTTAGATGGGCATAGAAATCTGAGAGAAAAACTTAGGAAGCACATAATAGTTCATCATATTAATTAAATTTCTATGCTGTACTGCAGCATTCTGAATCATTCACCTCTGAAGAGACAATGGTTCGGTGTTTCTCTAATTCAGCTAGACAGCAAACCGTCCAATGTTCTGAAAATGCTCATACCTCGAGAAATACATGTTGTATGGGCCTAAAACTGTTTGACAAACAACGCTTTAGCAGCATAAATACAATGGTGAACTAGTGTTCACCATTGTATTTAAACTGTCTGACACTGTCACACAGAGTAATGACTGAAGCGTTTAACCAATTCCCCTTTTCGACGTTTAAATCGGCTGAAAATGCGTTTTTTCCCACATGTGCACACAATGATGAAAATGATCATAACTCGACAAATACATGTTAGATGGGCCTAAAACTGGTTGACAAACAACACTTTAGCAGCATATACTAGTTCACCATTGTATTTAAACTGTCTGACACTGTCACACAGAGTAATGACTGAAGCGTTTAAGCAATTCCCCTTTTCGACGTTTAAATCGGCTGAAAATGCGTTTTTTCCCACATGTGCACACAATGATGAAAATGATCATAACTCCACAAATACATGTTAGATGGGCCTAGAAATCTGTGAGAAACACTTAAGAAGCACATAATAGTTCATCATATTAATTAAATTTCTCTGCTGTACTGCAGCATTCTGAATCATTCACCTCTGAAGAGACAATGGTTCGGTGTTTCTCTAATCCAGCTAGACAGCAAACCGTCACAAGTTCTGAAAATGATCATAACTCCAGAAATACATGTTAGATGGGCATAGAAATCTGAGAGAAAAACTTAGGAAGCACATAATAGTTCATCATATTAATTAAATTTCAATGCTGTACTGCAGCATTCTGAATCATTCACCTCTGAAGAGACAATGGTTCGGTGTTTCTCTAATTCAGCTAGACAGCAAACCGTCCAATGTTCTGAAAATGCTAAAACCTCAACAAATACATGTTGTATGGGCCTAAAACTGTTTGACAAACAACACTTTAGCATCATATACTAGTTCACCATTGTATTTAAACTGTCTGACACTGTCACACAGAGTAATGACTGAAGCGTTTAACCAATTCCCCTTTTCGACGTTTAAATCGGCTGAAAATGCGTTTTTCCCCACATGTGCACACAATGATGAAAATGATCATAACTCCACAAATACATGTTAGATGGGCCTAGAAATCTGTGAGAAACACTTAAGAAGCACATAATAGTTCATCATATTAATTAAATTTCTATGCTGTACTGCAGCATTCTGAATCATTCACCTCTGAAGAGACAATGGTTCGGTGTTTCTCTAATTCAGCTAGACAGCAAACCGTCCAATGTTCTGAAAATGCTCATACCTCGAGAAATACATGTTGTATGGGCCTAAAACTGTTTGACAAACAACGCTTTAGCAGCATATACTAGTTCACCATTGTATTTAAACTGTCTGACACTGTCACACAGAGTAATCACTGAAGCGTTTAACCAATTCCCCTTTTCGACGTTTAAATCGGCTGAAAATGCGTTTTTCCCACATGTACACATAATGATGAAAATGATCATAACTCGACAAATACATGTTAGATGGGCCTAAAACTGGTTGACAAACAACACTTTAGCAGCATATACTAGTTCACCATTGTATTTAAACTGTCTGACACTGTCACACAGAGTAATGACTGAAGCGTTTAAGCAATTCCCCTTTTCGACGTTTAAATCGGCTGAAAATGCGTTTTTCCCCACATGTGCACACTATGATGAAAATGATCCTAACTCCACGAATACATGTTAGATGGGCATAGAAATCGGAGAGAAAAACTTAGGAAGCACATAATAGTTCATCATATTAATTAAATGTCTATGCTGTACTGCAGCATTCTGAATCATTTACCTCTGAAGAGACAATGGTTCGGTGTTTCTCTAATTCAGCTAGACAGCAAACCTTCACAAGTTCTGAAAATGATCATAACTCCAGAAATACATGTTAGATGGGCATAGAAATCTGAGAGAAAAACTTAGGAAGCACATAATAGTTCATCATATTAATTAAATTTCTATGCTGTACTGCAGCATTCTGAATCATTCACCTCTGAAGAGACAATGGTTCGGTGTTTCTCTAATTCAGCTAGACAGCAAACCGTCCAATGTTCTGAAAATGCTCATACCTCGAGAAATACATGTTGTATGGGCCTAAAACTGTTTGACAAACAACGCTTTAGCAGCATAAATACAATGGTGAACTAGTGTTCACCATTGTATTTAAACTGTCTGACACTGTCACACAGAGTAATGACTGAAGCGTTTAACCAATTCCCCTTTTCGACGTTTAAATCGGCTGAAAATGCGTTTTTTCCCACATGTGCACACAATGATGAAAATGATCATAACTCGACAAATACATGTTAGATGGGCCTAAAACTGGTTGACAAACAACACTTTAGCAGCATATACTAGTTCACCATTGTATTTAAACTGTCTGACACTGTCACACAGAGTAATGACTGAAGCGTTTAAGCAATTCCCCTTTTCGACGTTTAAATCGGCTGAAAATGCGTTTTTTCCCACATGTGCACACAATGATGAAAATGATCATAACTCCACAAATACATGTTAGATGGGCCTAGAAATCTGTGAGAAACACTTAAGAAGCACATAATAGTTCATCATATTAATTAAATTTCTCTGCTGTACTGCAGCATTCTGAATCATTCACCTCTGAAGAGACAATGGTTCGGTGTTTCTCTAATCCAGCTAGACAGCAAACCGTCACAAGTTCTGAAAATGATCATAACTCCAGAAATACATGTTAGATGGGCATAGAAATCTGAGAGAAAAACTTAGGAAGCACATAATAGTTCATCATATTAATTAAATTTCAATGCTGTACTGCAGCATTCTGAATCATTCACCTCTGAAGAGACAATGGTTCGGTGTTTCTCTAATTCAGCTAGACAGCAAACCGTCCAATGTTCTGAAAATGCTAAAACCTCAACAAATACATGTTGTATGGGCCTAAAACTGTTTGACAAACAACACTTTAGCATCATATACTAGTTCACCATTGTATTTAAACTGTCTGACACTGTCACACAGAGTAATGACTGAAGCGTTTAACCAATTCCCCTTTTCGACGTTTAAATCGGCTGAAAATGCGTTTTTTCCCACATGTGCACACAATGATGAAAATGATCATAACTCCACAAATACATGTTAGATGGGCCTAGAAATCTGTGAGAAACACTTAAGAAGCACATAATAGTTCATCATATTAATTAAATTTCTATGCTGTACTGCAGCATTCTGAATCATTCACCTCTGAAGAGACAATGGTTCGGTGTTTCTCTAATTCAGCTAGACAGCAAACCGTCCAATGTTCTGAAAATGCTCATACCTCGAGAAATACATGTTGTATGGGCCTAAAACTGTTTGACAAACAACGCTTTAGCAGCATATACTGGTTCACCATTGTATTTAAACTGTCTGACACTGTCACACAGAGTAATCACTGAAGCGTTTAACCAATTCCCCTTTTCGACGTTTAAATCGGCTGAAAATGCGTTTTTTCCCACATGTACACATAATGATGAAAATGATCATAACTCGACAAATACATGTTAGATGGGCCTAAAACTGGTTGACAAACAACACTTTAGCAGCATATACTAGTTCACCATTGTATTTAAACTGTCTGACACTGTCACACAGAGTAATGACTGAAGCGTTTAAGCAATTCCCCTTTTCGACGTTTAAATCGGCTGAAAATGCGTTTTTCCCCACATGTGCACACTATGATGAAAATGATCCTAACTCCACGAATACATGTTAGATGGGCATAGAAATCGGAGAGAAAAACTTAGGAAGCACATAATAGTTCATCATATTAATTAAATGTCTATGCTGTACTGCAGCATTCTGAATCATTCACCTCTGAAGAGACAATGGTTCGGTGTTTCTCTAATTCAGCTAGACAGCAAACCTTCACAAGTTCTGAAAATGATCATAACTCCAGAAATACATGTTAGATGGGCATAGAAATCTGAGAGAAAAACTTAGGAAGCACATAATAGTTCATCATATTAATTAAATTTCTATGCTGTACTGCAGCATTCTGAATCATTCACCTCTGAAGAGACAATGGTTCGGTGTTTCTCTAATTCAGCTAGACAGCAAACCGTCCAATGTTCTGAAAATGCTCATACCTCGAGAAATACATGTTGTATGGGCCTAAAACTGTTTGACAAACAACGCTTTAGCAGCATATACTAGTTCACCATTGTATTTAAACTGTCTGACACTGTCACACAGAGTAATGACTGAAGCGTTTAACCAATTCCCCTTTTCGACGTTTAAATCGGCTGAAAATGCGTTTTTTCCCACATGTGCACACAATGATGAAAATGATCATAACTCGACAAATACATGTTAGATGGGCCTAAAACTGGTTGACAAACAACACTTTAGCAGCATATACTAATTCACCATTGTATTTAAACTGTCTGACACTGTCACACAGAGTAATGACTGAAGCGTTTAACCAATTCCCCTTTTCGACGTTTAAATCGGCTGAAAATGCGTTTTTTCCCACATGTGCACACTATGATGAAAATGATCATAACTCCACGAATACATGTTAGATGGGCATAGAAATCAGAGAGAAAAACTTAGGAAGCACATAATAGTTCATCATATTAATTAAATGTCTATGCATTACTGCAGCATTCTGAATCATTCACCTCTGAAGAGACAATGGTTCGGTGTTTCTCTAATTCAGCTAGACAGCAAACCTTCACAAGTTCTGAAAATGTTCATAACTCCAGAAATACATGTTAGATGGGCATAGAAATCTGAGAGAAAAACTTAGGAAGCACATAATAGTTCATCATATTAATTAAATTTCAATGCTGTACTGCAGCATTCTGAATCATTCACCTCTGAAGAGACAATGGTTCGGTGTTTCTCTAATTCAGCTAGACAGCAAACCGTCCAATGTTCTGAAAATGCTCATACCTCAACAAATACATGTTGTATGGGCCTAAAACTGTTTGACAAACAACACTTTAGCATCATATACTAGTTCACCATTGTATTTAAACTGTCTGACACTGTCACACAGAGTAATGACTGAAGCGTTTAACCAATTCCCCTTTTCGACGTTTAAATCGGCTGAAAATGCGTTTTTTCCCACATGTGCACACAATGATGAAAATGATCATAACTCGACAAATACATGTTAGATGGGCCTAAAACTGGTTGACAAACAACACTTTAGCAGCATATACTAGTTCACCATTGTATTTAAACTGTCTGACACTGTCACACAGAGTAATGACTGAAGCGTTTAAGCAATTCCCCTTTTCGACGTTTAAATCGGCTGAAAATGCGTTTTTTCCCACATGTGCACACAATGATGAAAATGATCATAACTCCACAAATACATGTTAGATGGGCCTAGAAATCTGTGAGAAACACTTAAGAAGCACATAATAGTTCATCATATTAATTAAATTTCTCTGCTGTACTGCAGCATTCTGAATCATTCACCTCTGAAGAGACAATGGTTCGGTGTTTCTCTAATCCAGCTAGACAGCAAACCGTCACAAGTTCTGAAAATGATCATAACTCCAGAAATACATGTTAGATGGGCATAGAAATCTGAGAGAAAAACTTAGGAAGCACATAATAGTTCATCATATTAATTAAATTTCAATGCTGTACTGCAGCATTCTGAATCATTCACCTCTGAAGAGACAATGGTTCGGTGTTTCTCTAATTCAGCTAGACAGCAAACCGTCCAATGTTCTGAAAATGCTAAAACCTCAACAAATACATGTTGTATGGGCCTAAAACTGTTTGACAAACAACACTTTAGCATCATATACTAGTTCACCATTGTATTTAAACTGTCTGACACTGTCACACAGAGTAATGACTGAAGCGTTTAACCAATTCCCCTTTTCGACGTTTAAATCGGCTGAAAATGCGTTTTTTCCCACATGTGCACACAATGATGAAAATGATCCTAATTCCACAAATACATTTTACATGGGCCTAAAACTGTTTGACAAACAACACTTTCGCAGCATATACTAGTTCACCATTGTATTTAAACTGTCTGACACTGTCACACAGAGTAATGACTGAAGCGTTTAACCAATTCCCCTTTTCGACGTTTAAATCGGCTGAAAATGCGTTTTTTCCCACATGTGCACACAATGATGAAAATGATCATAACTCCACAAATACATGTTAGATGGGCCTAGAAATCTGTGAGAAACACTTAAGAAGCACATAATAGTTCATCATATTAATTAAATTTCTCTGCTGTACTGCAGCATTCTGAATCATTCACCTCTGAAGAGACAATGGTTCGGTGTTTCTCTAATTCAGCTAGACAGCAAACCGTCCAATGTTCTGAAAATGCTAAAACCTCAACAAATACATGTTGTATGGGCCTAAAACTGTTTGACAAACAACACTTTAGCATCATATACTAGTTCACCATTGTATTTAAACTGTCTGACACTGTCACACAGAGTAATGACTGAAGCGTTTAACCAATTCCCCTTTTCGACGTTTAAATCGGCTGAAAATGCGTTTTTTCCCACATGTGCACACTATGATGAAAATGATCCTAACTCCACGAATACATGTTAGATGGGCATAGAAATCAGAGAGAAAAACTTAGGAAGCACATAATAGTTCATCATATTAATTAAATGTCTATGCATTACTGCAGCATTCTGAATCATTCACCTCTGAAGAGACAATGGTTCGGTGTTTCTCTAATTCAGCTAGACAGCAAACCTTCACAAGTTCTGAAAATGTTCATAACTCCAGAAATACATGTTAGATGGGCATAGAAATCTGAGAGAAAAACTTAGGAAGCACATAATAGTTCATCATATTAATTAAATTTCAATGCTGTACTGCAGCATTCTGAATCATTCACCTCTGAAGAGACAATGGTTCGGTGTTTCTCTAATTCAGCTAGACAGCAAACCGTCCAATGTTCTGAAAATGCTCATACCTCGAGAAATACATGTTGTATGGGCCTAAAACTGTTTGACAAACAACGCTTTAGCAGCATAAATACAATGGTGAACTAGTGTTCACCATTGTATTTAAACTGTCTGACACTGTCACACAGAGTAATGACTGAAGCGTTTAACCAATTCCCCTTTTCGACGTTTAAATCGGCTGAAAATGCGTTTTTTCCCACATGTGCACACAATGATGAAAATGATCATAACTCGACAAATACATGTTAGATGGGCCTAAAACTGGTTGACAAACAACACTTTAGCAGCATATACTAGTTCACCATTGTATTTAAACTGTCTGACACTGTCACACAGAGTAATGACTGAAGCGTTTAAGCAATTCCCCTTTTCGACGTTTAAATCGGCTGAAAATGCGTTTTTTCCCACATGTGCACACAATGATGAAAATGATCATAACTCCACAAATACATGTTAGATGGGCCTAGAAATCTGTGAGAAACACTTAAGAAGCACATAATAGTTCATCATATTAATTAAATTTCTCTGCTGTACTGCAGCATTCTGAATCATTCACCTCTGAAGAGACAATGGTTCGGTGTTTCTCTAATCCAGCTAGACAGCAAACCGTCACAAGTTCTGAAAATGATCATAACTCCAGAAATACATGTTAGATGGGCATAGAAATCTGAGAGAAAAACTTAGGAAGCACATAATAGTTCATCATATTAATTAAATTTCAATGCTGTACTGCAGCATTCTGAATCATTCACCTCTGAAGAGACAATGGTTCGGTGTTTCTCTAATTCAGCTAGACAGCAAACCGTCCAATGTTCTGAAAATGCTCATACCTCGAGAAATACATGTTGTATGGGCCTAAAACTGTTTGACAAACAACGCTTTAGCAGCATATACTAGTTCACCATTGTATTTAAACTGTCTGACACTGTCACACAGAGTAATCACTGAAGCGTTTAACCAATTCCCCTTTTCGACGTTTAAATCGGCTGAAAATGCGTTTTTTCCCACATGTACACATAATGATGAAAATGATCATAACTCGACAAATACATGTTAGATGGGCCTAAAACTGGTTGACAAACAACACTTTAGCAGCATATACTAGTTCACCATTGTATTTAAACTGTCTGACACTGTCACACAGAGTAATGACTGAAGCGTTTAAGCAATTCCCCTTTTCGACGTTTAAATCGGCTGAAAATGCGTTTTTCCCCACATGTGCACACTATGATGAAAATGATCCTAACTCCACGAATACATGTTAGATGGGCATAGAAATCGGAGAGAAAAACTTAGGAAGCACATAATAGTTCATCATATTAATTAAATGTCTATGCTGTACTGCAGCATTCTGAATCATTCACCTCTGAAGAGACAATGGTTCGGTGTTTCTCTAATTCAGCTAGACAGCAAACCTTCACAAGTTCTGAAAATGATCATAACTCCAGAAATACATGTTAGATGGGCATAGAAATCTGAGAGAAAAACTTAGGAAGCACATAATAGTTCATCATATTAATTAAATTTCTATGCTGTACTGCAGCATTCTGAATCATTTACCTCTGAAGAGACAATGGTTCGGTGTTTCTCTAATTCAGCTAGACAGCAAACCGTCCAATGTTCTGAAAATGCTCATACCTCGAGAAATACATGTTGTATGGGCCTAAAACTGTTTGACAAACAACGCTTTAGCAGCATATACTAGTTCACCATTGTATTTAAACTGTCTGACACTGTCACACAGAGTAATGACTGAAGCGTTTAACCAATTCCCCTTTTCGACGTTTAAATCGGCTGAAAATGCGTTTTTTCCCACATGTGCACACAATGATGAAAATGATCATAACTCGACAAATACATGTTAGATGGGCCTAAAACTGGTTGACAAACAACACTTTAGCAGCATATACTAATTCACCATTGTATTTAAACTGTCTGACACTGTCACACAGAGTAATGACTGAAGCGTTTAACCAATTCCCCTTTTCGACGTTTAAATCGGCTGAAAATGCGTTTTTTCCCACATGTGCACACAATGATGAAAATGATCATAACTCGACAAATACATGTTAGATGGGCCTAAAACTGGTTGACAAACAACACTTTAGCAGCATATACTAATTCACCATTGTATTTAAACTGTCTGACACTGTCACACAGAGTAATGACTGAAGCGTTTAACCAATTCCCCTTTTCGACGTTTAAATCGGCTGAAAATGCGTTTTTTCCCACATGTGCACACTATGATGAAAATGATCCTAACTCCACGAATACATGTTAGATGGGCATAGAAATCAGAGAGAAAAACTTAGGAAGCACATAATAGTTCATCATATTAATTAAATGTCTATGCATTACTGCAGCATTCTGAATCATTCACCTCTGAAGAGACAATGGTTCGGTGTTTCTCTAATTCAGCTAGACAGCAAACCTTCACAAGTTCTGAAAATGTTCATAACTCCAGAAATACATGTTAGATGGGCATAGAAATCTGAGAGAAAAACTTAGGAAGCACATAATAGTTCATCATATTAATTAAATTTCTCTGCTGTACTGCAGCATTCTGAATCATTCACCTCTGAAGAGACAATGGTTCGGTGTTTCTCTAATTCAGCTAGACAGCAAACCGTCCAATGTTCTGAAAATGCTAAAACCTCAACAAATACATGTTGTATGGGCCTAAAACTGTTTGACAAACAACACTTTAGCATCATATACTAGTTCACCATTGTATTTAAACTGTCTGACACTGTCACACAGAGTAATGACTGAAGCGTTTAACCAATTCCCCTTTTCGACGTTTAAATCGGCTGAAAATGCGTTTTTTCCCACATGTGCACACTATGATGAAAATGATCCTAACTCCACGAATACATGTTAGATGGGCATAGAAATCAGAGAGAAAAACTTAGGAAGCACATAATAGTTCATCATATTAATTAAATGTCTATGCATTACTGCAGCATTCTGAATCATTCACCTCTGAAGAGACAATGGTTCGGTGTTTCTCTAATTCAGCTAGACAGCAAACCTTCACAAGTTCTGAAAATGTTCATAACTCCAGAAATACATGTTAGATGGGCATAGAAATCTGAGAGAAAAACTTAGGAAGCACATAATAGTTCATCATATTAATTAAATTTCAATGCTGTACTGCAGCATTCTGAATCATTCACCTCTGAAGAGACAATGGTTCGGTGTTTCTCTAATTCAGCTAGACAGCAAACCGTCCAATGTTCTGAAAATGCTCATACCTCAACAAATACATGTTGTATGGGCCTAAAACTGTTTGACAAACAACACTTTAGCAGCATTCACCATTGTATTTAAACTGTCTGACACTGTCACACAGAGAAATGACTGAAGCGTTTAAGCAATTCCCCTTTTCGACGTTTAAATCGGCTGAAAATGCGTTTTTTCCCACATGTACACATAATGATGAAAATGATCATAACTCGACAAATACATGTTAGATGGGCCTAAAACTGGTTGACAAACAACACTTTAGCAGCATATACTAGTTCACCATTGTATTTAAACTGTCTGACACTGTCACACAGAGTAATGACTGAAGCGTTTAACCAATTCCCCTTTTCGACGTTTAAATCGGCTGAAAATGCGTTTTTCCCCACATGTGCACACTATGATGAAAATGATCCTAACTCCACGAATACATGTTAGATGGGCATAGAAATCGGAGAGAAAAACTTAGGAAGCACATAATAGTTCATCATATTAATTAAATGTCTATGCTGTACTGCAGCATTCTGAATCATTCACCTCTGAAGAGACAATGGTTCGGTGTTTCTCTAATTCAGCTAGACAGCAAACCTTCACAAGTTCTGAAAATGATCATAACTCCATAAATACATGTTAGATGGGCATAGAAATCTGAGAGAAAAACTTAGGAAGCACATAATAGTTCATCATATTAATTAAATTTCTATGCTGTACTGCAGCATTCTGAATCATTTACCTCTGAAGAGACAATGGTTCGGTGTTTCTCTAATTCAGCTAGACAGCAAACCGTCCAATGTTCTGAAAATGCTCATACCTCGAGAAATACATGTTGTATGGGCCTAAAACTGTTTGACAAACAACGCTTTAGCAGCATATACTAGTTCACCATTGTATTTAAACTGTCTGACACTGTCACACAGAGTAATGACTGAAGCGTTTAACCAATTCCCCTTTTCGACGTTTAAATCGGCTGAAAATGCGTTTTTTCCCACATGTGCACACAATGATGAAAATGATCATAACTCGACAAATACATGTTAGATGGGCCTAAAACTGGTTGACAAACAACACTTTAGCAGCATATACTAATTCACCATTGTATTTAAACTGTCTGACACTGTCACACAGAGTAATGACTGAAGCGTTTAACCAATTCCCCTTTTCGACGTTTAAATCGGCTGAAAATGCGTTTTTTCCCACATGTGCACACAATGATGAAAATGATCATAACTCCACAAATACATGTTAGATGGGCCTAGAAATCTGTGAGAAACACTTAAGAAGCACATAATAGTTCATCATATTAATTAAATTTCTCTGCTGTACTGCAGCATTCTGAATCATTCACCTCTGAAGAGACAATGGTTCGGTGTTTCTCTAATCCAGCTAGACAGCAAACCGTCACAAGTTCTGAAAATGATCATAACTCCAGAAATACATGTTAGATGGGCATAGAAATCTGAGAGAAAAACTTAGGAAGCACATAATAGTTCATCATATTAATTAAATTTCAATGCTGTACTGCAGCATTCTGAATCATTCACCTCTGAAGAGACAATGGTTCGGTGTTTCTCTAATTCAGCTAGACAGCAAACCGTCCAATGTTCTGAAAATGCTCATACCTCGAGAAATACATGTTGTATGGGCCTAAAACTGTTTGACAAACAACGCTTTAGCAGCATATACTAGTTCACCATTGTATTTAAACTGTCTGACACTGTCACACAGAGTAATCACTGAAGCGTTTAACCAATTCCCCTTTTCGACGTTTAAATCGGCTGAAAATGCGTTTTTTCCCACATGTACACATAATGATGAAAATGATCATAACTCGACAAATACATGTTAGATGGGCCTAAAACTGGTTGACAAACAACACTTTAGCAGCATATACTAGTTCACCATTGTATTTAAACTGTCTGACACTGTCACACAGAGTAATGACTGAAGCGTTTAAGCAATTCCCCTTTTCGACGTTTAAATCGGCTGAAAATGCGTTTTTCCCCACATGTGCACACTATGATGAAAATGCTCATACCTCGACAAATACATGTTGTATGGGCCTAAAACTGTTTGACAAACAACGCTTTAGCAGCATATACTAGTTCACCATTGTATTTAAACTGTCTGACACTGTCACACAGAGTAATGACTGAAGCGTTTAAGCAATTCCCCTTTTCGACGTTTAAATCGGCTGAAAATGCGTTTTTTCCCACATGTACACATAATGATGAAAATGATCATAACTCGACAAATACATGTTAGATGGGCCTAAAACTGGTTGACAAACTACACTTTAGCAGCATATACTAGTTCACCATTGTATTTAAACTGTCTGACACTGTCACACAGAGTAATGACTAAAGCGTTTAACCAATTCCCCTTTTCGACGTTTAAATCGGCTGAAAATGCGTTTTTTCCCACATGTGCACACAATGATGAAAATGATCATAACTCCACAAATACATGTTAGATGGGCCTAGAAATCTGTGAGAAACACTTAAGAAGCACATAATAGTTCATCATATTAATTAAATTTCTCTGCTGTACTGCAGCATTCTGAATCATTCACCTCTGAAGAGACAATGGTTCGGTGTTTCTCTAATCCAGCTAGACAGCAAACCGTCACAAGTTCTGAAAATGATCATAACTCCAGAAATACATGTTAGATGGGCATAGAAATCTGAGAGAAAAACTTAGGAAGCACATAATAGTTCATCATATTAATTAAATTTCAATGCTGTACTGCAGCATTCTGAATCATTCACCTCTGAAGAGACAATGGTTCGGTGTTTCTCTAATTCAGCTAGACAGCAAACCGTCCAATGTTCTGAAAATGCTCATACCTCGAGAAATACATGTTGTATGGGCCTAAAACTGTTTGACAAACAACGCTTTAGCAGCATATACTAGTTCACCATTGTATTTAAACTGTCTGACACTGTCACACAGAGTAATCACTGAAGCGTTTAACCAATTCCCCTTTTCGACGTTTAAATCGGCTGAAAATGCGTTTTTTCCCACATGTACACATAATGATGAAAATGATCATAACTCGACAAATACATGTTAGATGGGCCTAAAACTGGTTGACAAACAACACTTTAGCAGCATATACTAGTTCACCATTGTATTTAAACTGTCTGACACTGTCACACAGAGTAATGACTGAAGCGTTTAAGCAATTCCCCTTTTCGACGTTTAAATCGGCTGAAAATGCGTTTTTCCCCACATGTGCACACTATGATGAAAATGATCCTAACTCCACGAATACATGTTAGATGGGCATAGAAATCGGAGAGAAAAACTTAGGAAGCACATAATAGTTCATCATATTAATTAAATGTCTATGCTGTACTGCAGCATTCTGAATCATTCACCTCTGAAGAGACAATGGTTCGGTGTTTCTCTAATTCAGCTAGACAGCAAACCTTCACAAGTTCTGAAAATGATCATAACTCCAGAAATACATGTTAGATGGGCATAGAAATCTGAGAGAAAAACTTAGGAAGCACATAATAGTTCATCATATTAATTAAATTTCTATGCTGTACTGCAGCATTCTGAATCATTTACCTCTGAAGAGACAATGGTTCGGTGTTTCTCTAATTCAGCTAGACAGCAAACCGTCCAATGTTCTGAAAATGCTCATACCTCGAGAAATACATGTTGTATGGGCCTAAAACTGTTTGACAAACAACGCTTTAGCAGCATATACTAGTTCACCATTGTATTTAAACTGTCTGACACTGTCACACAGAGTAATGACTGAAGCGTTTAACCAATTCCCCTTTTCGACGTTTAAATCGGCTGAAAATGCGTTTTTTCCCACATGTGCACACAATGATGAAAATGATCATAACTCGACAAATACATGTTAGATGGGCCTAAAACTGGTTGACAAACAACACTTTAGCAGCATATACTAATTCACCATTGTATTTAAACTGTCTGACACTGTCACACAGAGTAATGACTGAAGCGTTTAACCAATTCCCCTTTTCGACGTTTAAATCGGCTGAAAATGCGTTTTTTCCCACATGTGCACACAATGATGAAAATGATCATAACTCGACAAATACATGTTAGATGGGCCTAAAACTGGTTGACAAACAACACTTTAGCAGCATATACTAATTCACCATTGTATTTAAACTGTCTGACACTGTCACACAGAGTAATGACTGAAGCGTTTAACCAATTCCCCTTTTCGACGTTTAAATCGGCTGAAAATGCGTTTTTTCCCACATGTGCACACAATGATGAAAATGATCATAACTCGACAAATACATGTTAGATGGGCCTAAAACTGGTTGACAAACAACACTTTAGCAGCATATACTAATTCACCATTGTATTTAAACTGTCTGACACTGTCACACAGAGTAATGACTGAAGCGTTTAACCAATTCCCCTTTTCGACGTTTAAATCGGCTGAAAATGCGTTTTTTCCCACATGTGCACACTATGATGAAAATGATCCTAACTCCACGAATACATGTTAGATGGGCATAGAAATCAGAGAGAAAAACTTAGGAAGCACATAATAGTTCATCATATTAATTAAATGTCTATGCATTACTGCAGCATTCTGAATCATTCACCTCTGAAGAGACAATGGTTCGGTGTTTCTCTAATTCAGCTAGACAGCAAACCTTCACAAGTTCTGAAAATGTTCATAACTCCAGAAATACATGTTAGATGGGCATAGAAATCTGAGAGAAAAACTTAGGAAGCACATAATAGTTCATCATATTAATTAAATTTCTCTGCTGTACTGCAGCATTCTGAATCATTCACCTCTGAAGAGACAATGGATCGGTGTTTCTCTAATTCAGCTAGACAGCAAACCGTCCAATGTTCTGAAAATGCTAAAACCTCAACAAATACATGTTGTATGGGCCTAAAACTGTTTGACAAACAACACTTTAGCATCATATACTAGTTCACCATTGTATTTAAACTGTCTGACACTGTCACACAGAGTAATGACTGAAGCGTTTAACCAATTCCCCTTTTCGACGTTTAAATCGGCTGAAAATGCGTTTTTTCCCACATGTGCACACTATGATGAAAATGATCCTAACTCCACGAATACATGTTAGATGGGCATAGAAATCAGAGAGAAAAACTTAGGAAGCACATAATAGTTCATCATATTAATTAAATGTCTATGCATTACTGCAGCATTCTGAATCATTCACCTCTGAAGAGACAATGGTTCGGTGTTTCTCTAATTCAGCTAGACAGCAAACCTTCACAAGTTCTGAAAATGTTCATAACTCCAGAAATACATGTTAGATGGGCATAGAAATCTGAGAGAAAAACTTAGGAAGCACATAATAGTTCATCATATTAATTAAATGTCAATGCTGTACTGCAGCATTCTGAATCATTCACCTCTGAAGAGACAATGGTTCGGTGTTTCTCTAATTCAGCTAGACAGCAAACCGTCCAATGTTCTGAAAATGCTCATACCTCAACAAATACATGTTGTATGGGCCTAAAACTGTTTGACAAACAACACTTTAGCAGCATTCACCATTGTATTTAAACTGTCTGACACTGTCACACAGAGAAATGACTGAAGCGTTTAAGCAATTCCCCTTTTCGACGTTTAAATCGGCTGAAAATGCGTTTTTTCCCACATGTACACATAATGATGAAAATGATCATAACTCGACAAATACATGTTAGATGGGCCTAAAACTGGTTGACAAACAACACTTTAGCAGCATATACTAGTTCACCATTGTATTTAAACTGTCTGACACTGTCACACAGAGTAATGACTGAAGCGTTTAACCAATTCCCCTTTTCGACGTTTAAATCGGCTGAAAATGCGTTTTTCCCCACATGTGCACACTATGATGAAAATGATCCTAACTCCACGAATACATGTTAGATGGGCATAGAAATCGGAGAGAAAAACTTAGGAAGCACATAATAGTTCATCATATTAATTAAATGTCTATGCTGTACTGCAGCATTCTGAATCATTCACCTCTGAAGAGACAATGGTTCGGTGTTTCTCTAATTCAGCTAGACAGCAAACCTTCACAAGTTCTGAAAATGATCATAACTCCAGAAATACATGTTAGATGGGCATAGAAATCTGAGAGAAAAACTTAGGAAGCACATAATAGTTCATCATATTAATTAAATTTCTATGCTGTACTGCAGCATTCTGAATCATTTACCTCTGAAGAGACAATGGTTCGGTGTTTCTCTAATTCAGCTAGACAGCAAACCGTCCAATGTTCTGAAAATGCTCATACCTCGAGAAATACATGTTGTATGGGCCTAAAACTGTTTGACAAACAACGCTTTAGCAGCATATACTAGTTCACCATTGTATTTAAACTGTCTGACACTGTCACACAGAGTAATGACTGAAGCGTTTAACCAATTCCCCTTTTCGACGTTTAAATCGGCTGAAAATGCGTTTTTTCCCACATGTGCACACTATGATGAAAATGATCATAACTCGACAAATACATGTTAGATGGGCCTAAAACTGGTTGACAAACAACACTTTAGCAGCATATACTAGTTCACCATTGTATTTAAACTGTCTGACACTGTCACACAGAGTAATGACTGAAGCGTTTAAGCAATTCCCCTTTTCGACGTTTAAATCGGCTGAAAATGCATTTTTTCCCACATGTGCACACTATGATGAAAATGATCCTAACTCCACGAATACATGTTAGATGGGCATAGAAATCAGAGAGAAAAACTTAGGAAGCACATAATAGTTCATCATATTAATTAAATGTCTATGCTGTACTGCAGCATTCTGAATCATTCACCTCTGAAGAGACAATGGTTCGGTGTTTCTCTAATTCAGCTAGACAGCAAACCTTCACAAGTTCTGAAAATGATCATAACTCCAGAAATACATGTTAGATGGGCATAGAAATCTGAGAGAAAAACTTAGGAAGCACATAATAGTTCATCACATTAATTAAATTTCAATGCTGTACTGCCGCATTCTGAATCATTCACCTCTGAAGAGACAATGGTTCGGTGTTTCTCTAATTCAGCTGGATAGCAAACCGTCCAATGTTCTGAAAATGCTCATACCTCAACAAATACATGTTGTATGGGCCTAAAACTGTTTGACAAACAACGCTTTAGCATCATATACTAGTTCACCATTGTATTTAAACTGTCTGACACTGTCACACAGAGTAATGACTGAAGCGTTTAACCAATTCCCCTTTTCGACGTTTAAATCGGCTGAAAATGCGTTTTTTCCCACATGTGCACACAATGATGAAAATGATCATAACTCGACAAATACATGTTAGATGGGCCTAGAAATCTGTGAGAAACACTTAAGAAGCACATAATAGTTCATCATATTAATTAAATTTCTATGCTGTACTGCAGCATTCTGAATCATTCACCTCTGAAGAGACAATGGTTCGGTGTTTCTCTAATTCAGCTAGACAGCAAACCGTCCAATGTTCTGAAAATGCTCATACCTCGAGAAATACATGTTGTATGGGCCTAAAACTGTTTGACAAACAACGCTTTAGCAGCATATACTAGTTCACCATTGTATTTAAACTGTCTGACACTGTCACACAGAGTAATGACTGAAGCGTTTAACCAATTCCCCTTTTCGACGTTTAAATCGGCTGAAAATGCGTTTTTTCCCACATGTACACATAATGATGAAAATGATCATAACTCGACAAATACATGTTAGATGGGCCTAAAACTGGTTGACAAACAACACTTTAGCAGCATATACTAGTTCACCATTGTATTTAAACTGTCTGACACTGTCACACAGAGTAATGACTGAAGCGTTTAAGCAATTCCCCTTTTCGACGTTTAAATCGGCTGAAAATGCGTTTTTCCCCACATGTGCACACTATGATGAAAATGATCCTAACTCCACGAATACATGTTAGATGGGCATAGAAATCGGAGAGAAAAACTTAGGAAGCACATAATAGTTCATCATATTAATTAAATGTCTATGCTGTACTGCAGCATTCTGAATCATTCACCTCTGAAGAGACAATGGTTCGGTGTTTCTCTAATTCAGCTAGACAGCAAACCTTCACAAGTTCTGAAAATGATCATAACTCCAGAAATACATGTTAGATGGGCATAGAAATCTGAGAGAAAAACTTAGGAAGCACATAATAGTTCATCACATTAATTAAATTTCAATGCTGTACTGCAGCATTCTGAATCATTCACCTCTGAAGAGACAATGGTTCGGTGTTTCTCTAATTCAGCTGGATAGCAAACCGTCCAATGTTCTGAAAATGCTCATACCTCGACAAATACATGTTGTATGGGCCTAAAACTGTTTGACAAACAACGCTTTAGCAGCATATACTAGTTCACCATTGTATTTAAACTGTCTGACACTGTCACACAGAGTAATGACTGAAGCGTTTAACCAATTCCCCTTTTCGACGTTTAAATCGGCTGAAAATGCGTTTTTTCCCACATGTGCACACAATGATGAAAATGATCATAACTCGACAAATACATGTTAGATGGGCCTAAAACTGGTTGACAAACAACACTTTAGCAGCATATACTAGTTCA
This sequence comes from Zeus faber, assembly GCF_960531495.2. Classification (NCBI taxonomy): domain Eukaryota; kingdom Metazoa; phylum Chordata; class Actinopteri; order Zeiformes; family Zeidae; genus Zeus; species Zeus faber. The sequence goes on along the minus strand of NC_137199.1, from coordinate 149,515 downwards.
CCATTGTATTTAAACTGTCTGACACTGTCACACAGAGTAATGACTGAAGCGTTTAAGCAATTCCCCTTTTCGACGTTTAAATCTGCTGAAAATGCGTTTTTTCCCACATGTGCACACTATGATGAAAATGATCCTAACTCCACGAATACATGTTAGATGGGCATAGAAATCAGAGAGAAAAACTTAGGAAGCACATAATAGTTCATCATATTAATTAAATGTCTATGCTGTACTGCAGCATTCTGAATCATTCACCTCTGAAGAGACAATGGTTCGGTGTTTCTCTAATTCAGCTAGACAGCAAACCTTCACAAGTTCTGAAAATGATCATAACTCCAGAAATACATGTTAGATGGGCATAGAAATCTGAGAGAAAAACTTAGGAAGCACATAATAGTTCATCACATTAATTAAATTTCAATGCTGTACTGCCGCATTCTGAATCATTCACCTCTGAAGAGACAATGGTTCGGTGTTTCTCTAATTCAGCTGGATAGCAAACCGTCCAATGTTCTGAAAATGCTCATACCTCAACAAAAACATGTTGTATGGGCCTAAAACTGTTTGACAAACAACGCTTTAGCATCATATACTAGTTCACCATTGTATTTAAACTGTCTGACACTGTCACACAGAGTAATGACTGAAGCGTTTAACCAATTCCCCTTTTCGACGTTTAAATCGGCTGAAAATGCGTTTTTTCCCACATGTGCACACAATGATGAAAATGATCATAACTCCACAAATACATGTTAGATGGGCCTAGAAATCTGTGAGAAACACTTAAGAAGCACATAATAGTTCATCATATTAATTAAATTTCTATGCTGTACTGCAGCATTGTGAATCATTCACCTCTGAAGAGACAATGGTTCGTTGTTTCTCTAATCCAGCTAGACAGCAAACCGTCACAAGTTCTGAAAATGATCATAACTCCAGAAATACATGTTAGATGGGCATAGAAATCTGAGAGAAAAACTTAGGAAGCACATAATAGTTCATCATATTAATTAAATTTCAATGCTGTACTGCAGCATTCTGAATCATTCACCTCTGAAGAGACAATGGTTCGGTGTTTCTCTAATTCAGCTAGACAGCAAACCGTCCAATGTTCTGAAAATGCTAAAACCTCAACAAATACATGTTGTATGGGCCTAAAACTGTTTGACAAACAACACTTTAGCATCATATACTAGTTCACCATTGTATTTAAACTGTCTGACACTGTCACACAGAGTAATGACTGAAGCGTTTAACCAATTCCCCTTTTCGACGTTTAAATCGGCTGAAAATGCGTTTTTTCCCACATGTGCACACAATGATGAAAATGATCATAACTCCACAAATACATGTTAGATGGGCCTAGAAATCTGTGAGAAACACTTAAGAAGCACATAATAGTTCATCATATTAATTAAATTTCTATGCTGTACTGCAGCATTCTGAATCATTCACCTCTGAAGAGACAATGGTTCGGTGTTTCTCTAATTCAGCTAGACAGCAAACCGTCCAATGTTCTGAAAATGCTCATACCTCGAGAAATACATGTTGTATGGGCCTAAAACTGTTTGACAAACAACGCTTTAGCAGCATATACTAGTTCACCATTGTATTTAAACTGTCTGACACTGTCACACAGAGTAATGACTGAAGCGTTTAACCAATTCCCCTTTTCGACGTTTAAATCGGCTGAAAATGCGTTTTTTCCCACATGTACACATCATGATGAAAATGATCATAACTCGACAAATACATGTTAGATGGGCCTAAAACTGGTTGACAAACAACACTTTAGCAGCATATACTAGTTCACCATTGTATTTAAACTGTCTGACACTGTCACACAGAGTAATGACTGAAGCGTTTAAGCAATTCCCCTTTTCGACGTTTAAATCGGCTGAAAATGCGTTTTTCCCCACATGTGCACACTATGATGAAAATGATCCTAACTCCACGAATACATGTTAGATGGGCATAGAAATCGGAGAGAAAAACTTAGGAAGCACATAATAGTTCATCATATTAATTAAATGTCTATGCTGTACTGCAGCATTCTGAATCATTCACCTCTGAAGAGACAATGGTTCGGTGTTTCTCTAATTCAGCTAGACAGCAAACCTTCACAAGTTCTGAAAATGATCATAACTCCAGAAATACATGTTAGATGGGCATAGAAATCTGAGAGAAAAACTTAGGAAGCACATAATAGTTCATCACATTAATTAAATTTCAATGCTGTACTGCAGCATTCTGAATCATTCACCTCTGAAGAGACAATGGTTCGGTGTTTCTCTAATTCAGCTAGACAGCAAACCTTCACAAGTTCTGAAAATGATCATAACTCCAGAAATACATGTTAGATGGGCATAGAAATCTGAGAGAAAAACTTAGGAAGCACATAATAGTTCATCATATTAATTAAATTTCAATGCTGTACTGCAGCATTCTGAATCATTCACCTCTGAAGAGACAATGGTTCGGTGTTTCTCTAATTCAGCTAGACAGCAAACCGTCCAATGTTCTGAAAATGCTAAAACCTCAACAAATACATGTTGTATGGGCCTAAAACTGTTTGACAAACAACACTTTAGCATCATATACTAGTTCACCATTGTATTTAAACTGTCTGACACTGTCACACAGAGTAATGACTGAAGCGTTTAACCAATTCCCCTTTTCGACGTTTAAATCGGCTGAAAATGCGTTTTTTCCCACATGTGCACACAATGATGAAAATGATCATAACTCCACAAATACATGTTAGATGGGCCTAGAAATCTGTGAGAAACACTTAAGAAGCACATAATAGTTCATCATATTAATTAAATTTCTATGCTGTACTGCAGCATTCTGAATCATTCACCTCTGAAGAGACAATGGTTCGGTGTTTCTCTAATTCAGCTAGACAGCAAACCGTCCAATGTTCTGAAAATGCTCATACCTCGAGAAATACATGTTGTATGGGCCTAAAACTGTTTGACAAACAACGCTTTAGCAGCATATACTAGTTCATCATTGTATTTAAACTGTCTGACACTGTCACACAGAGTAATGACTGAAGCGTTTAACCAATTCCCCTTTTCGACGTTTAAATCGGCTGAAAATGCGTTTTTTCCCACATGTACACATAATGATGAAAATGATCATAACTCGACAAATACATGTTAGATGGGCCTAAAACTGGTTGACAAACAACACTTTAGCAGCATATACTAGTTCACCATTGTATTTAAACTGTCTGACACTGTCACACAGAGTAATGACTGAAGCGTTTAAGCAATTCCCCTTTTCGACGTTTAAATCGGCTGAAAATGCGTTTTTCCCCTCATGTGCACACTATGATGAAAATGATCCTAACTCTACGAATACATGTTAGATGGGCATAGAAATCGGAGAGAAAAACTTAGGAAGCACATAATAGTTCATCATATTAATTAAATGTCTATGCTGTACTGCAGCATTCTGAATCATTCACCTCTGAAGAGACAATGGTTCGGTGTTTCTCTAATTCAGCTAGACAGCAAACCTTCACAAGTTCTGAAAATTATCATAACTCCAGAAATACATGTTAGATGGGCATAGAAATCTGAGAGAAAAACTTAGGAAGCACATAATAGTTCATCACATTAATTAAATTTCAATGCTGTACTGCAGCATTCTGAATCATTCACCTCTGAAGAGACAATGGTTCGGTGTTTCTCTAATTCAGCTGGATAGCAAACCGTCCAATGTTCTGAAAATGCTCATACCTCGACAAATACATGTTGTATGGGCCTAAAACTGTTTGACAAACAACGCTTTAGCAGCATATACTAGTTCACCATTGTATTTAAACTGTCTGACACTGTCACACAGAGTAATGACTGAAGCGTTTAACCAATTCCTCTTTTCGACGTTTAAATCGGCTGAAAATGCGTTTTTTCCCACATGTGCACACAATGATGAAAATGATCATAACTCGACAAATACATTTTAGATGGGCCTAAAACTGGTTGACAAACAACACTTTAGCAGCATATACTAGTTCACCATTGTATTTAACCTGTCTGACACTGTCACACAGAGTAATGACTGAAGCGTTTAAGCAATTCCCCTTTTCGACGTTTAAATCGGCTGAAAATGCGTTTTTTCCCACATGTGCACACTATGATGAAAATGATCCTAACTCCACGAATACATGTTAGATGGGCATAGAAATCAGAGAGAAAAACTTAGGAAGCACATAATAGTTCATCATATTAATTAAATGTCTATGCTGTACTGCAGCATTCTGAATCATTCACCTCTGAAGAGACAATGGTTCGGTGTTTCTGTAATTCAGCTGGATAGCAAACCGTCCAATGTTCTGAAAATGCTCATACCTCAACAAATACATGTTGTATGGGCCTAAAACTGTTTGACAAACAACGCTTTAGCAGCATATACTAGTTCACCATTGTATTTAAACTGTCTGACACTGTCACACAGAGTAATGACTGAAGCGTTTAACCAATTCCCCTTTTCGACGTTTAAATCGGCTGAAAATGCGTTTTTTCCCACATGTGCACACAATGATGAAAATGATCATAACTCCACAAATACATGTTTGATGGGCCTAAAACTGGTTGACAAACAACACTTTAGCAGCATATACTAGTTCACCATTGTATTTAAACTGTCTGACACTGTCACACAGAGTAATGACTGAAGCGTTTAACCAATTCCCCTTTTCGACGTTTAAATCGGCTGAAAATGCGTTTTTTCCCACATGTGCACACAATGATGAAAATGATCCTAATTCCACAAATACATTTTACATGGGCCTAAAACTGTTTGACAAACAACACTTTAGCAGCATATACTAGTTCACCATTGTATTTAAACTGTCTGACACTGTCACACAGAGTAATGACTGAAGCGTTTAACCAATTCCCCTTTTCGACGTTTAAATCGGCTGAAAATGCGTTTTTTCCCACATGTGCACACAATGATGAAAATGATCATAACTCCACAAATACATGTTAGATGGGCCTAGAAATCTGTGAGAAACACTTAAGAAGCACATAATAGTTCATCATATTAATTAAATTTCTATGCTGTACTGCAGCATTCTGAATCATTCACCTCTGAAGAGACAATGGTTCGGTGTTTCTCTAATCCAGCTAGACAGCAAACCGTCACAAGTTCTGAAAATGCTCATACCTCAACAAATACATGTTGTATGGGCCTAAAACTGTTTGACAAACAACGCTTTAGCAGCATATTAGTATATGCTGCTAAAGCGTTGTTTGTCAAACAGTTATTTCACCATTGTATTTAAACTGTGTGACACTGTCACACAGAGTAATGACTGAAGCGTTTAACCAATTCCCCTTTTCGACGTTTAAATCGGCTGAAAATGCGTTTTTTCCCACATGTACACATAATGATGAAAATGATCATAACTCGACAAATACATGTTAGATGGGCCTAAAACTGGTTGACAAACAACACTTTAGCAGCATATACTAGTTCACCATTGTATTTAAACTGTCTGACACTGTCACACAGAGTAATGACTGAAGCGTTTAACCAATTCCCCTTTTCGACGTTTAAATCGGCTGAAAATGCGTTTTTTCCCAAATGTGCACACTGTGATGAAAATGATCCTAACTCCACGAATACATGTTAGATGGGCATAGAAATCAGAGAGAAAAACTTAGGAAGCACATAATAGTTCATCACATTAATTAAATTTCAATGCTGTACTGCAGCATTCTGAATCATTCACCTCTGAAGAGACAATGGTTCGGTGTTTCTCTAATTCAGCTAGACAGCAAACCGTCCAATGTTCTGAAAATGCTCATACCTCGACAAATACATGTTGTATGGGCCTAAAACTGTTTGACAAACAACGCTTTAGCAGCATATACTAGTTCACCATTGTATTTAAACTGTCTGACACTGTCACACAGAGTAATGACTGAAGCGTTTAAGCAATTCCCCTTTTCGACGTTTAAATCGGCTGAAAATGCATTTTTTCCCACATGTACACATAATGATGAAAATGATCATAACTCGACAAATACATTTTACATGGGCCTAAAACTGGTTGACAAACAACACTTTAGCAGCATATACTAGTTCACCATTGTATTTAAACTGTCTGACACTGTCACACAGAGTAATGACTGAAGCGTTTGAGCAATTCCCCTTTTCGACGTTTAAATCGGCTGAAAATGCGTTTTTTCCCACATGTGCACACAATGATGAAAATGATCATAACTCGACAAATACATTTTACATGGGCCTAAAACTGTTTGACAAACAACACTTTAGCAGCATATACTAGTTCACCATTGTATTTAAACTGTCTGACACTGTATCAAAGAGTAATGACTGAAGCGTTTAACCAATTCCCCTTTTCGACGTTTAAATCGGCTGAAAATGCGTTTTTTCCCACATGTGCACATAATGATGAAAATGCTCATACCTCGACAAATACATGTTGTATGGGCCTAAAACTGTTTGACAAACAACGCTTTAGCAGCATATACTAGTTCACCATTGTATTTAAACTGTCTGACACTGTCACACAGAGTAATGACTGAAGCGTTTAAGCAATTCCCCTTTTCGACGTTTAAATCGGCTGAAAATGCGTTTTTTCCCACATGTACACATAATGATGAAAATGATCATAACTCGACAAATACATGTTAGATGGGCCTAAAACTGGTTGACAAACTACACTTTAGCAGCATATACTAGTTCACCATTGTATTTAAACTGTCTGACACTGTCACACAGAGTAATGACTAAAGCGTTTAACCAATTCCCCTTTTCGACGTTTAAATCGGCTGAAAATGCGTTTTTTCCCACATGTGCACACAATGATGAAAATGATCATAACTCCACAAATACATGTTAGATGGGCCTAGAAATCTGTGAGAAACACTTAAGAAGCACATAATAGTTCATCATCTTAATTAAATTTCTATGCTGTACTGCAGCATTCTGAATCATTCACCTCTGAAGAGACAATGGTTCGGTGTTTCTCTAATTCAGCTAGACAGCAAACCGTCCAATGTTCTGAAAATGCTCATACCTCGACAAATACATGTTGTATGGGCCTAAAACTGTTTGACAAACAACGCTTTAGCAGCATATACTAGTTCACCATTGTATTTAAACTGTCTGTCACTGTCACACAGAGTAATGACTGGAGCGTTTAACCAATTCCCCTTTTCGACGTTTAAATCGGCTGAAAATGCGTTTTTTCCCACATGTGCACACAATGATGAAAATGATCATAACTCCACAAATACATGTTAGATGGGCCTAGAAATCTGTGAGAAACACTAAAGAAGCACATAATAGTTCATCATATTAATTAAATTTCTATGCTGTACTGCAGCATTCTGAATCATTCACCTCTGAAGAGACAATGGTTCGGTGTTTCTCTAATTCAGCTAGACAGCAAACCGTCACAAGTTCTGAAAATGATCATAACTCCAGAAATACATGTTAGATGGGCATAGAAATCTGAGAGAAAAACTTAGGAAGCACATAATAGTTCATCATATTAATTAAATTTCAATGCTGTACTGCAGCATTCTGAATCATTCACCTCTGAAGAGACAATGGTTCGGTGTTTCTCTAATTCAGCTAGACAGCAAACCGTCCAATGTTCTGAAAATGCTCATACCTCGACAAATACATGTTGTATGGGCCTAAAACTGTTTGACAAACAACGCTTTAGCAGCATATACTAGTTCACCATTGTATTTAAACTGTCTGACACTGTCACACAGAGTAATGACTGAAGCGTTTAAGCAATTCCCCTTTTCGACGTTTAAATCGGCTGAAAATGCATTTTTTCCCACATGTACACATAATGATGAAAATGATCATAACTCGACAAATACATTTTACATGGGCCTAAAACTGGTTGACAAACAACACTTTAGCAGCATATACTAGTTCACCATTGTATTTAAACTGTCTGACACTGTCACACAGAGTAATGACTGAAGCGTTTGAGCAATTCCCCTTTTCGACGTTTAAATCGGCTGAAAATGCGTTTTTTCCCACATGTGCACACAATGATGAAAATGATCATAACTCGACAAATACATTTTACATGGGCCTAAAACTGTTTGACAAACAACACTTTAGCAGCATATACTAGTTCACCATTGTATTTAAACTGTCTGACACTGTATCAAAGAGTAATGACTGAAGCGTTTAACCAATTCCCCTTTTCGACGTTTAAATCGGCTGAAAATGCGTTTTTTCCCACATGTGCACATAATGATGAAAATGCTCATACCTCGACAAATACATGTTGTATGGGCCTAAAACTGTTTGACAAACAACGCTTTAGCAGCATATACTAGTTCACCATTGTATTTAAACTGTCTGACACTGTCACACAGAGTAATGACTGAAGCGTTTAAGCAATTCCCCTTTTCGACGTTTAAATCGGCTGAAAATGCGTTTTTTCCCACATGTACACATAATGATGAAAATGATCATAACTCGACAAATACATGTTAGATGGGCCTAAAACTGGTTGACAAACTACACTTTAGCAGCATATACTAGTTCACCATTGTATTTAAACTGTCTGACACTGTCACACAGAGTAATGACTAAAGCGTTTAACCAATTCCCCTTTTCGACGTTTAAATCGGCTGAAAATGCGTTTTTTCCCACATGTGCACACAATGATGAAAATGATCATAACTCCACAAATACATGTTAGATGGGCCTAGAAATCTGTGAGAAACACTTAAGAAGCACATAATAGTTCATCATCTTAATTAAATTTCTATGCTGTACTGCAGCATTCTGAATCATTCACCTCTGAAGAGACAATGGTTCGGTGTTTCTCTAATTCAGCTAGACAGCAAACCGTCCAATGTTCTGAAAATGATCATAACTCGACAAATACATTTTACATGGGCCTAAAACTGTTTGACAAACAACACTTTAGCAGCATATACTAGTTCACCATTGTATTTAAACTGTCTGACACTGTATCAAAGAGTAATGACTGAAGCGTTTAACCAATTCCCCTTTTCGACGTTTAAATCGGCTGAAAATGCGTTTTTTCCCACATGTGCACATAATGATGAAAATGATCATAACTCGACAAATACATGTTAGATGGGCCTAAAACTGATTGACAAACAACACTTTAGCAGCATATACTAGTTCACCATTGTATTTAAACTGTCTGACACTGTCACACAGATTAATGACTAAAGGGTTTAATCAATTCCCCTTTTCGACGTTTAAATCGGCCGAAAATGCGTTTTTTCCCACATGTGCACGCTATGATGAAAATGATCCTAACTCCACAAATACATGTTAGATGGGCATAGAAATCTGAGAGAAAAACTTAGGAAGCACATAATAGTTCATCATATTAATTAAATTTCTATGCTGTACTGCAGCATTCTGAATCATTCACCTCTGAAGAGACAATGGTTCGGTGTTTCTCTAATTCAGCTAGACAGCAAACCGTCCAATGTTCTGAAAATGCTCATACCTCGACAAATACATGTTGTATGGGCCTAAAACTGTTTGACAAACAACGCTTTAGCAGCATATACTAGTTCACCATTGTATTTAAACTGTCTGACACTGTCACACAGAGTAATGACTGAAGCGTTTAAGCAATTCCCCTTTTCGACGTTTAAATCGGCTGAAAATGCGTTTTTTCCCACATGTACACATAATGATGAAAATGATCATCACTCGACAAATACATGTTAGATGGGCCTAAAACTGGTTGACAAACAACACTTTAGCAGCACATACTAGTTTATCATTGTATTTACACTTTCCGACACTGTCACATAGAGTAATGACTAAAGCGTTTAACCAATTCCCCTTTTCGACGTTTAAATCGGCTGAAAATGCGTTTTTTCCCACATGTGCACACCATGATGAAAATGATCATAACTCGACAAATACATTTTTTTTTTTTTTTTTTTTTTTTTTTAATATAAAAATACAGAATCATCAACAGTAACAATTATGCCAAGAAAACATTTTTAAACACTTGGGAAATACATGTTTTCCCTTTTTCTCCCATTCTCTATCCTATCAGAATGCGAAGGAGAGAGAGTGGCATTCAGTTTCCTGGAGTAGGGTAGTTTGTTGCATGAATTGGCTTACAAAAAGGTCTTTGTTTCCTCCATATACCAACGATAGGTGGGCTTTTAGTGAGTTTCCAAAGAGGCTTTGTATGCTTACGTCTCTACCCTCATATAGTGCCAAGTTCCTTCTTGTCCATGTTGCGCGCCTGGCAAATGCCAGCACAGTGTTTATCAGTAAGTTTTCCGTTGGACTCTTTGTTTTGGGGGGGGGGGGCCAAACATGTAGGCCCAGTCCCATGTAAGCCCTGTTAGTCTCCTAAGGCCACAATGTTCCACCAGTAGGCTCTTGACCCTCTCCCTATAGTTCGTGAGGGCCGTGCACCTAAGGAACAGGTGCTCAATGTCTTCTGCTTCTTCCATGCAGACCGCACACTCCCTCTTGTGCAAGTCTTTGTGTATTTGATGCAGGATGATGCCAGTAAAAATCCTCCTGTGCCTTATCTTGAAATCCAGGTGGAAGATGGCTGATGTGGCAAAAGGGATTTCCATGTTGTTCCATATATTTCTAATTGAATAGCCAGGAAATATCCTTGACCAGGCCTTTTCTGAAGCTGGAATTGTCACAATCTTTGAAATGAGTAATCTATACCAGTCTCTGGTTTTCACTGATTGGATGGTGGGGAATTTTCCTCTAAGGCACAGGAGGAAGTTCAGGGCATCATCCTGCACCTTGGGTCCTTTCTCTTTGAGCATGCCTCGCCACTCAGGTCGTAGGCTTTGATCAAATTTTTCCCCGAAAGAGACAATCAGTTTTTCCCTGTATTGCACCTTCCATCTGTCTAATTCCCAAAGTACATTCCCTATATCAAAGTTCCCTTTGTGGTCGGTCACCTGTCCCACTCTTGTTAGGCCTGCTGCCGTCAAGTGACTGCTGACGAGGTTTCTCCCATTATAGGTGAAGCATGGATTCGAGAGGAAAGGTAACTGCAGCACATGCTCTTTTTTACTGCACTCGGGTCTGAGGTGGGGGAGTATCCTTCCCCATGCCTCCAGCACCTCCTGGTAGAAGCCCGGCAGGCCACTGTAGGTTTTTCTGGGGTAGTGGGTACAGAGATTGTATTTGCTCCTCTCCCCAAACTCCGCCAGGTAGCCTGCGAGTGCGTCCTCCCAGGGATACTGCCTGGTCGAATCCAAGAATTTCCCTATCAATTTAACCCTCAGTGCGTCTCTTTTGGCACCAATGTCAATCAGCCCTAATCCCCCCTCCCGTTTATTAGCAATTAACGTCCTGTGGGCGATCATATTTCCCTTACCCTTCCAAAGAAAGGAGGATATCTCACCGTTCAATGAATTTAGTGCCCAATCGGGCAGCTCACAGGTTCCCAAAGCATGATTAATTTTTGACAGCACTAAGGCATTAGATACTATTACCTTTCCTTTTAGACTAAGCCCCCTCGCCCTCCACAGGTTCAAGGTACACTGTATTTTAATTATCACACTCTTCCATGTTTTATCTCTTGCTTCACTCTCGTCTTTCCCAATGTACACACCCAAGATTTCTCTGCACCCTGTGGTCTCTTTAAGGCCCCATTTGTTTATCGTTTTTTGATTCTTACCGCAGAACATTATTGCAGATTTTTCTTTATTGATTCTTGCGCCAGAGGCTTTCTCATAGGCCCCTAGGTGTTTGAAGACATGGTCTATGCTGTCACCATCCGAGACCATGATATTAATGTCGTCTGCATATTGGACTATTTTGGTTTTGTTGCCATTTGGCGTTAAGATACCTTTTATATTTTTGTCTTTCAGTATTAGGAGTGCGAGGGGTTCTGCGACCAGGGTGTATAGCAGAGCTGAAAGGGGGCATCCCTGTCTCACAGACCTCTCGATCCGAATGTCCCTGGTGAGAAGTCCGTTGCATTTCACCCTGCTACTCGCACTTCGATATAACACCTTGATCCAATCGATGAACTTTGCTCCGAAGCCGAACTTTTCCATTACGGACCAGAGGAACGGATGCTCAACCCTGTCAAAAGCTTTTTCTAGGTCTACTCCAAGCAGCAGGCCCCTCTGCATAGTCATTGTTTTTACTGTATCCCTAATTGTATTGATGGAGTCTGTAATATCTCTGCCTGGGATACTGTAAGTTTGCGTATTGCTGATGATTGAGCCTATTACTGCTTTAAGTCTATTAGCCAGAATTTTTGCCAGAATCTTATAATCTGAATTGAGTAGGCTAATTGGCCTATAGTTTTTCAGTTGGTTCCGGCATCCTTTATTCTTAAATACAATTGTGATGATACCTTTTGTGAGGGAGTCCGGAGTTGTCTGGTTTACTCTAATACTAGTGTAAAGTTTTAGCAGCAAGGGGGCCAGCTGGGCTTTGAAGCACTGGTAGAACTCTGTCGAGATTCCGTCTGGGCCTGGGCTTTTGTTCTTATTTAGTCCATCTATTGCCAGTTCTACTTCCGCTAATGTGATTACCGTGTCGCACTCTTCTTTGTCGATGTGATTTATTTCCCTATCAATACATTCCAGTATTTCTTTAGTTTGTTTTGGATTGGAGCTGTTACTAGTAAAGAGGTTCTCGTAATACCTATGTATTTCGTCCAGTATGTCTTCCTGCTCAACTATTATTTCCCCCTTACTATTTTCAATCGGACCCATTCTGGCTTTGTTTTGGTTTTTTTTTTCTAGGCCAAGGAAAAAAGCTGTACATTTCTCCCCATCTGTGATATTTTTAAATCTACTTCTAACAGCTGCTCCTATGCATCTTTTCTTTTCAAAAGAGTGAAGTTTAGCTTCATATTCTTCAAATTTTGCACAACTTCTGTCAGGGTCATGGTCAAGTAATGTAATTTCTTTTGCGAGGAGGTCCCTTAATGTTCTCTCCTCCATTCCTTCCCGCCATCCTTTCTCTTTACTATAATTTATACAGGCTCTCTTAATTCGTCTTTTTACATCGTCCCATGATTTAATGTAGTTTCCTTCTATAGCTAATTCATCTGTTATATTGCTCAGTAGATTCCTTATCTTTTTTTTGAAGGTTTGGTCCTCAAGGAGACTGGCATTGAAGCACCAGATGCCCCCACCTCTGGGCCTTCCATCGTCCCCTAATTGCCAATATAAAGATGCGTGATCGCTCCAGCTATTGAACTCATATTTAATTTTGTTAATGTCTCTGATAATGCTGGAGGAAGCCAGACAGAGATCGATTCTGGACTGTTTGAGGACCCCCTTTACAATCTGCCTTCTCGAGAAGTCCCGCTTCAAAGGGTTTGAGATTCTCCACATTTCTACTAGGTTATGGTGATTTATCAAATTCATTAGGGTTGTTCGACTGGCGTCACTCTTGAAGGTATTGTTTACTGACACGTCCATTTTTGTTAGAGCCACATTAAAGTCTCCAGTTATTATTACATTGTTTCCGTACCATTTCTTTAATTCAATAAAAAACTGCTTTCTATGATTTTCATTGTTTGGTGCATATATGTTAATTATTCTATATCGTTGTTTATTAAGTGAAAAATCTACAATTAATACTCTGCCTTGATCGTCTTTGTATATCTCTTCAGCACTCATGCCTAAAGCAATCTTAGATATGATTGCCACCCCGCATGATCTTGCTGACCCGTGGTTTGAAAATACCTGCTTGTTTCTCTGGTTCGCCACATAGTCGTGATGCTCCTGGTCCCACCAAGTTTCTTGCAGGCAGACTACATCCGAGTTCAAAGTTTGCAGTACAGAATCTATTTTCGATTTTGAGCGCAGGCCGTTAGCATTTAGAGTAGTGAAGCTAATCATAAGAGTCACACTGAGAAGAGAGTATGATTTTCGACATTTAGTTATTAAGTCTGTCTTTGTTTCTCTTGCTTCTCCTTCTCATCTGCTTTTCACTTAGCCTTTTCCCAATTCTGTTCATATGAGACAAGTCTATCTCGGATTCGGCCTCACTTGCACTTGAGATCAGGTTATCAAGAGGCAGTCGCTGGAGGGGCTGGGACTGAGATGATGACCTATTCATCATTCCCATCTCAGATGCAGGATCTCTGATTTGCTTCAGCAGCAGCGGGGTAGGAGCGGGGGTGGGGCCCACTCCCAAGGCTAGCACCTCCCCTCCCACCTCCGCCTTCAGCCTCGCTCCTCGTCTCGCTCCGCTCTCCTCGTCAGAGCCGGGGCTCAGATCTAGCCTCACCTCGCTTGCTTGGTTCATACTACCCGCCACTGCAGGTTGAGTTTCATCCCTCACATCCGCCTGCCCCGTCTCAGTCTCCATTTTATTTTCATCCTCGCTATGCAGTTCGCCTTGCCTATCGGTTGAAGCGGCCGTCGTCACCAGCGGAGCGCCGCCGTCCTCCTCGCTCTTATTGCAGTCACATTCATTCCAAGTGTTATGACACAGGTCACATTTCTTGGCACTTTTGCACTCTCTCGCAAAGTGTCCTTGCAATCCACATTTGCGACAGAAGAACTCCGGACATTCCCGTAGGATATGTCCAGGCTGTATACAGAGGCGGCAGACCTTTGATTGTCTATCGTGAATGACGCGGAAGTACTCTGGCCCTATGGCAGTGTGAAACTTTGCAGAGTATGGAAGACTCTGAACTAATTTATTGAATTTTACTCTCATAAACCGTGTACCGTCCGCAATACGGGTTCCTGGCCACATTCTGCGCTTAATCGGCGAGGTGGCCGACACGCCCCAACCATGTAGCTTCCCCAGTATTTCGTCGTCAGTAATATAAGCCGGGAGGTTGAGGAAGGAAACGACCATCTCGTCATTCCTCAATTCTCTGGCTATTATTCTTACCTCTCCAATCTTGAATCCCTCCAGCAGGCGATCTTTCCCTCTTTGGTCACTCATTGTAAGTTCGTATCGTCGATCTCCGGTGGTGCGGCAAGCTAGTAAACCGCCGCAGAGCTCTCGCACGTTCTTCATCAATTCCGTCGTCGTAATACTTTCCTCCCCTTGCAGTTCCACACAGACTGTAAGCTCTTTTCCATAGCTTCTGTCTGCTTCGCCGCCACCTTTTGGTGCGTTTGCTTCTTCATTCAGCCGTACGTGATCCATTTTCCCGGTCGCAGAGTTTGTTTCAATGTGATCGGTCATCGCACACCCGAAGAAAAAGGGTGGTTGGGGTGTGTGGGGGGGGGGACCCCCCACGCACTGAAAACAACCACTGCTGGAGGATCAGTCACATAAAAATGAAAAAGATTCCGTAAAGACGTTCTGGAGTCCGGAAAAAAAACTCCCTTCCGTGTTCCACCCGCGGTGTTCCACTTCCTGGTGCTGTCGGATGCCAGTCGCGCATGCGCACTGGTTGACAAACAACACTTTAGCAGCATATACCAGTTCACCATTGTATTTAAACTGTCTGACACTGTCACACAGAGTAATGACTAAAGCGTTTTACCAATTCCCCTTTTCGACGTTTAAATCGGCTGAAAATGCGTTTTTTCCCACATGTGCACACAATGATGAAAATGATCATAACTCCACAAATACATGTTAGATGGGCCTAGAAATCTGTGAGAAACACTTAAGAAGCACATAATAGTTCATCATATTAATTAAATTTCTATGCTGTACTGCAGCATTCTGAATCATTCACCTCTGAAGAGACAATGGTTCGGTGTTTCTCTAATTCAGCTAGACAGCAAACCGTCACAAGTTCTGAAAATGATCATAACTCCAGAAATACATGTTAGATGGGCATAGAAATCTGAGAGAAAAACTTAGGAAGCACATAATAGTTCATCATATTAATTAAATTTCAATGCTGTACTGCAGCATTCTGAATCATTCACCTCTGAAGAGACAATGGTTCGGTGTTTCTCTAATTCAGCTAGACAGCAAACCGTCACAAGTTCTGAAAATGATCATAACTCCAGAAATACATGTTAGATGGGCATAGAAATCTGAGAGAAAAACTTAGGAAGCACATAATAGTTCATCATATTAATAAAATTTCTATGCTGTACTGCAGCATTCTGAATCATTCACCTCTGAAGAGACAATGGTTCGGTGTTTCTCTAATTCAGCTAGACAGCAAACCGTCCAATGTTCTGAAAATGCTCATACCTCGACAAATACATGTTGTATGGGCCTAAAACTGTTTGACAAACAACGCTTTAGCAGCATATACTAGTTCACCATTGTATTTAAACTGTCTGACACTGTCACACAGAGTAATGACTGAAGCGTTTAACCAATTCCCCTTTTCGACGTTTAAATCGGCTGAAAATGCGTTTTTTCCCACATGTGCACACAATGATGAAAATGATCATAACTCCACAAATACATGTTAGATGGGCCTAGAAATCTGAGAGAAAAACTTAGGAAGCACATAATAGTTCATCATATCAATTAAATTTCAATGCTGTACTGCAGCATTCTGAATCATTCACATCTGAAGAGACAATGGTTCGGTGTTTCTCTAATTCAGCTAGACAGCAAACCGTCCAATGTTCTGAAAATGCTCATACCTCGACAAATACATGTTGTTTGGGCCTAAAACTGTTTGACAAAAAACGCTTTAGCAGCATATACTAGTTCACCATTGTATTTAAACTGTCTGACACTGTCACACAGAGTAATGACTGAAGCGTTTAACCAATTCCCCTTTTCGACGTTTAAATCGGCTGAAAATGCGTTTTTTCCCACATGTGCACACAATGATGAAAATGATCATAACTCGACAAATACATTTTATATGGGCCTAAAACTGGTTGACAAACAAGACTTTAGCAGCACATACTAGATTATCATTGTATTTAAACTGTCTTTGAGAAAGACTTAAGAAGCACATAATAGTTCCTCATATTCATTAAAGTTATATGGTGTACTGCAGCATTCTAAATCATGCGCCTACAAAGAGACAATGGTTCGGTGTTTCTCTAATTCAGCTAGACAGCAAACCGTCCAATGTTCTGAAAATGCTCATACCTCGACAAATACATGTTGTTTGGGCCTAAAACTGTTTGACAAAAAACGCTTTAGCAGCATATACTAGTTCACCATTGTATTTAAACTGTCTGACACTGTCACACAGAGTTATGACTGAAGCGTTTAACCAATTCCCCTTTTCGACGTTTAAATCGGCTGAAAATGCGTTTTTTCCCACATGTGCACACAATGATGAAAATGATCATAACTCGACAAATACATTTTATATGGGCCTAAAACTGGTTGACAAACAAGACTTTAGCAGCACATACTAGATTATCATTGTATTTAAACTGTCTTTGAGAAAGACTTAAGAAGCACATAATAGTTCCTCATATTCATTAAAGTTATATGGTGTACTGCAGCATTCTAAATCATGCGCCTACAAAGAGACAATGGTTCGGTGTTTCTCTAATTCAGCTAGACAGCAAACGGTCCAAAGTTCGGAAAATGATCATAACTCGAAAAATACATTTTATATGGGCCTAAAACTGGTGGCAAACAACACATTAGCAGCACATACTAGTTTATCATTGTATTTACACTTTCTGACACTGTCACATAGAGTAATGACTGAAGCGTTCAACCGATTCGCCTTTTCGACGTTTAAATCGGCTGAAAATGCGTTTTTTCTTACGTGTAGACTTTGATGAAAATTATCAGAACTCGAAAAATACATTTTATTTGGGCCTAAAACTGGTTGACAAACAAGACATTAGCAGCACATACTAGTTCATCATTGTATTTAAACTGACTGACACTGTCACATAGAGTAATGACTGAAGCGTTTAACCGTTCCGCCAAATCGACGTTTAAATCGACTGAAAATGCGTTTTTTCCCACGTGTAGACATTGATGAAAATTATCATAACTCGAAAAATACATTTTATATGGGCCTAAAACTGGTTGACAAACAACACTTTAGCAGCACATACTAGTTGATCATTGTATTTAAACTGTCTGACACTGTCACATAGAGTAATGACTGAAGCGTTTAACCGTTCCACCAAATCGACGTTAAAATCGGCTTAAAATGCATTTTTTCCCACATCTGTAGACTTTGATGAAAATTATCAGAACTCGAAAAATACATTTTATATGGGCCTAAAACTGGTTGACAAACAACACTTTAGCAGCACATACTAGTTTATCATTGTATTTAAACTGTCTTTGCGAAAGACTTAAGAAGCACATAATTGTTCCTCATATTAATTAAAGTTATATGGTGTACTGCAGCATTCAAAATCATGCACCTACAAAGAGACAATTGTTCGGTGTTTCTCTAATTCAGCTAGACAGCAAATCGTCCAAAGTTCTGAACATGATCATAACTCGAAAAATACATTTTAAATGGGCCTAAAACTGTTTGAAAAACAACACTTTAGCAGCACATACTAGTTTATCATTGTATTTAAACTGTCTGACACTGTCACATAGTAATGGCTGAAGCGTTTAACCGATCCGCCTTTTCGACGTTTAAATCGGCTGAAAATGCGTTTTTTCCCACATGTGTAGACTTTGATGAAAATTATCATAACTCGAAAAATACATTTTATATGGGCCTAAAACTGGTTGACAAACAAGACTTTAGCAGCACATACTAGTTCATCATTGTATTTAAACTGTCTTTGAGAAAGACTTAAGAAGCAAAATAATTGTTTCTCATATTAATTAAAGTTATATGGTGTACTGCAGCATTCTGAATCATTCACCTACAAAGAGACAATGGTTCGGTGTTTCTCTAATTCAGCTAGACAGTAAATCGTCCAAAGTTCTGAAAATGATCATAACTCCACAAATACATGTTAGATGGGCCTAGAACTCTGTGAGAAACACTTAAGAAGCACATAATAGTTCATCATATTAATTAAATTTCTATGCTGTACTGCAGTATTCTGAATCATGCACCTACAAAGAGACAATGGTTCGGTGTTTCTCTAATTCAGCTAGACAGCAAATCGTCCAAAGTTCTGAAAATGATCATAACTCGAAAAATACATTTTATATGGGCCTAAAACTGGTTGACAAACAACACTTTAGCAGCACATACTAGTTTATCATTGTATTTAAACTGTCTGACACTGTCACATAGAGTAATGACTGAAGCGTTTAACCGTTCCGCCAAATCGACGTTAAAATCGGCTGAAAATGCGTTTTTTCCACCGTGTAGACTTTGATGAAAATTATCAGAACTTGAAAAATACATTTTATATGGGCCTAAAACTGGTTGACAAACAAGACTTTAGTAGCACATACTTGTTTATCATTGTATTTAAACTGTCTGACACTGTCACAGAGTAATAGCTGAAGCGTTTAACCGATCCGCCTTTTCGACGTTTAAATCGGCTGAAAATGCGTTTTTTCCCACATGTGTAGACTTTGATGAAAATTATCATAACTCGAAAAATACATTTTATATGGGCCTAAAACTGGTTGACAAACAACACTTTAGCAGCACATACTAGTTTATCATTGTATTTAAACTGTCTTTGCGAAAGACTTAAGAAGCACATAATTGTTCCTCATATTAATTAAAGTTATATGGTGTACTGCAGCATTCTAAATCACGCACCTACAAAGAGGCAATGGTTCGGTGTTTCTCAAATTCAGCTAGACAGCAAATCGTCCAAATTTCTGAAAATGATCATAACTCGAAAAATACATTTTATATGGGCCTAAAACTGATTGACAAACAACACTTTAGCAGCACATACTAGTTCATCATTGTATTTAAACTGTCTGACACTGTCACATGGAGTAATGACTTAAGCGTTTAACCGATTCGCCTTTTCGACGTTTAAATCGACTGAAAATGCGTTTTTTCCCACATGTGTAGACTTTGATGAAAATTATCAGAACTCGAAAAATACATTTTATATGGGCCTAAAACTGGTTGACAAACAAGACTTTAGCAGCACATACTAGTTTATCATTGTATTTAAACTGTCTTTGAGAAAGACTTAAGAAGCACATAATAGTTCCTCATATTCATTAAAGTTATATGGTGTACTGCAGCATTCTAAATCATGCGCCTACAAAGAGACAATGGTTCGGTGTTTCTCTAATTCAGCTAGACAGCAAACGATCCAAAGTTCTGAAAATGATCATAACTCGAAAAATACATTTTATATGGGCCTAAAACTGGTTGACAAACAACACTTTAGCAGCACATACTAGTTTATCATTGTATTTAAACTGTCTGACACTGTCACATAGAGTAATGACTGAAGCGTTTAACCGTTCCGCCAAATCGATGTTTAAATCGGCTGAAAATGCGTTTTTTCCCACATGTGAAGACTTTGATGAAAATGATCATAACTCGAGAAATACATTTTATATGGGCCTAAAACTGGTTGACAAACAACACTTTAGCAGCACATACTAGTTTATCATTGTATTTAAACTGTCTTTGAGAAAGACTTAAGCACATAATTGTTCCTCATATTAATTAAAATTATATGGTGTACTGCAGCATTCTGAATCATTCACCTATAAAGAGACATTGGTTCGGTGTTTCTCTAATTCAGCAAGGCAGCAAACCGTCCAAAATTCTGAAAATACTCATAACTCGAAAAATACATTTTATATGAGCCTAAAACTCGTTGACAGACAACACTTTAGCAGCACATACTAGTTCATCATAGTATTTAAACTGTCTGACACTGTCGCACAGAGTAATGACTGAAGCGTTTAACCGATCCGCCTTTTCGGCGTTTAAATCGGCTGAAAATGCGTTTTTTCCCACATGTGCAGACGTTGATAAAAATAATCATTACTCGAAAAATAAATGTTAGAAGGACCTACAACTGTTTGACAAACAACACTTTAGCAGCACATACTAGTTCATCATAGTATTTAAACTGCCTGACACTGTCACACAGAGTAATGACTGTAGCGTTTAACCGATCCGCCTTTTCGACGTTTAAATGGGCTGAAAATGCGTTTTTTAACTCGACAAATACATGTTTGACCTTTTGTCTGATCCTGCCACACAGAGTAATTCGTGGAGATTTTATTTTTTATTTATTTATTTTCAACCCATCCTGTCAGCATGCTGGGTATACAACAAAGAGTATTTGCATGCCATTGCATCTAGGACAGAGTTAGTCCGCAAGTGTAGCTCAAGTTCTCCACCTGCAATGCAACACTTTATTAATTCTTAAATCATCAAGAACTGCTGCAATAATTCTGTCCAGTGGATGACCTGTAGGATGACAAGAGCACAGTTTTTGGTCAAAGAGAACCACCACCAACCCCCCTCTTTGGAAAACTATTTATCATGTTTGGGTCTAAACAACTGATCACTACCCCAAGAGGGAGAGAATCATGGCCGGTGAGACAATTAAACATAGAACCTGAAAACATTTACACAAAAAAATTAACATTGGACCACAACATGTAATGAAAAACAGTTGATTAGGTCCAGGAAAACTGGAATGACAAATGGTCACCTGGCCTCTTCCTGTCATAGTTATGGCAGTAAATGAGGGAGAAAAGGAGAGTAATGCAACCAGAAGGCTGCTGGGGTGCATTCAAAGAAGGTGTGGTGGTGTGTGCATGTGTGTGTGTGTGTGATAGGACCGCCTGTCTGTCCATCCCGGAAAACCCCAGTGCTAAATGTGTACTGTTGCCTATTGCAGTCAAAATTGCGGGGTTGGGGATGCAAGTCCTTCAGGCAAGTCGACCCTGAATCACTCACACCCCTCCTGCCCCGCAGACCCTGGTCTGGTGGAGTGTTGCTTGGAGTAGGATTCGTGTGCGAGTGTATGCATTCTAAGCCAATATGAGTCGGATTAACATTTCGTAACGGACGAGAAGCACGCTGGGGCAGGAGCGTGACAGGCAAGATGGCAGCTGCCCGCTGCATCCCCACCTATATAGCTTGCACCCCACCCATCCCGCAAGCCCTAGGCCTTTTGTGTGGTGTATTTGTGAATATAAGTTTTGGCACTGGGAGAGATAGGCGAATCGCGACCAGATCGATGCAGGGGCGCGGCGCCCAAACACACAACCACGCCCCACACCAACACAGTGTGGGGCGCACATACAAGCTTTTAACCTAACCGCCTTTTCAGCATTTTAAATCGTCTGACAATACGTTATCTTCTATCTTCTCTCTTCTATCCTCCTTTCCCTCATGAAAATGAGGGAGTGGATGAAGGTAGAGTGTACAGCTCGATCCGGCGTAGTAAGTTGAGTAAGTAAAGGACGTTTATGAAAATGAAAGATGAAGTTGGTTAAAACCCATCCCCCCATCCCCAATTGGTTAAAACCAATTAGGATTTTTATTGGAAGAAAACAAAGAAAATAAAAGGAGTTTATTCCAAAAAATGGGTGGAGCTATGCCCCATAAATTCAGATGTGCCGAGGAGCTAACTTCATTCTGAACCTACAGAAGACCCTGACACAAAGTAGGAACACAAGACACCTCTAAATACTTACCTATTAAACGTAACCTTTTATTTCTTTTTTATAATTTACCATACCAACCTTGACATGGCATAATTGCATGAAGCATTAGTAAATTGGTCATTCAAAATTAATGTTTAGCAAAACTCTTAACATAAATCATTCTAAATTAATGCTTAGCAAAACTCTTCGCCTACCCACAATCGAGCATCCAATTGGCTATGGGACACACTCCGAGGCTTGATCAACCACGGGAGGGCCTTCCTCAGGCGAGGGTGTCTAGTGATAATGGTCAAACACCCCATGGTCCTGGGGTCCACTACTGATGATGTGTCCCAAAAATTCAGACCCAATCCTGATACAGAAATACAGTTTCAAAACTGATTTAAAAGCCAGATTAAAAAAATCAGTTCCAATACAAACACAGAAATACAGTTAAAAACCAACTTAAAAGCCATACTAAAAAATTTAGATGCAACCAAAACACGGTTGTTCTGCCTCCCGGTGCGCCCCCCGCGCAGTCAGTATTGCAACATCATAGCATTTGGATGATAGTATAATAATATAATAGTAAAATCAGAACAGGCATAAACAGATCAAGGCACACTCAGCCAATCTGATCATGTCCCAGACCCGAATTAACATCTCTTCCATCAGCCTCTTCACTGCCCTTGAGAAAGCACAATTTGTGAGATAATTCATGTTATTGTTGTATGTATACAATGTGGGAGCTATGACAACGTATTAACACGTTATCTACATCTGCATAGAGATTGATCGTTTATCTGCATATTTCTCTACTGTTCCACAGTTTTACACCGCTTTCATTAACGATACCAAAAGTGCGCTCCTGTCTCTGGGTACTTATTGCAAGAGTGTTTAGCTCGCTGTATAGCCAAGTACAGCTACATGTGGTGAGGGCTTAAGAGTAAAAAGATTGGCCTCACCTCAAGGCATTGCTGAGAGCAATGATGTCAGAACACCCAGGGCCCACGGAACCCTCAGACCCCTCGGAAGGCTGAGGCTCCACAGAACTCGTGGGCCCAAACAGACAGCCAGGCTTGGAGGAACGGGCAAAAGGCCTGGACCGCAGTGGCAGTACAACTTTGAGTGCGCAAAGCGGGCTTGGCAACGCATCCAGCAGGTCCTTCAAGTCGGCCAACAAGGCCATTAAGTCGGGCCAATAAGACCCTTAAATTAGCCAGCAGGTCTATCAAGTCCAGAAGGTGAAACGTCAGTGCAATCACAGTGGCATGCGCTAGAGCCGCAGTTGCACGTATGTAGGCTGTGAGAGAAAAATGCACATGATCAACTATTTGAATGAGGTTTTACATGTTTTATACAGGACAATAGCCTTTTGTATGTAACTTAGTTATAAAACTCATTGTCTATGGGTTTTTATGAGTCACTCAGAGTTAATATAAAGAGACAAAAAAATTGTCTGTGTGTGTCTGTGTGTAAAAACTGTCTAAAACATTTCAGTTGTAGTATTGGAAAAACCAGACCACATTCCATCCTTCACTTAACCTTGTGTGGAGATAAGGATAAGGACAAGAGGGACTTAAAAGAGCGTTGTGTGTTTGTTTTATGGTACAGTAGGATTGTGTCTGTGACCGAAGTTTGACTGTTAAATCACTGTTTGGGGGAACACCCAGGGATATGACTGAGGATCAGAGTTGTAAATGACACCTGACACACAACCTCTCTTTGGTATAAAGCCCTCTTCGTCAGTAATAGGGGTAGACTGATCAGAACACTGCTTTGAAGCATGACGGTATCTTTCTCTTTATTTTGCAGAATAAATATCTTTAATACTCTCAGTTTTGTTTTCCTGTAGCGGGCAGATTAACCTCACCGACCACCTAGGATAATTTATCCAACAATCTGGCGACGATGATGAGACTCTCTTCATGTCCAGGTTGTGTGCCCAGCGGCAGTCAGAGACCGGCCGTAAGATATCCAACAAGGAGTCGTCTGGACAGGTCCAGCAAAGGCAACACAAGATTCCCGAAAAGTGAAGGTGACGACTCACTGAGATATTGTTCCGATCAGGGAAGATCTGAGTAAGCTTAAAGATTGAATCAATCTAGAGCAGGGGTCGGGAACCTATGGCTCGCGAGCCAATTACGGCTCTTTTGATGATGGTATATGGCTCGCATACAATTTTGAGCTAAAATTTTTCATCACAATTAACAAGTAATAAATTATTATTCTGTGTCATTTTAAAGTAAAACAGGTAAGAGAAATTACAACTTGAAAATAAAATTCAAAATATAAATGTGGCGGACAAAGTAGTCAAGCACCGGCTGCGGACAACATAAAGACTCCGGGGCGCCATTTACTCGGCGCCCTGCCCCTACCGGGTCTCTGCTCAGGCGCAACTTGTGGAAGTCTCTGCCCACAGGTAAGGGCTTAGGGAAGGAGATGGCTGTGGTGCGCCGACATGGCGAAAGTTTTACTGTTCATTTCAACTTGCGGCACGCAGGCCACAATTATATGTATCACTGAGGATCATTATAATAATTGTGGATAATAATGATCCTCTTGGGAGCAGGAGGAATGGCGTTCCACTGCTGGACTGCTTACGAGCCCATGCGCCGATCCCCTCTGTAAGACAGACAAACATTAAGAAAACTCCCTGCCTCGAGTCGGACCAATCAGCTGAACAAAAGTGGACAGAAGTCGAAAAAACTTCAATATGTATGTGACAAATAATCTCTTGAACTTGAACTTGAACTTGAAACTGAAGACCAGCTGATTCTTAAAACTTGGAACGAGCGTCCCGTCACACAGCACACAATGCAGCGTGTGAGTAATGCCGTATTGACCATGTTTGGCTTTACAAATGCATGTGAGCAGTCTTTCTCGCATCTGAGAAACATTAAGACCATCCTACGCTTAAGTTTAACTGATGGAAGCCTCAACGCCTGCATTAAGCTTAACCTCACAACGTATGATCCAGACTAGAAGGCCATCAGCAAAACGAAGGAGCACCAGAAGTTGCATTAATGGTAAAAAGTATTTCATTTATTATTGGTTAGCTACAGTATAAGAACAATATTATGAAGAAGAATAAAGAGAAATGTATTATATAGAGGGCTTTTTTAAGTACTCAGAGATGTTTTGTACATTAAAAATGTATGCCTTACTTATGAAGTAGCCAATTTTGCATTGATCAAGAGAATCGTGGTTTTTGTCTGTTTATTTGCTTTATGTTATCCAATAATAAAATCGACATTATTAAATACATGATTATTATAGATTATTCTTGACCCATCCTAGCAAAAGCGTTGAATGAATGAATCCTTGGGTGATTGAAATGGTGTTTGAGGCGTGTGACCGCCTGGCCGATGGATCACTCTGGAGCACGTATGGATGAGATGAGTTCGGAGACATTTTATCAGTGTCTCGGGGTATGTTTAGCTACATGGCTGATGAAAATCGCGATTAAAAACAAGCAAATGTATAAATGTGAGATACAGTAAGCATAGTATGTGTGTTGTACACAACATGTCAAACTAGTTTCCCACATGAGTCCTTGGTTTAAAAGTAGCGTTATAATCTAAATATCTGGTAGGATTTCTGGAAAGGATACTGTAAGGCTTTAAATTTATTTGAAAAAAATATAACAAGGCGAGAGAGCTGTAAAGTTAGTTGACAGGCTGAAATGATTATGGAAGTTGATGTGAAAGACAATGAAAGTGGGAAAGTTAGCAAATGATGCATTTGGGATTCTTTGTTAAGGATGGAAGTTGGAGCAAAGAGAGTTGTAAAAGTCATTTTAGTAAAATATTGGTTCAGCAGAGGAAGCTAGCTAACTTATGAGTTAACCCGGACTAACTTCCGGGTGCGCCGTAGTATGGACACACCGGCTCTGCATTCAACTCTTAGTTTTGTGTTTATTACTATTTGTATTGTTCTTATTTTTGCATGCAGTGCACTGTCGCTATTACAATATGAACGACAAGCACTCCTGGACGTCTGTTCGACACCTCATACGGACTTTTTCGCAACTTACCGGAGTACGTACTAAGATCTCTTTGTCCTGCCGCCACTGTGTTTACCAATACGCCGACGGAGGAGAAAGACAAGAGGAAAACCTGCCGGAATTCTATGCAGATCTCGGAGGAGATACTAAAAAAGTGAATAGGTTTGATCTTGAGTGTGTAAAGTTTTGTGATTTTTCGAGTTTCTTAAGGCCCCAAAAGTAAGGTTAACACTTCAATTCAACACAGTGCCATGCCCACATTGTGTGACGAAAACCCAATGTTTTAATAAATTTAATCCCCAAAGTGTCTTGTAGACACTCGCGAACTTTGAAGTCGATCTGATGAATCCCCTAGGAGTTTGCGCACATTAAATCCAATATGGCCACCTTCCTGTTGGTTGGGTGTCGGTCATGGCGGCAATATAATTTTTTTTGAGTCTAGTGATGTTACATTAATATACCCAATTTCATGTTAAAAAGTGAATAGGTTTGATGTTTTGAAATTTTCAACAGGGCGTGTCCGGTCATTTTGCCATGCCCAAGCACGGAACCCATAGAATATCAATTGCCACACTGGGACTGACGAGTGCACAAAGTTTCGTGAATTTCCAAGTATCTTTTGGAACATGAAATTTAACGTGTTGCCACGCCCACACCGTGTGCCAAAAAATATATATATTTTGATAATGTTAAGCTGTGAAGGTGTCTTGTAGACACTCGTCAAGTTTGAAGCCGATCCGATAAATCGCCAAGGAGGAGTTTCGCTAAAGTACAAAACATAAATATGACTAAAAAGTCAGGAAAATTAAAAATGGCCGACTTCCTGTTGGGTTTTGTGAGAAAAAAAAAAATATATATATATATACATATACTATAACTATTACGTACTACATATAACTATACTACTATAACTATAACATTACAGATTGAACTAATCCTCGATAGCAAAACTATATGTGTGTATACTACAGTATACATTACATAAATTTATTCATGTACATTACTATCATTCATATAGTGGGTAATTATGAAATACAGTTTTATTGATCAGTCAGAGCCAAAATTAAAACATGTCTAAAGACACTGGGTGTAACTACGCAACCAGTTAGAAACCGGCACTGAAACGGTTAATCTGGCGCACACACAGCGGGGAGTCTGAAACTAGATACTCGGGAGATGGGAAATAACAAAGGCGGGACCGCCTCGCAAAGGGGGGTCTGTCGTTTGTAACAAAGTGACGAGGAAACAAAGTTTCTGCAGACTCCTGGGTGAAATGTATGCTAGATGAGACACGCGGCTTAGGACTAACCACGTCGACGTAAAACGTTTTTTATTTTTTGGTAGATTCTCAAACCGTCCTATAAACTCTCCGTAGCTCAAAGTTCCAGTTTCATCCCATCATTCCGGATTTGGAAATTTTGAACACGACAAATTGGTGACCCCGACGTGATCCCATTACAAGACTGCAGAGGAGTTCCGAAAGCCTGAACGGTTGCGATACTTCCATGGGTACCCGCTAAAAGGTGAGCAGAGCCATTTCATGAAGTCTGCATAGATTAGATAGGAATATTTTAGGTGGAAGTGTTGTACTGTTTAAGGCTGGACGAACAACTTTGTGGTTTTGGGGATGTATTGTTGAATGATGCATGAATAATAATTGTTAAATATTGTGGAGAGGAGAAATTGGATTGTTTGATGAGAACGGTAGTAAGGTAAGTTAAGGGAACGGGTTAGGAAACCCCCCTTCGAAGCGGCTGTGTGTTTAAATTGCGTAGTAATTCCACGTAACGTTTGGGCCCGTGTGTAGAGAATACATCCAGTATGCCTAAACTGAGCGACGTTTTGGTGATGAACAATGTTTAACTCGTGAAGTAATTCCGAATCCCGTTTAGGCCCGGTTGTTGAAAAGACCTCCGAAATGCCTAAACTAAGTGATGTCTGGCGATGAAAAATGTTAAACTCAGCCTTCAGAAGGGTAGTCGATAGTCGGTAATTTCATTTAAGGGTGAAAGGCCCGGAATCATTTTTAAAGTAAAAAGGAAGCCAAGCATTTAGGGGTTAAAGGCCCGGTTCTTAGAGAAACCAAATATTAAAGGGTTAAAGGCCCAATTCACGTGACTTAGCGTAAAATTGTATTGCCGGCTGTGTGAGTGAGAGTGTGCGCAACGAGGTACCTTGTGTGTGTGGAAAGAAAGGTACCATGCGTGTGTGTGAATGTGAGAGAGACCGCGGGCGTGTGTGTGTTTGAGACAGTCTTTGTGTTTAAGAGAGTGTGTGTTTGATAGAGTCTGTGCATGTGTGATAGAGGTTTTGTGTGTGTATGTGTATGAACAACCTCCTCAAATTGCCCTAGATAAAAGGGCAATATATAAAAAAAAAATACAAATAAAAAAAAAAAGTTGACCTGTAATAACCTAAAAGACCACTAGTGGCGTAGCTGCACCAGAAACACATTGAGATCCGAACATTTGAGGTTTCCCCCTCCCACTTCTTCCCATGTCTTTTGTTCTCCTGCCATTCAAAAACATAATGGAAAAGACCCCATCCCCCAGACCCGGCACCAGTGAGATTCGTATTGAAGCTGTAGCTGAGCTCAAGAACAGAACAGAGCCAAAGTTCCATGCTTGAGAAACTTGGAAATTCCATAAATATGAACAAAAATGGATCAAGCAGGGTGGTGGTCGAAAGACACTACCCCGACAGCAGAAAACCGCACCAAGGTGATAGAGGAAGAAAAAAGACTGCTGGCTGAAGCAGGAGTGGATGCAAAAAACAACCCTGGATTAATGGGGGCTTGAAAGCGCAAGTTAAACAAGCAGCGTGCACAATGGGCGCTGGTTCAGCACATAATGACGGCATGGATTCGAGCGGAAATGATTGTCGAACGTCGCAATAAAATCAGAAATGCCGCAACCAAGGCAGTGGTAGAAGCCCAGAAGGAACCCTACCCCCCACAAGAAGACAAGTTACCACCCCTCCCCGAACCCATCCCCCAAGGTCACACCCCACTCCAACCACACACCACCCCATCCCTCTACCCCTCCCTGCTGGCCGATGAAGAAACACATCGGCACCCCCCCTCTCCGTACAACCCTAAGACCGAGCACACACCTGAAGCAACAGCGCCCCCTGTGCTGAGCAACCAGAAAATAGCCACCCCACCCCCGCCAGAAATACAAGCACCCGTATTAGTAATGGAAGGCCCGATCCAAATCCATTTCCGAGTACAGCCCTCCCCAAAGCCATCTGACAGTGAGAACAAGGACAATGATCAGACATCGCCCCCTAACGATCAAACAGACACAAAGAGTTTCTCTCCTCTAATACAGAGGACGACGAATGCACTTGCCAGTCCTACAAACCACAAAAGGACATCAAGAAAGGAAAAAGAAATGTACCACAAGGGTTAGCCACGCAACTGTCACACTGACTGGACAATGTGGCCCACTACCAGAGGATGCCAACACAACCCATGTTCATCTCATAGCACCTCCTGCAGACGCTACAGCCAAACAACAACCCAAAGAAAAACAAAAGACCCGAAGCCAGCCCACACCTTCACCTACCCCTGTAGTCCCCAAATACACCTTTAAGAAAACAAAACAAAGACACCCCACCCTCCTCCGCTCCTGGGAAGAAGAACCCATGTCAGACCACGAGACTAAGACAAAAAAGTGGTCATTCAAAAACAGTGGCAGCTCCCGGGGAGAGTACACAAACGACAACAGAAGAAAAGGAACCCTTATAGCATCATCCAAAAGCCAGGCCAGAAGATCGTCAGCAATAGGGATAGTTACCCGCTCGAAAATTAGACAACGAGAGGAGGAACAAAAGCAGTCCGCCAAAAGAGAAACATTTGTTCCCTGGTACCACCGCGACATGCAGGCCCTCAAAGGCAACCTATCAGCGTTGGACAAAGGAGCTGCAGCATGGATCCGAATCTTCGAAAACCACACAGCGGCTGACACACTAGCCCTAAGAGATGTGCGAGCCATTCTCCGCGCCACAGCAGGAAACATCACCCTGACCTCCCTGGAAAGAGAAGTTAGAACCCTCACCATGGCACACGAGCACCCATTCGACCACATGCGGAATGACATATGGACAGCCATGAGAGAAACCTGGCCGACCAGACGCAACACAGTGGCCCTGGCAGGCCTGAGATTTAAAAATGGGGAAGAACCACACGCCTATCTCACATGAGCAAAGGAGCTCTGGAGTGATAGCACTGTAGAACGTCATGACCCCTGCCTAGTGGGTCTCCCCATGTACATGCAGATGCCAAATGCCAAAATGGCCTCCCAGGAGATGTCAGGCTGTAGCTCGCAGACACAGTTTGACTGTCAGACATGACCGAGAGACAGTGGGAGAGCCATCTCATCCATCACCTGGAAAGACACATCAAAAAGCAAGAAGACGAATTCCTGGAGAAAGATTCCATACAAACCAGACTACTAAAAATGCAGGTAAAAAAACTGGAAGATGAAGTCAATACGGACAAAAAGAAGAAAGCAACTGTGCAAGCAGTAGTCACCACCCCTGAAGCACAGGCCCCGCCCCAAACCGCGCCACTACAATGGACAGGACCACAGCCCCTAACTGTAACCCCCGCCTACCCACCAGCCCAGCACCTACCCCAATGGCAGCAGGCCTGGACTCCCTATGAATATCCCCAGCGGCAGTATCCCGGGGCCCCCGCACCCTCATACCCCCAAGGCCCCCCCCAATGGCAGCAACTGAGAGGGAGAGGACAATTCCAATCCTCTAGAGGATGGGGAGGACCCGAGAAAACTACAGGATGTTTCATCTGTGGCCAAAGTGACCACTGGGCAAGGGAATGCCCCCAGAACCAACAACCCCAGCAATTATATAGAGGATCCTACCGCCCCCCTCAGAGAGGAAGAGGAGCTTCCTCGAGAGGAAAGGGAGGACCCCGCATGGACACCCCGCCATGGCATGGAGCATAGAGGCGCCCAGGGGACATGGAAGTGGTGGTACAGACAAAAATAAATGCCGAACCAGTAGTGCCATGTACAATCCAAGGAATCACTGTCAATCCAAGGAATTACTGTCACTGTCACTGTCACGTGTCTTGCTTGAAGAACCTGGCCGGCAACATACTACGTACTACAAACAACTATCCACTCGGAAATTACGGACTGTTGGATTCTCTGGGACGACACAAGTCCAACCCTTCACCGCACCCCTCCCTACCAAGATAGGTCCTCACAAAGTCAGACACCAATACCTTTACTTACCAAGCTGCCCCACCAACCTAATGGGAAGGGACCTTCTCCGAAGAACAGGGGCATCTGTGATATGTAACCTCCACGGTCTGGAAGTTAGTTTCTCTGAGCCAAAAGAAGAGCTAATACCCCTCGAACGTATACTCGTCTTAGGTGGAACTCCTGATACCACCCCCGACCCCACACTCACCGGCTGGTGGCATTTTGTAAACCTACCAACTCTGGAAAAAGTCGATGCTGGACCCGTACACTGCACTCTCTGTTTCACACGCCACCGTGATGACATCTATGACGAAGGCTGGGAAGCGAAAAAGGAGGGACGACAAGAACGACTCCAGACAACAGACTTCTATCTGGGCCACGAAGGAGTTGCAGCAGCGGTCCGCCTGACACCAGACCAACAATCCTGGTATCTACTTCACAACACCGCAGTTCCACATGTGACCCTAGCCGTAGAAGCCAACCATGCAGCCAAACAATTGGGCCCCATGGTCAAAAGAGCCCTCGCCAACCCACCTGGGTCCCCACAACGAACCCCCTGTTGCAACACACGCCAGACAAATCGGTTTGGAGAATAGGACACAACAGCTACGAACAAGGCATATATGAAAGAAATGTCCTGGAAAGAACTTATCAAGGAAGCATCGAAGAACACCCCCTGGCCGCAGAAATGTTCGCCCAACTACCGCCAACCCTCTGGACCACCGGCCCCTATCACGTTGGCTGCACACCACACCACAATATACACATCAAAGTGAAAGCCCACGCTGTGCCCATTTGGCAAGGTCAGTACAAGGTCAAGCCCGAGGCAGCTGCTCGAATAGCCTCCACCATTGAAGGCCTCTTACAAGCAGGAGTTCTACGACCAGCGGATTCACCGTGGAACACACAAATTCTACCAGTACCCAAGGCTAGAGGACACTCATGGCGCCTGGTCCACGATCTGCGACGTATCAACCAGGTGGTCCAACCCATTACTGAAAAAGTGCCCAACCCCCATGTCGCCCTGCATGCAGGCTCCCCGAGTCATCATTTTTTCACCGTCATCGACCTGGCCAACGCATTTTTTTGCCTCCCCTTGGCCAAAGAAAGTCAAGATATGTTTGCATTCACATTTAAAAAATGCTCTTAGACCTACACAAGAATGCTACGAGGATTCACATGCACGCCAACCATATTCAACGCCTGCCTGAAGGCAGATCTCAAGGAACTCCTACTCATCCAGTATGTCGACGACATCCTCATGGACATCACCACAGTAGAAAATTGCCTCACGGCCACCAAATCCCTGCTACGGCGCATCGCAAAATGTGGCTACAAAATCAGGAAGGAAAAGGCACAGGTCTGCCGCACAGAAGTGGTATTCCTGGGAAAAAGGATCACGGGAGATAAGAGATACATCAACCCGGAAAGACAACAGGCAATGCTCCAGTACCCTAAACCCACCACCGTGCAGCAAATGCTAGCATTCCTGGGACTCACTGGCTATAGCAGACACCACATAGCTGATTATGTGGACCACACTGTTCCCCCACGCGAACCCATTGCGGAAGCTGGTCATCGGAACGTCAAGGCACCACTCAACTGGACCACAAGTGCGGAGGAAGCGTTCATAAGATTGAAACAACTCATGGGGAAGGCCGAACACCTATGCACCCCAGACATCTCTTCCTCGTTCCATTTGGACGTTACTGAAAAGCACGGAATTGTCAAGCTGTGCTCTGGCAGCCTCGACAAGGTGAGCGCGCGATCCTGGCTCACCACAGTTGCAAACTCGACACAGTGGAACATGGACTCTCCGGATGTGGACGACACACGGCTGCCATCGCACACGCCCTACGAGAACCGACCACATTACTTTCTACCACCCCACCATCGTGCATACCACTCATGGAGTCAAATCCTACCTCGATCAAACGGATTTCACCTTTACCACACCAAAACACAAGATGCGCTTGCATGTCACCCTGGAAAGAGACAATGTCTTGTACACAGCCGATGGAATCAACTTGGCCGGCGGACTACAGTATGCAGATGGCACCCATGACTGCGTACAGCTCATGAAACTGGAAGCAAAGGGCCGCACAGACTTGGATGGAACATCTGACCCCGATGCAGAAATTGTCCTGTTTATAGATGGTTGTTGTTTCAAAGAAGAAGAGGGAAATAGAGCATCATACGCAGCCATTCAACAAATTAATGGACACCACGTCACCCTAAGAAGTGGGATGATAGAACAACCAGCATCAGCACAAAAAGCAGAACTCGACGCCTCGGTGAAAGCATTAAAAATCTCAAAAAACAAAAATGCAAACATATTCACCGACTCAGCATACGCACACGCTGCAGCTCACGTGGATGTAGCCATATGGATGAAAAGAGGACTCCAAACGTCAGCAGGAGCCCCGGTAAAACATAAAGACCTCATACTCGCCCTCCTGGAAGCTATACATCTCCCCCGAAAAATCCAGATCATCAAATGCAAAGGACACTCCAAAGGAAATTCAAACGCAGCCGACACAGCAGCAAAAGAAGCAGGAGGGAACCTAAAAGAAAGCGCAGCAATGATGATTGTATTTACTGAAGACAACGCCCTCAATTTGTCAGAGGAACATCTGAAAGAAGTGCAGAAAGAAGCGAAATGGAACGAACACTCGCAGTGGCAGAAGAAAGGAGCCACATGCACCAGCGGCCTATGGAGAAGCCACGATGGGCGCCCAGTAGCACCAGCCGCACTCCTGGTCTACCTCATCAAGGATGCACATGGACAGACTCATGAAGGACCCAAAAGAACCACCAACAGGCTCAAACAGGACTGGTGGCATCCCTACCTGGAGGAAATGGTGGCCAACCATATTGCAGAATGCGTCGTCTGTCACGAGCTAAATAAGAAGACAGTCTACCAAAGACCTTTGGGAACATTCTCAGTGCCCCCCTACCCCTTCAGAGAAATATGCATAGATTACACCGGCATGGGCAGGGACAACAGAGTACAAGGGTACAGATACCTACTCGTGATGGTAGATCGATTCTCCAAATGGGTAGAAGCAGTCCCTTGCAAAAGAGAGGATGCAGTATCTGTGATTAAATGGTTATGGAAAAAACGCATTCCTCGGTGGGGTTACCCCACAGTTATCTGCTCGGACAATGGATATCATTTTACCAGCGATAAAAAACTCAGCCAGGTGAACAGGCATTAGGTATCTCCCATAGATCTGGTTCAGTCTATCACCCCCAGTCAAAAGGCCTAGTTGAAAGTGCAAACCAGACTTTGAAAGAAAAAATGGCCAAGGTGCTGATAGAGACAAAACAGCAACTCAGTATGTCTCTACAGAACATCACAAAAACGACGAAACTAACGTGGGTAGATGCCCTACCCCTAGCATTAATGTCCATGCGAGACCTCTCCCCATAGTCAAACACATCTTAGCCCACACGAGATATTAACAGGCCGCCCCATGCCAGGTCCTCACAACCTACCAGCTAAATCACCCGCTTTTGATGATTTCCAGGAAGGTTTACCTGAATATGTCAAAGCACTAACCGCAGCATCTCGAGTTTTGTATTCACAGGTCAAGAACACTGCCCCAGACTGCCCCACACCCTGGTGGTCAGCCCCGGAGACTGGGTCCACATCAAGGTCCACAAACAGAAGTGGCCTGAGCCAAGGTGGACTGGACCTTGGGAGGTAGTGTTGGCCACCTCACATGCAGTAAAGCTCAAAAATAAAACTGGTGCTCCCTGTCACCACCTCTCCCACTGCGCCCCTGTCACCCCACCCGCAAGAACTCTCACAGAAACAAGGATCCAGCTGAAAGACGTAAGCATTCTGTAATTAACCATGTAAAAAAAAAATAATATTTTTTTTGTTTACCCTAGGAGAAGTCCTGGACCCTACACAGTATACATATTCTTACCAAGTGGGACCCCAATTATCGTATGACCAGTATATGACAAAGGTCAAAGAGTGGGGCCGAATGAAAGAAACAGTTCTTGTCATTTATGCCTATGAAGGACAAATCCTGGCATTCAATGTTGATTTCTGTTCCATAATAAAGTGTGATTCCACAGGGTAGGAGCAGTACCAGTGGAATGAGAAATATGCGTGGTCCACCAACCCTAGACTAACAAGTGACTGGTGGCTGGACGAGGTTTAAGGTACCCATATTGATTGTGGGGCATGGAGTAATGTGCTTATAAACACAGGAACCAGTAGGAGGAATTGCTACTCCACTCACGGAGCGTAGAACTAAAAGAAAATGCAGGAATGGATGATCACATCACTGGTTGGTTGGACTCTATGTTTTCCAAATGAAAAGGCCTCATTTTATCATGCATAATCAACGTTGCTATCATTGCTGCTCTGTTAATTGTATGTGGATGTTGTTGTATACCATGCATTTGTACTCTAGTGAAAAATGCATCATGACTGCGTTGGGAAAACCAGAAATACAAGCGTACATGGCATTGAGACAGAAGGAATGTGGCGACACCTATGTTGCTATAGGTATGGGCCTCCTTTCCCCAGCACCAGGACCCCGACATCCTCATCCACGATAACTGCATCTAGTTGATCATTTTGACACGCCCATGTATAGGACCCATAGAATATTAAATGCCACACTGGGACTGAAGAGTGTGCAAAGTTTTGCAATAATTTTGTAGTTTCTCAAGGCCCCAAAAGTCACGTAAACTGTTTTTTTGAACATAAAATTCAACGCGTTGCCACACCCGCATCGTGACGAAAAAAAAATGTTTTAATAACTTTTAATCCCCAATGAGTCTCAATCCAAAAAATCCCCCAGGAGAAGTTCACGAAAGTACAAAGCATAAAAAGTGGATAAAATATTACAAAAACACAGCTTTTTTTGGAACACGAAATCCAACGCTTTGCCACGGCCACATCGTGTGACAATTATTATTTTTTTTAATATCTTTTAATCGTGAAGGTGTCTTGTAGACACTCGCCAAGTTTGAAGCCAGATAAATGGCCTCGGAGGAGTTTACGAAAGTACAAAGCGAGAAAATGAACGGAAAGTGACTAAAATTACACATTTAATCCAAGAAGTTACAAAAGTGTCCCGAAATTTGTGAATTTCATGGTAAAAAGTGAATAGGTTTGATGTTTTGAAATTTTCAACAGGGTGTGTCGGGCCATTTTGCCACGCCCATGCAGGCAACTCATACAATATCAATTGCCACACTGGGACTAACAAGTGCGCAAAGTTTCGTGAATTAGTATCTTTGGAACATGAAATTTTACGTGTTGCCACGCCACCCTAGAAAATAAAATAATAATTTTCTGACCTATTCACCTTTTTCCACGTAAACTCCCAAAATTCGGTACACATTTGTAACCTCTCTAGACTTGGAAAAAATATATATTTCCGCCATGACGGAAACCCAACAGGAAGTCGGCCATTTTGAATTTTCCTGACTTTTTAGTCATATTTATGCTTTGTACTTTCGCGAAACTCCTCCTTGGCGATTTATCGGATCGACTTCAAACTTGACGAGTGTCTACAAGACACCTTCACAGCTAAAACTTATTAAAATACATATATATTTTGGCACACGGTGTGGGCGTGGCAACACGTACAATTTCATGTTCCAAAAGATACTTGGAAATTCACAAATCTTTGCACACTCGTCAGTCCCAGTGTGTCATTTGATATTCTAGTGGTGCCATGCATGGGCGTGTCAAAATGGCCGCCTATTATCTCCTACATATTAGACATTGTGATAATATTATTCTGTTGTTACACGAGTGTGCATACATTCATTTTTGTACTGAGCCTGTAGTCTGCTATTCAACTATTTAACGCCCATTTAACAATCTTGGACCTAT
This sequence comes from Zeus faber, assembly GCF_960531495.2. Lineage (NCBI taxonomy): Eukaryota > Metazoa > Chordata > Actinopteri > Zeiformes > Zeidae > Zeus > Zeus faber. Next base: position 112,014 of record NC_137199.1, on the reverse strand, counting down.
ACCAAACAATGTTGTCAAAATGTGTGTCTCTCACCCAAGTGTTTAAGTCTATGTGCCCAGGTCAAAGCAGCCCTACCCGTCCCACTTGAAGGACCTCTACACGGCCGCTGACCAGGTGAATGGGTGGTGATCGCGACTTACAGAGGAAAAGCTGGAACTCTGCCAGATTCCTAGGACCTTTCCAGCAGGGTTAGGGACCCGCACCACTGCAGCAGCAGTTAAGGTGGTAGAACGACCAATATGGATACACGTATCTCATCGCAAGAAAGTTCCTACTCCCCTCTAGGTACTCGTTGAGGAGACAACGTGAGTGTACGCTGAACGCTGCTCACCCTGCAACTGCGATGGAACCACTTCAACCATACCTACATAGGCTACTTGGGTTACTGCCATTCCCCTTACCACAGCCGAAGAAATGTGTGTTTTGGAAGCAGTTATCGAGGGGGCTTTCTACACCAACATTGGCGCCCCACAGACGGCTCCACCGCTGGACTTCTGCTCCACATTTGATTACACCTGGCCACTTCCCACCTTGTTATATGGTCATCATTTTCCTTGGCCCCTCCATCAAAAGGACACAGATAAAACAATATCTCTGTATAAATGTATTGTACTCAATTTATACATCATTTTCTGATCCCTTTGCCTCAATTATATTATACTTAAGCATTATTGCATTTTCCTTTTGTATCATTCCACTGGGAACAACAGAAGGGAGTGTGAGAGAAAAATGATGATCAATGTTAATGAATGATATAATTCTACCACCAAGTGATGTCTGAATGCTGAGGCATATGTTTGTTTGGTGACGCCCGACTCTTTCACAGGAGATCTTACATTCCTGTATATCACTGTCACGAAAGTTTTAGTCGTTATCTCAGTTTTTCTAGATCGTAAAAGGACCATTTGTGTAAACACTCAATGTATGCTTTCCCGGCACTGAAAGTGTTCTACGTTTTTCTTTGTTAAAAAATGTTCTCAGCTATCACCTGTTCCGCTGATAGAAGTGACATCAATTGTTCCCATGACAGAACTGCTAGCGTCAAGCTCTGCTGCAACATCAGAAAACACTGTAGCACTCTCCATATCAGGATAATAAGGAGCAGCATCACTCTGACCTTTGACAAATGTTTGAGAGCGCTGCTATTCCTTCACAAGAACTGGCACATCACTGGCAGGTGTGGCTTTGAAGACACCTCCACAACGGTTGGTGCTGCCTTCCCATAAAAAAAAGCAAGAGAATGAAATGCATGGACAAAATAAAACTAAAATGAAGTACTACTATCAAAAATGTCATTGAAAAAAGAAGAAAAACAACGAACAAAGCAAACCTGCTCCGTTCCCAGTGTCCTCTTGGAGGCAGTAGCTTTCTGCCAATGTCCCACCGTGGCTTTCCCATGTAAGCAAAGCAAAATTTTCTTGATATAAAATTGATATACAATTGTTGATATAAAAACAATATAAAATTCTCCACACTGGACAGCGCTAGAAAGATGCGATGGAACAAGTTGATAACGGGATGGATCATTCCGGCGACGCTACTGGTGTTGTGTCCACCTGTGAAATCATAGAGCAAAATGTCGATTTAAGACAATGTCTTGACAAAAGGCCAACTAAAAGCACTAACTACTAAACTAAACTAAACTAAACTACTAACTAAAAAGAGAATAAAAAAAACAACAAACTGCAGAAAATCTCCTGGATACAAAACAATAGAGGACGGTTGAGGGGAGCCGACAGCAGAATCAACTGCTGAGCGCTCACTGGTAAGTTGTTCAGTTAATTAAAGTGTGTTAGACATGTGTGTGTGTGTGTGTGTTAATGTCCATATGTTTCATAACAAACATATTAAAATTGTTTAATGAAAATCGGTACACTTTGAGTGAATATCAGAGACTATCACAGTTTCCAGAGGGTCTTACCCCAACAATAACAGTGTGCAACCGATTATCTTTCTGCCCCTTCCAACCAGTCTCCACTCAAAAGGGTTAGGTGAAGGATGAGGCACGATGAGCTCTCCCTTCACAACCACTTTTGGAGAGAATGTTGGAAGTGACCTGCCGGGAGAAACCTTTGACTTTCGTGCTGTTGGCGGCGCTGTTGTCTCCAGTTGGCGATAAGCAGCATTTCACAGCAATGTCACAGGGCCATGGTTTCACAACATAGCAAAGTTATTCATAAAATAGCCATCACGTGACATGACAACAAATTGTACAATTGTACTTACACCATCTCTGCTTCACAGCTCTGGGTGGTTCAATGGGAAGTGGTTGGCTGCAGAAAAGTACTTGATGCCTTAAAACAACGATTAGGACGAATAGAAATATGCATACATAGATGTCAACTTTGTTCATTAGAAATATTTATTGAATTGGTTTGTCTAAAAATATATACTCCGTTATACATTTAACTGTACTAAAATTAAAATATGCTTCCCATGCATGCCGCCACAGGATGGTATTCCTCACGGAGCAAATAGTCAGACGCGGAAGGAAGTCCAGGACAAACACCTATACAAACACACAAAAAAAAAAAGGTGTTTATTACAGTACATTTGTTTTCAAAATGTAAAATATGTTCTGCAGAGCTCACAAAGCAAAAGTATTAATAGTACCAATACTACCAAAAATGTACTAAACATGAAGCGTAACTTTGGCCAGCGACTGCAGACACTGACCAGGAGGCTGCGAAAGTCTACTGCTGCCTCGTCGATGGTCCTGCTGGCCGTCAAGTCGCTGCTAGGGGCTACAACACAAACTGCGTCAGGTCTCCGAGACAAAAAAGCATTCAGTACCTCGGTCCCCTGGCATCTTCACAAATCCATCCACAATGCTCCGTAGATGGGAGTCACCAACAAGAAGTACAAACTAGAAACATAGAAAGTCTTTTTTTTTCATGAAAATCACAACTTTTGTCTTCAAGTATTGTTCATAAATAATCAAACAAAAATACCTTCTTATCTGGAGACTCTGCTGTAATGACCAGCTTGTGGCTTCGTCCAGTCACGGTGGAAATTGGCTACAGGCGCACTTTCTGGTGATCACCTGTTTCTTAACAGACAAAAACCCAAAATAAATACTACTGACTTTCCACGAGGCTTCTAAAAGTGTTGAGGCACAATAGATAAATAAGAACAGCACAAGACACTAATTCGACAATAACATTTTGAAATGGCTCCATAACTTAGAAACTGATCATTTTCTAGAACAAGTGCACTGCAATTTAAAGCATCCAAAAACCTTACTGCTGGCTGTAAAGGTGAAACTATTTTTTCTATTGATTGGTCTATAGACCATCATATCGGTTAGTCAATTAACTCTACAAGTACCAGCAGAATGTAGAGAAATAGCTGTAGCTTGAATGTTATTCTCCCTTGTAAGTCGCTTTGGATAAAAGCATCTGCTAAATGACTAAATGTAAATGTAAATGTAAATAACAAGAATATAAACAATTAACAAAATGCGGACAAATAATAGACAGGAATACGAAGGTACGCCCCCCATTGCATGCTGGGGTTTTCACGTGGCATACCCCATGCTAACGCGTCCTTGTGTCTCGTAAAATGTTTAGTGTTGAGTACATAAATCACGGATCATTTTTTGATGATACAAAAACTACTTTAAAAAATGATAACCCTCAAAAAGATTTTAGACCTGAATTTTTGAGCCTCATGGGAACCCCACCTGACTTTTTGATTACACAGGGGACCCACCATGTTATGGTCTATTGACATGCAAACTTTGACACTGAACACTTTTTTTAATCAATAGGTCAGATTCTGATTGAAAAATATAAACCTTCCAAAAGTATAATTATTAATTTGAAAGGATATACAACCAATTTAAGAAATCAGGCCTCAGGCCAACACCACTTAAACATATCAAAAATTGGAAAGTAAAGATTATTTTTCTACCTAAGCACGCTGTAAGTAAATGTAGTAAATTTGAGCATATTATGCAGATCATTTTCGACTTAAATACCGGTTCATCAATTGATTTCCAGATAAGTATGACAAATACCACATATACTTTAAAAGAGAGCACAGAATCAATTGTTATTGAATTTGATGGTTTTGACAGTATAATATTTTCTTCCAAACGTAATCGAACGGGGAATAAACCTACACCCACTGTACAAAAGGTAGATAAAAAATTACAATTATTTATTATAAAATAAAAAGGAGCAGATGGCACAAGAAAACAAACAAGGGCTCACACAGGGCTCAGTAAGTCTCCTGATATGCTTTGTAACAAAGAAAAAGTGCAATGTATTCACGCGGGGGAAGAGTAGTATGGTGGTAAACCCTGACCTTTGGCCTTTGCCTGCACCTAACTATCCATTTTCAATTAATCTGCTGATAAAAACCTACCCTACGGTGGTCGGCAGGAAAACTCACTCAAATAGACAAAACACAAGCAAATTCAGAAAACATCATCATCAATTTGACAACACAGGCAAGAGATGCAAAACAATGGAAACATTTGCACAGAAACAAACTTAAAAGCAATTCACCACGGACACTTCATTTGGGGAATATATCAGATATGATACACAAACATTTCTTGATGTTTTTATTTTAAGTTTGTTCCTTCGTGAACTTTTCCATTGTGTTGTTGCCTGTGTTGTCAAATTGATGATGACATTTTCTAAATTTGCTTGCGTTTTGTCTATTTACATGTATTTTCTTTAGTTGCAGAGTTTTCCCGTTGGCCACCGTAGAGTCAGTTGTTATCAGCAGATGAATTGACTTGCGGCCTTTGACTGCACCTAACTACTAATTATCAATGTTTTCGCCTGATAAAATCAATAACTAGTTGAACTCCAGTGTATACCTGGGTACTCAGGATGCCAACGAACAACACAAACATCATCAAAAATGAAGTTGCATCAAATGAACCAACATTTTTGAGCAACGTGAACCAACATGTTTGAGCAAATGCTTTAACAACTCTATTAATAAATTCTTCTCGCACTTTCGCATTGGATGGCAGTGATACGATTTTTTACATACTACTTCAATGCAGTCCAGCTTCGCTGGTTTAGAGCTTCAGGTGAAGCTCTAATACATGCATCACACTCAGTCCTTCCCGGCACTTTACCACTTTCAATGAAAGCCTTCAGGTTCTTTTCCACCGCATGGACCTCCTCAGGTAACCACCTCATTCTCTCAGAGATTTCTAAGATAGAAATAGAAATGTAAAAGGACAAATACAATTAGGAGTGTAGACCAGGTCTTTCAATCGCTGTATCTTTTGGTTACTCTATTCTCAATTCAGAATCAGAAATGGAAAAAATGGGGTATGAGTGGTTTTCAAATTTTGCTTTTTTGGAGATACAAAAATCAAAATAGAAAAATTATTTTTCCATTTCATGACCAAAGGATGAGTGAAATTTAAAATCAGGTTTGACTTTCATTTTTTTTTATTTCAATAGGAAAAAATAAAATCACAACAACATCATACAACAACATACACACCGATCAGCCACAACATTAGAACCAGTTACAACTATTTAGGACTCCAAAATTCAGTGGTACATTTCTCATGCTGCTAAATCACCTCCATACAGCAATGTGTATCAACCAGCAAAATGGGATGCTGTGATTGTTCCAGATGTCCCACATGATCGCGACTTTATAAATGTTATCTTTTACTGTTTATCCTTAAAGTCAGGCACTGCCCGAGGATAACAGATATCATTGCAGAAAATATTCTATTTCAGCAGGCAACCACTTGTACAGCCGGCCCACACAAATGACAGAGAGCACATATTGCTTTCATAAGTTAAAAAACAAAAAAACAAAATGCACAGCACAAACACAGTAAATATGAAAAAAAAATCGATAAGCCACGAACAACGTGCACACACGATGTAGGTCGCCCGCTGACTGACGCCGACGCGCCAACTACAAATTTCCACGGTCGTATCTTGGAGCAGTCAGTCGTAAGACGATGCTAATTTTCGCGACTATCGTATCTTGGATTAGTAAGTAGATGCAGTCATAAGTCGAGGTACCATTGTACCTTCAAATAAAGTCTAAACTGGCAAAAAACAGTCCGGACTCTCTCAGCACGCTTTGGTGGAGAACCGATCAAGTGAAACTTAGCTAGCGGGTCCGTCTGTCTGTTTGAAAACCGTCTCTCTCTCACAGTACCGTCTCCCTGCCCCAACACACAGTAAACTAAATCTAAATGCTAGTTAACACTCCACTCCAACACACATTTAACTAAAGCTAGATACTGTGCATGTTAAAAACGGCTTTATAAAATAAAACAAAGTCATTAACTTTTGCATGCATAATCTCTCCGTGTTATATCGTGTTATAACACAAAACCTGCTAGCATTTAACAGCAAAAACGTGTAACAATTGAAAAGTTAACTTTCTAAAACATTTTTTTTTCGTGCACTTACTCTATATCCATTTTATTGCCCCCGTTCTTCTTCTGCTGTTTCAATATTGGGCACAGTCACGGCATGAGGAGATAGGGTAAATATAGTGTGCTTCTCTCAGACGTTCTCCTCCCGCAATGCGGAAGCTTCTCCAAAAAATTACTCCATCCAAATAAATTATTTTAATATATTTTAATAATGCATTCCCAAAATTATTATTACATCATGCTAATGTGATCGTACAAAATATACCATTAAGATATTAAAAAAAACGTCTATAATGACGCATTTTGATAACCAAATTATTATTTATTATTATGAATACGTGGATTATTCTTTGTAAAGAAGAACGATTGGGCATTAATTTAATGAGATTAAGTTTATCGCTTATTATTATTATCTTTATTAATGAGGGCATCAGACTCCCTGGACTCCTGCCGAAACGCTGACGGAGGGAGAGCGAGGGGTAACGCAGGTAGCCGAGCTCGCTAATGATCCTTCCCCGTAAACACCCCGTGGAGGTGATTTAGCTACGTCGCCTTCAGCCGTGCGCCACATTTCCCGGCCCCGCTCCTTGTAAAGCTCTGAGTCTGCCTACCCCCACCACCCGACTCCACCACCGCCGCCAAGCTTGCACGTCAATGCCGGGCTTCGTCATCGTCGACAGGTGAACCCAACTTGGCCCCTGTAACCCGTGAGATTGTTCCGCCACACACACACTTTGTTTATCCCCCCTATTATAAAAAAAAACAACACAACGGGCCGTGTCGGCCAGGGGATGTGTGCAGCGGTGGACTCTGGCCACACACAGAAGCAGGATGGCAAGCTCCCTGCTAAAGGGGGAGGGGGGGGTCAGAAGGACCCTGGATGGCAGGGGAGCTCGGAGGGTGGGGGCAAACGAGCGTCCGCCCGCTGAACGTTGAAAGCCTTTAGCAGCAGAACAACTGCACGGCAGCTCTGCTGGGACACGAGGAGCTGCTGGAGAGCTACTGGAGAGCTGAAGGCTGCGGCATGAGAGGAATTCATAACACAAGGCGGCTTCAGCTGTGTTGATATGACTTGCATCATTGTGTGTGTGTGTGTGTGTGTGTGTGTGTGTGCCGGGACGGTTTGTTATGTGAATGTGTGTGGTGGGAGAGGATATACACAGTGCTGTGAGTGCATATGGGTAGTACGTAGTCCTGTTTAAACCACAGTGTATAGGTTAACATGACTGTGTCTGTATACATACTGGATGTACTGTCACGACCAGAACAGGGAGGAACCCAAACGCACGACACAGGGACACGGGAGGCAGGCAAATAATAAAGTGATGTTTATTAACCGGGACGGTGGAGCTGGCCGGGGGGACCTGGTCGGGGGGGGATGGAGCAGGGCAGGACAGGGACGATGATGACCAGGAGATGGGGTCCAGGATCCGGGTGGAGAGACGGGGAACCAGGCTGGGTGGAGAATCCTGGTCGACCAGCGGAGACAGACAGGTGAAGGGAAGGCGAGACAACAAGACATAAACTAGGAACTTGGAACTTGGAACTGGGAACTAGGAACTAGGAAGGGAGCCAATCGCTGACGCGGCTGACGCGGCTGACGCGGCGATGCAACTCGGGGAAAGCTAGTTGCTAACCTCCCGTTAATTAGGGCCTGGAAGACCGCTGGGGCATTTGACAGCCCAAAGGGCATAACAAGGTACTCAAAGTGTCCGAGCGGGGTGTTAAAGGCAGTCTTCCACTCGTCCCCTTTGCGGATGCGGACCAGGTGGTAAGCGTTGCAGAGGTCCAGCTTGGAAAAGTGGGTGGCCCCCTGGATGGGGACGAAGACTGAATCCATCAGGGGCAAGGGGTACTTGTCTTTGATCGTGATATCGTTCAGTCCCCTGAAATCGACGCAAGGACGGAGGGTCTTGTCCTTCTCCGCAACAAAGAAGAACCCTGCGCCTAGCGGAGAAAACGAGGGACGAGTAATCCTGGCAGCGAGAGAGTCGCGGATGTGAGTCTCCATGGCCTCCTGTTCAGGCCGGGAGACGTTATACAGGCGACTGCAGGGGAGGGGGGCGCCTGGCAGGAGGTTGATTGCGCAGTCATAGGGGCGATGAGGTGGTAAGGATAGCGCCTCCTGCTTGCTGAAGACCGGGGCTAGGTCCAGATATTGCGATGGGACCGAGGGCAGGTCAGGGCTCCTGGGGACCCCCGGCGGCGCGCCCAGCGGCGCACCCCGCAGCGGGGTTGGGGCCGAGCCGAGGCAGTGGGCATGACAGTGTGTGCTCCAGGAGCTCACGCTGCCCGAGCGCCAGTCCATCTGAGGGTTATCGGTCTGGAGCCAGGGGTACCCCAGCACCACGGGATTCAGTGGGGAATCAATAAGGAAGAACCTTAAAGACTCATGGTGGTTGCCGGAGAGTAGCAGCTTGAGGGCAGCTGTCTGGTGGGTAATCCGGGTCAGATGCGACCCATTCAGCTCCTTGACCTCGAGCGGTGCGGGGAGAGGAACGGGTGTCAGCCCTAGCTGGCGTGCTAGTCCCTAGTCGAGGAAACTCGCATCTGCCCCGGAATCTATGAGAGCAGAGGAAGAGAGTGTTATATTTCCCCAAGAGAGGGTAGCTGGGAGCAGCGGACGGGAGAGAGGGTCGGTGCTGGAGCGGCCGGAGCGTAGCCCTACCGAGGAGTCGCCCTCTCGTGGCCGGACCGGGCAGGTGGCTCAGAGGTGTCCCAGCCGACCGCAATACAGAGAGGCACCGGTCTGTAGGCGGCGTGCTCGCTCCTCTGGGTAGATCCGGGAGCGACCAAGCTGCATTGGCTCGGCATCGGAGAGAGTCGGGGGACTTGTGCGGCGCCCAAGAGTAGCGGGCGCTGGAGACTGGGGCGTGGCCGCCCAGGCGGGAGGCACGGACTGGAGGCTCGCCCCCTCCCTCTCGCGCTGGCGCTCCCGTAGCCGGTTGTCCAGGCGGATTGAGGTCTCCACTAGTTGGTCCAGGTCCGTGGGCTCGTCCCGCCGTGCCAGCTCGTCCCGCAACTCGTCGTTCAGGGCACGCTGGAACACGTCCTGCAGGGCTCCGTCATTCCAGCCGCTTTCCGCGGCTAGAGTCCGGAACTCGACGACGAGGGAGGCGACGCTACGGGAACCCTGGCGGAGGGAGAGGAGTCTTCTGGCGGCCTCCTTGCCGCAAACTGGGTGGTCGAAGACTCTCCTCATTTCGCGGGTAAACAGATCGTAGGAGAGACTCACGGGACCCCCCTGACTCCAAACCGCGGAACCCCAGCCGAGAGCCGCCCCTCTCAGGCAGGAGATGAGGAGCGCGATGTGGGCACTATCGGAGGCGTACGACGACAGCCGCTGTTGGAAAACCACCGCGCACTGCACAAGGAAGGCGCGGCAGGTGCCGAAATCGCCGTCGTAAGGCGCTGGAGCCGGAACTTGGGGCTCAGGGGGAACGAGAGAGGCGCTGGGAGCCCTGGTGGGGGAAGGAGGGCAGGTCGGAGGAGCAGGGGAGGCCACGGGGGCCGGAGGGCCCTGCAGGCTGCTGACGGCCGCAGAGATGGTCCGGAGGTGTTCCGCGATGTCCCGGAGGACCCGGTCATGTTGCCCAAGCAACACTCCTCTGTCCCGGAGTGCGCGGCGGAGCCCTTCTGTGTCGGCTGGGTCCATGTTTTCCTGGCCAGACCGTACTGTCACGACCCGAACAGGGAGGAACCCAAACACACGACACAGGGACACGGGAGGCAGGCAAGGGATGTTTATTAACCGGGACGGTGGAGCTGGCCGGGGGGACCTGGTCGGGAGGGGATGGAGCAGGGCAGGGCAGGGACGATGATGACCAGGAGATGGGGTCCAGGATCCGGGTGGAGAGACGGGGAACCAGGCTGGGTGGAGAGTCCTGGTCGACAAGCGGAGACAGACAGGTGAAGGGAAGGCGAGACAACAAGACATAAACTAGGAACTTGGAACTGGGAACTGGGAACTAGGAACTAGGAACTAGGAACTAGGAACTAGGAAGGGAGCCAATCGCGATGCAACTCGGGGAAAGCTAGTTGACGGTCTGGCAAGGAATGGCTAGGAAGCTGGGGCTAAATACAGTGCGGGTAATTGATCCCAGGTGCGTGCAATTGGGTCTGAGTAGGGAGCTGCAGATGGGGCAAGGGCGGCCTCTAGTGGCGCTGGGAGGCCGTGGGCCTAACATGTACGGGTACATTTATTCCTGTGCTAGTGTGTGTGTGTGTGTGTGTGTGTGTGTGTGCATGTACGCATGTGTGTGTGGGTGTTGGGAGGATTGGTCATGTGAATGTGTGTGGGGTGGGAGGGGAGAGATGCAAGTGTGTATGGCATTTAATCCATAGGACAAATGATTTTTTAAAAGTGACTAGTACTCATTTTTTTTAAATCTTTCTTTCAATCTTTGTTTCTTTCAATCTTATTTTCAATCTTTCTTTCAATCTTATCATAGAACAATAAACACAATGGGGTTGTGCTGATGTTAATGGATCAACCTTTCTTTCGTTCTCCTTTATTTCAATCGTTCTTTCAATCTTTCTTTCAATCTTTCAATCTTTCTTTCAATTTTTCTTTCTTTCTTTCAATCTTTCTTTCAATCTTTCTTTCATTCTTTCTTTCAGTCTTTCAATATTTCTTTCAATCTCTCTTTCAATCTATCTTTCAATCTTTCTTTCATTCTTTCTTTCAGTCGTTCAATCTTTCTTTCAATGTTTCTTTCAATCTTTCTTTTTTCAATCTTTCTTTCAATCTTTCAATCTTTCTTTCATTCTTTCTTTCAATCTTTCTTACTTTCAATCTTTCTTTCTTTCAATATTTCTTTCAATCTTTCTTTCAATCTTTCTTTCATTCTTTCTTTCATTCTTTCATTCCTTCGTTCAATCTTTCATTCTTTCTTTCAATCTTTCTTTCTTTCAATCTTTCTTTCAATCTTTCAATCATTCAATCTTTCTTTCATTCTTTCTTTCAATCTTTCTTACTTTTAATCTTTCTCTCTTTCAATATTTCTTTCAATATTTCAATCTTTCTTTAAATCTTTCTTTCAAACTTTCAATCTTTCTTTCAATCTTTCAATCTTTCAATCGATCTTTCAATCTTTCATTCAATCTTTCAATCTCTCTTTCATTCTTTCTTTCAATCTTTCAATCTTTCTTTCAATGTTTCTTTCAATCTTTCATTCTTTCTTTCAATCTTTCAATCGTTCTTTCAATCTTTCTTTTATTCTTTCTTTCAATCTTTCATTTTTTCAATCTTTCTTTCAATCTTTCAATCTTTCTTTCAATCTTTCATTCTTTCTTTCAATCTTTCAATCGTTCTTTCTTTCAATATTTCTTTCAATCTTTCAATCTTTCTTTCATTCTTTCATTCCTTCTTTCAATCTTTCTTTCATTATTTATTTCAATCTTTCTTTCATTCTTTCAATCTTTCTTTTATTCTTTTTTTTAATCTTTCTTTCAATCTTTCAATCTTTCAATCTTTCTATCAATCTTTCTTTCAATCTTTCTTTCAATCTTTCTTACTTTCAATCTTTCTTTCATTCTTTCTTTAAATTTTTATTACTTTCAATCTTTCTTTCTTTCAATATTTCTTTCAATCTTTAAATCTTTTTTCATTCTTTCATTCTTTCTTTTAATCTTTCTTTCATTCTTTCTTTCAATCTGTCTTTCATTCTTTCTTTCAATCTTTCTTTCTTTCAATCTTTCTTTCATTCTTTCTTTCAATTTTTATTACTTTCAATCTTTCTTTCTTTCAATCTTTCTTTCAATCTTTCTTTCATTCTTTCATTCTTTCATTCTTTCTTTCAATCTTTCTTTCAGTCTTTCAATCTTTGTTTACATTTTTCTTTCAATATTTCTTTAAATCTTTCATTCCTTCTTTCATTGTTTCTTTCAATCTTTCTTTCATTATTTCTTTCAATCTTTTTTTCAATCTTTCAATCTTTCTTTTATTCTTTTTTTCAATCTTTCAATCTTTCTTACTTTCAATCTTTCTTTCTTTCAATATTTCTTTCAATCTTTCAATCATTCTTTCATTCTTTCATTCCTTCCTTTAATCTTTCTTTCATTATTTATTTCAATCTTTCTTTCAATATTTCAATCTTTCTTTTATTGTTTTTTTCAATCTTTCTTTCAATCTTTCAATCTTTCTATCAATCTTTCTTTTCAATCTTTCTTTCAATCTTTCTTACTTTCAATCTTTCTTTCAGTCTTTCTTTCAATTTTTATTACTTTCAATCTTTCTTTCTTTCAATACTTCTTTCAATCTTTAAATCTTTTTTTCATTCTTTCATTCTTTCTTTCAATCTTTCTTTCATTCTTTCTTTCAATCTGTCTTTCATTCTTTCTTTCAATCTTTCTTTCTTTCAATCTTTCTTTCATTCTTTCATTCTTTCTTTCAATCTTTCTTTCAGTCTTTCAATCTTTGTTTAAATTTTTCTTTCAATATTTCTTTAAATCTTTCTTTTTTTCAATCTTTCTTTCAATCTTTCTTTCATTCTTTTTTTCAATCTTTCTTACTTTCAATATTTCTTTCAATCTTTCTTTCATTCTTTCATTCCTTCTTTCATTATTTCTTTCAATCTTTCTTTCATTATTTCGTTCAATCTTTTTTTCAATCTTTCAATCTTTCTTTTATTCTTTTTTTTAATCTTTCAATCTTTCTTACTTTCAATCTTTCTTTCTTTCAATATTTCTTTCAATCTTTCAATCTTTCTTTCATTCTTTCATTCCTTCCTTTAATCTTTCTTTCATTATTTATTTCAATCTTTCTTTCAATCTTTCAATCTTTCTTTTATTCTTTTTTTCAATCTTTCTTTCAATCTTTCAATCTTTCAATCTTTCTATCAATCTTTCTTTCAATCTTTCTTTCAATCTTTCTTACTTTCAATCTTTCTTTCAGTCTTTCTTTCAATTTTTATTACTTTCAATCTTTCTTTCTTTCAATATTTCTTTCAATCTTTAAATCTTTTTTTCATTCTTTCAATCTTTCTTTCATTCTTTCTTTCAATCTGTCTTTCATCCTTTCTTTCAATCTTTCTTTCTTTCAATCTTTCTTTCAATCGTTCAATCTTTCTTTCATTCTTTCATTCCTTCCTTTAATCTTTCTTTCATTATTTATTTCAATCTTTCTTTCAATCTTTCAATCTTTCTTTTATTCTTTTTTTCAACTTTCTTTCTATCTTTCAATCTTTCAATCTTTCTTTAAATTTTTCTTTCAATATTTCTTTCAATCTTTCTTTTTTTCCATCTTTCTTTCAATCTTTCTTTCATTCTTTTTTTCAATCTTTCTTACTTTCAGTATTTCTTTCAATCTTCCTTTCATTCTTTCATTCCTTCTTCCATTATTTCTTTCAATCTTTCTTTCATTATTTCTTTCAATCTTTCTTTCAATCATTTAATCTTTCAATCTTTCTTTCATTCTTTCTTTCAATTTATATGACTTTCAATCTTTCTTTCTTTCAATCTTTCTTTCAATCTTTCTTTCATTCTTTCATTCTTTCATTCTTTCTTTCAATCTTTCTTTCAGTCTTTCAATCTTTGTTTAAATTTTTCTTTCAATATTTCTTTAAATCTTTCTTTTTTTCAATCTTTCTTTCAATCTTTTATTCATTCTTTTTTTCAATCTTTCTTACTTTCAATATTTCTTTCAATCTTTCTTTCATTCTTTCATTCCTTCTTTCATTATTTCTTTCAATCTTTCTTTCATTATTTCGTTTAATCTTTTTTTCAATCTTTCAATCTTTCTTTTATTCTTTTTTTTAATCTTTCAATCTTTCTTACTTTCAATCTTTCTTCCTTTCAATATTTCTTTCAATCTTTCAATCTTTCTTTCATTCTTTCATTCCTTCCTTTAATCTTTCTTTCATTCTTTCTTTCAATCTTTCAATCGTTCTTTCAATCTTTCAATCGTTCTTTCAATCTTTCTTTTATTCTTTCTTTCAATCTTTCATTCTTTCTTTCAATCTTTCAATCGTTCTTTCTTTCAATATTTCTTTCAATCTTTCAATCTTTCTTTCATTCTTTCTTTCAATCTTTCTTACTTTCAATCTTTCTTTCTTTCAATATTTCTTTCAATCTTTCTTTCAATCTTTCTTTCATTCTTTCTTTCATTCTTTCATTCCTTCGTTCAATCTTTCATTCTTTCTTTCAATCTTTCTTTCTTTCAATCTTTCTTTCAATCTTTCAATCATTCAATCTTTCTTTCATTCTTTCTTTCAATCTTTCTTACTTTTAATCTTTCTCTCTTTCAATATTTCTTTCAATATTTCAATCTTTCTTTAAATCTTTCTTTCAAACTTTCAATCTTTCTTTCAATCTTTCAATCTTTCAATCGATCTTTCAATCTTTCATTCAATCTTTCAATCTCTCTTTCATTCTTTCTTTCAATCTTTCAATCTTTCTTTCAATGTTTCTTTCAATCTTTCATTCTTTCTTTCAATCTTTCAATCGTTCTTTCAATCTTTCTTTTATTCTTTCTTTCAATCTTTCATTTTTTCAATCTTTCTTTCAATCTTTCAATCTTTCTTTCAATCTTTCATTCTTTCTTTCAATCTTTCAATCGTTCTTTCTTTCAATATTTCTTTCAATCTTTCAATCTTTCTTTCATTCTTTCATTCCTTCTTTCAATCTTTCTTTCATTATTTATTTCAATCTTTCTTTCATTCTTTCAATCTTTCTTTTATTCTTTTTTTTAATCTTTCTTTCAATCTTTCAATCTTTCAATCTTTCTATCAATCTTTCTTTCAATCTTTCTTTCAATCTTTCTTACTTTCGATCTTTCTTTCATTCTTTCTTTAAATTTTTATTACTTTCAATCTTTCTTTCTTTCAATATTTCTTTCAATCTTTAAATCTTTTTTCATTCTTTCATTCTTTCTTTTAATCTTTCTTTCATTCTTTCTTTCAATCTGTCTTTCATTCTTTCTTTCAATCTTTCTTTCTTTCAATCTTTCTTTCATTCTTTCTTTCAATTTTTATTACTTTCAATCTTTCTTTCTTTCAATCTTTCTTTCAATCTTTCTTTCATTCTTTCATTCTTTCATTCTTTCTTTCAATCTTTCTTTCAGTCTTTCAATCTTTGTTTACATTTTTCTTTCAATATTTCTTTAAATCTTTCATTCCTTCTTTCATTGTTTCTTTCAATCTTTCTTTCATTATTTCTTTCAATCTTTTTTTCAATCTTTCAATCTTTCTTTTATTCTTTTTTTCAATCTTTCAATCTTTCTTACTTTCAATCTTTCTTTCTTTCAATATTTCTTTCAATCTTTCAATCATTCTTTCATTCTTTCATTCCTTCCTTTAATCTTTCTTTCATTATTTATTTCAATCTTTCTTTCAATATTTCAATCTTTCTTTTATTGTTTTTTTCAATCTTTCTTTCAATCTTTCAATCTTTCTATCAATCTTTCTTTTCAATCTTTCTTTCAATCTTTCTTACTTTCAATCTTTCTTTCAGTCTTTCTTTCAATTTTTATTACTTTCAATCTTTCTTTCTTTCAATACTTCTTTCAATCTTTAAATCTTTTTTTCATTCTTTCATTCTTTCTTTCAATCTTTCTTTCATTCTTTCTTTCAATCTGTCTTTCATTCTTTCTTTCAATCTTTCTTTCTTTCAATCTTTCTTTCATTCTTTCATTCTTTCATTCTTTCTTTCAATCTTTCTTTCAGTCTTTCAATCTTTGTTTAAATTTTTCTTTCAATATTTCTTTAAATCTTTCTTTTTTTCAATCTTTCTTTCAATCTTTCGTTCATTCTTTTTTTCAATCTTTCTTACTTTCAATATTTCTTTCAATCTTTCTTTCATTCTTTCATTCCTTCTTTCATTATTTCTTTCAATCTTTCTTTCATTATTTCGTTCAATCTTTTTTTCAATCTTTCAATCTTTCTTTTATTCTTTTTTTTAATCTTTCAATCTTTCTTACTTTCAATCTTTCTTTCTTTCAATATTTCTTTCAATCTTTCATTCCTTCCTTTAATCTTTCTTTCATTATTTATTTCAATCTTTCTTTCAATCTTTCAATCTTTCTTTTATTCTTTTTTTCAATCTTTCTTTCAATCTTTCAATCTTTCAATCTTTCTATCAATCTTTCTTTCAATCTTTCTTTCAATCTTTCTTACTTTCAATCTTTCTTTCAGTCTTTCTTTCAATTTTTATTACTTTCAATCTTTCTTTCTTTCAATATTTCTTTCAATCTTTAAATCTTTTTTTCATTCTTTCATTCTTTCTTTCAATCTTTCTTTCATTCTTTCTTTCAATCTGTCTTTCATCCTTTCTTTCAATCTTTCTTTCTTTCAATCTTTCTTTCAATCGTTCAATCTTTCTTTCATTCTTTCATTCCTTCCTTTAATCTTTCTTTCATTATTTATTTCAATCTTTCTTTCAATCTTTCAATCTTTCTTTTATTCTTTTTTTCAACTTTCTTTCTATCTTTCAATCTTTCAATCTTTCTTTAAATTTTTCTTTCAATATTTCTTTCAATCTTTCTTTTTTTCCATCTTTCTTTCAATCTTTCTTTCATTCTTTTTTTCAATCTTTCTTACTTTCAGTATTTCTTTCAATCTTCCTTTCATTCTTTCATTCCTTCTTCCATTATTTCTTTCAATCTTTCTTTCATTATTTCTTTCAATCTTTCTTTCAATCATTTAATCTTTCAATCTTTCTTTCATTCTTTCTTTCAATTTATATGACTTTCAATCTTTCTTTCTTTCAATCTTTCTTTCAATCTTTCTTTCATTCTTTCATTCTTTCATTCTTTCTTTCAATCTTTCTTTCAGTCTTTCAATCTTTGTTTAAATTTTTCTTTCAATATTTCTTTAAATCTTTCTTTTTTTCAATCTTTCTTTCAATCTTTTATTCATTCTTTTTTTCAATCTTTCTTACTTTCAATATTTCTTTCAATCTTTCTTTCATTCTTTCATTCCTTCTTTCATTATTTCTTTCAAGCTTTCTTTCATTATTTCGTTTAATCTTTTTTTCAATCTTTCAATCTTTCTTTTATTCTTTTTTTTAATCTTTCAATCTTTCTTACTTTCAATCTTTCTTCCTTTCAATATTTCTTTCAATCTTTCAATCTTTCTTTCATTCTTTCATTCCTTCCTTTAATCTTTCTTTCATTCTTTCTTTCAATCTTTCAATCGTTCTTTCAATCTTTCAATCGTTCTTTCAATCTTTCTTTTATTCTTTCTTTCAATCTTTCATTCTTTCTTTCAATCTTTCAATCGTTCTTTCTTTCAATATTTCTTTCAATCTTTCAATCTTTCTTTCATTCTTTCATTCCTTCTTTCAATCTTTCTTTCATTATTTATTTCAATCTTTCTTTCATTCTTTCAATCTTTCTTTTATTCTTTTTTTCAATCTTTCAATCTTTCTTTCAATATTTCTTTCAATCTTTTTTACTTTCAATCTTTCTTTCTTTAAAACTTTCTTTCAATCTTTCTTTCAAACTTTCATTCTTTATTTCAATATTTCAATCGTTCAATCTTTCTTTCATTCTTTCTTTCAATCTTTCTTTCAATCTTTCAATCTTTCTTTCAATATTTCTTTCAATCTTTCTTTCAATATTTCTTTAAATCTTTCTTTCTTTAAATATTTCTTTCAATCTTTCTTTCAAACTTTCAATCTTTATTTCAATCTTTCAATCTTTCAATCTTTCTTTCAATCTTTCAATCATTCAATCTTTCTTTCATTCTTTCTTTCAATCTTTCTTACTTTTAATCTTTCTCTCTTTCAATATTTCTTTCAATATTTCAATCTTTCTTTAAATCTTTCTTTCAAACTTTCAATCTTTCTTTCAATCTTTCTTTCAATCTTTCAATCTTTCAATCGATCTTTCAATCTTTCATTCAATCTTTCAATCTCTCTTTCATTCTTTCTTTCAATCTTTCAATCTTACTTTCATCTTTCTTTCATTCTTTCTTTAAATTTTTATTACTTTCAATCTTTCTTTCTTTCAATATTTCTTTCAATCTTTAAATCTTTTTTCATTCTTTCATTCTTTCTTTTAATCTTTCTTTCATTCTTTCTTTCAATCTGTCTTTCATTCTTTCTTTCAATCTTTCTTTCTTTCAATCTTTCTTTCATTCTTTCATTCTTTCATTCTTTCTTTCAATCTTTCTTTCAGTCTTTCAATCTTTGTTTAAATTTTTCTTTCAATATTTCTTTAAATCTTTCTTTTTTTCAATCTTTCTTTCAATCTTTCTTTCATTCTTTTTTTCAATCTTTCTTACTTTCAATATTTCTTTCAATCTTTCTTTCATTCTTTCATTCCTTCTTTCATTATTTCTTTCAATCTTTCTTTCATTATTTCGTTCAATCTTTTTTTCAATCTTTCAATCTTTCTTTTATTCTTTTTTTTAATCTTTCAATCTTTCTTACTTTCAATCTTTCTTTCTTTCAATATTTCTTTCAATCTTTCAATCTTTCTTTTCATTCTTTCATTCCTTCCTTTAATCTTTCTTTCATTATTTATTTCAATCTTTCTTTCAATCTTTCAATCTTTCTTTTATTCTTTTTTTCAATCTTTCTTTCAATCTTTCAATCTTTCAATCTTTCTATCAATCTTTCTTTCAATCTTTCTTTCAATCTTTCTTACCTTCAATCTTTCTTTCAGTCTTTCTTTCAATTTTTATTACTTTCAATCTTTCTTTCTTTCAATATTTCTTTCAATCTTTAAATCTTTTTTTCATTCTTTCATTCTTTCTTTCAATCTTTCTTTCATTCTTTCTTTCAATCTGTCTTTCATCTTTCTTTCAATCTTTCTTTCTTTCAATCTTTCTTTCAATCGTTCAATCTTTCTTTCATTCTTTCATTCCTTCCTTTAATCTTTCTTTCATTATTTATTTCAATCTTTCTTTCAATCTTTCAATCTTTCTTTTATTCTTTTTTTCAACTTTCTTTCAATCTTTCAATCTTTCAATCTTTCTTTAAATTTTTCTTTCAATATTTCTTTCAATCTTTCTTTTTTCCATCTTTCTTTCAATCTTTCTTTCATTCTTTTTTTCAATCTTTCTTACTTTCAGTATTTCTTTCAATCTTCCTTTCATTCTTTCATTCCTTCTTCCATTATTTCTTTCAATCTTTCTTTCATTATTTCTTTCAATCTTTCTTTCAATCATTTAATCTTTCAATCTTTCTTTCATTCTTTCTTTCAATTTATATGACTTTCAATCTTTCTTTCTTTCAATCTTTCTTTCAATCTTTCTTTCATTCTTTCATTCTTTCATTCTTTCTTTCAATCTTTCTTTCAGTCTTTCAATCTTTGTTTAAATTTTTCTTTCAATATTTCTTTAAATCTTTCTTTTTTTCAATCTTTCTTTCAATCTTTTATTCATTCTTTTTTTCAATCTTTCTTACTTTCAATATTTCTTTCAATCTTTCTTTCATTCTTTCATTCCTTCTTTCATTATTTCTTTCAATCTTTCTTTCATTATTTCGTTTAATCTTTTTTTCAATCTTTCAATCTTTCTTTTATTCTTTTTTTTAATCTTTCAATCTTTCAATCTTTCAATCTTTCTTCCTTTCAATATTTCTTTCAATCTTTCAATCTTTCTTTCATTCTTTCATTCCTTCCTTTAATCTTTCTTTCATTCTTTCTTTCAATCTTTCAATCGTTCTTTCAATCTTTCAATCGTTCTTTCAATCTTTCTTTCAATCTTTCATTTTTTCAATCTTTCTTTCAATCTTTCAATCTTTCTTTCAATCTTTCATTCTTTCTTTCAATCTTTCAATCGTTCTTTCTTTCAATATTTCTTTCAATCTTTCAATCTTTCTTTCATTCTTTCATTCCTTCTTTCAATCTTTCTTTCATTATTTATTTCAATCTTTCTTTCATTCTTTCAATCTTTCTTTTATTCTTTTTTTCAATCTTTCAATCTTTCTTTCAATATTTCTTTCAATCTTTTTTACTTTCAATCTTTCTTTCTTTAAAACTTTCTTTCAATCTTTCTTTCAAACTTTCATTCTATATTTCAATATTTCAATCGTTCAATCTTTCTTTCATTCTTTCTTTCAATCTTTCTTTCAATCTTTCAATCTTTCTTTCAATATTTCTTTCAATCTTTCTTTTTTTAAATCTTTCTTTCAATCTTTCTTTCAAACTTTCAATCTTTATTTCAATCTTTCAATCTTTCAATCTTTCTTTCATTATTTCTTTCAATCTTTCTTTTTTTAAATCTTTCTTTCAATCTTTCAATCTTTCAATCTTTCTTTCAATATTTCTTTCAATCTTTCTTTTTTTAAATCTTTCTTTCAATCTTTCTTTCAAACTTTCAATCTTTATTTCAATCTTTCAATCTTTCAATCTTTCTTTCATTCTTTCTTTCAATATTTCAATCTTTCAATCTTTCTTTCATTCTTTCTTTCAATCTTTCAATCTTTCTTTAATTCTTTTTTTCAATCTTTCTTTCTTTCAATTTTTCTATCTTTCAATATTTCTTCCAATATTTCAATCTTTCTTTTGTTATTCTTTCAATCTTTCTTTCTTTCAATCTTTCTTTCCATCTATCTTTCAATCTTTCTTTCATTCTTTCTTTCAATCTTTCTTTCTTTAAATCTTTCTTTCAATCTTTCTTTCAAACATCCAATCTTTCTTTCAATCTTTCAATCTTTCAATCTTTCTTTCAATCTATCAATCTTTCTTTCATTCTATCTTTCAATATTTCAATCTTTCAATCTTTCTTTCATTCTTTCTTTCAATCTTTCAATCTTTCTTTCATTATTTCTTTCAATCTTTCTTACTTTCAATTTTTCTATCTTTCAATATTTCTTCCAATCGTTCAATCTTTCTTTCATTATTTCTTTCAATCTTTCTTTTTTCAATCTTTCTTGCAATCTTTCTTTCAATTGTTTAATCTTTCAATCTTTCTTTCATTCTTTCTTTCAATATTTCTTTCAATCTTTCTTTAATTCTTTCATTCTTTTTTTCAAACTTTCAATCTTTCTTTCATTCTTTCTTTCAGTCTTTCAATCTTTCTTTCAATTGTTTAATCTTTCAATCTTTCTTTCATTCTTTCTTTCAATATTTCTTTCAATCTTTCTTTAATTCTTTCATTCTTTTTTTCAAACTTTCAATCTTTCTTTCATTCTTTCTTTCAGTCTTTCAATCTTTCTTTCAATCTTTCTTTCACTCTTTCTTTCTTTCTTTATTTCAAACTTTGTTTCATTCTTTCTTACAATCTTTCTTTCTTTCAATCTTTCTTTCAATCTTTCTTTCAATCTATCTTTCTTTCTTTTAGTCTTTCTTTCAATCTTTCAATTTTTTAATCTTTCTTTCATTCTTTCTTTTAATCTTTCAATCTTTCTTTCATTGAATCTTTCAATCTTTCTTTCTTTTTTCAATCTTTCTTGCAATCTTTCTTTCAGTCTTTCAATATTTCTTTCAAACTTTCAATCTTTCTTTCAATCTTTCAATCTTTCAATCTTTCTTTCAATTTTTCTTTCAATCTTTCATTTTTTCAATCTTTCTTTCAATCTTTCAATCTTTCTTTCAATCTTTCATTCTTTCTTTCAATCTTTCAATCGTTCTTTCTTTCAATATTTCTTTCAATCTTTCAATCTTTCTTTCATTCTTTCATTCCTTCTTTCAATCTTTCTTTCATTATTTATTTCAATCTTTCTTTCATTCTTTCAATCTTTCTTTTATTCTTTTTTTCAATCTTTCAATCTTTCTTTCAATATTTCTTTCAATCTTTTTTACTTTCAATCTTTCTTTCTTTAAAACTTTCTTTCAATCTTTCTTTCAAACTTTCATTCTTTAAATCTTTCTTTCAATCTTTCTTTCAAACTTTCAATCTTTATTTCAATCTTTCAATCTTTCAATCTTTCTTTCATTCTTTCTTTCAATATTTCAATCTTTCAATCTTTCTTTCATTCTTTCTTTCAATCTTTCAATCTTTCTTTAATTCTTTTTTTCAATCTTTCTTTCTTTCAATTTTTCTATCTTTCAATATTTCTTCCAATCTTTCAATCTTTCTTTTGTTATTCTTTCAATCTTTCTTTCTTTCAATCTTTCTTTCCATCTATCTTTCAATCTTTCTTTCATTCTTTCTTTCAATCTTTCTTTCTTTAAATCTTTCTTTCAATATTTCTTTCAAACATTCAATCTTTCTTTCAATCTTTCAATCTTTCAATCTTTCTTTCAATCTTTCTTTCAATCTTTCAATCTTTCTTTCATTCTATCTTTCAATATTTCAATCTTTCAATCTTTCTTTCATTCTTTCTTTCAGTCTTTCAATCTTTCTTTCAATCTTTCTTTCAATCTGTCTTTCTTTCTTTATTTCAATCTTTGTTTCATTCTTTCTTACAATCTTTCTTTCATTCAATTTTTCTTTCAATCTTTCTTTCAATCGTTCTTTCTTTCTTTTAGTCTTTCTTTCAATCTTTCAATTTTTCAATCTTTCTTTCATTCTTTCTTTTAATCTTTCAATCTTTCTTTCATTGAATCTTTCAATCTTTCTTTCTTTTTTCAATCTTTCTTGCAATCTTTCTTTCAGTCTTTCAATATTTCTTTCAAACTTTCAATCTTTCTTTCAATCTTTCAATCTTTCAATCTTTCTTTCAATTTTTCTTTCAATCTTTCACTCTTTCTTTCATTCTTTCTTTCAATCTTTCAATCTTTCAATCTTTCAATCTTTCTTTCATTCTTTCTTTCAATCTTTCAATCTTTCTTTCAATATTTCTTTCAATCTTTCTTACTTTCAATCTTTCTTTCATTCAATCTTTCTTTCCATCTTTCTTTCATTCTTTCCTTCAGTCTTTCAATATTTCTTTCAATCTTTCTTTCAATTTTTCTTTTTTTCAATCTTTTTTCAATCTTTCTATCATTCTTTCTTTCAATCTTTCAATATTTCTTTCAATCTTTCTTTCTTTTTTCAATCTTTCTTTCATTCTTTCTATAAATCTTTCTTTCTTTCAATCTTTCTTTCAATCTTTCAATCTTTCAATCTTTCTTTAATTATTTTATTCATTCTTTCTTTCAGTCTTTCAATCTTTCTTTATATCTTTCTTTCTATCTTTCTTTCAATCTATCAATCTTTCAATTTTTCTTTCATTCTTTCTTTCAATCTTTATTACTTTCAATCTTTCTTTCAATCTTTCTTAATTTCATTCTCTCTTTCTTTCAATATTTCTTTCAATCTTTCAATCTTTCTTTCATTCTTTCATTCTTTCTTTCAATTGTTCTTTCATTCTTTCTTTCAATTTTTCATTCTTTCTTTCAATCTTTCAATCTTTCAATCTTTCTTTCAATCTTTCTTTCTTTCAATCTTTCTTTCAATCTTTCTTTCAATCTTTCTTTCAATCTTTCTTTCATTCTTTCCTTCAGTCTTTCAATCTTTCTTTCAATCTTTCTTTTTTTCAATCTTTCTTTCAATCTTTCTTTCATTCTTTCTTTCAATCTTTCTTTCAATCTTTCAATCTTTCTTTCAATATTTCTTTCAATCTTTCTTACTTTCAATCTTTCTTTCTTTAAATCTTTCTTTCAAACTTTCAATCATTATTTCAATCTTTCAATCTTTCAATCTTTCTTTCAATCTTTCAATCTTTCTTTCAATATTTCTTTCAATCTTTCTTTCTTTAAATCTTTCTTTCAATCTTTCAATCTTTCAATCTTTCTTTCAATCTTTCTTTCAATCTTTCAATCTTTCTCTCATTCTATCTTTCAATATTTCAATCTTTCAATCTTTCTTTCATTCTTTCTTTCAATCTTTCTTTCATTCTTTCTTTCAATATTTCAATCTTTCAATCTTTCTTTCATTCTTTCTTTCAATCTTTCAATCTTTCTTTAATTCTTTTTTTCAATCTTTCTTTCTTTCAATTTTTCTATCTTTCAATATTTCTTCCAATCTTTCAATCTTTCTTTTGTTATTCTTTCAATCTTTCTTTCTTTCAATCTTTCTTTCCATCTATCTTTCAATCTTCTTTCATTCTTTCTTTCAATCTTTCTTTCTTTAAATCTTTCTTTCAATCTTTCTTTCAAACATTCAATCTTTCTTTCAATCTTTCAATCTTTCAATCTTTTTTTCAATCTTTCTTTCAATCTTTCTTTCCATCTTTATTTCAATCTTTCTTTCATTTTTTCTTTCAATCTTTCTTTTTTCAATATTTCTTTCAATCTGTCAATTTTTCTTTCATTCTTTCATTCTTTCTTTCAATTGTTCTTTCATTCTTTCTTTCAATCTTTCTTTAAATATTTCAATCTTTCAATATTTCTTTCAATCTTTCTTTCAATCTTTCAGTCTTTCTTTCATTCTTTCTTTCAATATTTCAATCTTTCAATCTTTCTTTCATTCTTTCTTTCAATCTTTCAATCTTTCTTTCATTCTTTCTTTCAATCTTTCAATCTTTCAATTTTTCTATCTTTCAATATTTCTTCCAATCGTTCAATCTTTCTTTCATTGTTTCTTTCAATCTTTCTTTTGTTATATCTTTCAATCTTTCTTTCTTTCAATCTTTCTTTCCATCTTTCTTTCAATCTTTCTTTCATTCTTTCTTATAATCTTTCTTTCATTATTTCTTTCAGTCTTTCAATCTTTCTTTCAAACTTTCAATCTTTCTTTCAATCTTTCAGTCGTTCAATCTTTCTTTCAATCTTTCTTTCAATCTTTCAATCATTCAATCTTTCAATCATTCAATCTTTCAATCTTTCTTACTTTCAATCTTTCTTTTTTTAAATCTTTCTTTCAATCTTTCTTTCAAACTTTCATTCTTTATTTCAATCTTTCAATCTTTCAATCTTTCTTTCATTCTTTATTTCAATCTTTCAATCTTTCAATCTTTCTTTCATTCTTTCTTTCAATCTTTCTTTCAATCTTTCAATCTTTCTTTCAATATTTCTTTCAATCTTTCTTTCTTTAAATCTTTCTTTCAATCTTTCTTTCAAACTTTCAATCTTTATTTCAAT
The DNA here is from genome assembly GCF_960531495.2 of Zeus faber. Lineage (NCBI taxonomy): Eukaryota > Metazoa > Chordata > Actinopteri > Zeiformes > Zeidae > Zeus > Zeus faber. Next base: position 86,745 of record NC_137199.1, on the reverse strand, counting down.
CTTTCTTTCAATATTTCAATCTTTCTTTCATTCTTTCTTTCAATCTTTCAATCTTTCTTTAATTCTTTCTTTCAATCTTTCTTACTTTCAATTTTTCTATCTTTCAATATTTCTTCCAATCTTTCAATCTTTCTTTTGTTATTCTTTCAATCTTTCTTTCTTTCAATCTTTCTATCCATCTATCTTTCAATCTTTCTTTCATTCTTTCTTTCAATCTTTCTTTTTTCAAACTTTCTTGCAAACTTTCTTTCAATTGTTTAATCTTTCAATCTTTCTTTCATTCTTTCTTTCAGTCTTTCAATCTTTTTTTCATTCTTTCTTTCAATATTTCAATCTTTCAATCTTTCTTTCATTCTTTCTTTCAATCTTTCAATCTTTCTTTCATTCTTTCTTTCAATCTTTCTTACTTTGTACCAGGACATCGAGAGTATACTGAAGATTAATGGAGGGCTGAGCGGCCCTTTTAAAGTGCGTAGAGGGGTGAGACAGGGCTGCCCCCTCTCAGGGATGCTGTACTCTCTGGCCATAGAACCATTGCTGTGTCAATTAAGGACGAACATCGAGGGTGTGTTTCTAAACGGTCTCGAAAGAAGCCACATTCTATCAGCCTATGCGGACGACGTCATTGTCTTAATAAAGAAACAGGACGAAATCAGCAAACTGGAGGGGATCGTCAGGGACTTTGGGCTGCTATCAGCAGCGAAAGTCAACTGGGGCAAAAGCGAAGCGCTGGCTGTGGGCGGATGGAGGGGGGGACTCTTAAAACTGCCAGGAGGCTTACGGTGGCGAAGGGATGGGTTTAAGTATCTGGGAGTGTTTTTAGGGAGCGAAAGTGTGGTGGGGAAGAACTGGGAAGGACTGCTAGGAAAGATACAGGGCAAGCTAAGAAAATGGAGGTGGGCACTGCCACAGCTGTCCTATAGGGGCAGGACGCTCTTTATTAACAACCTGGTGGCCTCACAGCTGTGGCACAGAGTGGCCTGTGTCCAACCACCAGACCTGCTAGTTAGGAAGATACAGGCCGAGCTGATAGACTTCTTTTGGGGGCGGAATTTCCACTGGGTCAGGAAGGAAAGGGTCTTTCTGCCTAAAGAGGAAGGGGGGCACGGTGTGGTGGACATCAAAAGCAGAGTGGCAACTTTTAGGTTACAGTTTGTGCAGAAGTTGTTAACGGGGTACTTTAACGTTTGGAAGGACGTGGCGGGCTTGGTCTTAAAGAGGACTGGGAGGATGGGACTTGACCGCTCGTTGTTTTTAATGGACACGAGTCTTCTAAACAAGTCGGGCTTACCCCGTTTTTACCAGGAGCTTTTTAAAGCATGGGGGTTATTTAAGAACAGGAAAAGGGAGGCCGCAGATTCCCTCCACTGGCTCCTGGAGGAGCCGGTGATCGGAGGAGCCAGGCTGGATGTGCAGGACGGGGCCACTCCAGGACTGAGGAGCATCCTGAGGGAGGCGGGGGTCCTGACCCTGAGGCAGGTGGTGGCGGCGGCGGGGAGCGACCTGCAGGACGGCGAGGCCATGGCGGAGCGGCTGGGGGTGAGGTCCACCAGGATCGTACACCTGGTGCTCAAGAGGTGGAGGGAGACGCTCACGGAGGAGGAGCTGGCCCTGCTGAAGGAGTACGGCGAAGGCGCGGAGGAGCCAAACTCGGAGGATCCCTTTCCGGAGATGACCCTGACCCCCAACCTGGAGGGGTCCTCCGGGAAGCTGCTGCACAGGGCACGTTATGCAGAACTGGACCTGCACACAGCCAGCGGGAAGGCTTTTTACAAAGAGTGTGTGGTTGTTTTAAATAGGAAGGGACTGGAGGGGCGGCAGGACACTGTCTGGAGGGGACGGCTCCAGATGGGGGGACAGGAGGAGCCGTGTTGGAGGAGTTTTTACAAAGCTCCCTCCAAGAAAAGGACGGGGGACCTCCAATGGAGGGTCCTACATGGAGCCATAGCTGTCAACAGCTTTGTTTCTGTTTTTAATCCCACGGTCGCAAATGAATGTCCATTCTGCAAACTGCCAGAGTCCGTGTTTCACTGTTTTGCAGAGTGCAACAGACTTTTAGAGCTTTTTAGTCTTTTAAAGGAAAGTTTTAAGCTCTTTAAGGAGGAGTGGTCCAGAAACTGTTTTATTTTTGGGGCTAGATACTACAGGGCCAACGCAGAGAAATGGCGACTGCTTAATTTTCTAGTAGGGGAAGCGAAGATGGCCATCTACCTCACGAGGAGGAACAAACTGAGGGGAAAGGAGAGTGTTTTAGGAAGAGTGTTTTTAGCGTTGGTCAGGGCCAGAGTCTTGATTGATTTTAACTTTCACAGACTGATGAAGAGTCTGGACGTCTTCATCAAGCTGTGGTGTTTTAACAACGCCATCTGTTCCCTGGTGGAGGACGACCTGTGCTTCCAGTCTGTTTTTAACGTGTAGGACTCTGTTAGTGAACCAAGTGTGTTTGTTGTATTGTCTGTAACTGTGAACTAGAGAAAATGTTAAAATAAAGATGCTTTAAAAATCAATCTTTCTTACTTTCAATTTTTCTATCTTTCAAAATTTCTTCCAATCGTTCAATCTTTCTTTCATTATTTCTTTCAATCTTTCTTTCTTTCAATCTTTCTTTCCATCTTTCTTTCAATCTTTCTTTCATTCTTTCTTTCATTCTTTCTTTCAATCTTTCAATCTTTCAATCTTTCAATCTTTCTTTCATTCTTTCTTTCAATCTTTCAATCTTTCTTTCAATATTTCTTTCAATCTTTCTTTCTTTCAATCTTTCTTTCCATCTTTCTTTCCATCTTTCTTTCATTCTTTCCTTCAGTCTTTCAATCTTTCTTTCAATCTTTCTTTCAATCTTTCTTTTTTCAATCTTTTTTTAAATCTTTCTTTCATTCTTTCTTTCAATCTTTCAATCTTTCTTTCAATCTATCTTTCTTTTTTCAATCTTTCTTTTATTCTTTCTATAAATCTTTCTTTCAATCTTTCTTTCAGTCTTTCAATCTTTCTTTAAATCTATCTTTCATTCTTTCTTTCAATCTTTCAATCTTTCTTTCATTTTTTCTTTCAATCTTTCTTACTTTCAATTTTTCTATCTTTCAATATTTCTTCCAATCGTTCAATCTTTCTTTCATTATTTCTTTCAATCTTTCTTTCTTTCAATCTTTCTTTCCATCTTTCTTTCTTTCAATCTTTCTTTCCATCTTTCTTTCAATCTTTCTTTCATTCTTTCTTTCAATGTTTCTTTTTTCAATATTTCTTTCAATCAGTCAATTTTTCTTTCATTCTTTCTTTCAATCGTTCTTTTATTCTTTCTTTCAATCTTTCAATCTTTCTTTAAATATTTCAATCATTCAATCTTTCTTTCAATCTTTCTTTCAATCGTTCAATCTTTCTTTCATTCTTTCCTTAAATATTTCAATCTTTCAATCTTTCTTTCATTCTTTCTTTCAATCTTTCAATCTTTCTTTCATTCTTTCTTTCAATCTTTCTTACTTTCAATTTTTCTCTTTCAATATTTCTTCCAATCGTTCAATCTTTCTTTCATTATTTCTTTCAATCTTTCTTTTATCTCTTTCAATCTTTCTTTCTTTCAATCTTTCTTTCCATCTTTCTTTCAATCTTTCTTTCATTCTTTCTTTCAATCTTTCTTTTTTCAATCTTTCTTGCAATCTTTCTTTCAATTGTTTAATCTTTCAATCTTTCTTTCATTCATTCTTTCATTCTTTCTTTCAATCTTTCTTTCAATCGTTCTTTCTTTCTTTTAGTCTTTCTTTCAATCTTTCAATTTTTCAATCTTTCTTTCATTCTTTCTTTTAATCTTTCAATCTTTCTTTCATTGTTTCTTTCAATCTTTCTTTCATTCTTTCTTTCATTCTTTCTTTCAATCTTTCTTTCAATCGTTCTTTCTTTCTTTTAGTCTTTCTTTCAATCTTTCAATTTTTCAATCTTTCTTTTAATCTTTCAATCTTTCTTTCATTCTTTCCTTCAGTCTTTCATTCTTTCTTTCAATCTTTCTTTTTTCAATCTTTCTTGCAATCGTTCTTTCAATTGTTTAATCTTTCAATCTTTCTTTCATTCTTTCTTTCAATCTTTCTGTCCGTCATTCTTTCTTTCAGTCTTTCTTTCAATCTTTCTTTCTGTCAATCTTTCTTTCCATCTTTCTTTCCATCTTTCTTTCATTCTTTCCTTCAGTCTTTCAATCTTTCTTTCAATCTTTCTTTCAATTTTTCTTTCAATCTTTCTTTCATTCTTTCCTTCAATCTTTCAATCTTTCTTTCAATCTTTCTTTCAATCTTTCATTCATTCCTTCTTTCAATCTTTCAATCTTTCTTTCAATATTTCTTTCAATCTTTTTTACTTTCAATCTTTCTTTCTTTAAATGTTTCTTTCAATCTTTCTTTCAAACTTTCATTCTTTATTTCAATATTTCAATCGTTCAATCTTTCTTTCATTCTTTCTTTCAATCTTTCTTTCAATCTTTCAATCTTTCTTTCAATCTTTCTTTCATTCTTTCTTTCTATAAATCTTTCTTTCAATCTTTTTTTCAAACTTTCAATCTTTATTTCAATCTTTCAATCTTTCAATCTTTCTTTCATTCTTTCTTTCAATATTTCAATCTTTCAATCTTTCTTTCATTCTTTCTTTCAATCTTTCAATCTTTCTTTAATTCTTTCTTTCAATCTTTCTTTCTTTCAATTTTTCTATCCTTCAATATTTCTTCCAATCTTTCAAACTTTCTTTTGTTATTCTTTCAATCTTTCTTTCTTTCAATCTTTCTTTCATCTATCTTTCAATCTTTCTTTCATTCTTTCTTTCAATCTTTCTTTTTTCAATCTTTCTTGCAAACTTTCTTTCAATTGTTTAATCTTTCAATCTTTCTTTCATTCTTTCTTTCAGTCTTTCAATCTTTTTTTCAATCTTTCTTTCAATCTTTCAATCTTTCTTTCTATCTTTCTTTCAATCTTTCTTTCATTCTTTATTTCAATCTTTGTTTCATTCTTTCTTTCAATCTTTCTTTCTTTCAATCTTTCTTTCAATCTTTATTTCAATCTTTCTTTCAATCTTTCTTTCATTCTTTCTTTTAATCTTTCAATCTTTCTTTCATTGTTTCTTTCAATCTTTCTGTCTTTCAATATTTCTTTCAATCTTTCAATCTTTCTTTCTTTTTTCAATCTTTCTTTCAATCTTTCTTTTATTCTATCTTTAAATCTTTCTTTTTTTTGTAACATGTATTTGTGGAGTTATGATCATTATCATCATTATGTGTACATGTGTGAAAAAACGCATTTTCAGCCGATTTAAACGTCAAAAAGGGGAATTGGTTAAACGCTTCAGTCATTACTCTGTGTGACAGTGTCAGACAGTTTAAATACAATGGTGAACTAGTATATGCTGCTAAAGCGTTGTTTGTCAAACAGTTTTAGGCCCATACAACATGTATTTGTCGAGGTATGAGCATTTTCAGAACATTGGACGGTTTGCTGTCTAGCTGAATTAGAGAAACACCGAACCATTGTCTCTTCAGAGGTAAATGATTCAGAATGCTGCAGTACAGCATTGAAATTTAATTAATATGATGAACTATTATGTGCTTCCTAAGTTTTTCTCTCAGATTTCTATGCCCATCTAACATGTATTTCTGGAGTTATGATCATTTTCAGAACTTGTGAAGGTTTGCTGTCTAGCTGAATTAGAGAAACACCGAACCATTGTCTCTTCAGAGGTGAATGATTCAGAATGCTGCAGTACAGCATAGACATTTAATTAATATGATGAACTATTATGTGCTTCCTAAGTTTTTCTCTCTGATTTCTATGCCCATCTAACATGTATTCGTGGAGTTAGGATCATTTTCATCATAGTGTGCACATGTGGGAAAAAACGCATTTTCAGCCGATTTAAACGTCGAAAAGGGGAATTGGTTAAACGCTTCAGTCATTACTCTGTGTGACAGTGTCAGACAGTTTAAATACAATGGTGAACTAGTATATGCTGCTAAAGTGTTGTTTGTCAACCAGTTTTAGGCCCATCTAACATGTATTTGTCGAGTTATGATCATTTTCATCATTATGTGTACATGTGGGAAAAAACGCATTTTCAGCCGATTTAAACGTCGAAAAGGGGAATTGGTAAAACGCTTCAGTCATTACTCTGTGTGACAGTGTCAGACAGTTTAAATACAATGGTGAACTAGTGTATGCTGCTAAAGTGTTGTTTGTCAAACAGTTTTAGGCCCATCTAACATGTATTTGTCGAGGTATGAGCATTTTCAGAACATTGGACGGTTTGCTGTCTAGCTGAATTAGAGAAACACCGAACCATTGTCTCTTCAGAGGTGAATGATTCAGAATGCTGCAGTACAGCATTGAAATTTAATTAATGTGATGAACTATTATGTGCTTCCTAAGTTTTTCTCTCAGATTTCTATGCCCATCTAACATGTATTTCTGGAGTTATGATCATTTTCAGAACTTGTGACGGTTTGCTGTCTAGCTGAATTAGAGAAACACCGAACCATTGTCTCTTCAGAGGTGAATGATTCAGAATGCTGCAGTACAGCATTGAAATTTAATTAATGTGATGAACTATTATGTGCTTCCTAAGTTTTTCTCTCAGATTTCTATGCCCATCTAACATGTATTTCTGGAGTTATGATCATTTTCAGAACATTGGACGGTTTGCTGTCTAGCTGAATTAGAGAAACACCGAACCATTGTCTCTTCAGAGGTGAATGATTCAGAATGCTGCAGTACAGCATTGAAATTTAATTAATGTGATGAACTATTATGTGCTTCTTAAGTGTTTCTCACAGATTTCTAGGCCCATCTAACATGTATTTGTGGAGTTATGATCATTTTCATCATTGTGTGCACATGTGGGAAAAAACGCATTTTCAGCCGATTTAAACGTCGAAAAGGGGAATTGGTTAAACGCTTTAGTCATTACTCTGTGTGACAGTGTCAGACAGTTTAAATACAATGGTGAACTAGTATATGCTGCTAAAGTGTTGTTTGTCAAACAGTTTTAGGCCCATGTAAAATGTATTTGTGGAGTTAGGATCATTTTCATCATTGTATGCACATGTGGGAAAAAACGCATTTTCAGCCGATTTAAACGTCGAAAAGGGGAATTGCTCAAACGCTTCAGTCATTACTCTGTGTGACAGTGTCAGACAGTTTAAATTCAATGGTGAACTAGTATATGATGCTAAAGTGTTGTTTGTCAAACAGTTTTAGGCCCATACAACATGTATTTGTTGAGGTATGAGCATTTTCAGAACATTGGACGGTTTGCTGTCTAGCTGAATTAGAGAAACACCGAACCATTGTCTCTTCAGAGGTGAATGATTCAGAATGCTGCAGTACAGCATTGAAATTTAATTAATATGATGAACTATTATGTGCTTCCTAAGTTTTTCTCTCAGATTTCTATGCCCATCTAACATGTATTTCTGGAGTTATGATCATTTTCAGAACTTGTGACGGTTTGCTGTCTAGCTGGATTAGAGAAACACCGAACCATTGTCTCTTCAGAGGTGAATGATTCAGAATGCTGCAGTACAGCATAGAAATTTAATTAATATGATGAACTATTATGTGCTTCTTAAGTGTTTCTCACAGATTTCTAGGCCCATCTAACATGTATTTGTGGAGTTATGATCATTTTCATCATTGTGTGCACATGTGGGAAAAAACGCATTTTCAGCCGATTTAAACGTCGAAAAGGGGAATTGGTTAAACGCTTCAGTCATTACTCTGTGTGACAGTGTCAGACAGTTTAAATACAATGGTGAACTAGTATATGCTGCTAAAGTGTTGTTTGTCAACCAGTTTTAGGCCCATCTAACATGTATTTGTCGAGTTATGATCATTTTCATCATTGTGTGTACATGTGGGAAAAAACGCATTTTCAGCCGATTTAAACGTCGAAAAGGGGAATTGGTTAAACGCTTCAGTCATTACTCTGTGTGACAGTGTCAGACAGTTTAAATACAATGGTGAACTAGTATATGCTGCTAAAGCGTTGTTTGTCAAACAGTTTTAGGCCCATACAACATGTATTTCTCGAGGTATGAGCATTTTCAGAACATTGGACGGTTTGCTGTCTAGCTGAATTAGAGAAACACCGAACCATTGTCTCTTCAGAGGTGAATGATTCAGAATGCTGCAGTACAGCATAGAAATTTAATTAATATGATGAACTATTATGTGCTTCTTAAGTGTTTCTCACAAATTTCTATGCCCATCTAACATGTATTCGTGGAGTTAGGATCATTTTCATCATTGTGTGCACATGTGGGAAAAAACGCATTTTCAGCCGATTTAAACGTCGAAAAGGGGAATTGGTTAAACGCTTCAGTCATTACTCTGTGTGACAGTGTCAGACAGTTTAAATACAATGGTGAACTAGTATATGATGCTAAAGTGTTGTTTGTCAAACAGTTTTAGGCCCATACAACATGTATTTGTTGAGGTATGAGCATTTTCAGAACATTGGACGGTTTGCTGTCTAGCTGAATTAGAGAAACACCGAACCATTGTCTCTTCAGAGGTGAATGATTCAGAATGCTGCAGTACAGCATTGAAATTTAATTAATATGATGAACTATTATGTGCTTCCTAAGTTTTTCTCTCAGATTTCTATGCCCATCTAACATGTATTTCTGGAGTTATGATCATTTTCAGAACTTGTGACGGTTTGCTGTCTAGCTGGATTAGAGAAACACCGAACCATTGTCTCTTCAGAGGTGAATGATTCAGAATGCTGCAGTACAGCATAGAAATTTAATTAATATGATGAACTATTATGTGCTTCTTAAGTGTTTCTCACAGATTTCTAGGCCCATCTAACATGTATTTGTGGAGTTATGATCATTTTCATCATTGTGTGCACATGTGGGAAAAAACGCATTTTCAGCCGATTTAAACGTCGAAAAGGGGAATTGGTTAAACGCTTCAGTCATTACTCTGTGTGACAGTGTCAGACAGTTTAAATACAATGGTGAACTAGTATATGCTGCTAAAGTGTTGTTTGTCAAACAGTTTTAGGCCCATACAACATGTATTTGTTGAGGTATGAGCATTTTCAGAACATTGGACGGTTTGCTGTCTAGCTGAATTAGAGAAACACCGAACCATTGTCTCTTCAGAGGTGAATGATTCAGAATGCTGCAGTACAGGTATTGAAATTTAATTAATATGATGAACTATTATGTGCTTCCTAAGTTTTTCTCTCAGATTTCTATGCCCATCTAACATGTATTTCTGGAGTTATGAACATTTTCAGAACTTGTGAAGGTTTGCTGTCTAGCTGAATTAGAGAAACACCGAACCATTGTCTCTTCAGAGGTGAATGATTCAGAATGCTGCAGTAAAGCATAGACATTTAATTAATATGATGAACTATTATGTGCTTCCTAAGTTTTTCTCTCTGATTTCTATGCCCATCTAACATGTATTCGTGGAGTTAGGATCATTTTCATCATAGTGTGCACATGTGGGAAAAAACGCATTTTCAGCCGATTTAAACGTCGAAAAGGGGAATTGGTTAAACGCTTCAGTCATTACTCTGTGTGACAGTGTCAGACAGTTTAAATACAATGGTGAACTAGTATATGCTGCTAAAGTGTTGTTTGTCAACCAGTTTTAGGCCCATCTAACATGTATTTGTCGAGTTATGATCATTTTCATCATTGTGTGCACATGTGGGAAAAAACGCATTTTCAGCCGATTTAAACGTCGAAAAGGGGAATTGGTTTAACGCTTCAGTCATTACTCTGTGTGACAGTGTCAGACAGTTTAAATACAATGGTGAACTAGTATATGATGCTAAAGCGTTGTTTGTCAAACAGTTTTAGGCCCATACAACATGTATTTGTTGAGGTATGAGCATTTTCAGAACATTGGACGGTTTGCTATCCAGCTGAATTAGAGAAACACCGAACCATTGTCTCTTCAGAGGTGAATGATTCAGAATGCGGCAGTACAGCATTGAAATTTAATTAATGTCATGAACTATTATGTGCTTCCTAAGTTTTTCTCTCAGATTTCTATGCCCATCTAACATGTATTTCTGGAGTTATGATCATTTTCAGAACTTGTGAAGGTTTGCTGTCTAGCTGAATTAGAGAAACACCGAACCATTGTCTCTTCAGAGGTGAATGATTCAGAATGCTGCAGTACAGCATAGACATTTAATTAATATGATGAACTATTATGTGCTTCCTAAGTTTTTCTCTCTTATTTCTATGCCCATCTAACATGTATTCGTGGAGTTAGGATCATTTTCATCATAGTGTGCACATGTGGGAAAAAACGCATTTTCAGCCGATTTAAACGTCGAAAAGGGGAATTGCTTAAACGCTTCAGTCATTACTCTGTGTGACAGTGTCAGACAGTTTAAATACAATGGTGAACTAGTATATGCTGCTAAAGTGTTGTTTGTCAACCAGTTTTAGGCCCATCTAACATGTATTTGTCGAGTTATGATCATTTTCATCATTGTGTGCACATGTGGGAAAAAACGCATTTTCAGCCGATTTAAACGTCGAAAAGGGGAATTGGTTAAACGCTTCAGTCATTACTCTGTGTGACAGTGTCAGACAGTTTAAATACAATGGTGAACTAGTATATGCTGCTAAAGCGTTGTTTGTCAAACAGTTTTAGGCCCATACAACATGTATTTGTCGAGGTATGAGCATTTTTAGAACATTGGACGGTTTGCTATCCAGCTGAATTAGAGAAACACCGAACCATTGTCTCTTCAGAGGTGAATGATTCAGAATGCTGCAGTACAGCATTGAAATTTAATTAATGTGATGAACTATTATGTGCTTCCTAAGTTTTTCTCTCAGATTTCTATGCCCATCTAACATGTATTTCTGGAGTTATGATCATTTTCAGAACTTGTGACGGTTTGCTGTCTAGCTGAATTAGAGAAACACCGAACCATTGTCTCTTCAGAGGTGAATGATTCAGAATGCTGCAGTACAGCATTGAAATTTAATTAATGTGATGAACTATTATGTGCTTCCTAAGTTTTTCTCTCAGATTTCTATGCCCATCTAACATGTATTTCTGGAGTTATGATCATTTTCAGAACATTGGACGGTTTGCTGTCTAGCTGAATTAGAGAAACACCGAACCATTGTCTCTTCAGAGGTGAATGATTCAGAATGCTGCAGTACAGCATTGAAATTTAATTAATGTGATGAACTATTATGTGCTTCTTAAGTGTTTCTCACAGATTTCTAGGCCCATCTAACATGTATTTGTGGAGTTATGATCATTTTCATCATTGTGTGCACATGTGGGAAAAAACGCATTTTCAGCCGATTTAAACGTCGAAAAGGGGAATTGGTTAAACGCTTTAGTCATTACTCTGTGTGACAGTGTCAGACAGTTTAAATACAATGGTGAACTAGTATATGCTGCTAAAGTGTTGTTTGTCAAACAGTTTTAGGCCCATGTAAAATGTATTTGTGGAGTTAGGATCATTTTCATCATTGTATGCACATGTGGGAAAAAACGCATTTTCAGCCGATTTAAACGTCGAAAAGGGGAATTGCTCAAACGCTTCAGTCATTACTCTGTGTGACAGTGTCAGACAGTTTAAATTCAATGGTGAACTAGTATATGATGCTAAAGTGTTGTTTGTCAAACAGTTTTAGGCCCATACAACATGTATTTGTTGAGGTATGAGCATTTTCAGAACATTGGACGGTTTGCTGTCTAGCTGAATTAGAGAAACACCGAACCATTGTCTCTTCAGAGGTGAATGATTCAGAATGCTGCAGTACAGCATTGAAATTTAATTAATATGATGAACTATTATGTGCTTCCTAAGTTTTTCTCTCAGATTTCTATGCCCATCTAACATGTATTTCTGGAGTTATGATCATTTTCAGAACTTGTGACGGTTTGCTGTCTAGCTGGATTAGAGAAACACCGAACCATTGTCTCTTCAGAGGTGAATGATTCAGAATGCTGCAGTACAGCATAGAAATTTAATTAATATGATGAACTATTATGTGCTTCTTAAGTGTTTCTCACAGATTTCTAGGCCCATCTAACATGTATTTGTGGAGTTATGATCATTTTCATCATTGTGTGCACATGTGGGAAAAAACGCATTTTCAGCCGATTTAAACGTCGAAAAGGGGAATTGGTTAAACGCTTCAGTCATTACTCTGTGTGACAGTGTCAGACAGTTTAAATACAATGGTGAACTAGTATATGCTGCTAAAGTGTTGTTTGTCAACCAGTTTTAGGCCCATCTAACATGTATTTGTCGAGTTATGATCATTTTCATCATTGTGTGTACATGTGGGAAAAAACGCATTTTCAGCCGATTTAAACGTCGAAAAGGGGAATTGGTTAAACGCTTCAGTCATTACTCTGTGTGACAGTGTCAGACAGTTTAAATACAATGGTGAACTAGTATATGCTGCTAAAGCGTTGTTTGTCAAACAGTTTTAGGCCCATACAACATGTATTTCTCGAGGTATGAGCATTTTCAGAACATTGGACGGTTTGCTGTCTAGCTGAATTAGAGAAACACCGAACCATTGTCTCTTCAGAGGTGAATGATTCAGAATGCTGCAGTACAGCATAGAAATTTAATTAATATGATGAACTATTATGTGCTTCTTAAGTGTTTCTCACAAATTTCTATGCCCATCTAACATGTATTCGTGGAGTTAGGATCATTTTCATCATTGTGTGCACATGTGGGAAAAAACGCATTTTCAGCCGATTTAAACGTCGAAAAGGGGAATTGGTTAAACGCTTCAGTCATTACTCTGTGTGACAGTGTCAGACAGTTTAAATACAATGGTGAACTAGTATATGATGCTAAAGTGTTGTTTGTCAAACAGTTTTAGGCCCATACAACATGTATTTGTTGAGGTATGAGCATTTTCAGAACATTGGACGGTTTGCTGTCTAGCTGAATTAGAGAAACACCGAACCATTGTCTCTTCAGAGGTGAATGATTCAGAATGCTGCAGTACAGCATTGAAATTTAATTAATATGATGAACTATTATGTGCTTCCTAAGTTTTTCTCTCAGATTTCTATGCCCATCTAACATGTATTTCTGGAGTTATGATCATTTTCAGAACTTGTGACGGTTTGCTGTCTAGCTGGATTAGAGAAACACCGAACCATTGTCTCTTCAGAGGTGAATGATTCAGAATGCTGCAGTACAGCATAGAAATTTAATTAATATGATGAACTATTATGTGCTTCTTAAGTGTTTCTCACAGATTTCTAGGCCCATCTAACATGTATTTGTGGAGTTATGATCATTTTCATCATTGTGTGCACATGTGGGAAAAAACGCATTTTCAGCCGATTTAAACGTCGAAAAGGGGAATTGGTTAAACGCTTCAGTCATTACTCTGTGTGACAGTGTCAGACAGTTTAAATACAATGGTGAACTAGTATATGCTGCTAAAGTGTTGTTTGTCAAACAGTTTTAGGCCCATACAACATGTATTTGTTGAGGTATGAGCATTTTCAGAACATTGGACGGTTTGCTGTCTAGCTGAATTAGAGAAACACCGAACCATTGTCTCTTCAGAGGTGAATGATTCAGAATGCTGCAGTACAGGTATTGAAATTTAATTAATATGATGAACTATTATGTGCTTCCTAAGTTTTTCTCTCAGATTTCTATGCCCATCTAACATGTATTTCTGGAGTTATGAACATTTTCAGAACTTGTGAAGGTTTGCTGTCTAGCTGAATTAGAGAAACACCGAACCATTGTCTCTTCAGAGGTGAATGATTCAGAATGCTGCAGTAAAGCATAGACATTTAATTAATATGATGAACTATTATGTGCTTCCTAAGTTTTTCTCTCTGATTTCTATGCCCATCTAACATGTATTCGTGGAGTTAGGATCATTTTCATCATAGTGTGCACATGTGGGAAAAAACGCATTTTCAGCCGATTTAAACGTCGAAAAGGGGAATTGGTTAAACGCTTCAGTCATTACTCTGTGTGACAGTGTCAGACAGTTTAAATACAATGGTGAACTAGTATATGCTGCTAAAGTGTTGTTTGTCAACCAGTTTTAGGCCCATCTAACATGTATTTGTCGAGTTATGATCATTTTCATCATTGTGTGCACATGTGGGAAAAAACGCATTTTCAGCCGATTTAAACGTCGAAAAGGGGAATTGGTTTAACGCTTCAGTCATTACTCTGTGTGACAGTGTCAGACAGTTTAAATACAATGGTGAACTAGTATATGATGCTAAAGCGTTGTTTGTCAAACAGTTTTAGGCCCATACAACATGTATTTGTTGAGGTATGAGCATTTTCAGAACATTGGACGGTTTGCTATCCAGCTGAATTAGAGAAACACCGAACCATTGTCTCTTCAGAGGTGAATGATTCAGAATGCGGCAGTACAGCATTGAAATTTAATTAATGTCATGAACTATTATGTGCTTCCTAAGTTTTTCTCTCAGATTTCTATGCCCATCTAACATGTATTTCTGGAGTTATGATCATTTTCAGAACTTGTGAAGGTTTGCTGTCTAGCTGAATTAGAGAAACACCGAACCATTGTCTCTTCAGAGGTGAATGATTCAGAATGCTGCAGTACAGCATAGACATTTAATTAATATGATGAACTATTATGTGCTTCCTAAGTTTTTCTCTCTTATTTCTATGCCCATCTAACATGTATTCGTGGAGTTAGGATCATTTTCATCATAGTGTGCACATGTGGGAAAAAACGCATTTTCAGCCGATTTAAACGTCGAAAAGGGGAATTGCTTAAACGCTTCAGTCATTACTCTGTGTGACAGTGTCAGACAGTTTAAATACAATGGTGAACTAGTATATGCTGCTAAAGTGTTGTTTGTCAACCAGTTTTAGGCCCATCTAACATGTATTTGTCGAGTTATGATCATTTTCATCATTGTGTGCACATGTGGGAAAAAACGCATTTTCAGCCGATTTAAACGTCGAAAAGGGGAATTGGTTAAACGCTTCAGTCATTACTCTGTGTGACAGTGTCAGACAGTTTAAATACAATGGTGAACTAGTATATGCTGCTAAAGCGTTGTTTGTCAAACAGTTTTAGGCCCATACAACATGTATTTGTCGAGGTATGAGCATTTTTAGAACATTGGACGGTTTGCTATCCAGCTGAATTAGAGAAACACCGAACCATTGTCTCTTCAGAGGTGAATGATTCAGAATGCTGCAGTACAGCATTGAAATTTAATTAATGTGATGAACTATTATGTGCTTCCTAAGTTTTTCTCTCAGATTTCTATGCCCATCTAACATGTATTTCTGGAGTTATGATCATTTTCCGAACTTGTGAAGGTTTGCTGTCTAGCTGAATTAGAGAAACACCGAACCATTGTCTCTTCAGAGGTGAATGATTCAGAATGCTGCAGTACAGCATAGACATTTAATTAATATGATGAACTATTATGTGCTTCCTAAGTTTTTCTCTCTGATTTCTATGCCCATCTAACATGTATTCGTGGAGTTAGGATCATTTTCATCATAGTGTGCACATGTGGGAAAAAACGCATTTTCAGCCGATTTAAACGTCGAAAAGGGGAATTGGTTAAACGCTTCAGTCATTACTCTGTGTGACAGTGTCAGACAGTTTAAATACAATGGTGAACTAGTATATGCTGCTAAAGTGTTGTTTGTCAACCAGTTTTAGGCCCATCTAACATGTATTTGTCGAGTTATGATCATTTTCATCATTGTGTGCACATGTGGGAAAAAACGCATTTTCAGCCGATTTAAACGTCGAAAAGGGGAATTGGTTAAACGCTTCAGTCATTACTCTGTGTGACAGTGTCAGACAGTTTAAATACAATGGTGAACTAGTATATGATGCTAAAGCGTTGTTTGTCAAACAGTTTTAGGCCCATACAACATGTATTTGTTGAGGTATGAGCATTTTCAGAACATTGGACGGTTTGCTATCCAGCTGAATTAGAGAAACACCGAACCATTGTCTCTTCAGAGGTGAATGATTCAGAATGCGGCAGTACAGCATTGAAATTTAATTAATGTGATGAACTATTATGTGCTTCCTAAGTTTTTCTCTCAGATTTCTATGCCCATCTAACATGTATTTCTGGAGTTATGATCATTTTCAGAACTTGTGAAGGTTTGCTGTCTAGCTGAATTAGAGAAACACCGAACCATTGTCTCTTCAGAGGTGAATGATTCAGAATGCTGCAGTACAGCATAGACATTTAATTAATATGATGAACTATTATGTGCTTCCTATGTTTTTCTCTCTTATTTCTATGCCCATCTAACATGTATTCGTGGAGTTAGGATCATTTTCATCATAGTGTGCACATGTGGGAAAAAACGCATTTTCAGCCGATTTAAACGTCGAAAAGGGGAATTGCTTAAACGCTTCAGTCATTACTCTGTGTGACAGTGTCAGACAGTTTAAATACAATGGTGAACTAGTATATGCTGCTAAAGTGTTGTTTGTCAACCAGTTTTAGGCCCATCTAACATGTATTTGTCGAGTTATGATCATTTTCATCATTATGTGTACATGTGGGAAAAAACGCATTTTCAGCCGATTTAAACGTCGAAAAGGGGAATTGGTTAAACGCTTCAGTCATTACTCTGTGTGACAGTGTCAGACAGTTTAAATACAATGGTGAACTAGTATATGCTGCTAAAGCGTTGTTTGTCAAACAGTTTTAGGCCCATACAACATGTATTTGTTGAGGTATGAGCATTTTCAGAACTTGTGACGGTTTGCTGTCTAGCTGGATTAGAGAAACACCGAACCATTGTCTCTTCAGAGGTGAATGATTCAGAATGCTGCAGTACAGCATAGAAATTTAATTAATATGATGAACTATTATGTGCTTCTTAAGTGTTTCTCACAGATTTCTAGGCCCATCTAACATGTATTTGTGGAGTTATGATCATTTTCATCATTGTGTGCACATGTGGGAAAAAACGCATTTTCAGCCGATTTAAACGTCGAAAAGGGGAATTGGTTAAACGCTTCAGTCATTACTCTGTGTGACAGTGTCAGACAGTTTAAATACAATGGTGAACTAGTATATGATGCTAAAGTGTTGTTTGTCAAACAGTTTTTGGCCCATACAACATGTATTTGTTGAGGTATGAGCATTTTCAGAACATTGGACGGTTTGCTGTCTAGCTGAATTAGAGAAACACCGAACCATTGTCTCTTCAGAGGTGAATGATTCAGAATGCTGCAGTACAGCATTGAAATTTAATTAATATGATGAACTATTATGTGCTTCCTAAGTTTTTCTCTCAGATTTCTATGCCCATCTAACATGTATTTCTGGAGTTATGATCATTTTCAGAACTTGTGACGGTTTGCTGTCTAGCTGGAATAGAGAAACACCGAACCATTGTCTCTACAGAGGTGAATGATTCAGAATGCTGCAGTACAGCATAGAAATGTAATTAATATGATGAACTATTATGTGCTTCTTAAGTGTTTCTCACAGATTTCTAGGCCCATCTAACATGTATTTGTGGAGTTATGATCATTTTCATCATTGTGTGCACATGTGGGAAAAAACGCATTTTCAGCCGATTTAAACGTCGAAAAGGGGAATTGGTTAAACGCTTCAGTCATTACTCTGTGTGACAGTGTCAGACAGTTTAAATACAATGGTGAACTAGTATATGCTGCTAAAGTGTTGTTTGTCAAACAGTTTTAGGCCCATGTAAAATGTATTTGTGGAATTAGGATCATTTTCATCATTGTGTGTACATGTGGGAAAAAACGCATTTTCAGCCGATTTAAACGTCGAAAAGGGGAATTGGTTAAACGCTTCAGTCATTACTCTGTGTGACAGTGTCAGACAGTTTAAATACAATGGTGAACTAGTATATGCTGCTAAAGCGTTGTTTGTCAAACAGTTTTAGGCCCATACAACATG
The DNA here is from genome assembly GCF_960531495.2 of Zeus faber. Taxonomy (NCBI): domain Eukaryota; kingdom Metazoa; phylum Chordata; class Actinopteri; order Zeiformes; family Zeidae; genus Zeus; species Zeus faber. The sequence goes on along the minus strand of NC_137199.1, from coordinate 68,824 downwards.
TATTTGTCGAGGTATGAGCATTTTCAGAACATTGGACGGTTTGCTATCCAGCTGAATTAGAGAAACACCGAACCATTGTCTCTTCAGAGGTGAATGATTCAGAATGCTGCAGTACAGCATAGAAATTTAATTAATATGATGAACTATTATGTGCTTCTTAAGTGTTTCTCACAGATTTCTAGGCCCATCTAACATGTATTTGTGGAGTTATGATCATTTTCATCATTGTGTGCACATGTGGGAAAAAACGCATTTTCAGCCGATTTAAACGTCGAAAAGGGGAATTGGTTAAACGCTTTAGTCATTACTCTGTGTGACAGTGTCAGACAGTTTAAATACAATGGTGAACTAGTATATTCTGCTAAAGCGTTGTTTGTCAAACAGTTTTAGGCCCATCTAACATGTATTTGTCGAGTTATGGTCATTTTCATCATTATGTGCACATGTGGGAAAAACGTATTTTCAGCCAATTTAAACGTCGAAAAGGGGAATTGCTTAAACGCTTCAGTCATTACTCTGTGTGACAGTGTCAGACAGTTTAAATACAATGGTGAACTAGTATATGATGCTAAAGTGTTGTTTGTCAAACAGTTTTAGGCCCATACAACATGTATTTGTTGAGGTATGAGCATTTTCAGAACATTGGACGGTTTGCTGTCTAGCTGAATTAGAGAAACACCGAACCATTGTCTCTTCAGAGGTGAATGATTCAGAATGCTGCAGTACAGCATAGACATTTAATTAATATGATGAACTATTATGTGCTTCCTAAGTTTTTCTCTCAGATTTCTATACCCATCTAACATGTATCTGTGGAGTTAGGATCATTTTCATCATAGTGTGCACATGTGGGAAAAAACGCATTTTCAGCCGATTTAAACGTCGAAAAGGGGAATTGGTTAAACGCTTCAGTCATTACTCTGTGTGACAGTGTCAGACAGTTTAAATACAATGGTGAACTAGTATATGCTGCTAAAGCGTTGTTTGTCAAACAGTTTTAGGCCCATACAACATGTATTTGTTGAGGTATGAGCATTTTCAGAACTTGTGACGGTTTGCTGTCTAGCTGAATTAGAGAAACACCGAACCATTGTCTCTTCAGAGGTGAATGATTCAGAATGCTGCAGTACAGGTATTGAAATTTAATTAATATGATGAACTATTATGTGCTTCCTAAGTTTTTCTCTCAGATTTCTATGCCCATCTAACATGTATTTCTGGAGTTATGAGCATTTTCAGAACATTGGACGGTTTGCTGTCTAGCTGGATTAGAGAAACACCGAACCATTGTCTCTTCAGAGGTGAATGATTCAGAATGCTGCAGTACAGCATAGAAATTTAATTAATATGATGAACTATTATGTGCTTCTTAAGTGTTTCTCACAGATTTCTAGGCCCATCTAACATGTATTTGTGGAGTTATGATCATTTTCATCATTGTGTGCACATGTGGGAAAAAACGCATTTTCAGCCGATTTAAACGTCGAAAAGGGGAATTGCTTAAACGCTTCAGTCATTACTCTGTGTGACAGTGTCAGACAGTTTAAATACAATGGTGAACTAGTATATGCTGCTAAAGCGTTGTTTGTCAAACAGTTTTAGGCCCATACAACATGTATTTGTTGAGGTATGAGCATTTTCAGAACTTGTGACGGTTTGCTGTCTAGCTGGATTAGAGAAACACCGAACCATTGTCTCTTTGTAGGTGAATGATTCAGAATGCTGCAGTACAGCATAGAAATTTAATTAATATGATGAACTATTATGTGCTTCTTAAGTGTTTCTCACGGATTTCTAGGCCCATCTAACATGTATTTGTGGAGTTATGATCATTTTCATCATTGTGTGCACATGTGGGAAAAAACGCATTTTCAGCCGATTTAAACGTCGAAAAGGGGAATTGGTTAAACGCTTCAGTCATTACTCTGTGTGACAGTGTCAGACAGTTTAAATACAATGGTGAACTAGTATATGATGCTAAAGTGTTGTTTGTCAAACAGTTTTAGGCCCATACAACATGTATTTGTTGAGGTTTGAGCATTTTCAGAACATTGGACGGTTTGCTGTCTAGCTGAATTAGAGAAACACCGAACCATTGTCTCTTCAGAGGTGAATGATTCAGAATGCTGCAGTACAGCATTGAAATTTAATTAATATGATGAACTATTATGTGCTTCCTAAGTTTTTCTCTCAGATTTCTATGCCCATCTAACATGTATTTCTGGAGTTATGATCATTTTCAGAACTTGTGACGGTTTGCTGTCTAGCTGGATTAGAGAAACACCGAACCATTGTCTCTTCAGAGGTGAATGATTCAGAATGCTGCAGTACAGCATAGAAATTTAATTAATATGATGAACTATTATGTGCTTCTTAAGTGTTTCTCACAGATTTCTAGGCCCATCTAACATGTATTTGTGGAGTTATGATCATTTTCATCATTGTGTGCACATGTGGGAAAAAACGCATTTTCAGCCGATTTAAACGTCGAAAAGGGGAATTGGTTAAACGCTTCAGTCATTACTCTGTGTGACAGTGTCAGACAGTTTAAATACAATGGTGAACTAGTATATGCTGCTAAAGTGTTGTTTGTCAAACAGTTTTAGGCCAATGTAAAATGTATTTGTGGAATTAGGATCATTTTCATCATTGTGTGCACATGTGGGAAAAAACGCATTTTCAGCCGATTTAAACGTCGAAAAGGGGAATTGGTTAAACGCTTCAGTCATTACTCTGTGTGACAGTGTCAGACAGTTTAAATACAATGGTGAACTAGTATATGATGCTAAAGTGTTGTTTGTCAAACAGTTTTAGGCCCATACAACATGTATTTGTTGAGGTATGAGCATTTTCAGAACATTGGACGGTTTGCTGTCTAGCTGAATTAGAGAAACACCGAACTATTGTCTCTTCAGAAGTGAATGATTCAGAATGCTGCAGTACAGCATTGAAATTTAATTAATATGATGAACTATTATGTGCTTCCTAAGTTTTTCTCTCAGATTTCTATGCCCATCTAACATGTATTTCTGGAGTTATGAACATTTTCAGAACTTGTGAAGGTTTGCTGTCTAGCTGAATTAGAGAAACACCGAACCATTGTCTCTTCAGAGGTGAATGATTCAGAATGCTGCAGTAAAGCATAGACATTTAATTAATATGATGAACTATTATGTGCTTCCTAAGTTTTTCTCTCTGATTTCTATGCCCATCTAACATGTATTCGTGGAGTTAGGATCATTTTCATCATAGTGTGCACATGTGGGAAAAAACGCATTTTCAGCCGATTTAAACGTCGAAAAGGGGAATTGCTTAAACGCTTCAGTCATTACTCTGTGTGACAGTGTCAGACAGTTTAAATACAATGGTGAACTAGTATATGCTGCTAAAGTGTTGTTTGTCAACCAGTTTTAGGCCCATCTAACATGTATTTGTCGAGTTATGATCATTTTCATCATTGTGTGCACATGTGGGAAAAAACGCATTTTCAGCCGATTTAAACGTCGAAAAGGGGAATTGGTTAAACGCTTCAGTCATTACTCTGTGTGACAGTGTCAGACAGTTTAAATACAATGGTGAACTAGTATATGCTGCTAAAGCGTTGTTTGTCAAACAGTTTTAGGCCCATACAACATGTATTTGTCGAGGTATGAGCATTTTCAGAACATTGGACGGTTTGCTATCCAGCTGAATTAGAGAAACACCGAACCATTGTCTCTTCAGAGGTGAATGATTCAGAATGCTGCAGTACAGCATTGAAATTTAATTAATGTGATGAACTATTATGTGCTTCCTAAGTTTTTCTCTCAGATTTCTATACCCATCTAACATGTATTTGTGGAGTTAGGATCATTTTCATCATAGTGTGCACATGTGGGAAAAAACGCATTTTCAGCCGATTTAAACGTCGAAAAGGGGAATTGGTTAAACGCTTCAGTCATTACTCTGTGTGACAGTGTCAGACAGTTTAAATACAATGGTGAACTAGTATATGCTGCTAAAGCGTTGTTTGTCAAACAGTTTTAGGCCCATACAACATGTATTTGTTGAGGTATGAGCATTTTCAGAACTTGTGACGGTTTGCTGTCTAGCTGAATTAGAGAAACACCGAACCATTGTCTCTTCAGAGGTGAATGATTCAGAATGCTGCAGTACAGCATTGAAATTTAATTAATATGATGAACTATTATGTGCTTCCTAAGTTTTTCTCTCAGATTTCTATGCCCATCTAACATGTATTTCTGGAGTTATGATCATTTTCAGAACTTGTGACGGTTTGCTGTCTAGCTGGATTAGAGAAACACCGAACCATTGTCTCTTCAGAGGTGAATGATTCAGAATGCTGCAGTACAGCATAGAAATTTAATTAATATGATGAACTGTTATGTGCTTCTTAAGTGTTTCTCACAGATTTCTAGGCCCATCTAACATGTATTTGTGGAGTTATGATCATTTTCATCATTGTGTGCACATGTGGGAAAAAACGCATTTTCAGCCGATTTAAACGTCGAAAAGGGGAATTGGTTAAACGCTTCAGTCATTACTCTGTGTGACAGTGTCAGACAGTTTAAATACAATGGTGAACTAGTATATGCTGCTAAAGTGTTGTTTGTCAACCAGTTTTAGGCCCATCTAACATGTATTTGTCGAGGTATGAGCATTTTCAGAACATTGGACGGTTTGCTGTCTAGCTGAATTAGAGAAACACCGAACCATTGTCTCTTCAGAGGTGAATGATTCAGAATGCTGCAGTACAGCATAGAAATTTAATTAATATGATGAACTATTATGTGCTTCTTAAGTGTTTCTCACAGATTTCTATGCCCATCTAACATGTATTCGTGGAGTTAGGATCATTTTCATCATTGTGTGCACATGTGGGAAAAAACGCATTTTCAGCCGATTTAAACGTCGAAAAGGGGAATTGGTTAAACGCTTCAGTCATAACTCTGTGTGACAGTGTCAGACAGTTTAAATACAATGGTGAACTAGTATATGCTGCTAAAGTGTTGTTTGTCAAACAGTTTTAGGCCAATCTAACATGTATTTGTCGAGTTATGATCATTTTCATCATTATGTGCACATGTGGGAAAAAACGCATTTTCAGCCGATTTAAACGTCGAAAAGGGGAATTGGTTAAACGCTTCAGTCATTACTCTGTGTGACAGTGTCAGACAGTTTAAATACAATGGTGAACTAGTATATGCTGCTAAAGCGTTGTTTGTCAAACAGTTTTAGGCCCATACAACATGTATTTGTTGAGGTATGAGCATTTTCAGAACTTGTGACGGTTTGCTGTCTAGCTGGATTAGAGAAACACCGAACCATTGTCTCTTCAGAGGTGAATGATTCAGAATGCTGCAGTACAGCATTGAAATTTAATTAATATGATGAACTATTATGTGCTTCTTAAGTGTTTCTCACAGATTTCTAGGCCCATCTAACATGTATTTGTGGAGTTATGATCATTTTCATCATTGTGTGCACATGTGGGAAAAAACGCATTTTCAGCCGATTTAAACGTCGAAAAGGGGAATTGGTTAAACGCTTCAGTCATTACTCTGTGTGACAGTGTCAGACAGTTTAAATACAATGGTGAACTAGTATATGCTGCTAAAGTGTTGTTTGTCAAACAGTTTTAGGCCCATGTAAAATGTATTTGTGGAATTAGGATCATTTTCATCATTGTGTGCACATGTGGGAAAAAACGCATTTTCAGCCGATTTAAACGTCGAAAAGGGGAATTGGTTAAACGCTTCAGTCATTACTCTGTGTGACAGTGTCAGACAGTTTAAATACAATGGTGAACTAGTATATGCTGCTAAAGTGTTGTTTGTCAACCAGTTTTAGGCCCATCTAACATGTATTTGTCGAGTTATGATCATTTTCATCATTGTGTGCACATGTGGGAAAAAACGCATTTTCAGCCGATTTAAACGTCGAAAAGGGGAATTGGTTAAACGCTTCAGTCATTACTCTGTGTGACAGTGTCAGACAGTTTAAATACAATGGTGAACTAGTATATGCTGCTAAAGCGTTGTTTGTCAAACAGTTTTAGGCCCATACAACATGTATTTGTTGAGGTATGAGCATTTTCAGAACTTGTGACGGTTTGCTGTCTAGCTGGATTAGAGAAACACCGAACCATTGTCTCTTCAGAGGTGAATGATTCAGAATGCTGCAGTACAGCATTGAAATTTAATTAATATGATGAACTATTATGTGCTTCTTAAGTGTTTCTCACAGATTTCTAGGCCCATCTAACATGTATTTGTGGAGTTATGATCATTTTCATCATTGTGTGCACATGTGGGAAAAAACGCATTTTCAGCCGATTTAAACGTCGAAAAGGGGAATTGGTTAAACGCTTCAGTCATTACTCTGTGTGACAGTGTCAGACAGTTTAAATACAATGGTGAACTAGTATATGCTGCTAAAGTGTTGTTTGTCAAACAGTTTTAGGCCCATGTAAAATGTATTTGTGGAATTAGGATCATTTTCATCATTGTGTGCACATGTGGGAAAAAACGCATTTTCAGCCGATTTAAACGTCGAAAAGGGGAATTGGTTAAACGCTTCAGTCATTACTCTGTGTGACAGTGTCAGACAGTTTAAATACAATGGTGAACTAGTATATGCTGCTAAAGTGTTGTTTGTCAAACAGTTTTAGGCCCATACAACATGTATTTGTTGAGGTATGAGCATTTTCAGAACATTGGACGGTTTGCTGTCTAGCTGAATTAGAGAAACACCGAACCATTGTCTCTTCAGAGGTGAATGATTCAGAATGCTGCAGTACAGGTATTGAAATTTAATTAATATGATGAACTATTATGTGCTTCCTAAGTTTTTCTCTCAGATTTCTATGCCCATCTAACATGTATTTCTGGAGTTATGAACATTTTCAGAACTTGTGAAGGTTTGCTGTCTAGCTGAATTAGAGAAACACCGAACCATTGTCTCTTCAGAGGTGAATGATTCAGAATGCTGCAGTAAAGCATAGACATTTAATTAATATGATGAACTATTATGTGCTTCCTAAGTTTTTCTCTCTGATTTCTATGCCCATCTAACATGTATTCGTGGAGTTAGGATCATTTTCATCATAGTGTGCACATGTGGGAAAAAACGCATTTCCAGCCGATTTAAACGTCGAAAAGGGGAATTGGTTAAACGCTTCAGTCATTACTCTGTGTGACAGTGTCAGACAGTTTAAATACAATGGTGAACTAGTATATGCTGCTAAAGTGTTGTTTGTCAACCAGTTTTAGGCCCATCTAACATGTATTTGTCGAGTTATGATCATTTTCATCATTGTGTGCACATGTGGGAAAAAACGCATTTTCAGCCGATTTAAACGTCGAAAAGGGGAATTGGTTAAACGCTTCAGTCATTACTCTGTGTGACAGTGTCAGACAGTTTAAATACAATGGTGAACTAGTATATGCTGCTAAAGCGTTGTTTGTCAAACAGTTTTAGGCCCATACAACATGTATTTGTTGAGGTATGAGCATTTTCAGAACATTGGACGGTTTGCTATCCAGCTGAATTAGAGAAACACCGAACCATTGTCTCTTCAGAGGTGAATGATTCAGAATGCGACAGTACAGCATTGAAATTTAATTAATGTGATGAACTATTATGTGCTTCCTAAGTTTTTCTCTCAGATTTCAATGCCCATCTAACATGTATTTCTGGAGTTATGATCATTTTCAGAACTTGTGACGGTTTGCTGTCTAGCTGGATTAGAGAAACACCGAACCATTGTCTCTTCAGAGGTGAATGATTCAGAATGCTGCAGTACAGCATAGAAATTTAATTAATATGATGAACTATTATGTGCTTCTTAAGTGTTTCTCACAGATTTCTAGGACCATCTAACATGTATTTGTGGAGTTATGATCATTTTCATCATTGTGTGCACATGTGGGAAAAAACGCATTTTCAGCCGATTTAAACGTCGAAAAGGGGAATTGCTTAAACGCTTCAGTCATTACTCTGTGTGACAGTGTCAGACAGTTTAAATACAATGGTGAACTAGTATATGCTGCTAAAGTGTTGTTTGTCAAACAGTTTTAGGCCCATGTAAAATGTATTTGTGGAATTAGGATCATTTTCATCATTGTGTGCACATGTGGGAAAAAACGCATTTTCAGCCGATTTAAACGTCGAAAAGGGTAATTGGTTAAACGCTTCAGTCATTACTCTGTGTGACAGTGTCAGACAGTTTAAATACAATGGTGAACTAGTATTTGCTGCTAAAGTGTTGTTTGTCAAACAGTTTTAGGCCCATACAACATGTATTTCTGGAGTTATGATCATTTTCAGAACTTGTGAAGGTTTGCTGTCTAGCTGAATTAGAGAAACACCGAACCATTGTCTCTTCAGAGGTGAATGATTCAGAATGCTGCAGTACAGCATAGACATTTAATTAATATGATGAACTATTATGTGCTTCCTAAGTTTTTCTCTCCGATTTCTATGCCCATCTAACATGTATTCGTGGAGTTAGGATCATTTTCATCATAGTGTGCACATGTGGGAAAACACGCATTTTCAGCCGATTTAAACGTCGAAAAGGGGAATTGCTTAAACGCTTCAGTCATTACTCTGTGTGACAGTGTCAGACAGTTTAAATACAATGGTGAACTAGTATATGCTGCTAAAGTGTTGTTTGTCAACCAGTTTTAGGCCCATCTAACATGTATTTGTCGAGTTATGATCATTTTCATCATTATGTGTACATGTGGGAAAAAACGCATTTTCAGCCGATTTAAACGTCGAAAAGGGGAATTGGTTAAACGCTTCAGTCATTACTCTGTGTGACAGTGTCAGACAGTTTAAATACAATGGTGAACTAGTATATGCTGCTAAAGCGTTGTTTGTCAAACAGTTTTAGGCCCATACAACATGTATTTGTTGAGGTATGAGCATTTTCAGAACTTGTGACGGTTTGCTGTCTAGCTGAATTAGAGAAACACCGAACCATTGTCTCTTCAGAGGTGAATGATTCAGAATGCTGCAGTACAGCATAGAAATTTAATTAATATGATGAACTATTATGTGCTTCTTAAGTGTTTCTCACAGATTTCTAGGCCCATCTAACATGTATTTGTGGAGTTATGATCATTTTCATCATTGTGTGCACATGTGGGAAAAAAACGCATTTTCAGCCGATTTAAACGTCGAAAAGGGGAATTGGTTAAACGCTTCAGTCATTACTCTGTGTGACAGTGTCAAACAGTTTAACATGGGCCTAAAACTGTTTGACAAACAACACTTTAGCAGCATATACTAGTTCACCATTGTATTTAAACTGTCTGACACTGTCACACAGAGTAATGACTGAAGCGTTTAAGCAATTCCCCTTTTCGACGTTTAAATCGGCTGAAAATGCGTTTTTTCCCACATGTACACACAATGATGAAAATGATCATAACTCCACAAATACATGTTAGATGGGCCTAGAACTCTGTGAGAAACACATAAGAAGGACATAATAGTTCATCATATTAATTCAATTTCTATGCTGTACTGCAGCATTCTGAATCATTCACCTCTGAAGAGACAATGGTTCGGTGTTTCTCTAATTCAGCTAGACAGCAAACCGTCAAAAGTTCTGAAAATGATCATAACTCCACAAATACATGTTAGATTGGCATAGAAATCTGAGAGAAACACTTAGGAAGCACATAATAGTTCATCATATTAATTAAATTTCTATGCTGTACAGCAGCATTCTGAATCATTCACCTCTGAAGAGACAATGGTTCGGTGTTTCTCTAATTCAGCTAGACAGCAAACCGTCCAATGTTATGAAAATGCTCATACCTCGACAAATACATTTTATATGGGCCTAAAACTGGTTGACAAACAACACTTTAGCAGCACATACTAGTTAATCATTGTATTTAAACTGTCTGACACTGTCACACAGAGTAATGACTGAAGTGTTTAACCAATACGCCTTTTCGACGTTTAAATCGGCTGAAAATGCGTTTTTTCCCACATGTGCACACTATGATGAAAATGATCATAACTCAACAAATACATTTTTTTTTTTTAATATAAAAATACAGAATCATCAACAGTAACAATTATGCCAAGAAAACATTTTTAAACACTTGGGAAATACATGTTTTCCCTTTTTCTCCCTTCTCTATCCTATCAGAATGCGAAGGAGAGAGAGTGGCATTCAGTTTCCTGGAGTAGGGTAGTTTGTTGCATAAATTGGATTACAAAAAGGTCTTTGTTTCCTCCATTTAGCAACAATAGGTGGGCTTTTAGTGAGTTTCCAAAGAGGCTTTGTATGCTTACGTCTCTACCCTCATATAGTGCCAAGTTCCTTCTTGTCCATGTTGCGCGCCTGGCAAATGCCAGCACAGTGTTTATCAGTAAGTTTTCCGTTGGGCTCATTGTTTTGGGGGGGGGGCAAACATGTAGGCCCAGTCCCATGTAAGCCCTGTTAGTCTCCTAAGGCCACAATGTTCCACCAGTAGGCTCTTGACCCTCTCCCTATAGTTTGTGAGGGCCGTGCACCTAAGGAACAGGTGCTCAATGTCTTCTGCTTCTTCCATGCAGACCACACACTCCCTTTTGTGCAAGTCTTTGTGTTATTGATGCAGGATGATGCCAGTAAAAATCCTCCTGTGCCTTATTTTGAAATCCAGGTGGAAGATGGCTGATGTGGCAAAAGGGATTTCCATGTTGTTCCATATATTTCTAATTGAATAGCCAGGAAATATCCTTGACCAGGCCTTTTCTGAAGCTGGAATTGTCACAATCTTTGAAATGAGTAATCTATACCAGTCTCTGGTTTTCACTGATTGGATGGTGGGGAATTTTCCTCTAAGGCACAGGAGGAAGTTCAGGGCATCATCCTGCACCTTGGGTCCTTTCTCTTTGAGCATGCCTCGCCACTCAGGTAGTAGGCTTTGATCAAATATTTCCCCGAAAGAGACAATCAGTTTTTCCCTGTATTGCACCTTCCATCTGTCTAATTCCCATAGTACATTCCCTATATCAAAGTTCCCTTTGTGGTCGGTCACCTGTCCCACTCTTGTTAGGCCTGCTGCCGTCAAGTGACTGCTGACGAGGTTTCTCCCATTATAGGTGAAGCATGGATTCGAGAGGAAAGGTAACTGCAGCACATGCTCTTTTTTACTGCACTCGGGTCTGAGGTGGGGGAGTATCCTTCCCCATGCCTCCAGCACCTCCTGGTAGAAGCCCGGCAGGCCACTGTAAGTTTTTCTGGGGTAGTGGGTACAGAGATTGTATTTGCTCCTCTCCCCAAACTCCGCCAGGTAGCCTGCGAGTGCGTCCTCCCAGGGATACTGCCTGGTCGAATCCAAGAATTTCCCTATCAATTTAACCCTCAGTGCGTCTCTTTTGGCACCAATGTCAATCAGCCCTAATCCCCCCTCCCGTTTATTAGCAATTAACGTCCTGCGGGCGAAGATATTTCCCTTACCCTTCCAAAGAAAGGAGGAGATCTCACCGTTCAATGAATTTAGTGCCCAATCGGGCAGCTCACAGGTTCCCAAAGCATGATTTATTTTTGACAGCACTAGGGTATTAGATACTATTACCTTTCCTTTTAGACTAAGCCCCCTCGCCCTCCACAGGTTCAAGGTACACTGTATTTTAATTATCACACTCTTCCATGTTTTATCTCTTGCTTCACTCTCGTCTTTCCCAATGTACACACCCAAGATTTCTCTGCACCCTGTGGTCTCTTTAAGGCCCCATTTGTTTATCGTTTTTTGATTCTTAGAGAACATTATTGCAGATTTTTCTTCATTGATTCTTGCGCCAGAGGCTTTCTCATAGGCCCCTAGGTGTTTGAAGACATGGTCTATGCTGTCACCATCCGAGACCATGATATTAATGTCGTCTGCATATTGGATTATTTTGGTTTTGTTGCCATTTGGCGTTAAGATACCTTTTATATTTTTGTCTTTCAGTATTAGGAGTGCGAGGGGTTCTGCGACCAGGGTGTATAGCAGAGCTGAGAGGGGGCATCCCTGTCTCACCGACCTCTCGATCCGAATGTCCCTGGTGAGAAGTCCGTTGCATTTCACCCTGCTACTCGCACTTCGATATAAAACCTTGATCCAATCGATGAACTTTGCTCCGAAGCCGAACTTTTCCATTACGGACCAGAGGAACGGATGCTCAACCCTGTCAAAAGCTTTTTCTAGGTCTACTCCAAGCAGCAGGCCCCTCTGCATAGTCATTGTTTTTACTGTATCCCTAATTGTATTGATGGAGTCTGTAATATCTCTGCCTGGGATACTGTAAGTTTGCGTATTGCTGATGATTGAGCCTATTACTGCTTTAAGTCTATTAGCCAGAATTTTTGCCAGAATCTTATAATCTGAATTGAGTAGGCTAATTGGCCTATAGTTTTTCAGTTGGTTCCGGCATCCTTTATTCTTAAATACAATTGTGATGATACCTTTTGTGAGGGAGTCCGGAGTTGTCTGGTTTACTCTAATACTAGTGTAAAGTTTTAGCAGCAAGGGGGCCAGCTGGGCTTTGAAGCACTGGTAGAACTCTGTCGAGATTCCGTCTGGGCCTGGGCTTTTGTTCTTATTTTGTCCATCTATTGCCAGTTCTACTTCCGCTAATGTGATTACCGTGTCACACTCTTCTTTGTCGATGTGATTGATTTCCCTATCAATACATTCCAGTATTTCTTTAGTCTGTTTTGGATTGGAGCTGTTACTAGTAAAGAGGTTCTCGTAATACCTATGTATTTCGTCCAGTATGTCTTCCTGCTCAGCTATTATTTCCCCCTTACTATTTTCAATCTGACCCATTCTGGCTTTGTTTTGTTTTTGTTTTTCTAGGCCAAGGAAAAAAGCTGTACATTTCTCCCCATCTGTGATATTTTTAAATCTACTTCTAACAGCTGCTCCTATGCATCTTTTCTTTTCAAAAGAGTGAAGTTTAGCTTCATATTCTTCAAATTTTGCACAACTTCTGTCAGGGTTATGGTCAAGTAATGTAATTTCTTTTGCGAGGAGGTGCCTTAATGTTCTCTCCTCCATTCCTTCCCGCCATCCTTTCTCTTTACTATAATTTATACAGGCTCTCTTAATTCGTCTTTTTACATCGTCCCATGATTTAATGTAGTTTTCTTCTACAGCTAATTCATCTGTTATATTGCTCAGTAGATTCCTTATCTTTTTTTTGAAGGTTTGGTCCTCAAGGAGACTGGCATTGAAGCACCAGATGCCCCCACCTCTGGGCCTTCCATCGTCCCCTAATTGCCAGTATAAAGATGCGTGATCGCTCCAGCTATTGAACTCATATTTAATTTTGTTAATGTCCCTGATAATGCTGGAGGAAGCCAGACAGAGATCGATTCTGGACTGTTTGAGGACCCCGTTTACAATCTGCCTTCTCGAGAAGTCCCGCTTCAAAGGGTTTGAGATTCTCCACATTTCTACTAGGTTATGGTGATTTATCAAATTCATTAGGGTTGTTCGACTGGCGTCACTCTTGAAGGTATTGTTTACTGACACGTCCATTTTTGTTAGAGCCACATTAAAGTCTCCAGTTATTATTACATTGTTTCCGTACCATTTCTTTAATTTAATGAAAAACTGCTTTCTATGATTTTCATTGTTTGGTGCATATATGTTAATTATTCTATATCGTTGTTTATTAAGTGAAAAATCTACAATTAATACTCTGCCTTGATCGTCTTTGTATATCTCTTCAGCACTCATGCCTGAAGCAATCTTAGATATGATTGCTACCCCGCATGATCTTGCTGACCCGTGGTTTGAAAATACCTGCTTGTTTCTCTGGTTCGCCACATAGTCGTGATGCTCCTGGTCCCACCAAGTTTCTTGCAGGCAGACTACATCCGAGTTCAAAGTTTGCAGTACAGAATCTATTTTCGATTTTGTGCGTAGGCCGTTAGCATTTAGAGAAGTGAAGCTAATCATTAGAGTCACACTGAGAAGAGAGTATGATTTTCGACATTTAGTTATTAACTCTGTCTTTGTTTCTCTTGCTTCTCCTTCTCATCTGCTTTTCACTTAGCCTTTTCCCAATTCTGTTCATATGAGACAAGTCTATCTCGGATTCGGCCTCACTTGCACTTGAGATCGGGTTATCAAGAGGCAGTCGCTGGAGGGGCTGGGACTGAGATGATGACCTATTCATCATTCCCATCTCAGATGCAGGATCTCTGATTTGCTTCAGCAGCAGCGGGGTAGGAGCGGGGGTGGGGCCCACTCCCAAGGCTAGCACCTCCCCTCCCACCTCCGCCTTCAGCCTCGCTCCTCGTCTCGCTCCGCTCTCCTCGTCAGAGCCGGAGCTCAGATCTAGCCTCACCTTGCTTGCTTGGTTCATACTACCCGCCACTGCAGGTTGAGTTTCATCCCTCACATCCGCCTGCCCCGTCTCAGTCTCCATTTTATTTTCATCCTCGCTATGCAGTTCGCCTTGCCTATCGGTTGAAGCGGCCGTCGTGACCAGCGGAGCGCCGCCGTCCTCCTCGCTCTTATTGCAGTCACATTCATTCCAAGTGTTATGACACCGGTCACATTTCTTGGCACTTTTGCACTCTCTCGCAAAGTGTCCTTGCAATCCACATTTGCGACAGAAGAACTCCGGACATTCCCGTAGGATATGTCCAGGCTGTATACAGAGGCGGCAGACCTTTGATTGTCTATCGTGAATGACGCGGAAGTACTCTGGCCCTATGGCAGTGTGAAACTTTGCAGAGTATGGAAGACTCTGAACTAATTTATTGAATTTTACTCTCATAAACCGTGTACCGTCCGCAATACGGGTTCCTGGCCACATTCTGCGCTTAATCGGCGAGGTGGCCGACACGCCCCAACCATGTAGCTTCCCCAGTATTTCGTCGTCAGTAATATAAGCCGGCTTCTCTGGCTATTATTCTTACCTCTCCAATCTTGAATCCCTCCAGCAGGCGATCTTTCCCTCTTTGGTGACTCATTGTAAGTTCGTATCGTCGATCTCCGGTGGTGCGGCAAGCTAGTAAACCGCCGCAGAGCTCTCGCACGTTCTTCATCAATTCCGTCGTCGTAATACTTTCCTCCCCTTGCAGTTCCACACAGACTGTAAGCTCTTTTACATAGCTTCTGTCTGCTTCGCCGCCACCTTTTGGTGCATTTGCTTCTTCATTCAGCCGTACGTGATCCATTTTCCCGGTCGCAGAGTTTGTTTCAATGTGATCGGTCATCGCACACCCGAAGAAAAAGGGTGGTTGGGGTGTGTGGGGGGGGGGACCCCCCACGCACTGAAAAAAACCACTGCTGGAGGATCAGTCACATAAAAATGAAAAAGATTCCGTAAAGACGTTCTGGAGTCCGGAAAAAACTCCCTTCCGTGTTCCACCCGCGGTGTTCCACTTCCTGGTGCTGTCGGATGCCAGTCGCGCATGCGCACTGGTTGACAAACAACACTTTAGCCGCACATACTAGTTATTCATTGTATTTAAACTGTCTGACACTGTCACACAGAGTAATGACTGAAGCGTTTGACCAATTCGCCTTTTCGACGTTTAAATCGGCTGAAAATGCGTTTTTTCCCACATGTGCACAATATGATGAAAATGATCATAACTCGACAAATACATTTTACATGGGCCTAAAACAGTTTGACAAACAACACTTTAGCAGCATATACTAGTTCACCATTGTATTTAAACTGTCTGACACTGTCACACAGAGTAATGACTGAAGTGTTTAACCAATTCGCCTTTTCGACGTTTAAATCGGCTGAAAATGCGTTTTTTCCCACATGTGCACACAATGATGAAAATGATCATAACTCCACAAATACATGTTAGATGGGCCTAGAACTCTGTGAGAAACACATAAGAAGGACATAATAGTTCATCATATTAATTCAATTTCTATGCTGTACTGCAGCATTCTGAATCATTCACCTACAAAGAGACAATGGTTCGGTGTTTCTCTAATTCAGCTAGACAGCAAATCGTCCAAAGTTCTGAAAATGATCATAACTCGAAAAATACATTTTATATGGACCTAAAACTGTTTGACAAACAACACTTTAGCAGCACATACTAGTTATTCATTGTATTTAAACTGTCTGACTCTGTCACTCAAAGTAATGACTAAAGCTTTTGACCAATTCTCCTTTTCGACGTTTAAATCGGCTGAAAATGCATTTTTTCCCACATGTGCACACTATGATGAAAATGATCATAACTCGACAAATACATTTTACATGGGCCTAAAACTGTTTGACAAACAACACTTTAGCAGCATATACTAGTTCACCATTGTATTTAAACTGTCTGACTCTGTCACTCAAAGTAATGACTAAAGCTTTTGACCAATTCTCCTTTTCGACGTTTAAATCGGCTGAAAATGCATTTTTTCCCACATGTGCACACTATGATGAAAATGATCATAACTCCACAAATACATGTTAGATGGGCCTATAATTCTGTGAGAAACAC
This sequence comes from Zeus faber, assembly GCF_960531495.2. Taxonomy (NCBI): domain Eukaryota; kingdom Metazoa; phylum Chordata; class Actinopteri; order Zeiformes; family Zeidae; genus Zeus; species Zeus faber. The sequence goes on along the minus strand of NC_137199.1, from coordinate 52,350 downwards.
TTAAGAAGGACATAATAGTTCATCATATTAATTAAATTTCAATGCTGTGCTGCAGCATTCTGAATCATTCACCTCTGAAGAGACAATGGTTCGGTGTTTCTCTAAATCAGCTAGACAGCAAACCGTCCAATGTTCTGAAAATGCTCATACCTCGACAAATACATGTTGTATGGGCCTAAAACTGTTTGACAAACAACACTTTAGCAGCATATACTAGTTCACCATTGTATTTAAACTGTCTGACACTGTCACACAGAGTACTGACTGAAGTGTTTAACCAATACGCCTTTTCGACGTTTAAATCGGCTGAAAATGCGTTTTTTCCCACATGTGCACACTATGATGAAAATGATCATAACTCAACAAATACATTTTAAATGGGCCTAAAACTGTTTGACATACAACACTTTAGCAGCACATACTAGTTATTCATTGTATTTAAACTGTCTGACACTGTCACATAGAGTAATGACTGAAGCGTTCAACCGATTCGCCTTTTCGATGTTTAAATCGGCTGAAAATGCGTTTTTTCTCACGTGTAGACTTTGATGAAAATTATCAGAACACGAAAAATACATTTTATATGGGCCTAAAACTGGTTGACATACAAGACTTTAGCAGCACATACTAGTTTATCATTGTATTTTAACTGTCTGACACTGTCACATAGAGTAATGACTGAAGTGTTTAACCGTTCCGCCAAATCGACGTTTAAATCGACTGAAAATGCGTTTTTTCCCACGTGTAGACTTTGATGAAAATTATCAGAACTCGAAAAATACATTTTATATGGGCCTAAAACTGGTTGACAAACAAGACATAAGCAGCACATACTAGTTCATCATTGTATTTAAACTGTCTTTGAGAAAGACTTAAGAAGCAAAATAATTGTTCCTCATATTAATTAAAGTTATATGGTGTACTGCAGCATTCTGAATCATTCACCTACAAAGAGACAATGGCTCGGTGTTTCTCTAATTCAGCTCGACAGCAAATCGTCCAAAGTTCTGAAAATGATCATAACTCCACAAATACATGTTAGATGGGCCTAGAACTCTGTGAGAAACACTTAAGAAGCACATAATAGTTCATCATATTAATTAAATTTCTATGCTGTACTGCAGTATTCTGAATCATGCGCCTACAAAGAGACAATGGTTCGGTGTTTCTCTAATTCAGCTAGACAGCAAACGGTCCAAAGTTCGGAAAATGATCATAACTCGAAAAATACATTTTATATGGGCCTAAAACTGGTTGGCAAACAACACTTTAGCAGCACATACTAGTTTATCATTGTATTTACACTTTCTGACACTGTCACATAGAGTAATGACTGAAGCGTTCAACCGATTCGCCTTTTCGACGTTTAAATCGGCTGAAAATGCGTTTTTTCTCACGTGTAGACTTTGATGAAAATTATCAGAACTCGAAAAATACATTTTATTTGGGCCTAAAACTGGTTGACAAACAAGACTTTAGCAGCACATACTAGTTTATCATTGTATTTAAACTGTCTGACACTGTCACATAGAGTAATGGCTGAAGTGTTTAACCGTTCCGCCAAATCGACGTTTAAATCGACTGAAAATGCGTTTTTTCCCACGTGTAGACTTTGATGAAAATTATCTGAACTCGAAAAATACATTTTATATGGGCCTAAAACTGGTTGACAAACAAGACTTTAGCAGCACATACTAGTTCATCATTGTATTTAAACTGACTGACACTGTCACATAGAGTAATGACTGAAGCGTTTAACCGTTCCGCCAAATCGACGTTTAAATCGACTGAAAATGCGTTTTTTCCCACGTGTAGACATTGATGAAAATTATCATAACTCGAAAAATACATTTTATATGGGCCTAAAACTGGTTGACAAACAAGACTTTAGCTGCACATACTAGTTTATCATTGTATTTAAACTGTCTTTGAGAAAGACTTAAGAAGCACATAATTGTTCCTCATATTAATTAAAGTTATATGGTGTACTGCAGCATTCAAAATCATGCAACTACAAAGAGACAATTGTTCGGTGTTTCTCTAATTCAGCTAGACAGCAAATCGTCCAAAGTTCTGAAAATGATCATAACTCGAAAAATACATGTTGTATGGGCCTAAAACTGTTTGACAAACAACGCTTTAGCAGCATATACTAGTTCACCATTGTATTTACACTTTCTGACACTGTCACATAGAGTAATGACTGAAGCGTTCAACCGTTCCGCCAAATCGACGTTAAAATCGGCTGAAAATGCGTTTTTTCCCACGTGTAGACTTTGATGAAAATTATCAGAACTCGAAAAATACATTTTATATGGGCCTAAAACTGTTTGACAAACAACACTTTAGCAGCACATACTAGTTGATCATTGTATTTAAACTGTCTGACACTGTCACATAGAGTAATGACTGAAGCGTTTAACCGTTCCACCAAATCGACGTTAAAATCGGCTTAATATGCATTTTTTCCCACATGTGTAGACTTTGATGAAAATGATCAGAACTCGAAAAATACATTTTTTATGGGCCTAAAACTGGTTGACAAACAAGACTTTAGCAGCACATACTAGTTTATCATTGTATTTAAACTGTCTTTGAGAAAGACTTAAGAAGCACATAATAGTTCCTCATATTCATTAAAGTTATATGGTGTACTGCAGCATTCTAAATCATGCGCCTACAAAGAGACAATGGTTCGGTGTTTCTCTAATTCAGCTAGACAGCAAACGGTCCAAAGTTCGGAAAATGATCGTAACTCGAAAAATACATTTTATATGGGCCTAAAACTGGTTGGCAAACAACACATTAGCAGCACATACTAGTTTATCATTGTATTTACACTTTCTGACACTGTCACATAGAGTAATGACTGAAGCGTTCAACCGATTCGCCTTTTCGACGTTTAAATCGACTGAAAATGCGTTTTTTCCCACGTGTAGACTTTGATGAAAATTATCAGAACTCGAAAAATACATTTTATATGGGCCTAAAACTGGTTGACAAACAAGACTTTGGCAGCACATACTAGTTTATCATTGTATTTAAACTGTCTTTGAGAAAGACTTAAGAAGCAAAATAATTGTTCCTCATATGAATTAAAGTTATATGGTGTACTGCAGCATTCTAAATCATGCACCTACAAAGAGACAATGGTTCGGTGTTTCTCTATTTCAGCTCGACAGCAAATCGTCCAAAGTTCTGAATATGATCATAACTCCAAAAATACATGTTAGATGGGCCTAGAACTCTGTGAGAAACACTTAAGAAGCACATAATAGTTCATCATATTAATTAAATTTCTATGCTGTACTGCAGTATACTGAATCATGCACCTACAAAGAAACAATTGTTCGGTGTTTCTCTAATTCAGCTCGACAGCAAATCGTCCAAAGTTCTGAAAATGATCATAACTCGAAAAATACATTTTATAAGGGCCTAAAACTGGCTGACAAACAACACTTTAGCAGCACATACTAGTTTATCATTGTATTTAAACTGTCTGACACTGTCACATAGAGTAATGACTGAAGCGTTTAACCGTTCCACCAAATCGACGTTAAAATCAGCTAAAAATGCATTTTTTCCCACATGTGTAGACTTTGATGAAAATTATCAGAACTCGAAAAATACATTTTATATGGGCCTAAAACTGGTTGACAAACAAGACATAAGCAGCACATACTAGTTCATCATTGTATTTAAACTATCTTTGAGAAAGACTTAAGAAGCAAAATAATTGTTCCTCATATTAATTAAAGTTATATGGTGTACTGCAGCATTCTGAATCATTCACCTACAAAGAGACAATGGTTCGGTGTTTCTCTAATTCAGCTCGACAGCAAATCGTCCAAAGTTCTGAAAATGATCATAACTCCACAAATACATGTTAGATGGGCCTAGAACTCTGTGAGAAACACTTAAGAAGCACATAATAGTTCATCATATTAATTAAATTTCTATGCTGTACTGCAGTATTCTGAATCATGCGCCTACAAAGAGACAATGGTTCGGTGTTTCTCTAATTCAGCTAGACAGCGAACGGTCCAAAGTTCGGAAAATGATCATAACTCGAAAAATACATTTTATATGGGCCTAAAACTGGTTGGCAAACAACACTTTAGCAGCACATACTAGTTTATCATTGTATTTAAACTGTCTGACACTGTCACATAGAGTAATGACTGAAGCGTTTAACCGTTCCGCCAAATCGACGTTAAAATCGGCTGAAAATGCGTTTTTTCCCACGTGTAGACTTTGATGAAAATTATCAGAACTCGAAAAATACATTTTATATGGGCCTAAAACTGGTTGACAAACAAGACTTTAGTAGCACATACTAGTTTATCATTGTATTTAAACTGTCTGACACTGTCACAGAGTAATGGCTGAAGCGTTTAACCGATCCGCCTTTTCGACGTTTAAATCGGCTGAAAATGCGTTTTTTCCCACATGTGTAGACTTTGATGAAAATTATCATAACTCGAAAAATACATTTTATATGGGCCTAAAACTGGTTGACAAACAACACTTTAGCAGCACATACTAGTTTATCATTGTATTTAAACTGTCTTTGCGAAAGACTTAAGAAGCACATAATTGTTCCTCATATTAATTAAAGTTATATGGTGTACTGCAGCATTCTAAATCATGCACCTACAAAGAGGCAATGGTTCGGTGTTTCTCAAATTCAGCTAGACAGCAAATCGTCCAAATTTCTGAAAATGATCATAACTCGAAAAATACATTTTATATGGGCCTAAAACTGGTTGACAAACAACACTTTAGCAGCACATACTAGTTTATCATTGTATTTAAACTGTCTTTGCGAAAGACTTAAGAAGCACATAATTGTTCCTCATATTAATTAAAGTTATATGGTGTACTGCAGCATTCTAAATCATGCACCTACAAAGAGACAATTGTTCGGTGTTTCTCTAATTCAGCTAGACAGCAAATCGTCCAAAGTTCTGAAAATGATCATAACTCGAAAAATACATTTTATATGGGCCTAAAACTGGTTGACAAACAACACTTTAGCAGCACATACTAGTTTATCATTGTATTTAAACTGTCTGACACTGTCACATAGAGTAATGACTGAAGCGTTTAACCGTTCCGCCAAATCGACGTTAAAATCGGCTGAAAATGCGTTTTTTCCAACGTGTAGACTTTGATGAAAATTATCAGAACTCGAAAAATACATTTTATATGGGCCTAAAACTGGTTGACAAACAAGACTTTAGTAGCACATACTAGTTTATCATTGTATTTAAACTGTCTGACACTGTCACAGAGTAATGGCTGAAGCGTTTAACCGATCCGCCTTTTCGACGTTTAAATCGGCTGAAAATGCGTTTTTTCCCACATGTGTAGACTTTGATGAAAATTATCATAACTCGAAAAATACATTTTATATGGGCCTAAAACTGGTTGACAAACAACGCTTTAGCAGCACATACTAGTTTATCATTGTATTTAAACTGTCTTTGCGAAAGACTTAAGAAGCACATAATTGTTCCTCATATTAATTAAAGTTATATGGTGTACTGCAGCATTCTAAATCATGCACCTACAAAGAGGCAATGGTTCGGTGTTTCTCAAATTCAGCTAGAAAGCAAATCGTCCAAATTTCTGAAAATGATCATAACTCGAAAAATACATTTTATATGGGCCAAAAACTGGTTGACAAACAACACTTTAGCAGCACATACTAGTTCATCATTGTATTTAAACTGTCTGACACTGTCACATGGAGTAATGACTTAAGCGTTTAACCGATTCGCCTTTTCGACGTTTAAATCGACTGAAAATGCGTTTTTTCCCACATGTGTAGACTTTGATGAAAATTATCAGAACTCGAAAAATACATTTTATATGGGCCTAAAACTGGTTGACAAACAAGACTTTGGCAGCACATACTAGTTTATCATTGTATTTAAACTGTCTTTGAGAAAGACTTAAGAAGCACATAATAGTTCCTCATATTCATTAAAGTTATATGGTGTACTGCAGCATTCTAAATCATGCGCCTACAAAGAGACAATGGTTCGGTGTTTCTCTAATTCAGCTAGACAGCAAACGATCCAAAGTTCTGAAAATGATCATAACTCGAAAAATACATTTTATATGGGCCTAAAACTGGTTGACAAACAACACTTTAGCAGCACATACTAGTTCATCATTGTATTTAAACTGTCTTTGCGAAAGACTTAAGAAGCACATAATTGTTCCTCATATTAATTAAAGTTATATGGTGTACTGCAGCATTCTAAATCATGCACCTACAAAGAGACAATTGTTCGGTGTTTCTCTAATTCAGCTAGACAGCAAATCGTCCAAAGTTCTGAAAATGATCATAACTCGAAAAATACATTTTATATGGGCCTAAAACTGGTTGACAAACAACACTTTAGCAGCACATACTAGTTTATCATTGTATTTAAACTGTCTGACACTGTCACATAGAGTAATGACTGAAGCGTTTAACCGTTCCGCCAAATCGACGTTAAAATCGGCTGAAAATGCGTTTTTTCCCACGTGTAGACTTTGATGAAAATTATCAGAACTCGAAAAATACATTTTATATGGGCCTAAAACTGGTTGACAAACAAGACTTTAGTAGCACATACTAGTTTATCATTGTATTTAAACTGTCTGACACTGTCACAGAGTAATGGCTGAAGCGTTAACCGATCTGCCTTTTCGACGTTTAAATCGGCTGAAAATGCGTTTTTTCCCACATGTGTAGACTTTGATGAAAATTATCATAACTCGAAAAATACATTTTATATGGGCCTAAAACTGGTTGACAAACAACGCTTTAGCAGCACATACTAGTTTATCATTGTATTTAAACTGTCTTTGCGAAAGACTTAAGAAGCACATAATTGTTCCTCATATTAATTAAAGTTATATGGTGTACTGCAGCATTCTAAATCATGCACCTACAAAGAGGCAATGGTTCGGTGTTTCTCTAATTCAGCTAGACAGCAAACGATCCAAAGTTCTGAAAATGATCATAACTCGAAAAATACATTTTATATGGGCCTAAAACTGGTTGACAAACAACACTTTAGCAGCACATACTAGTTCATCATTGTATTTAAACTGTCTTTGCGAAAGACTTAAGAAGCACATAATTGTTCCTCATATTAATTAAAGTTATATGGTGTACTGCAGCATTCTAAATCATGCACCTACAAAGAGACAATTGTTCGGTGTTTCTCTAATTCAGCTAGACAGCAAATCGTCCAAAGTTCTGAAAATGATCATAACTCGAAAAATACATTTTATATGGGCCTAAAACTGGTTGACAAACAACACTTTAGCAGCACATAGTAGTTTATCATTGTATTTAAACTGTCTGACACTGTCACATAGAGTAATGACTGAAGCGTTTAACCGTTCCGCCAAATCGACGTTAAAATCGGCTGAAAATGCGTTTTTTCCCACGTGTAGACTTTGATGAAAATTATCAGAACTCGAAAAATACATTTTATATGGGCCTAAAACTGGTTGACAAACAAGACTTTAGTAGCACATACTAGTTTATCATTGTATTTAAACTGTCTGACACTGTCACAGAGTAATGGCTGAAGCGTTAACCGATCTGCCTTTTCGACGTTTAAATCGGCTGAAAATGCGTTTTTTCCCACATGTGTAGACTTTGATGAAAATTATCATAACTCGAAAAATACATTTTATATGGGCCTAAAACTGGTTGACAAACAACGCTTTAGCAGCACATACTAGTTTATCATTGTATTTAAACTGTCTTTGCGAAAGACTTAAGAAGCACATAATTGTTCCTCATATTAATTAAAGTTATATGGTGTACTGCAGCATTCTAAATCATGCACCTACAAAGAGGCAATGGTTCGGTGTTTCTCAAATTCAGCTAGACAGCAAATCGTCCAAATTTCTGAAAATGATCATAACTCGAAAAATACATTTTATATGGGCCTAAAACTGGTTGACAAACAACACTTTAGCAGCACATACTAGTTTATCATTGTATTTAAACTGTCTTTGCGAAAGACTTAAGAAGCACATAATTGTTCCTCATATTAATTAAAGTTATATGGTGTACTGCAGCATTCTAAATCATGCACCTACAAAGAGACAATTGTTCGGTGTTTCTCTAATTCAGCTAGACAGCAAATCGTCCAAAGTTCTGAAAATGATCATAACTCGAAAAATACATTTTATATGGGCCTAAAACTGGTTGACAAACAACACTTTAGCAGCACATACTAGTTTATCATTGTATTTAAACTGTCTGACACTGTCACATAGAGTAATGACTGAAGCGTTTAACCGTTCCGCCAAATCGACGTTAAAATCGGCTGAAAATGCGTTTTTTCCCACGTGTAGACTTTGATGAAAATTATCAGAACTCGAAAAATACATTTTATATGGGCCTAAAACTGGTTGACAAACAAGACTTTAGTAGCACATACTAGTTTATCATTGTATTTAAACTGTCTGACACTGTCACAGAGTAATGGCTGAAGCGTTTAACCGATCCGCCTTTTCGACGTTTAAATCGGCTGAAAATGCGTTTTTTCCCACATGTGTAGACTTTGATGAAAATTATCATAACTCGAAAAATACATTTTATATGGGCCTAAAACTGGTTGACAAACAACGCTTTAGCAGCACATACTAGTTTATCATTGTATTTAAACTGTCTTTGCGAAAGACTTAAGAAGCACATAATTGTTCCTCATATTAATTAAAGTTATATGGTGTACTGCAGCATTCTAAATCATGCACCTACAAAGAGGCAATGGTTCGGTGTTTCTCAAATTCAGCTAGAAAGCAAATCGTCCAAATTTCTGAAAATGATCATAACTCGAAAAATACATTTTATATGGGCCAAAAACTGGTTGACAAACAACACTTTAGCAGCACATACTAGTTCATCATTGTATTTAAACTCTCTGACACTGTCACATGGAGTAATGACTTAAGCGTTTAACCGATTCGCCTTTTCGACGTTTAAATCGACTGAAAATGCGTTTTTTCCCACATGTGTAGACTTTGATGAAAATTATCAGAACTCGAAAAATACATTTTATATGGGCCTAAAACTGGTTGACAAACAAGACTTTAGTAGCACATACTAGTTTATCATTGTATTTAAACTGTCTGACACTGTCACAGAGTAATGGCTGAAGCGTTTAACCGATCCGCCTTTTCGACGTTTAAATCGGCTGAAAATGCGTTTTTTCCCACATGTGTAGACTTTGATGAAAATTATCATAACTCGAAAAATACATTTTATATGGGCCTAAAACTGGTTGACAAACAACGCTTTAGCAGCACATACTAGTTTATCATTGTATTTAAACTGTCTTTGCGAAAGACTTAAGAAGCACATAATTGTTCCTCATATTAATTAAAGTTATATGGTGTACTGCAGCATTCTAAATCATGCACCTACAAAGAGGCAATGGTTCGGTGTTTCTCAAATTCAGCTAGAAAGCAAATCGTCCAAATTTCTGAAAATGATCATAACTCGAAAAATACATTTTATATGGGCCAAAAACTGGTTGACAAACAACACTTTAGCAGCACATACTAGTTCATCATTGTATTTAAACTGTCTGACACTGTCACATGGAGTAATGACTTAAGCGTTTAACCGATTCGCCTTTTCGACGTTTAAATCGACTGAAAATGCGTTTTTTCCCACATGTGTAGACTTTGATGAAAATTATCAGAACTCGAAAAATACATTTTATATGGGCCTAAAACTGGTTGACAAACAAGACTTTAGTAGCACATACTAGTTTATCATTGTATTTAAACTGTCTGACACTGTCACAGAGTAATGGCTGAAGCGTTTAACCGATCCGCCTTTTCGACGTTTAAATCGGCTGAAAATGCGTTTTTTCCCACATGTGTAGACTTTGATGAAAATTATCATAACTCGAAAAATACATTTTATATGGGCCTAAAACTGGTTGACAAACAACGCTTTAGCAGCACATACTAGTTTATCATTGTATTTAAACTGTCTTTGCGAAAGACTTAAGAAGCACATAATTGTTCCTCATATTAATTAAAGTTATATGGTGTACTGCAGCATTCTAAATCATGCACCTACAAAGAGGCAATGGTTCGGTGTTTCTCAAATTCAGCTAGAAAGCAAATCGTCCAAATTTCTGAAAATGATCATAACTCGAAAAATACATTTTATATGGGCCAAAAACTGGTTGACAAACAACACTTTAGCAGCACATACTAGTTCATCATTGTATTTAAACTGTCTGACACTGTCACATGGAGTAATGACTTAAGCGTTTAACCGATTCGCCTTTTCGACGTTTAAATCGACTGAAAATGCGTTTTTTCCCACATGTGTAGACTTTGATGAAAATTATCAGAACTCGAAAAATACATTTTATATGGGCCTAAAACTGGTTGACAAACAAGACTTTGGCAGCACATACTAGTTTATCATTGTATTTAAACTGTCTTTGAGAAAGACTTAAGCACATAATTGTTCCTCATATTAATTAAAATTATGTGGTGTACTGCAGCATTCTGAATCATTCACCTATAAAGAGACATTGGTTCGGTGTTTCTCTAGTTCAGCAAGGCAGCAAACCGTCCAAAATTCTGAAAATACTCATAACTCGAAAAATACATTTTATATGAGCCTAAAACTCGTTGACAGACAACACTTTTTTCCCACATGTGCAGACGTTGATAAAAATAATCATTACTCGAAAAATAAATGTTAGAAGGACCTACAACTGTTTGACAAACAACACTTTAGCAGCACATACTAGTTCATCATAGTATTTAAACTGCCTGACACTGTCACACAGAGTAATGACTGTAGCGTTTAACCGATCCGCCTTTTCGACGTTTAAATGGGCTGAAAATGCGTTTTTTAACTCGACAAATACATGTTTGACCTTTTGTCTGATCCTGCCACACAGAGTAATTCGTGGAGATTTTATTTTTTATTTATTTATTTTCAACCCATCCTGTCAGCATGCTGGGTATACAACAAAGAGTATTTGCATGCCATTGCATCTAGGACAGAGTTAGTCCGCAAGTGTAGCTCAAGTTCTCCACCTGCAATGCAACACTTTATTAATTCTTAAATCATCAAGAACTGCTGCAATAATTCTGTCCAGTGGATGACCTGTAGGATGACAAGAGCACAGTTTTTGGTCAAAGAGAACCACCACCAACCCCCCTCTTTGGAAAACTATTTATCATGTTTGGGTCTAAACAACTGATCACTACCCCAAGAGGGAGAGAATCATGGCCGGTGAGACAATTAAACATAGAACCTGAAAACATTTACACAAAAAAATTAACATTGGACGACAACATGTAATGAAAAACAGTTGATTAGGTCCAGGAAAACTGGAATGACAAATGGTCACCTGGCCTCTTCCTGTCATAGTTATGGCAGTAAATGAGGGAGAAAAGGAGAGTAATGCAACCAGAAGGCTGCTGGGGTGCATTCAAAGAAGGTGTGGTGGTGTGTGCATGTGTGTGTGTGTGTGATAGGACCGCCTGTCTGTCCATCCCGGAAAACCCCAGTGCTAAATGTGTACTGTTGCCTATTGCAGTCAAAATTGCGGGGTTGGGGATGCAAGTCCTTCAGGCAAGTCGACCCTGAATCACTCACACCCCTCCTGCCCCGCAGACCCTGGTCTGGTGGAGTGTTGCTTGGAGTAGGATTCGTGTGCGAGTGTATGCATTCTAAGCCAATATGAGTCGGATTAACATTTCGTAACGGACGAGAAGCACGCTGGGGCAGGAGCGTGACAGGCAAGATGGCAGCTGCCCGCTGCATCCCCACCTATATAGCTTGCACCCCACCCATCCCGCAAGCCCTAGGCCTATTGTGTGGTGTATTTGTGAATATAAGTTTTGGCACTGGGAGAGAGGCGAATCGCGACCAGATCGATGCAGGGGCGCGGCGCCCAAACACACAACCACGCCCCACACCAACACAGTGTGGGGCGCACATACAAGCTTTTAACCTAACCGCCTTTTCAGCATTTTAAATCGTCTGACAATACGTTATCTTCTATCTTCTCTCTTCTATCCTCCTTTCCCTAATGAAAATGAGGGAGTGGATGAAGGTAGAGTGTACAGCTCGATCCGGCGTAGTAAGTTGAGTAAGTAAAGGACGTTTATGAAAATGAAAGATGAAGTTGGTTAAAACCCATCCCCCCATCCCCAATTGGTTAAAACCAATTAGGATTTTTATTGGAAGAAAACAAAGAAAATAAAAGGAGTTTATTCCAAAAAATGGGTGGAGCTATGCCCCATAAATTCAGATGTGCCGAGGAGCTAACTTCATTCTGAACCTACAGAAGACCCTGACACAAAGTAGGAACACAAGACACCTCTAAATACTTACCTATTAAACGTAACCTTTTATTTTTTTTTTATAATTTACCATACCAACCTTGACATGGCATAATTGCATGAAGCATTAGTAAATTGGTCATTCAAAATTAATGTTTAGCAAAACTCTTAACATAAATCATTCTAAATTAATGCTTAGCAAAACTCTTTGCCTACCCACAATCGAGCATAACCCAAATTGAACTCCAATTGGCTATGGGACACACTCCGAGGCTTGATCAACCACGGGAGGGCCTTCCTCAGGCGAGGGTGTCTAGTGATAATGGTCAAACACCCCATGGTCCTGGGGTCCACTACTGATGATGTGTCCCAAAAATTCAGACCCAATCCTGATACAGAAATACAGTTTCAAAACTGATTTAAAAGCCAGATTAAAAAAATCAGTTCCAATACAAACACAGAAATACAGTTAAAAACCAACTTAAAAGCCATACTAAAAAATTTAGATGCAACCAAAACACGGTTGTTCTGCCTCCCGGTGCGCCCCCCGCGCAGTCAGTATTGCAACATCATAGCATTTGGATGATAGTATAATAATATAATAGTAAAATCAGAACAGGCATAAACAGATCAAGGCACACTCAGCCAATCTGATCATGTCCCAGACCCGGATTAACATCTCTTCCATCAGCCTCTTCACTGCCCTTGAGAAAGCACAATTTGTGAGATAATTCATGTTATTGTTGTATGTATACAATGTGGGAGCTATGACAACGTATTAACACGTTATCTACATCTGCATAGAGATTGATCGTTTATCTGCATATTTCTCTACTGTTCCACAGTTTTACACCGCTTTCATTAACGATACCAAAAGTGCGCTCCTGTCTCTGGGTACTTATTGCAAGAGTGTTTAGCTCGCTGTATAGCCAAGTACAGCTACATGTGGTGAGGGCTTAAGAGTAAAAAGATTGGCCTCACCTCAAGGCATTGCTGAGAGCAATGATGTCAGAACACCCAGGGCCCACGGAACCCTCAGACCCCTCGGAAGGCTGAGGCTCCACAGAACTCGTGGGCCCAAACAGACAGCCAGGCTTGGAGGAACGGGCAAAAGGCCTGGACCGCAGTGGCAGTACAACTTTGAGTGCGCAAAGCGGGCTTGGCAACGCATCCAGCAGGTCCTTCAAGTCGGCCAACAAGGCCATTAAGTCGGGCCAATAAGACCCTTAAATTAGCCAGCAGGTCTATCAAGTCCAGAAGGTGAAACGTCAGTGCAATCACAGTGGCATGCGCTAGAGCCGCAGTTGCACGTATGTAGGCTGAGAGAAAAATGCACATGATCAACTATTTGAATGAGGTTTTACATGTTTTATACAGGACAATAGCCTTTTGTATGTTACTTAGTTATAAAACTCATTGTCTATGGGTTTTTATGAGTCACTCAGAGTTAATATAAAGAGACAAAAAAAGTGTCTGTGTGTGTCTGTGTGTAAAAACTGTCTAAAACATTTCAGTTGTAGTATTGGAAATACCAGACCACATTCCATCCTTCACTTAACCTTGTGTGGAGATAAGGATAAGGACAAGAGGGACTTAAAAGAGCGTTGTGTGTTTGTTTTATGGTACAGTAGGATTGTGTCTGTGACCGAAGTTTGACTGTTAAATCACTGTTTGGGGGAACACCCAGGGATATGACTGAGGATCAGAGTTGTAAATGACACCTGACACACAACCTCTCTTTGGTATAAAGCCCTCTTCGTCAGTAATAGGGGTAGACTGATCAGAACACTGCTTTGAAGCATGACGGTATCTTTCTCTTTATTTTGCAGAATAAATATCTTTAATACTCTCAGTTTTGTTTTCCTGTAGCAGGCAGATTAACCTCACCGACCACCTAGGATAATTTATCCAACAATCTGGCGACGATGATGAGACTCTCTTCATGTCCAGGTTGTGTGCCCAGCGGCAGTCAGAGACCGGCCGTAAGATATCCAACAAGGAGTCGTCTGGACAGGTCCAGCAAAGGCAACACAAGATTCCCGAAAAGTGAAGGTGACGACTCACTGAGATATTGTTCCGATCAGGGAAGATCTGAGTAAGCTTAAAGATTGAATCAATCTAGAGCAGGGGTCGGGAACCTATGGCTCGCGAGCCAATTACGGCTCTTTTGATGACGGTATATGGCTCGCATACAATTTTGAGCTAAAATTTTTCATCACAATTAACAAGTAATAAATTATTATTCTGTGTCATTTTAAAGTAAAACAGGTAAGAGAAAGTACAACTTGAAAATAAAATTCAAAATATAAATGTGGCGGACAAAGTAGTCAAGCACCGGCTGCGGACAACATAAAGACTCCGGGGCGCCATTTACTCGGCGCCCTGCCCCTACCGGGTCTCTGCTCAGGCGCAACTTGTGGAAGTCTCTGCCCACAGGTAAGGGCTTAGGGAAGGAGATGGCTGTGGTGCGCCGACATGGCGAAAGTTTTACTGTTCATTTCAACTTGCGGCACGCAGGCCACAATTATATGTATCACTGAGGATCATTATAATAATTGTGGATAATAATGATCCTCTTGGGAGCAGGAGGAATGGCGTTCCACTGCTGGACTGCTTACGAGCCCATGCGCCGATCCCCTCTGTAAGACAGACAAACATTAAGAAAACTCCCTGCCTCGAGTCGGACCAATCAGCTGAACAAAAGTGGACAGAAGTCGAAAAAACTTCAATATGTATGTGACAAATAATCTCTTGAACTTGAACTTGAACTTGAAACTGAAGACCAGCTGATTCTTAAAACTTGGAACGAGCGTCCCGTCACACAGCACACAATGCAGTGTGTGAGTAATGCTGTATTGACCATGTTTGGCTTTACAAATGCATGTGAGCAGTCTTTCTCGCATCTGAGAAACATTAAGACCATCCTACGCTTAAGTTTAACTGATGGAAGCCTCAACGCCTGCATTAAGCTTAACCTCACAACGTATGATCCAGACTAGAAGGCCATCAGCAAAACGAAGGAGCACCAGAAGTTGCATTAATGGTAAAAAGTATTTCATTTATTATTGGTTAGCTACAGTATAAGAACAATATTATGAAGAAGAATAAAGAGAAATGTATTATATAGAGGGCTTTTTTAAGTACTCAGAGATGTGTTGTACATTAAAAATGTATGCCTTACTTATGAAGTAGCCAATTTTGCATTGATCAAGAGAATCGTGGTTTTTGTCTGTTTATTTGCTTTATGTTATCCAATAATAAAATCGACATTATTAAATACATGATTATTATAGATTATTCTTGACCCATCCTAGCAAAAGCGTTGAATGAATGAATCCTTGGGTGATTGAAATGGTGTTTGAGGCGTGTGACCGCCTGGCCGATGGATCACTCTGGAGCACGTATGGATGAGATGAGTTCGGAGACATTTTATCAGTGTCTCGGGGTATGTTTAGCTACATGGCTGATGAAAATCGCGATTAAAAACAAGCAAATGTATAAATGTGAGATACAGTAAGCATAGTATGTGTGTTGTACACAACATGTCAAACTAGTTTCCCACATGAGTCCTTGGTTTAAAAGTAGCGTTATAATCTAAATATCTGGTAGGATTTCTGGAAAGGATACTGTAAGGCTTTAAATTTATTTGAAAAAAATATAACAAGGCGAGAGAGCTGTAAAGTTAGTTGACAGGCTGAAATGATTATGGAAGTTGATGTGAAAGACAATGAAAGTGGGAAAGTTAGCAAATGATGCATTTGGGATTCTTTGTTAAGGATGGAAGTTGGAGCAAAGAGAGTTGTAAAAGTCATTTTAGTAAAATATTGGTTCAGCAGAGGAAGCTAGCTAACTTATGAGTTAACCCGGACTAACTTCCGGGTGCGCCGTAGTATGGACACACCGGCTCTGCATTCAACTCTTAGTTTTGTGTTTATTACTATTTGTATTGTTCTTATTTTTGCATGCAGTGCACTGTCGCTATTACAATATGAACGACAAGCACTCCTGGACGTCTGTTCGACACCTCATAGGGACTTTTTCGCAACTTACCGGAGTACGTACTAAGATCTCTTTGTCCTGCCGCCACTGTGTTTACCAATACGCCGACGGAGGAGAAAGACAAGAGGAAAACCTGCCGGAATTCTATGCAGATCTCGGAGGAGATACTAAAAAAGTGAATAGGTTTGATCTTGAGTGTGTAAAGTTTTGTGATTTTTCGAGTTTCTTAAGGCCCCAAAAGTCAGGTTAACACTTCAATTCAACACAGTGCCATGCCCACATTGTGTGACGAAAACCCAATGTTTTAATAAATTTAATCCCCAAAGTGTCTTGTAGACACTCGCGAACTTTGAAGTCGATCTGATGAATCCCCTAGGAGTTTGCGCACATTAAATCCAATATGGCCACCTTCCTGTTGGTTGGGTGTCGGTCATGGCGGCAATATAATTTTTTTTGAGTCTAGTGATGTTACATTAATATACCCAATTTCATGTTAAAAAGTGAATAGGTTTGATGTTTTGAAATTTTCAACAGGGCGTGTCCGGTCATTTTGCCATGCCCAAGCACGGAACCCATAGAATATCAATTGCCACACTGGGACTGACGAGTGCACAAAGTTTCGTGAATTTCCAAGTATCTTTTGGAACATGAAATTTAACGTGTTGCCACGACCACACCGTGTGCCAAAAAATATATATATTTTGATAATGTTAAGCTGTGAAGGTGTCTTGTAGACACTCGTCAAGTGTGAAGCCGATCCGATAAATCGCCAAGGAGGAGTTTCGCTAAAGTACAAAACATAAATATGACTAAAAAGTCAGGAAAATTAAAAATGGCCGACTTCCTGTTGGGTTTTGTGAGAAAAAAAAAAAATTATATATATATACATATACTATAACTATTACGTACTACATATAACTATACTACTATAACTATAACATTACAGATTGAACTAATCCTCGATAGCAAAACTATATGTGTGTATACTACAGTATACATTACATAAATTTATTCATGTACATTACTATCATTCATATAGTGGGTAATTATGAAATACAGTTTTATTGATCAGTCAGAGCCAAAATTAAAACATGTCTAAAGACACTGGGTGTAACTACGCAACCAGTTAGAAACCGGCACTGAAACGGTTAATCTGGCGCACACACAGCGGGGAGTCTGAAACTAGATACTCGGGAGATGGGAAATAACAAAGGCGGGACCGCCTCGCAAAGGGGGGTCTGTGGTTTGTAACAAAGTGACGAGGAAACAAAGTTTCTGCAGACTCCTGGGTGAAATGTATGCTAGATGAGACACGCAGCTTAGGACTAACCACGTCGACGTAAAACGTTTTTTATTTTTTGGTAGATTCTCAAACCGTCCTATAAACTCTCCGTAGCTCAAAGTTCCAGTTTCATCCCATCATTCCGGATTTGGAAATTTTGAACACGACAAATTGGTGACCCCGACGTGATCCCATTACAAGACTGCAGAGGAGTTCCGAAAGCCTGAACGGTTGCGATACTTCCATGGGTACCCGCTAAAAGGTGAGCAGAGCCATTTCATGAAGTCTGCATAGATTAGATAGGAATATTTTAGGTGGAAGTGTTGTACTGTTTAAGGCTGGACGAACAACTTTTTGGTTTTGGGGATGTATTGTTGAATGATGCATGAATAATAATTGTTAAATATTGTGGAGAGGAGAAATTGGATTGTTTGATGAGAACGGTAGTAAGGTAAGTTAAGGGAACGGGTTAGGAAACCCCCCTTCGAAGCAGCTGTGTGTTTAAATTGCGTAGTAATTCCACGTAACGTTTGGGCCCGTGTGTAGAGAATACATCCAGTATGCCTAAACTGAGCGACGTTTTGGTGATGAACAATGTTTAACTCGTGAAGTAATTCCGAATCCCGTTTAGGCCTGGTTGTTGAAAAGACCTCCGAAATGCCTAAACTAAGTGATGTCTGGCGATGAAAAATGTTAAACTCAGCCTTCAGAAGGGTAGTCGATAGTCGGTAATTTCATTTAAGGGTGAAAGGCCCGGAATCATTTTTAAAGTAAAAAGGAAGCCAAGCATTTAGGGGTTAAAGGCCCGGTTCTTAGAGAAACCAAATATTAAAGGGTTAAAGGCCCAATTCACGTGACTTAGCGTAAAATTGTATTGCCGGCTGTGTGAGTGAGAGTGTGCGCAACGAGGTACCTTGTGTGTGTGGAAAGAGAGGTACCATGCGTGTGTATGAATGTGAGAGAGACCGCGGGCGTGTGTGTGTTTGAGACAGTCTTTGTGTTTAAGAGAGTGTGTGTTTGATAGAGTCTGTGCATGTGTGATAGAGGTTTTGTGTGTGTATGTGTATGAACAACCTCCTCAAATTGCCCTAGATAAAAGGGCAATATAAAAAAAAAAAATACAAATAAAAAAAAAAAGTTGACCTGTAATAACCTAAAAGACCACTAGTGGCGTAGCTGCACCAGCAATTATATAGAGGATCCTACCGCCCCCCTCAGAGAGGAAGAGGAGCTTCCTCGAGAGGAAAGGGAGGACCCCGCATGGACACCCCGCCATGGCATGGAGCATAGAGGCGCCCAGGGGACATGGAAGTGGTGGTACAGACAAAAATAAATGCCGAACCAGTAGTGCCATGTACAATCCAAGGAATCACTGTCAATCCAAGGAATTACTGTCACTGTCACTGTCACGTGTCTTGCTTGAAGAACCTGGCCGGCAACATACTACGTACTACATACAACTATCCACTCGGAAATTACGGACTGTTGGATTCTCTGGGACGACACAAGTCCAACCCTTCACTGCACCCCTCCCTACCAAGATAGGTCCTCACAAAGTCAGACACCAATACCTCTACTCACCAAGCTGCCCCACCAACCTAATGGGAAGGGTCCTTCTCCGAAGAACAGGGGCATCTGTGATATGTAACCTCCACGGTCTGGAAGTTAGTTTCTCTGAGCCAAAAGAAGAGCTAATACCCCTCGAACGTATACTCGTCTTAGGTGGAACTCCTGATACCACCCCCGACCCCACACTCACCGGCTGGTGGCATTTTGTAAACCTACCAACTCTGGAAAAAGTCGATGCTGGACCCGTACACTGCACTCTCTGTTTCACACGCCACCGTGATGACATCTATGACGAAGGCTGGGAAGCGAAAAAGGAGGGACGACAAGAACGACTCCAGACAACAGACTTCTATCTGGGCCACGAAGGAGTTGCAGCAGCGGTCCGCCTGACACCAGACCAACAATCCTGGTATCTACTTCATGACACCGCAGTTCCACATGTGACCCTAGCCGTAGAAGCCAACCATGCAGCCAAACAATTGGGCCCCATGGTCAAAAGAGCCCTCGCCAACCCACCTGGGTCCCCACAACGAACCCCCTGTTGCAACACACGCCAGACAAATCGGTTTGGAGAATAGGACACAACAGCTACGAACAAGGCATATATGAAAGAAATGTCCTGGAAAGAACTTATCAAGGAAGCATCGAAGAACACCCCCTGGCAGCAGAAATGTTCGCCCAACTACTGCCAACCCTCTGGACCACCGGCCCCTATCACGTTGGCTGCACACCACACCACAATATACACATCAAAGTGAAAGCCCACGCTGTGCCCATTTGGCAAGGTCAGTACAAGGTCAAGCCCGAGGCAGCTGCTCGAATAGCCTCCACCAATGAAGGCCTCTTACAAGCAGGAGTTCTACGACCAGCGGATTCACCGTGGAACACACAAATTCTACCAGTACCCAAGGCTGGAGGACACTCATGGCGCCTGGTCCACGATCTGCGACGTATCAACCAGGTGGTCCAACCCATTACTGAAAAAGTGCCCAACCCCCATGTCGCCCTGCATGCAGGCTCCCCGAGTCATCAATTTTTCACCGTCATCGACCTGGCCAACGCATTTTTTTGCCTCCCCTTGGCCAAAGAAAGTCAAGATATGTTTGCATTCACATTTAAAAAATGCTCTTAGACCTACACAAGAATGCTACGAGGATTCACATGCACGCCAACCATATTCAACGCCTGCCTGAAGGCAGATCTCAAGGAACTCCTACTCATCCAGTATGTCGACGACATCCTCATGGACATCACCACAGTAGAAAATTGCCTCACGGCCACCAAATCCCTGCTACGGCGCATCGCAAAATGTGGCTACAAAATCAGGAAGGAAAAAGCACAGGTCTGCCGCACAGAAGTGGTATTCCTGGGAAAAAGGATCACGGGAGATAAGAGATACATCAACCCGGAAAGACAACAGGCAATGCTCCAGTACCCTAAACCCACCACCGTGCAGCAAATGCTAGCATTCCTGGGACTCACTGGCTATAGCAGACACCACATAGCTGATTATGTGGACCACACTGTTCCCCCACGCGAACCCATTGCGGAAGCTGGCCATCGGAACGTCAAGGCACCACTCAACTGGACCACAAGTGCGGAGGAAGCGTTCATAAGATTGAAACAACTCATGGGGAAGGCCGAACACCTATGCACCCCAGACATCTCTTCCTCGTTCCATTTGGACGTTACTGAAAAGCACGGAATTGTCAAGCTGTGCTCTGGCAGCCTCGACACGGTGAGCGCGCGATCCTGGCTCACCACAGTTGCAAACTCGACACAGTGGAACATGGACTCTCCGGATGTGGACGACACACGGCTGCCATCGCACACGCCCTACGAGAACCGACCACATTACTTTCTACCACCCCACCATCGTGCATACCACTCATGGAGTCAAATCCTACCTCGATCAAACGGATTTCACCTTTACCACACCAAAACACAAGATGCGCTTGCATGTCACCCTGGAAAGAGACAATGTCTTGTACACAGCCGATGGAATCAACTTGGCCGGCGGACTACAGTATGCAGATGGCACCCATGACTGCGTACAGCTCATGAAACTGGAAGCAAAGGGCCGCACAGACTTGGATGGAACATCTGACCCCGATGCAGAAATTGTCCTGTTTATAGATGGTTGTTGTTTCAAAGAAGAAGAGGGAAATAGAGCATCATACGCAGCCATTCAACAAATTAATGGACACCACGTCAATATTTATTTCAATCTTTCTTTCAATCTTTCAATCTTTCTTTTATTCTTTTTTTCAACTTTCTTTCTATCTTTCAATCTTTCAATCTTTCTTTAAATTTTTCTTTCAATATTTCTTTCAATCTTTCTTTTTTTCCATCTTTCTTTCAATCTTTCTTTCATTCTTTTTTTCAATCTTTCTTACTTTCAGTATTTCTTTCAATCTTCCTTTCATTCTTTCATTCCTTCTTCCATTATTTCTTTCAATCTTTCTTTCATTATTTCTTTCAATCTTTCTTTCAATCATTTAATCTTTCAATCTTTCTTTCATTCTTTCTTTCAATTTATATGACTTTCAATCTTTCTTTCTTTCAATCTTTCTTTCAATCTTTCTTTCATTCTTTCATTCTTTCATTCTTTCTTTCAATCTTTCTTTCAGTCTTTCAATCTTTGTTTAAATTTTTCTTTCAATATTTCTTTAAATCTTTCTTTTTTTCAATCTTTCTTTCAATCTTTTATTCATTCTTTTTTTCAATCTTTCTTACTTTCAATATTTCTTTCAATCTTTCTTTCATTCTTTCATTCCTTCTTTCATTATTTCTTTCAATCTTTCTTTCATTATTTCGTTTAATCTTTTTTTCAATCTTTCAATCTTTCTTTTATTCTTTTTTTTAATCTTTCAATCTTTCTTACTTTCAATCTTTCTTCCTTTCAATATTTCTTTCAATCTTTCAATCTTTCTTTCATTCTTTCATTCCTTCCTTTAATCTTTCTTTCATTCTTTCTTTCAATCTTTCAATCGTTCTTTCAATCTTTCAATCGTTCTTTCAATCTTTCTTTTATTCTTTCTTTCAATCTTTCATTCTTTCTTTCAATCTTTCAATCGTTCTTTCTTTCAATATTTCTTTCAATCTTTCAATCTTTCTTTCATTCTTTCTTACTTTCAATCTTTCTTTCTTTCAATATTTCTTTCAATCTTTCTTTCAATCTTTCTTTCATTCTTTCTTTCATTCTGTCATTCCTTCGTTCAATCTTTCATTCTTTCTTTCAATCTTTCTTTCTTTCAATCTTTCTTTCAATCTTTCAATCATTCAATCTTTCTTTCATTCTTTCTTTCAATCTTTCTTACTTTTAATCTTTCTCTCTTTCAATATTTCTTTCAATATTTCAATCTTTCTTTAAATCTTTCTTTCAAACTTTCAATCTTTCTTTCAATCTTTCAATCTTTCAATCGATCTTTCAATCTTTCATTCAATCTTTCAATCTCTCTTTCATTCTTTCTTTCAATCTTTCAATCTTTCTTTCAATGTTTCTTTCAATCTTTCATTCTTTCTTTCAATCTTTCAATCGTTCTTTCAATCTTTCTTTTATTCTTTCTTTCAATCTTTCATTTTTTCAATCTTTCTTTCAATCTTTCAATCTTTCTTTCAATCTTTCATTCTTTCTTTCAATCTTTCAATCGTTCTTTCTTTCAATATTTCTTTCAATCTTTCAATCTTTCTTTCATTCTTTCATTCCTTCTTTCAATCTTTCTTTCATTATTTATTTCAATCTTTCTTTCATTCTTTCAATCTTTCTTTTATTCTTTTTTTTAATCTTTCTTTCAATCTTTCAATCTTTCAATCTTTCTATCAATCTTTCTTTCAATCTTTCTTTCAATCTTTCTTACTTTCAATCTTTCTTTCATTCTTTCTTTAAATTTTTATTACTTTCAATCTTTCTTTCTTTCAATATTTCTTTCAATCTTTAAATCTTTTTTCATTCTTTCATTCTTTCTTTTAATCTTTCTTTCATTCTTTCTTTCAATCTGTCTTTCATTCTTTCTTTCAATCTTTCTTTCTTTCAATCTTTCTTTCATTCTTTCTTTCAATTTTTATTACTTTCAATCTTTCTTTCTTTCAATCTTTCTTTCAATCTTTCTTTCATTCTTTCATTCTTTCATTCTTTCTTTCAATCTTTCTTTCAGTCTTTCAATCTTTGTTTACATTTTTCTTTCAATATTTCTTTAAATCTTTCATTCCTTCTTTCATTGTTTCTTTCAATCTTTCTTTCATTATTTCTTTCAATCTTTTTTTCAATCTTTCAATCTTTCTTTTATTCTTTTTTTCAATCTTTCAATCTTTCTTACTTTCAATCTTTCTTTCTTTCAATATTTCTTTCAATCTTTCAATCATTCTTTCATTCTTTCATTCCTTCCTTTAATCTTTCTTTCATTATTTATTTCAATCTTTCTTTCAATATTTCAATCTTTCTTTTATTGTTTTTTTCAATCTTTCTTTCAATCTTTCAATCTTTCTATCAATCTTTCTTTTCAATCTTTCTTTCAATCTTTCTTACTTTCAATCTTTCTTTCAGTCTTTCTTTCAATTTTTATTACTTTCAATCTTTCTTTCTTTCAATACTTCTTTCAATCTTTAAATCTTTTTTTCATTCTTTCATTCTTTCTTTCAATCTTTCTTTCATTCTTTCTTTCAATCTGTCTTTCATTCTTTCTTTCAATCTTTCTTTCTTTCAATCTTTCTTTCATTCTTTCATTCTTTCATTCTTTCTTTCAATCTTTCTTTCAGTCTTTCAATCTTTGTTTAAATTTTTCTTTCAATATTTCTTTAAATCTTTCTTTTTTTCAATCTTTCTTTCAATCTTTCGTTCATTCTTTTTTTCAATCTTTCTTACTTTCAATATTTCTTTCAATCTTTCTTTCATTATTTCGTTTAATCTTTTTTTCAATCTTTCAATCTTTCTTTTATTCTTTTTTTTAATCTTTCAATCTTTCTTACTTTCAATCTTTCTTCCTTTCAATATTTCTTTCAATCTTTCAATCTTTGTTTCATTCTTTCATTCCTTCCTTTAATCTTTCTTTCATTCTTTCTTTCAATCTTTCAATCGTTCTTTCAATCTTTCAATCGTTCTTTCAATCTTTCTTTTATTCTTTCTTTCAATCTTTCATTCTTTCTTTCAATCTTTCAATCGTTCTTTCTTTCAATATTTCTTTCAATCTTTCAATCTTTCTTTCATTCTTTCTTTCAATCTTTCTTACTTTCAATCTTTCTTTCTTTCAATATTTCTTTCAATCTTTCTTTCAATCTTTCTTTCATTCTTTCTTTCATTCTTTCATTCCTTCGTTCAATCTTTCATTCTTTCTTTCAATCTTTCTTTCTTTCAATCTTTCTTTCAATCTTTCAATCATTCAATCTTTCTTTCATTCTTTCTTTCAATCTTTCTTACTTTTAATCTTTCTCTCTTTCAATATTTCTTTCAATATTTCAATCTTTCTTTAAATCTTTCTTTCAAACTTTCAATCTTTCTTTCAATCTTTCAATCTTTCAATCGATCTTTCAATCTTTCATTCAATCTTTCAATCTCTCTTTCATTCTTTCTTTCAATCTTTCAATCTTTCTTTCAATCTTTCTTTCAATCTTTCATTCTTTCTTTCAATCTTTCAATCGTTCTTTCAATCTTTCTTTTATTCTTTCTTTCAATCTTTCATTTTTTCAATCTTTCTTTCAATCTTTCAATCTTTCTTTCAATCTTTCATTCTTTCTTTCAATCTTTCAATCGTTCTTTCTTTCAATATTTCTTTCAATCTTTCAATCTTTCTTTCATTCTTTCATTCCTTCTTTCAATCTTTCTTTCATTATTTATTTCAATCTTTCTTTCATTCTTTCAATCTTTCTTTTATTCTTTTTTTTAATCTTTCTTTCAATCTTTCAATCTTTCAATCTTTCTATCAATCTTTCTTTCAATCTTTCTTTCAATCTTTCTTACTTTCAATCTTTCTTTCATTCTTTCTTTCATTCTTTCATTCCTTCGTTCAATCTTTCATTCTTTCTTTCAATCTTTCTTTCTTTCAATCTTTCTTTCAATCTTTCAATCATTCAATCTTTCTTTCATTCTTTCTTTCAATCTTTCTTACTTTTAATCTTTCTCTCTTTCAATATTTCTTTCAATATTTCAATCTTTCTTTAAATCTTTCTTTCAAACTTTCAATCTTTCTTTCAATCTTTCAATCTTTCAATCGATCTTTCAATCTTTCATTCAATCTTTCAATCTCTCTTTCATTCTTTCTTTCAATCTTTCAATCTTTCTTTCAATCTTTCAATCTTTCTTTCAATCTTTCATTCTTTCTTTCAATCTTTCAATCGTTCTTTCTTTCAATATTTCTTTCAATCTTTCAATCTTTCTTTCATTCTTTCATTCCTTCTTTCAATCTTTCTTTCATTATTTATTTCAATCTTTCTTTCATTCTTTCAATCTTTCTTTTATTCTTTTTTTTAATCTTTCTTTCAATCTTTCAATCTTTCAATCTTTCTATCAATCTTTCTTTCAATCTTTCTTTCAATCTTTCTTACTTTCAATCTTTCTTTCATTCTTTCTTTAAATTTTTATTACTTTCAATCTTTCTTTCTTTCAATATTTCTTTCAATCTTTAAATCTTTTTTCATTCTTTCATTCTTTCTTTTAATCTTTCTTTCATTCTTTCTTTCAATCTGTCTTTCATTCTTTCTTTCAATCTTTCTTTCTTTCAATCTTTCTTTCATTCTTTCTTTCAATTTTTATTACTTTCAATCTTTCTTTCTTTCAATCTTTCTTTCAATCTTTCTTTCATTCTTTCATTCTTTCATTCTTTCTTTCAATCTTTCTTTCAGTCTTTCAATCTTTGTTTACATTTTTCTTTCAATATTTCTTTAAATCTTTCATTCCTTCTTTCATTGTTTCTTTCAATCTTTCTTTCATTATTTCTTTCAATCTTTTTTTCAATCTTTCAATCTTTCTTTTATTCTTTTTTTCAATCTTTCAATCTTTCTTACTTTCAATCTTTCTTTCTTTCAATATTTCTTTCAATCTTTCAATCATTCTTTCATTCTTTCATTCCTTCCTTTAATCTTTCTTTCATTATTTATTTCAATCTTTCTTTCAATATTTCAATCTTTCTTTTATTGTTTTTTTCAATCTTTCTTTCAATCTTTCAATCTTTCTATCAATCTTTCTTTTCAATCTTTCTTTCAATCTTTCTTACTTTCAATCTTTCTTTCAGTCTTTCTTTCAATTTTTATTACTTTCAATCTTTCTTTCTTTCAATACTTCTTTCAATCTTTAAATCTTTTTTTCATTCTTTCATTCTTTCTTTCAATCTTTCTTTCATTCTTTCTTTCAATCTGTCTTTCATTCTTTCTTTCAATCTTTCTTTCTTTCAATCTTTCTTTCATTCTTTCATTCTTTCATTCTTTCTTTCAATCTTTCTTTCAGTCTTTCAATCTTTGTTTAAATTTTTCTTTCAATATTTCTTTAAATCTTTCTTTTTTTCAATCTTTCTTTCAATCTTTCGTTCATTCTTTTTTTCAATCTTTCTTACTTTCAATATTTCTTTCAATCTTTCTTTCATTATTTCGTTTAATCTTTTTTTCAATCTTTCAATCTTTCTTTTATTCTTTTTTTTAATCTTTCAATCTTTCTTACTTTCAATCTTTCTTCCTTTCAATATTTCTTTCAATCTTTCAATCTTTCTTTCATTCTTTCATTCCTTCCTTTAATCTTTCTTTCATTCTTTCTTTCAATCTTTCAATCGTTCTTTCAATCTTTCAATCGTTCTTTCAATCTTTCTTTTATTCTTTCTTTCAATCTTTCATTCTTTCTTTCAATCTTTCAATCGTTCTTTCTTTCAATATTTCTTTCAATCTTTCAATCTTTCTTTCATTCTTTCTTTCAATCTTTCTTACTTTCAATCTTTCTTTCTTTCAATATTTCTTTCAATCTTTCTTTCAATCTTTCTTTCATTCTTTCTTTCATTCTTTCATTCCTTCGTTCAATCTTTCATTCTTTCTTTCAATCTTTCTTTCTTTCAATCTTTCTTTCAATCTTTCAATCATTCAATCTTTCTTTCATTCTTTCTTTCAATCTTTCTTACTTTTAATCTTTCTCTCTTTCAATATTTCTTTCAATATTTCAATCTTTCTTTAAATCTTTCTTTCAAACTTTCAATCTTTCTTTCAATCTTTCAATCTTTCAATCGATCTTTCAATCTTTCATTCAATCTTTCAATCTCTCTTTCATTCTTTCTTTCAATCTTTCAATCTTTCTTTCAATGTTTCTTTCAATCTTTCATTCTTTCTTTCAATCTTTCAATCGTTCTTTCAATCTTTCTTTTATTCTTTCTTTCAATCTTTCATTTTTTCAATCTTTCTTTCAATCTTTCAATCTTTCTTTCAATCTTTCATTCTTTCTTTCAATCTTTCAATCGTTCTTTCTTTCAATATTTCTTTCAATCTTTCAATCTTTCTTTCATTCTTTCATTCCTTCTTTCAATCTTTCTTTCATTATTTATTTCAATCTTTCTTTCATTCTTTCAATCTTTCTTTTATTCTTTTTTTTAATCTTTCTTTCAATCTTTCAATCTTTCAATCTTTCTATCAATCTTTCTTTCAATCTTTCTTTCAATCTTTCTTACTTTCAATCTTTCTTTCATTCTTTCTTTAAATTTTTATTACTTTCAATCTTTCTTTCTTTCAATATTTCTTTCAATCTTTAAATCTTTTTTCATTCTTTCATTCTTTCTTTTAATCTTTCTTTCATTCTTTCTTTCAATCTGTCTTTCATTCTTTCTTTCAATCTTTCTTTCTTTCAATCTTTCTTTCATTCTTTCTTTCAATTTTTATTACTTTCAATCTTTCTTTCTTTCAATCTTTCTTTCAATCTTTCTTTCATTCTTTCATTCTTTCATTCTTTCTTTCAATCTTTCTTTCAGTCTTTCAATCTTTGTTTACATTTTTCTTTCAATATTTCTTTAAATCTTTCATTCCTTCTTTCATTGTTTCTTTCAATCTTTCTTTCATTATTTCTTTCAATCTTTTTTTCAATCTTTCAATCTTTCTTTTATTCTTTTTTTCAATCTTTCAATCTTTCTTACTTTCAATCTTTCTTTCTTTCAATATTTCTTTCAATCTTTCAATCATTCTTTCATTCTTTCATTCCTTCCTTTAATCTTTCTTTCATTATTTATTTCAATCTTTCTTTCAATATTTCAATCTTTCTTTTATTGTTTTTTTCAATCTTTCTTTCAATCTTTCAATCTTTCTATCAATCTGTCTTTTCAATCTTTCTTTCAATCTTTCTTACTTTCAATCTTTCTTTCAGTCTTTCTTTCAATTTTTATTACTTTCAATCTTTCTTTCTTTCAATACTTCTTTCAATCTTTAAATCTTTTTTTCATTCTTTCATTCTTTCTTTCAATCTTTCTTTCATTCTTTCTTTCAATCTGTCTTTCATTCTTTCTTTCAATTTTTCTTTCTTTCAATCTTTCTTTCATTCTTTCATTCTTTCATTCTTTCTTTCAATCTTTCTTTCAGTCTTTCAATCTTTGTTTAAATTTTTCTTTCAATATTTCTTTAAATCTTTCTTTTTTTCAATCTTTCTTTCAATCTTTCGTTCATTCTTTTTTTCAATCTTTCTTACTTTCAATATTTCTTTCAATCTTTCTTTCATTCTTTCATTCCTTCTTTCATTATTTCTTTCAATCTTTCTTTCATTATTTCGTTCAATCTTTTTTTCAATCTTTCAATCTTTCTTTTATTCTTTTTTTTAATCTTTCAATCTTTCTTACTTTCAATCTTTCTTTCTTTCAATATTTCTTTCAATCTTTCAATCTTTCTTTCATTCTTTCATTCCTTCCTTTAATCTTTCTTTCATTATTTATTTCAATCTTTCTTTCAATCTTTCAATCTTTCTTTTATTCTTTTTTTCAATCTTTCTTTCAATCTTTCAATCTTTCAATCTTTCTATCAATCTTTCTTTCAATCTTTCTTTCAATCTTTCTTACTTTCAATCTTTCTTTCAGTCTTTCTTTCAATTTTTATTACTTTCAATCTTTCTTTCTTTCAATATTTCTTTCAATCTTTAAATCTTTTTTTCATTCTTTCATTCTTTCTTTCAATCTTTCTTTCATTCTTTCTTTCAATCTGTCTTTCATCCTTTCTTTCAATCTTTCTTTCTTTCAATCTTTCTTTCAATCGTTCAATCTTTCTTTCATTCTTTCATTCCTTCCTTTAATCTTTCTTTCATTATTTATTTCAATCTTTCTTTCAATCTTTCAATCTTTCTTTTATTCTTTTTTTCAACTTTCTTTCTATCTTTCAATCTTTCAATCTTTCTTTAAATTTTTCTTTCAATATTTCTTTCAATCTTTCTTTTTTCCATCTTTCTTTCAATCTTTCTTTCATTCTTTTTTTCAATCTTTCTTACTTTCAGTATTTCTTTCAATCTTCCTTTCATTCTTTCATTCCTTCTTCCATTATTTCTTTCAATCTTTCTTTCATTATTTCTTTCAATCTTTCTTTCAATCATTTAATCTTTCAATCTTTCTTTCATTCTTTCTTTCAATTTATATGACTTTCAATCTTTCTTTCTTTCAATCTTTCTTTCAATCTTTCTTTCATTCTTTCATTCTTTCATTCTTTCTTTCAATCTTTCTTTCAGTCTTTCAATCTTTGTTTAAATTTTTCTTTCAATATTTCTTTAAATCTTTCTTTTTTTCAATCTTTCTTTCAATCTTTTATTCATTCTTTTTTTCAATCTTTCTTACTTTCAATATTTCTTTCAATCTTTCTTTCATTCTTTCATTCCTTCTTTCATTATTTCTTTCAATCTTTCTTTCATTATTTCGTTTAATCTTTTTTTCAATCTTTCAATCTTTCTTTTATTCTTTTTTTTAATCTTTCAATCTTTCTTACTTTCAATCTTTCTTCCTTTCAATATTTCTTTCAATCTTTCAATCTTTCTTTCATTCTTTCATTCCTTCCTTTAATCTTTCTTTCATTCTTTCTTTCAATCTTTCAATCGTTCTTTCAATCTTTCAATCGTTCTTTCAATCTTTCTTTTATTCTTTCTTTCAATCTTTCATTCTTTCTTTCAATCTTTCAATCGTTCTTTCTTTCAATATTTCTTTCAATCTTTCAATCTTTCTTTCATTCTTTCATTCCTTCTTTCAATCTTTCTTTCATTATTTATTTCAATCTTTCTTTCATTCTTTCAATCTTTCTTTTATTCTTTTTTTCAATCTTTCAATCTTTCTTTCAATATTTCTTTCAATCTTTTTTACTTTCAATCTTTCTTTCTTTAAAACTTTCTTTCAATCTTTCTTTCAAACTTTCATTCTTTATTTCAATATTTCAATCGTTCAATCTTTCTTTCATTCTTTCTTTCAATCTTTCTTTCAATCTTTCAATCTTTCTTTCAATATTTCTTTCAATCTTTCTTTCTTTAAATCTTTCTTTCAATCTTTCTTTCAAACTTTCAATCTTTATTTCAATCTTTCAATCTTTCAATCTTTCTTTCAATCTTTCAATCATTCAATCTTTCTTTCATTCTTTCTTTCAATCTTTCTTACTTTTAATCTTTCTCTCTTACAATATTTCTTTCAATATTTCAATCTTTCTTTAAATCTTTCTTTCAAACTTTCAATCTTTCTTTCAATCTTTCTTTCAATCTTTCAATCTTTCAATCGATCTTTCAATCTTTCATTCAATCTTTCAATCTCTCTTTCATTCTTTCTTTCAATCTTTCAATCTTACTTTCATCTTTCTTTCATTCTTTCTTTAAATTTTTATTACTTTCAATCTTTCTTTCTTTCAATATTTCTTTCAATCTTTAAATCTTTTTTCATTCTTTCATTCTTTCTTTTAATCTTTCTTTCATTCTTTCTTTCAATCTGTCTTTCATTCTTTCTTTCAATCTTTCTTTCTTTCAATCTTTCTTTCATTCTTTCATTCTTTCATTCTTTCTTTCAATCTTTCTTTCAGTCTTTCAATCTTTGTTTAAATTTTTCTTTCAATATTTCTTTAAATCTTTCTTTTTTTCAATCTTTCTTTCAATCTTTCTTTCATTCTTTTTTTCAATCTTTCTTACTTTCAATATTTCTTTCAATCTTTCTTTCATTCTTTCATTCCTTCTTTCATTATTTCTTTCAATCTTTCTTTCATTATTTCGTTCAATCTTTTTTTCAATCTTTCAATCTTTCTTTTATTCTTTTTTTTAATCTTTCAATCTTTCTTACTTTCAATCTTTCTTTCTTTCAATATTTCTTTCAATCTTTCAATCTTTCTTTTAATTCTTTCATTCCTTCCTTTAATCTTTCTTTCATTATTTATTTCAATCTTTCTTTCAATCTTTCAATCTTTCTTTTATTCTTTTTTTCAATCTTTCTTTCAATCTTTCAATCTTTCAATCTTTCTATCAATCTTTCTTTCAATCTTTCTTTCAATCTTTCTTACTTTCAATCTTTCTTTCAGTCTTTCTTTCAATTTTTATTACTTTCAATCTTTCTTTCTTTCAATATTTCTTTCAATCTTTAAATCTTTTTTTCATTCTTTCATTCTTTCTTTCAATCTTTCTTTCATTCTTTCTTTCAATCTGTCTTTCATCTTTCTTTCAATCTTTCTTTCTTTCAATCTTTCTTTCAATCGTTCAATCTTTCTTTCATTCTTTCATTCCTTCCTTTAATCTTTCTTTCATTATTTATTTCAATCTTTCTTTCAATCTTTCAATCTTTCTTTTATTCTTTTTTTCAACTTTCTTTCAATCTTTCAATCTTTCAATCTTTCTTTAAATTTTTCTTTCAATATTTCTTTCAATCTTTCTTTTTTTCCATCTTTCTTTCAATCTTTCTTTCATTCTTTTTTTCAATCTTTCTTACTTTCAGTATTTCTTTCAATCTTCCTTTCATTCTTTCATTCCTTCTTCCATTATTTCTTTCAATCTTTCTTTCATTATTTCTTTCAATCTTTCTTTCAATCATTTAATCTTTCAATCTTTCTTTCATTCTTTCTTTCAATTTATATGACTTTCAATCTTTCTTTCTTTCAATCTTTCTTTCAATCTTTCTTTCATTCTTTCATTCTTTCATTCTTTCTTTCAAGCTTTCTTTCAGTCTTTCAATCTTTGTTTAAATTTTTCTTTCAATATTTCTTTAAATCTTTCTTTTTTTCAATCTTTCTTTCAATCTTTTATTCATTCTTTTTTTCAATCTTTCTTACTTTCAATATTTCTTTCAATCTTTCTTTCATTCTTTCATTCCTTCTTTCATTATTTCTTTCAATCTTTCTTTCATTATTTCATTTAATCTTTTTTTCAATCTTTCAATCTTTCTTTTATTCTTTTTTTTAATCTTTCAATCTTTCAATCTTTCAATCTTTCTTCCTTTCAATATTTCTTTCAATCTTTCAATCTTTCTTTCATTCTTTCATTCCTTCCTTTAATCTTTCTTTCATTCTTTCTTTCAATCTTTCAATCGTTCTTTCAATCTTTCAATCGTTCTTTCAATCTTTCTTTTATTCTTTCTTTCAATCTTTCATTTTTTCAATCTTTCTTTCAATCTTTCAATCTTTCTTTCAATCTTTCATTCTTTCTTTCAATCTTTCAATCGTTCTTTCTTTCAATATTTCTTTCAATCTTTCAATCTTTCTTTCATTCTTTCATTCCTTCTTTCAATCTTTCTTTCATTATTTATTTCAATCTTTCTTTCATTCTTTCAATCTTTCTTTTATTCTTTTTTTCAATCTTTCAATCTTTCTTTCAATATTTCTTTCAATCTTTTTTACTTTCAATCTTTCTTTCTTTAAAACTTTCTTTCAATCTTTCTTTCAAACTTTCATTCTTTATTTCAATATTTCAATCGTTCAATCTTTCTTTCATTCTTTCTTTCAATCTTTCTTTCAATCTTTCAATCTTTCTTTCAATATTTCTTTCAATCTTTCTTTCTTTAAATCTTTCTTTCAATCTTTCTTTCAAACTTTCAATCTTTATTTCAATCTTTCAATCTTTCAATCTTTCTTTCATTCTTTCTTTCAATATTTCAATCTTTCAATCTTTCTTTCATTCTTTCTTTCAATCTTTCAATCTTTCTTTAATTCTTTTTTTCAATCTTTCTTTCTTTCAATTTTTCTATCTTTCAATATTTCTTCCAATATTTCAATCTTTCTTTTGTTATTCTTTCAATCTTTCTTTCTTTCAATCTTTCTTTCCATCTATCTTTCAATCTTTCTTTCATTCTTTCTTTCAATCTTTCTTTCTTTAAATCTTTCTTTCAATCTTTCTTTCAAACATTCAATCTTTCTTTCAATCTTTCAATCTTTCAATCTTTCTTTCAATCTATCAATCTTTCTTTCATTCTATCTTTCAATATTTCAATCTTTCAATCTTTCTTTCATTCTTTCTTTCAATCTTTCAATCTTTCTTTCATTATTTCTTTCAATCTTTCTTACTTTCAATTTTTCTATCTTTCAATATTTCTTCCAATCGTTCAATCTTTCTTTCATTATTTCTTTCAATCTTTCTTTTTTCAATCTTTCTTGCAATCTTTCTTTCAATTGTTTAATCTTTCAATCTTTCTTTCATTCTTTCTTTCAATATTTCTTTCAATCTTTCTTTAATTCTTTCATTCTTTTTTTCAAACTTTCAATCTTTCTTTCATTCTTTCTTTCAGTCTTTCAATCTTTCTTTCAATTGTTTAATCTTTCAATCTTTCTTTCATTCTTTCTTTCAATATTTCTTTCAATCTTTCTTTAATTCTTTCATTCTTTTTTTCAAACTTTCAATCTTTCTTTCATTCTTTCTTTCAGTCTTTCAATCTTTCTTTCAATCTTTCTTTCACTCTTTCTTTCTTTCTTTATTTCAAACTTTGTTTCATTCTTTCTTACAATCTTTCTTTCTTTCAATCTTTCTTTCAATCTTTCTTTCAATCTATCTTTCTTTCTTTTAGTCTTTCTTTCAATCTTTCAATTTTTTAATCTTTCTTTCATTCTTTCTTTTAATCTTTCAATCTTTCTTTCATTGAATCTTTCAATCTTTCTTTCTTTTTTCAATCTTTCTTGCAATCTTTCTTTCAGTCTTTCAATATTTCTTTCAAACTTTCAATCTTTCTTTCAATCTTTCAATCTTTCAATCTTTCTTTCAATTTTTCTTTCAATCTTTCATTTTTTCAATCTTTCTTTCAATCTTTCAATCTTTCTTTCAATCTTTCTTTCATTCTTTCTTTCAATCTGTCTTTCATTCTTTCTTTCAATCTTTCTTTCTTTCAATCTTTCTTTCATTCTTTCATTCTTTCTTTCAATCTTTCTTTCAGTCTTTCAATCTTTGTTTAAATTTTTCTTTCAATATTTCTTTAAATCTTTCTTTTTTTCAATCTTTCTTTCAATCTTTCTTTCATTCTTTTTTTCAATCTTTCTTTCAATATTTCTTTCAATCTTTCTTTCATTCTTTCATTCCTTCTTTCATTATTTCTTTCAATCTTTCTTTCATTATTTCGTTCAATCTTTTTTTCAATCTTTCAATCTTTCTTTTATTCTTTTTTTTAATCTTTCAATCTTTCTTACTTTCAATCTTTCTTTCTTTCAATATTTCTTTCAATCTTTCAATCTTTCTTTCATTCTTTCATTCCTTCCTTTAATCTTTCTTTCATTATTTATTTCAATCTTTCTTTCAATCTTTCAATCTTTCTTTTATTCTTTTTTTCAATCTTTCTTTCAATCTTTCAATCTTTCAATCTTTCTATCAATCTTTCTTTCAATCTTTCTTTCAATCTTTCTTACTTTCAATCTTTCTTTCAGTCTTTCTTTCAATTTTTATTACTTTCAATCTTTCTTTCTTTCAATATTTCTTTCAATCTTTAAATCTTTTTTTCATTCTTTCATTCTTTCTTTCAATCTTTCTTTCATTCTTTCTTTCAATCTGTCTTTCATCCTTTCTTTCAATCTTTCTTTCTTTCAATCTTTCTTTCAATCGTTCAATCTTTCTTTCATTCTTTCATTCCTTCCTTTAATCTTTCTTTCATTATTTATTTCAATCTTTCTTTCAATCTTTCAATCTTTCTTTTATTCTTTTTTTCAACTTTCTTTCTATCTTTCAATCTTTCAATCTTTCTTTAAATTTTTCTTTCAATATTTCTTTCAATCTTTCTTTTTTTCCATCTTTCTTTCAATCTTTCTTTCATTCTTTTTTTCAATCTTTCTTACTTTCAGTATTTCTTTCAATCTTCCTTTCATTCTTTCATTCCTTCTTCCATTATTTCTTTCAATCTTTCTTTCATTATTTCTTTCAATCTTTCTTTCAATCATTTAATCTTTCAATCTTTCTTTCATTCTTTCTTTCAATTTATATGACTTTCAATCTTTCTTTCTTTCAATCTTTCTTTCAATCTTTCTTTCATTCTTTCATTCTTTCATTCTTTCTTTCAATCTTTCTTTCAGTCTTTCAATCTTTGTTTAAATTTTTCTTTCAATATTTCTTTAAATCTTTCTTTTTTTCAATCTTTCTTTCAATCTTTTATTCATTCTTTTTTTCAATCTTTCTTACTTTCAATATTTCTTTCAATCTTTCTTTCATTCTTTCATTCCTTCTTTCATTATTTCTTTCAATCTTTCTTTCATTATTTCGTTTAATCTTTTTTTCAATCTTTCAATCTTTCTTTTATTCTTTTTTTAAATCTTTCAATCTTTCTTACTTTCAATCTTTCTTCCTTTCAATATTTCTTTCAATCTTTCAATCTTTCTTTCATTCTTTCATTCCTTCCTTTAATCTTTCTTTCATTCTTTCTTTCAATCTTTCAATCGTTCTTTCAATCTTTCAATCGTTCTTTCAATCTTTCTTTTATTCTTTCTTTCAATCTTTCATTCTTTCCTTCAATCTTTCAATCGTTCTTTCTTTCAATATTTCTTTCAATCTTTCAATCTTTCTTTCATTCTTTCATTCCTTCTTTCAATCTTTCTTTCATTATTTATTTCAATCTTTCTTTCATTCTTTCAATCTTTCTTTTATTCTTTTTTTCAATCTTTCAATCTTTCTTTCAATATTTCTTTCAATCTTTTTTACTTTCAATCTTTCTTTCTTTAAAACTTTCTTTCAATCTTTCTTTCAAACTTTCATTCTTTATTTCAATATTTCAATCGTTCAATCTTTCTTTCATTCTTTCTATCAATCTTTCTTTCAATCTTTCAATCTTTCTTTCAATATTTCTTTCAATCTTTCTTTCTTTAAATCTTTCTTTCAATCTTTCTTTCAAACTTTCAATCTTTATTTCAATCTTTCAATCTTTCAATCTTTCTTTCAATCTTTCAATCATTCAATCTTTCTTTCATTCTTTCTTTCAATCTTTCTTACTTTTAATCTTTCTCTCTTTCAATATTTCTTTCAATATTTCAATCTTTCTTTAAATCTTTCTTTCAAACTTTCAATCTTTCTTTCAATCTTTCTTTCAATCTTTCAATCTTTCAATCGATCTTTCAATCTTTCATTCAATCTTTCAATCTCTCTTTCATTCTTTCTTTCAATCTTTCAATCTTACTTTCATCTTTCTTTCATTCTTTCTTTAAATTTTTATTACTTTCAATCTTTCTTTCTTTCAATATTTCTTTCAATCTTTAAATCTTTTTTCATTCTTTCATTCTTTCTTTTAATCTTTCTTTCATTCTTTCTTTCAATCTGTCTTTCATTCTTTCTTTCAATCTTTCTTTCTTTCAATCTTTCTTTCATTCTTTCATTCTTTCATTCTTTCTTTCAATCTTTCTTTCAGTCTTTCAATCTTTGTTTAAATTTTTCTTTCAATATTTCTTTAAATCTTTCTTTTTTTCAATCTTTCTTTCAATCTTTTTTTCATTCTTTTTTTCAATCTTTCTTACTTTCAATATTTCTTTCAATCTTTCTTTCATTCTTTCATTCCTTCTTTCATTATTTCTTTCAATCTTTCTTTCATTATTTCGTTCAATCTTTTTTTCAATCTTTCAATCTTTCTTTTATTCTTTTTTTTAATCTTTCAATCTTTCTTACTTTCAATCTTTCTTTCTTTCAATATTTCTTTCAATCTTTCAATCTTTCTTTTCATTCTTTCATTCCTTCCTTTAATCTTTCTTTCATTATTTATTTCAATCTTTCTTTCAATCTTTCAATCTTTCTTTTATTCTTTTTTTCAATCTTTCTTTCAATCTTTCAATCTTTCAATCTTTCTATCAATCTTTCTTTCAATCTTTCTTTCAATCTTTCTTACTTTCAATCTTTCTTTCAGTCTTTCTTTCAATTTTTATTACTTTCAATCTTTCTTTCTTTCAATATTTCTTTCAATCTTTAAATCTTTTTTTCATTCTTTCATTCTTTCTTTCAATCTTTCTTTCATTCTTTCTTTCAATCTGTCTTTCATCTTTCTTTCAATCTTTCTTTCTTTCAATCTTTCTTTCAATCGTTCAATCTTTCTTTCATTCTTTCATTCCTTCCTTTAATCTTTCTTTCATTATTTATTTCAATCTTTCTTTCAATCTTTCAATCTTTCTTTTATTCTTTTTTTCAACTTTCTTTCAATCTTTCAATCTTTCAATCTTTCTTTAAATTTTTCTTTCAATATTTCTTTCAATCTTTCTTTTTTTCCATCTTTCTTTCAATCTTTCTTTCATTCTTTTTTTCAATCTTTCTTACTTTCAGTATTTCTTTCAATCTTCCTTTCATTCTTTCATTCCTTCTTCCATTATTTCTTTCAATCTTTCTTTCATTATTTCTTTCAATCTTTCTTTCAATCATTTAATCTTTCAGTCTTTCTTTCATTCTTTCTTTCAATTTATATGACTTTCAATCTTTCTTTCTTTCAATCTTTCTTTCAATCTTTCTTTCATTCTTTCATTCTTTCATTCTTTCTTTCAATCTTTCTTTCAGTCTTTCAATCTTTGTTTAAATTTTTCTTTCAATATTTCTTTAAATCTTTCTTTTTTTCAATCTTTCTTTCAATCTTTTATTCATTCTTTTTTTCAATCTTTCTTACTTTCAATATTTCTTTCAATCTTTCTTTCATTCTTTCATTCCTTCTTTCATTATTTCTTTCAATCTTTCTTTCATTATTTCGTTTAATCTTTTTTTCAATCTTTCAATCTTTCTTTTATTCTTTTTTTAAATCTTTCAATCTTTCTTACTTTCAATCTTTCTTCCTTTCAATATTTCTTTCAATCTTTCAATCTTTCTTTCATTCTTTCATTCCTTCCTTTAATCTTTCTTTCATTCTTTCTTTCAATCTTTCAATCGTTCTTTCAATCTTTCAATCGTTCTTTCAATCTTTCTTTTATTCTTTCTTTCAATCTTTCATTCTTTCCTTCAATCTTTCAATCGTTCTTTCTTTCAATATTTCTTTCAATCTTTCAATCTTTCTTTCATTCTTTCATTCCTTCTTTCAATCTTTCTTTCATTATTTATTTCAATCTTTCTTTCATTCTTTCAATCTTTCTTTTATTCTTTTTTTCAATCTTTCAATCTTTCTTTCAATATTTCTTTCAATCTTTTTTACTTTCAATCTTTCTTTCTTTAAAACTTTCTTTCAATCTTTCTTTCAAACTTTCATTCTTTATTTCAATATTTCAATCGTTCAATCTTTCTTTCATTCTTTCTATCAATCTTTCTTTCAATCTTTCAATCTTTCTTTCAATATTTCTTTCAATCTTTCTTTCTTTAAATCTTTCTTTCAATCTTTCTTTCAAACTTTCAATCTTTATTTCAATCTTTCAATCTTTCAATCTTTCTTTCAATCTTTCAATCATTCAATCTTTCTTTCATTCTTTCTTTCAATCTTTCTTACTTTTAATCTTTCTCTCTTTCAATATTTCTTTCAATATTTCAATCTTTCTTTAAATCTTTCTTTCAAACTTTCAATCTTTCTTTCAATCTTTCTTTCAATCTTTCAATCTTTCAATCGATCTTTCAATCTTTCATTCAATCTTTCAATCTCTCTTTCATTCTTTCTTTCAATCTTTCAATCTTACTTTCATCTTTCTTTCATTCTTTCTTTAAATTTTTATTACTTTCAATCTTTCTTTCTTTCAATATTTCTTTCAATCTTTAAATCTTTTTTCATTCTTTCATTCTTTCTTTTAATCTTTCTTTCATTCTTTCTTTCAATCTGTCTTTCATTCTTTCTTTCAATCTTTCTTTCTTTCAATCTTTCTTTCATTCTTTCATTCTTTCATTCTTTCTTTCAATCTTTCTTTCAGTCTTTCAATCTTTGTTTAAATTTTTCTTTCAATATTTCTTTAAATCTTTCTTTTTTTCAATCTTTCTTTCAATCTTTTTTTCATTCTTTTTTTCAATCTTTCTTACTTTCAATATTTCTTTCAATCTTTCTTTCATTCTTTCATTCCTTCTTTCATTATTTCTTTCAATCTTTCTTTCATTATTTCGTTCAATCTTTTTTTCAATCTTTCAATCTTTCTTTTATTCTTTTTTTTAATCTTTCAATCTTTCTTACTTTCAATCTTTCTTTCTTTCAATATTTCTTTCAATCTTTCAATCTTTCTTTTCATTCTTTCATTCCTTCCTTTAATCTTTCTTTCATTATTTATTTCAATCTTTCTTTCAATCTTTCAATCTTTCTTTTATTCTTTTTTTCAATCTTTCTTTCAATCTTTCAATCTTTCAATCTTTCTATCAATCTTTCTTTCAATCTTTCTTTCAATCTTTCTTACTTTCAATCTTTCTTTCAGTCTTTCTTTCAATTTTTATTACTTTCAATCTTTCTTTCTTTCAATATTTCTTTCAATCTTTAAATCTTTTTTTCATTCTTTCATTCTTTCTTTCAATCTTTCTTTCATTCTTTCTTTCAATCTGTCTTTCATCTTTCTTTCAATCTTTCTTTCTTTCAATCTTTCTTTCAATCGTTCAATCTTTCTTTCATTCTTTCATTCCTTCCTTTAATCTTTCTTTCATTATTTATTTCAATCTTTCTTTCAATCTTTCAATCTTTCTTTTATTCTTTTTTTCAACTTTCTTTCAATCTTTCAATCTTTCAATCTTTCTTTAAATTTTTCTTTCAATATTTCTTTCAATCTTTCTTTTTTTCCATCTTTCTTTCAATCTTTCTTTCATTCTTTTTTTCAATCTTTCTTACTTTCAGTATTTCTTTCAATCTTCCTTTCATTCTTTCATTCCTTCTTCCATTATTTCTTTCAATCTTTCTTTCATTATTTCTTTCAATCTTTCTTTCAATCATTTAATCTTTCAGTCTTTCTTTCATTCTTTCTTTCAATTTATATGACTTTCAATCTTTCTTTCTTTCAATCTTTCTTTCAATCTTTCTTTCATTCTTTCATTCTTTCATTCTTTCTTTCAATCTTTCTTTCAGTCTTTCAATCTTTGTTTAAATTTTTCTTTCAATATTTCTTTAAATCTTTCTTTTTTTCAATCTTTCTTTCAATCTTTTATTCATTCTTTTTTTCAATCTTTCTTACTTTCAATATTTCTTTCAATCTTTCTTTCATTCTTTCATTCCTTCTTTCATTATTTCTTTCAATCTTTCTTTCATTATTTCATTTAATCTGTTTTTCAATCTTTCAATCTTTCTTTTATTCTTTTTTTTAATCTTTCAATCTTTCAATCTTTCAATCTTTCTTCCTTTCAATATTTCTTTCAATCTTTCAATCTTTCTTTCATTCTTTCATTCCTTCCTTTAATCTTTCTTTCATTCTTTCTTTCAATCTTTCAATCGTTCTTTCAATCTTTCAATCGTTCTTTCAATCTTTCTTTTATTCTTTCTTTCAATCTTTCATTTTTTCAATCTTTCTTTCAATCTTTCAATCTTTCTTTCAATCTTTCATTCTTTCTTTCAATCTTTCAATCGTTCTTTCTTTCAATATTTCTTTCAATCTTTCAATCTTTCTTTCATTCTTTCATTCCTTCTTTCAATCTTTCTTTCATTATTTATTTCAATCTTTCTTTCATTCTTTCAATCTTTCTTTTATTCTTTTTTTCAATCTTTCAATCTTTCTTTCAATATTTCTTTCAATCTTTTTTACTTTCAATCTTTCTTTCTTTAAAACTTTCTTTCAATCTTTCTTTCAAACTTTCATTCTTTATTTCAATATTTCAATCGTTCAATCTTTCTTTCATTCTTTCTTTCAATCTTTCTTTCAATCTTTCAATCTTTCTTTCAATATTTCTTTCAATCTTTCTTTCTTTAAATCTTTCTTTCAATCTTTCTTTCAAACTTTCAATCTTTATTTCAATCTTTCAATCTTTCAATCTTTCTTTCATTCTTTCTTTCAATATTTCAATCTTTCAATCTTTCCTTCATTCTTTCTTTCAATCTTTCAATCTTTCTTTAATTCTTTTTTTCAATCTTTCTTTCTTTCAATTTTTCTATCTTTCAATATTTCTTCCAATATTTCAATCTTTCTTTTGTTATTCTTTCAATCTTTCTTTCTTTCAATCTTTCTTTCCATCTATCTTTCAATCTTTCTTTCATTCTTTCTTTCAATCTTTCTTTCTTTAAATCTTTCTTTCAATCTTTCTTTCAAACATTCAATCTTTCTTTCAATCTTTCAATCTTTCAATCTTTCTTTCAATCTATCAATCTTTCTTTCATTCTATCTTTCAATATTTCAATCTTTCAATCTTTCTTTCATTCTTTCTTTCAATCTTTCAATCTTTCTTTCATTATTTCTTTCAATCTTTCTTACTTTCAATTTTTCTATCTTTCAATATTTCTTCCAATCGTTCAATCTTTCTTTCATTATTTCTTTCAATCTTTCTTTTTTCAATCTTTCTTGCAATCTTTCTTTCAATTGTTTAATCTTTCAATCTTTCTTTCATTCTTTCTTTCAATATTTCTTTCAATCTTTCTTTAATTCTTTCATTCTTTTTTTCAAACTTTCAATCTTTCTTTCATTCTTTCTTTCAGTCTTTCAATCTTTCTTTCAATTGTTTAATCTTTCAATCTTTCTTTCATTCTTTCTTTCAATATTTCTTTCAATCTTTCTTTAATTCTTTCATTCTTTTTTTCAAACTTTCAATCTTTCTTTCATTCTTTCTTTCAGTCTTTCAATCTTTCTTTCAATCTTTCTTTCACTCTTTCTTTCTTTCTTTATTTCAAACTTTGTTTCATTCTTTCTTACAATCTTTCTTTCTTTCAATCTTTCTTTCAATCTTTCTTTCAATCTATCTTTCTTTCTTTTAGTCTTTCTTTCAATCTTTCAATTTTTTAATCTTTCTTTCATTCTTTCTTTTAATCTTTCAATCTTTCTTTCTTTTTTCAATCTTTCTTGCAATCTTTCTTTCAGTCTT
Source organism: Zeus faber (assembly GCF_960531495.2). Taxonomy (NCBI): domain Eukaryota; kingdom Metazoa; phylum Chordata; class Actinopteri; order Zeiformes; family Zeidae; genus Zeus; species Zeus faber. The sequence goes on along the minus strand of NC_137199.1, from coordinate 9,895 downwards.
TCAATATTTCTTTCAAACTTTCAATCTTTCTTTCAATCTTTCAATCTTTCAATCTTTCTTTCAATTTTTCTTTCAATCTTTCATTTTTTCAATCTTTCTTTCAATCTTTCAATCTTTCTTTCAATCTTTCATTCTTTCTTTCAATCTTTCAATCGTTCTTTCTTTCAATATTTCTTTCAATCTTTCAATCTTTCTTTCATTCTTTCATTCCTTCTTTCAATCTTTCTTTCATTATTTATTTCAATCTTTCTTTCATTCTTTCAATCTTTCTTTTATTCTTTTTTTCAATCTTTCAATCTTTCTTTCAATATTTCTTTCAATCTTTTTTACTTTCAATCTTTCTTTCTTTAAAACTTTCTTTCAATCTTTCTTTCAAACTTTCATTCTTTAAATCTTTCTTTCAATCTTTCTTTCAAACTTTCAATCTTTATTTCAATCTTTCAATCTTTCAATCTTTCTTTCATTCTTTCTTTCAATATTTCAATCTTTCAATCTTTCTTTCATTCTTTCTTTCAATCTTTCAATCTTTCTTTAATTCTTTTTTTCAATCTTTCTTTCTTTCAATTTTTCTATCTTTCAATATTTCTTCCAATCTTTCAATCTTTCTTTTGTTATTCTTTCAATCTTTCTTTCTTTCAATCTTTCTTTCCATCTATCTTTCAATCTTTCTTTCATTCTTTCTTTCAATCTTTCTTTCTTTAAATCTTTCTTTCAATATTTCTTTCAAACATTCAATCTTTCTTTCAATCTTTCAATCTTTCAATCTTTCTTTCAATCTTTCTTTCAATCTTTCAATCTTTCTTTCATTCTATCTTTCAATATTTCAATCTTTCAATCTTTCTTTCATTCTTTCTTTCAGTCTTTCAATCTTTCTTTCAATCTTTCTTTCAATCTGTCTTTCTTTCTTTATTTCAATCTTTCTTTCATTCTTTCAATCTTTCTTTTATTCTTTTTTTCAATCTTTCAATCTTTCTTTCAATATTTCTTTCAATCTTTTTTACTTTCAATCTTTCTTTCTTTAAAACTTTCTTTCAATCTTTCTTTCAAACTTTCATTCTTTATTTCAATATTTCAATCGTTCAATCTTTCTTTCATTCTTTCTTTCAATCTTTCTTTCAATCTTTCAATCTTTCTTTCAATATTTCTTTCAATCTTTCTTTCTTTAAATCTTTCTTTCAATCTTTCTTTCAAACTTTCAATCTTTATTTCAATCTTTCAATCTTTCAATCTTTCTTTCATTCTTTCTTTCAATATTTCAATCTTTCAATCTTTCTTTCATTCTTTCTTTCAATCTTTCAATCTTTCTTTAATTCTTTTTTTCAATCTTTCTTTCTTTCAATTTTTCTATCTTTCAATATTTCTTCCAATATTTCAATCTTTCTTTTGTTATTCTTTCAATCTTTCTTTCTTTCAATCTTTCTTTCCATCTATCTTTCAATCTTTCTTTCATTCTTTCTTTCAATCTTTCTTTCTTTAAATCTTTCTTTCAATCTTTCTTTCAAACATTCAATCTTTCTTTCAATCTTTCAATCTTTCAATCTTTCTTTCAATCTATCAATCTTTCTTTCATTCTATCTTTCAATATTTCAATCTTTTAATCTTTCTTTCATTCTTTCTTTCAATCTTTCAATCTTTCTTTCATTATTTCTTTCAATCTTTCTTACTTTCAATTTTTCTATCTTTCAATATTTCTTCCAATCGTTCAATCTTTCTTTCATTATTTCTTTCAATCTTTCTTTTTTCAATCTTTCTTGCAATCTTTCTTTCAATTGTTTAATCTTTCAATCTTTCTTTCATTCTTTCTTTCAATATTTCTTTCAATCTTTCTTTAATTCTTTCATTCTTTTTTTCAAACTTTCAATCTTTCTTTCATTCTTTCTTTCAGTCTTTCAATCTTTCTTTCAATTGTTTAATCTTTCAATCTTTCTTTCATTCTTTCTTTCAATATTTCTTTCAATCTTTCTTTAATTCTTTCATTCTTTTTTTCAAACTTTCAATCTTTCTTTCATTCTTTCTTTCAGTCTTTCAATCTTTCTTTCAATCTTTCTTTCACTCTTTCTTTCTTTCTTTATTTCAAACTTTGTTTCATTCTTTCTTACAATCTTTCTTTCTTTCAATCTTTCTTTCAATCTTTCTTTCAATCTATCTTTCTTTCTTTTAGTCTTTCTTTCAATCTTTCAATTTTTTAATCTTTCTTTCATTCTTTCTTTTAATCTTTCAATCTTTCTTTCATTGAATCTTTCAATCTTTCTTTCTTTTTTCAATCTTTCTTGCAATCTTTCTTTCAGTCTTTCAATATTTCTTTCAAACTTTCAATCTTTCTTTCAATCTTTCAATCTTTCAATCTTTCTTTCAATTTTTCTTTCAATCTTTCATTTTTTCAATCTTTCTTTCAATCTTTCAATCTTTCTTTCAATCTTTCATTCTTTCTTTCAATCTTTCAATCGTTCTTTCTTTCAATATTTCTTTCAATCTTTCAATCTTTCTTTCATTCTTTCATTCCTTCTTTCAATCTTTCTTTCATTATTTATTTCAATCTTTCTTTCATTCTTTCAATCTTTCTTTTATTCTTTTTTTCAATCTTTCAATCTTTCTTTCAATATTTCTTTCAATCTTTTTTACTTTCAATCTTTCTTTCTTTAAAACTTTCTTTCAATCTTTCTTTCAAACTTTCATTCTTTAAATCTTTCTTTCAATCTTTCTTTCAAACTTTCAATCTTTATTTCAATCTTTCAATCTTTCAATCTTTCTTTCATTCTTTCTTTCAATATTTCAATCTTTCAATCTTTCTTTCATTCTTTCTTTCAATCTTTCAATCTTTCTTTAATTCTTTTTTTCAATCTTTCTTTCTTTCAATTTTTCTATCTTTCAATATTTCTTCCAATCTTTCAATCTTTCTTTTGTTATTCTTTCAATCTTTCTTTCTTTCAATCTTTCTTTCCATCTATCTTTCAATCTTTCTTTCATTCTTTCTTTCAATCTTTCTTTCTTTAAATCTTTCTTTCAATATTTCTTTCAAACATTCAATCTTTCTTTCAATCTTTCAATCTTTCAATCTTTCTTTCAATCTTTCTTTCAATCTTTCAATCTTTCTTTCATTCTATCTTTCAATATTTCAATCTTTCAATCTTTCTTTCATTCTTTCTTTCAGTCTTTCAATCTTTCTTTCAATCTTTCTTTCAATCTGTCTTTCTTTCTTTATTTCAATCTTTGTTTCATTCTTTCTTACAATCTTTCTTTCATTCAATTTTTCTTTCAATCTTTCTTTCAATCGTTCTTTCTTTCTTTTAGTCTTTCTTTCAATCTTTCAATTTTTCAATCTTTCTTTCATTCTTTCTTTTAATCTTTCAATCTTTCTTTCATTGAATCTTTCAATCTTTCTTTCTTTTTTCAATCTTTCTTGCAATCTTTCTTTCAGTCTTTCAATATTTCTTTCAAACTTTCAATCTTTCTTTCAATCTTTCAATCTTTCAATCTTTCTTTCAATTTTTCTTTCAATCTTTCACTCTTTCTTTCATTCTTTCTTTCAATCTTTCAATCTTTCAATCTTTCAATCTTTCTTTCATTCTTTCTTTCAATCTTTCAATCTTTCTTTCAATATTTCTTTCAATCTTTCTTACTTTCAATCTTTCTTTCATTCAATCTTTCTTTCCATCTTTCTTTCATTCTTTCCTTCAGTCTTTCAATATTTCTTTCAATCTTTCTTTCAATTTTTCTTTTTTTCAATCTTTTTTCAATCTTTCTATCATTCTTTCTTTCAATCTTTCAATATTTCTTTCAATCTTTCTTTCTTTTTTCAATCTTTCTTTCATTCTTTCTATAAATCTTTCTTTCTTTCAATCTTTCTTTCAATCTTTCAATCTTTCAATCTTTCTTTAATTATTTTATTCATTCTTTCTTTCAGTCTTTCAATCTTTCTTTATATCTTTCTTTCTATCTTTCTTTCAATCTATCAATCTTTCAATTTTTCTTTCATTCTTTCTTTCAATCTTTATTACTTTCAATCTTTCTTTCAATCTTTCTTAATTTCATTCTCTCTTTCTTTCAATATTTCTTTCAATCTTTCAATCTTTCTTTCATTCTTTCATTCTTTCTTTCAATCGTTCTTTCATTCTTTCTTTCAATTTTTCATTCTTTCTTTCAATCTTTCAATCTTTCAATCTTTCTTTCAATCTTTCTTTCTTTCAATCTTTCTTTCAATCTTTCTTTCAATCTTTCTTTCAATCTTTCTTTCATTCTTTCCTTCAGTCTTTCAATCTTTCTTTCAATCTTTCTCTTTTTCAATCTTTCTTTCAATCTTTCTTTCATTCTATCTTTCAATATTTCAATCTTTCAATCTTTCTTTCATTCTTTCTTTCAATCTTTCAATCTTTCTTTCATTATTTCTTTCAATCTTTCTTACTTTCAATTTTTCTATCTTTCAATATTTCTTCCAATCGTTCAATCTTTCTTTCATTATTTCTTTCAATCTTTCTTTTTTCAATCTTTCTTGCAATCTTTCTTTCAATTGTTTAATCTTTCAATCTTTCTTTCATTCTTTCTTTCAATATTTCTTTCAATCTTTCTTTAATTCTTTCATTCTTTTTTTCAAACTTTCAATCTTTCTTTCATTCTTTCTTTCAGTCTTTCAATCTTTCTTTCAATTGTTTAATCTTTCAATCTTTCTTTCATTCTTTCTTTCAATATTTCTTTCAATCTTTCTTTAATTCTTTCATTCTTTTTTTCAAACTTTCAATCTTTCTTTCATTCTTTCTTTCAGTCTTTCAATCTTTCTTTCAATCTTTCTTTCACTCTTTCTTTCTTTCTTTATTTCAAACTTTGTTTCATTCTTTCTTACAATCTTTCTTTCTTTCAATCTTTCTTTCAATCTTTCTTTCAATCTATCTTTCTTTCTTTTAGTCTTTCTTTCAATCTTTCAATTTTTTAATCTTTCTTTCATTCTTTCTTTTAATCTTTCAATCTTTCTTTCATTGAATCTTTCAATCTTTCTTTCTTTTTTCAATCTTTCTTGCAATCTTTCTTTCAGTCTTTCAATATTTCTTTCAAACTTTCAATCTTTCTTTCAATCTTTCAATCTTTCAATCTTTCTTTCAATTTTTCTTTCAATCTTTCATTTTTTCAATCTTTCTTTCAATCTTTCAATCTTTCTTTCAATCTTTCATTCTTTCTTTCAATCTTTCAATCGTTCTTTCTTTCAATATTTCTTTCAATCTTTCAATCTTTCTTTCATTCTTTCATTCCTTCTTTCAATCTTTCTTTCATTATTTATTTCAATCTTTCTTTCATTCTTTCAATCTTTCTTTTATTCTTTTTTTCAATCTTTCAATCTTTCTTTCAATATTTCTTACAATCTTTTTTACTTTCAATCTTTCTTTCTTTAAAACTTTCTTTCAATCTTTCTTTCAAACTTTCATTCTTTAAATCTTTCTTTCAATCTTTCTTTCAAACTTTCAATCTTTATTTCAATATTTCAATCTTTCAATCTTTCTTTCATTCTTTCTTTCAATATTTCAATCTTTCAATCTTTCTTTCAATTTTTCTTTCAATCTTTCATTTTTTCAATCTTTCTTTCAATCTTTCAATCTTTCTTTCATTCTTTCTTTCAATATTTCAATCTTTCAATCTTTCTTTCATTCTTTCTTTCAATATTTCAATCTTTCTTTAATTCTTTTTTTCAATCTTTCTTTCTTTCAATTTTTCTATCTTTCAATATTTCTTCCAATCTTTCAATCTTTCTTTTGTTATTCTTTCAATCTTTCTTTCTTTCAATCTTTCTTTCCATCTATCTTTCAATCTTTCTTTCATTCTTTCTTTCAATCTTTCTTTCTTTAAATCTTTCTTTCAATATTTCTTTCAAACATTCAATCTTTCTTTCAATCTTTCAATCTTTCAATCTTTCTTTCAATCTTTCTTTCAATCTTTCAATCTTTCTTTCATTCTATCTTTCAATATTTCAATCTTTCAATCTTTCTTTCATTCTTTCTTTCAGTCTTTCAATCTTTCTTTCAATCTTTCTTTCAATCTGTCTTTCTTTCTTTATTTCAATCTTTGTTTCATTCTTTCTTACAATCTTTCTTTCATTCAATTTTTCTTTCAATCTTTCTTTCAATCGTTCTTTCTTTCTTTTAGTCTTTCTTTCAATCTTTCAATTTTTCAATCTTTCTTTCATTCTTTCTTTTAATCTTTCAATCTTTCTTTCATTGAATCTTTCAATCTTTCTTTCTTTTTTCAATCTTTCTTGCAATCTTTCTTTCAGTCTTTCAATATTTCTTTCAAACTTTCAATCTTTCTTTCAATCTTTCAATCTTTCAATCTTTCTTTCAATTTTTCTTTCAATCTTTCACTCTTTCTTTCATTCTTTCTTTCAATCTTTCAATCTTTCAATCTTTCAATCTTTCTTTCTTTCTTTCTTTCAATCTTTCAATCTTTCTTTCAATATTTCTTTCAATCTTTCTTACTTTCAATCTTTCTTTCATTCAATCTTTCTTTCCATCTTTCTTTCATTCTTTCCTTCAGTCTTTCAATATTTCTTTCAATCTTTCTTTCAATTTTTCTTTTTTTCAATCTTTTTTCAATCTTTCTATCATTCTTTCTTTCAATCTTTCAATATTTCTTTCAATCTTTCTTTCTTTTTTCAATCTTTCTTTCATTCTTTCTATAAATCTTTCTTTCTTTCAATCTTTCTTTCAATCTTTCAATCTTTCAATCTTTCTTTAATTATTTTATTCATTCTTTCTTTCAGTCTTTCAATCTTTCTTTATATCTTTCTTTCTATCTTTCTTTCAATCTATCAATCTTTCAATTTTTCTTTCATTCTTTCTTTCAATCTTTATTACTTTCAATCTTTCTTTCAATCTTTCTTAATTTAATTCTCTCTTTCTTTCAATATTTCTTTCAATCTTTCAATCTTTCTTTCATTCTTTCATTCTTTCTTTCAATCGTTCTTTCATTCTTTCTTTCAATTTTTCATTCTTTCTTTCAATCTTTCAATCTTTCAATCTTTCTTTCAATCTTTCTTTCTTTTCATCTTTCTTTCAATCTTTCTTTCAATCTTTCTTTCAATCTTTCTTTCATTCTTTCCTTCAGTCTTTCAATCTTTCTTTCAATCTTTCTTTTTTTCAATCTTTCTTTCAATCTTTCTTTCATTCTTTCTTTCAATCTTTCTTTCAATCTTTCAATCTTTCTTTCAATATTTCTTTCAATCTTTCTTACTTTCAATCTTTCTTTCTTTAAATCTTTCTTTCAAACTTTCAATCATTATTTCAATCTTTCAATCTTTCAATCTTTCTTTCAATCTTTCAATCTTTCTTTCAATATTTCTTTCAATCTTTCTTTCTTTAAATCTTTCTTTCAATCTTTCAATCTTTCAATCTTTCTTTCAATCTTTCTTTCAATCTTTCAATCTTTCTCTCATTCTATCTTTCAATATTTCAATCTTTTAATCTTTCTTTCATTCTTTCTTTCAATCTTTCTTTCATTCTTTCTTTCAATATTTCAATCTTTCAATCTTTCTTTCATTCTTTCTTTCAATCTTTCAATCTTTCTTTAATTCTTTTTTTCAATCTTTCTTTCTTTCAATTTTTCTATCTTTCAATATTTCTTCCAATCTTTCAATCTTTCTTTTGTTATTCTTTCAATCTTTCTTTCTTTCAATCTTTCTTTCCATCTATCTTTCAATCTTCTTTCATTCTTTCTTTCAATCTTTCTTTCTTTAAATCTTTCTTTCAATCTTTCTTTCAAACATTCAATCTTTCTTTCAATCTTTCAATCTTTCAATCTTTTTTTCAATCTTTCTTTCAATCTTTCTTTCCATCTATATTTCAATCTTTCTTTCATTTTTTCTTTCAATCTTTCTTTTTTCAATATTTCTTTCAATCTGTCAATTTTTCTTTCATTCTTTCATTCTGTCTTTCAATTGTTCTTTCATTCTTTCTTTCAATCTTTCTTTAAATATTTCAATCTTTCAATATTTCTTTCAATCTTTCTTTCAATCTTTCAGTCTTTCTTTCATTCTTTCTTTCAATATTTCAATCTTTCAATCTTTCTTTCAATCTTTCAATCTTTCTTTCATTCTTTCTTTCAATCTTTCAATCTTTCAATTTTTCTATCTTTCAATATTTCTTCCAATCGTTCAATCTTTCTTTCATTATTTCTTTCAATCTTTCTTTTGTTATATCTTTCAATCTTTCTTTCTTTCAATCTTTCTTTCCATCTTTCTTTCAATCTTTCTTTCATTCTTTCTTTCAATCTTTCTTTCATTATTTCTTTCAGTCTTTCAATCTTTCTTTCAAACTTTCAATCTTTCTTTCAATCTTTCAGTCGTTCAATCTTTCTTTCAATCTTTCTTTCAATCTTTCAATCATTCAATCTTTCAATCATTCAATCTTTCAATCTTTCTTACTTTCAATCTTTCTTTTTTTAAATCTTTCTTTCAATCTTTCTTTCAAACTTTCATTCTTTATTTCAATCTTTCAATCTTTCAATCTTTCTTTCATTCTTTCTTTCAAACTTTCTTTCAATCTTTCAATCTTTCTTTCAATATTTCTTTCAATCTTTCTTTCTTTAAATCTTTCTTTCAATCTTTCTTTCAAACTTTCAATCTTTATTTCAATCTTTCTTTCAATATTTCAATCTTTCTTTCATTCTTTCTTTCAATCTTTCAATCTTTCTTTAATTCTTTCTTTCAATCTTTCTTACTTTCAATTTTTCTATCTTTCAATATTTCTTCCAATCTTTCAATCTTTCTTTTGTTATTCTTTCAATCTTTCTTTCTTTCAATCTTTCTATCCATCTATCTTTCAATCTTTCTTTCATTCTTTCTTTCAATCTTTCTTTTTTCAAACTTTCTTGCAAACTTTCTTTCAATTGTTTAATCTTTCAATCTTTCTTTCATTCTTTCTTTCAGTCTTTCAATCTTTTTTTCATTCTTTCTTTCAATATTTCAATCTTTCAATCTTTCTTTCATTCTTTCTTTCAATCTTTCAATCTTTCTTTCATTCTTTCTTTCAATCTTTCTTACTTTGTACCAGGACATCGAGAGTATACTGAAGATTAATGGAGGGCTGAGCGGCCCTTTTAAAGTGCGTAGAGGGGTGAGACAGGGCTGCCCCCTCTCAGGGATGCTGTACTCTCTGGCCATAGAACCATTGCTGTGTCAATTAAGGACGAACATCGAGGGTGTGTTTCTAAACGGTCTCGAAAGAAGCCACATTCTATCAGCCTATGCGGACGACGTCATTGTCTTAATAAAGAAACAGGACGAAATCAGCAAACTGGAGGGGATCGTCAGGGACTTTGGGCTGCTATCAGCAGCGAAAGTCAACTGGGGCAAAAGCGAAGCGCTGGCTGTGGGCGGATGGAGGGGGGGACTCTTAAAACTGCCAGGAGGCTTACGGTGGCGAAGGGATGGGTTTAAGTATCTGGGAGTGTTTTTAGGGAGCGAAAGTGTGGTGGGGAAGAACTGGGAAGGACTGCTAGGAAAGATACAGGGCAAGCTAAGAAAATGGAGGTGGGCACTGCCACAGCTGTCCTATAGGGGCAGGACGCTCTTTATTAACAACCTGGTGGCCTCACAGCTGTGGCACAGAGTGGCCTGTGTCCAACCACCAGACCTGCTAGTTAGGAAGATACAGGCCGAGCTGATAGACTTCTTTTGGGGGCGGAATTTCCACTGGGTCAGGAAGGAAAGGGTCTTTCTGCCTAAAGAGGAAGGGGGGCACGGTGTGGTGGACATCAAAAGCAGAGTGGCAACTTTTAGGTTACAGTTTGTGCAGAAGTTGTTAACGGGGTACTTTAACGTTTGGAAGGACGTGGCGGGCTTGGTCTTAAAGAGGACTGGGAGGATGGGACTTGACCGCTCGTTGTTTTTAATGGACACGAGTCTTCTAAACAAGTC